>NC_134173.1:38565893-39193257 GCF_964188355.1 Buteo buteo
ATAGATGTGTCTTCAATGATGGAAAGATGTTTATAAGCTTACATTTCAGCTGAATGCTAATGCAATCAATTCATATGATGCTGTGATGCTAACATGCTAGAGAAAGAGCTCAGCCTTAGCATGTCTTTCCTAACTTTAATCTCCTTTGCAGTTGGCCGTGTCTTCTCTTTCTTTATGATTAAATCATAATTTATAAGGAAATCATAATTTAGAAAGGATAGTTTAAAATCAGCATAGATATAATCCATAAACTGATTTTCATTCCAGATATTCTTACCTTTTATACGCCTGGGAGTATGGTGACTGTAGGGATCGCATGTCAAGGAGGCAGAAGCAGCCTCATTTGTCTTACAAATCTATTGATTTTTAAAATAAAATGTCATTATTTGTGTAATGTGACCGCTTGGACAAATCAGATCCAAGATGTTTTTAAGGGATTCCCTGTATCAAAGATAAAACTTCTATATGAGCTTTTAGAAACATTTGTAATTTCATCTTCAAGAATGTAATTAATTTATAGATCTAACATCTCTACAAAACTAGGTTTTAATTTCCAGTCTCGATGTTTCCAGCTTCAGCTTCCAGCTGCTGGATTGTGTTAGTTTAAAGGGACCACAAAAATATGACAGCTTCCCATATTTATACTTTCATGTCCTAACCACGTCATCTTTTAACCTACTTTTGAATTCACTGAGGATGCAGCACTGTAGGGTAAGTTACTGTCAGGCAACAAGAAGATAGTACATTAGCTACTCCATAGCAGTGCTTCTTGTGTTCACTTTCAACCATGGTGAATGTAAAACGACTAACCCCATTTTCCTTGAGGACAAAACAACCTTGTGTTGTCCACAAGGTAAAGAACATACTTGTGGGCAGCCAGCACAGCAAAGGTAACATTCTGCAAAGTATGGCATTAGCTTAATGTCTTGCAGTCTATTTATGCTGCCAAAGCTTAAATAGATTGGACTTCTTTACTCTCAGAATTAGGAAGATTTTTTGGGTTGCTATTACTCTTCATCATTCTTTTCTGGACCTTTCCTATCATTTTAGCATCGTTGCTAATGTGCAGATGGATGAACTGAATACAAACTTGTACTAATAAACCATCCTGTGGTGACAACATCTCTTCTGTTCAGTATTTCCCTCCTTTTAGATATAAGATTGTCACTGTTTTCTTAGCTACTCTATCACATTTTGAGCTCATGTTCAGCTCAAATCTGCTTCCAAGTCACTGTTACCTAAAATACAAACACCACTGGTAAATGTGTCATACATTCTCATCCATAATGTGGGCACAGTCTAGCATGTGATTCACGCTCTTCTGCAGAGCTAAACCTGTCCTTCTCATCAACTATCATTGCATGGGTTTTGTGACATCTGCAAAGTTCACTGGCAAGAACTTAACTTTTGCTTCCACATCATAGAAAAAGATAATGATTATTTTTTTGACCAAAGCCTCATTGATGACTAGAAAAAAACCCACAAGGAATGATAATTCTTATCGCCAAATCACTAGCTGAGATCTATCATGGTGCCAGGGTTTCATTCATTTAGCATGTGCTGCATTGGTTTGATTTTGCTCTGTTTTTTTAGGCAGCTTTCTTAGAGATGATATCACCAGTTTCTCTGTAGGTCCTGCATAGTATATTTTGGATCTATTAGTTAATGTTAATCACATATGATACAGAACAGAAAACTTCAGAAGTATTGAAGGAGTGAAAATAAGCAGATGGGTAGAAAAGAAAAAGATCAGATTAGTTCCACACCGAGGAAGAGGAAAAATGTTGAGCTATATTACTGTACATTAGAGAATCCCTGCAGGGGAGGGCCATCATTCACTTTGATCAGAGCTCAGTCCTCAGAGGTGCAGAATAATCCAACTACAAGGTGTGAACTCACCCCAAACCCACAAAGGTTTCACATATACCACTGCTTATTGAGCACCTTATTTTTAAATGGAAATTGTGGAGTAATAAAGACAGACAAGGATGTCAAATTGATCTTGTCAGGAACTTTTTTGATGAAATAATTTGCATCATAAAAAATCCCAGTTTGTAAAACAAATACATGCATACATACAAGCATACAGTTTTGATGAGACCTGAACCAGGATTTCACATAAAAACAGATGTGCCGTGTGCTGGATTACAAATACTCTTTCTCACACTTTTTCATTTCATCAGTCTCACCAAACCTAAGCCCTCACTCCTCTGATGCACCTCTAGTGAAACTGAAGTTTTTAAAGAAGTCAGAGTGCCTTTTCAGCTGTTGGATCAAGGAAAGCCTTTGCTAACTATCGCAGCTGTTCCTAGGTCTGCTACTGCCTTCTAATATATCCTGCTCATACACCAGGGAGATGGGGGTTTGGGTGAACAAGTAATTCAACAGAAGGTGTTCATTAATCTTCTAAGTAAAGATATTTCCTTCAAGGTTGTTCAGCCAGAGTAAAATTTATTTCTGTGCGGAGAGCCAGCAGAAGGGCTATCTCCAGTCATGATCCTCTGCAAATAGGGTCTTAGGGTAGGGGGGCAGAAGGTTGCCCATTGTCTTTTGCAGTAAAATGGTAATTAATTTCTGTCTTCATGTCTGGACTGTTGTGTCTTAGAAGCTGTTACAGAGCTCCAAAAATTCTGTCAGTCAGTCGGATGGGAAAAGCTGCTAGCCATAAATTGTCTTCTGTTAACCAAGGAATCTCAAATGCCAGATACCTACCATTCTGTAGGAATGTGTATTGAGATAGGCTAAAGGGCAAGGAAATACTCTGACATAGTGGTAAACCAACAGCTATAAATATTTTAAAGGATAGTGATAGAAAAAATTATGTCCTTGCTGAGAATGCTCATAGTGGTGTAATTACAAGGATATTATCATCAGCAGATCCTGTTGGTATAAATGAATATGTCTCAAATGCTGATTATTCCAATATATTTCAAGGATAATCTTAGATGCTTAATATAATATGAAGGAATAAACATCTGTTGAGACTGATTTATAGTCACAGGCCAACTGTGGCAATAACTCAGCCTCATAGCTGTTTATTATGAGAGATTACAGCTGAAATATGGCCAGCCGTAACACCAGAATGATTTTTACACAGCAAGTCTTTGGGTCTGGTTAGGTGGTAGTGCTTCTGTGTTGGGAGATGCTTATAGTAATGCAGATTGAGGCTGTGGTTCAAGCTTTGCGTTGACTAATAAATAACCTACAAGCGCACTGTATTAAAAAATAATTCATATTACACTATTACATTACTGACCTAGTCTGAAACGGTAGCAGAATTCAGGGTAGTAGAGGAAGGAAGCACAGCATAAGCAGAATACTCATTTTGAGGAGTAACAGATGTGCAAGTTAAATGTTGGACAAAGAAGACGAAAAGGAGCTCTGCCTTGATATGTTTTAATTTGCCTGGAGGTGGCAACTTAATTCAGTTAGTATCATTTATTATGGGAGCTGCGTTTCGGAAGGCAATTGTAGTCCATACGAATGACAGAAGGAAGACATACACAAATGACAGTCCTGGGTAGGGCTGAGAAGGGAATCAAAGAAGAGGGAGAAAATGTCTGAAACAGGGAAAGAAAAACAACAGCTGGGAAAGTTATGAAGCATATGTTGAAGAACGAGAGAAGCCTGACTGAAAGGAAAAAAAAAAATCAATGGAGGAGGGTAAGGCAATCAAACACATATTGAGAGGGAAGAGAAGGTGACTGGATGGTGTCGGGCTGAGGGCTGACTGCAGAGCTGTGAAGTACAGCGCCAGCGGGTGAGGCAGAGACGATTGCTGGAGCTGGCCTGTGGGATAACAAAGGGAAACGGAGGGCAGACTGGAAAGTGGCTCTGGGCCACCTCCCTCCTGTGGAGAAAAGAAACCAAATCCAATCCCCAAGCTGTATAAATTGGATAGAAGGACAGTTGATTAAGAAAAATACACACATGCACACACACACCCTTCCTTCCCACACTGTCTCAAAAGACCCAAATTTTGTGTGAGAGTTTATGTCTGGGTGGCAGAAAAGAGAAACTGCATACAGCTGTGATAGCACTTGTCCCTTGTCCCTAGAAAATGACCCAGACTCCTACATAGGCCATGTATGTCATCCTTGCAGCTGGGTTCTGCAAAAGAACATTATAACAGAACTATAGCAACAGAATAGTACGAAGCCAAACAATATGACATCCCCCTTGGCTCTTTGTCCCTTTGACCCTTGGGAACAGCTGGTAACCATGAATGAGTGAATGCTCTTATAACTAGGAGTTTTTCGAGGTGAGACTTCATAGGAAGATATCAGAATATTTTTTGTCAGAGCTTTTCCAAAATCAAGTTTTCTAAATATCTGATATTCTGATCAGTTTCTAACTTGCCAACGTAATTAAAAGAAGCTAAGGCAAATCATGCATTGCATCAGGAGAAGACTGCAAAGAGTCAGGGGAAGAAAAAATCATAATTCTCTGACTACCTATTTAATAGGCTACATGCATTCAAAGAGTCAGAAAAGAGTGGAGACATTGCGCTGGAATCTTTAAAAAACATTTGAAATTTTAAAATTCTAATAATTTCTTGATATATTATTTTCCCAGGCTGTGATTTATTTCAGACTCTTTCCTCTGAACTCTAAGCCTCTGTATCAATTGCATTTTACATAAAAATAGTCACTTTTTCACACCCTGGTAGGTGCTGAGCATCCTCCACTTCCAGCACCCTCAAAGCAGCACAAGGGATGCTTGGGAACTGGTGCCATTAGCAGGCTGGGTGATCCCAGAGGAGTTACAGTGGACAGCATGAATTCAGTCAAGATATGCATGGTGTGGGGGTTGCTGAGCTCCGTGAAACAGCTGAATGGCATGTTGGGGTAAATCCTACCCTGCCACCACGGTCACCCTGCTTCAGGGTGTTTGTCTACCTTGGCGAGGCTAGAGGATGAGGGAGACATCAGCTCCCATGGTTGCACTGATGAGAGTGCCCTGATCATGTATCTCTGCGATGGTCTTGATAATATGAGGAAGCAAGTGGTAGAGGCATCTGTCTGCCACAGGCACCTAGAAATTTAACAGACCAGGCGGAGACAGAGGCCAGAGGAAAGGATGCAGGAGTAAAGGCATTCCAATAAACTAGCCTAAAAATTGAGTTGTTAAAGCTCTTCCGTACAAGATATTTTGCCTCTTTTGAGATGAGTAAGCCAATAAAACAGGTGAAGCATCATAATTAATATGCCATGACTGGAGACTTGTTTCCTAAAGAGAAGAAAATGGAATCACTCCTTGAGGAAGGGGAAATTTTTGTCTTAAATTCTGATTACACTCTCACAGTTTTTATTTTTCCTAAGTGCAGCAATCATAGGGGCAGTAAAAAGCAACTATCCCTTGCTCCCAGACCATGATAGTCTCAGCTGTGGAAACTTCTTGGAGGGTCCATTTGTATCAGGGAACAGAGGGCAAAGCCAGCCCGTTAGCCTCCTGCTGGAACTATTTCCTATGTAACTGCCTATTTTCTGCCCATGCTGAGCAAACTTGCATCAATAAAGATTAATTTTTAAGGGAAAGATAACATGCAAATATCTTCCTTGGTACTTTTTCTTTATAGAAAGATGATATCACTTTTCCACTACAGACACACAGTGGAAGGCACGTGTCTGTGCATGAATTAACACATGTGGTGCCAGTTATCTTTCATATATGCAGTATAAATCACAACACCAAGTAAAGTTATGATGCTATATGATCAATAACAATCTATTTGAAAAATGCATATGGATTATTTATATAATATCCCATAATACATCTTTAGAGGGCCAAAATCCAGGATTTGATTGAAACTGTAAGATACTAAGCTATTGACTACCATATTTTTGAAGTTAACGTATCAATGTACATAAGAAGAAGTATTTGTTTTTCAGAGGCAAATTAGCATGTTTTCCATTTTAACCTTGCCAACCTGGTGTGTTTCAAACACCTTGTTAGGGACCTGCTGCTGGCCACTGTCACAACAAGGATTTGGGGTGAGAGGAACCTTTGGTCTGATCCAGTAGAACCACTCTCATATGTACTTTACAAGACATGTACTTTCACATACTCTACAAGACATGCAGCTGATGGTCTGAATTAACAAAGCAGGAAGATCAAGACTTTTTTTTAATCCTTTTAGACCAATATGGTTTTCTTCATTGAGTTCCAGTTACAAGCCATCCCCATGCTTTCCTTGTTCTTTCCCATAGATAGTCCTGTGCTCCCTTCCACAAAGCCATAATTTCAGCTTCTCTGGTTTTATACCATGCCAGTAGAGGAATTGAATTCTGTACATTCAGTTATGAATGAAGTAATAAAGGTGAAAGAAAGTGTTAACAAGCACAAAGCCACTGCTACGGTGTGATGAGGAACATGTGCTCCCCTTGCCAGTGCTAGACCTTTCACTCTTTCCTTCCTTCTGACTTCCTTCACAGCAAATCCAAGAGATGCCAGTCCTGTATATTAAATATGCACAGATCAATCTACAGAATATATGTGGTCCCTATACCTCTTCAGAGTGCTAGGGTATGTGTTAGCACACAGAATTTCTTTTGTATAGGTATTTCTGACCAGGAAAATCCACACCAGAGTGTGATAACCTTATCTAAGATATCTCCGTCCTCTCTTATTATCTTTGACCTGTGATCCGCTAAGCTGTTCTCACTGTGAGGTTTCTGAATAGGAATGCATTGCCTTGCTGTCCCAGGGATAATCCCACCCATCTGTTGTGTAAGTACAAAAGGAGAAATGTGATTTATATTGAAAGAGAAAGAGACTGCTGAAAAATCCTCCTTCCAAATGCACTGCAATATTCATTTGAAAACTGAGATAATAAAGGAGGAGGAATAAACTCTGACCTAGGGAGAGACGGTAGGAAATCTTTCCATTTCTTAGGTTCTCATTTACATGTAAGCCACTTTTAGCTGGCTACTGCAATTTAAATTCAGTTTCACTTTGATAAAGCCTTCAATTCTGTTTGAATAAAAAAGCTTTGCAAGTCTGGGGAAAATCACAATTTGTGTATGCCGTAGCTGCCAATGAATGCCTTTCCTTTTTCCAGCATCTTATTATTATACTCTGCTAAAATGTATACACAGGTACATGTACCTTCACTTTCTTTCAGAGAACATTTTATATGATTCATTTAAAAGTAATTCAGGATCATTTGGGAGTTTACTTCAAAAAAAGGCTTATCAGATATAGACTCTGTCTTAAAAAACAAGGAGCCTTGTGAGACACCAGACATACCTGCCATTACTGGTTTAGTCCTGGCTGACATGTTTGTCTCTACTGGGATTTTCTTACCTCTTGGTTTGTTAAATAAGGTATTCACAGTTAATTAATAGAAGAAAATACTGATTAGGCACAAAAGGATTTGGGGGTAAAGGCTGGACTACAAATGGAATGATACATTAAGGTGATACCATTGAGGAAGCAATGTCTCTGAGCATTCCTACAGGAATGTTGTCTGCAGGACACCAGAAGTTATTCAGCTTTACTCACCACAACTGACCTGTAACCTAAGTACTAGCACAAGAGACAAATCTGAGCTAAGTCAAGAAAAGAATAGTAAAACAAAAAGTCTGGAAAATATGACAATGTAATAAAAGTTGAGGACAATAAGAGATGGGATAGGAATCTTCCTATATATTTAAAATTTTACCTTAATAAAAGGTGGTAGTGAAAAGTTCCCCATTTCCTTGGGGATGGGAACACAGAATAAAAGCAAACTAAGTAACCTTAAGCAGAAATAGATTTCAGAAAATTAGAAAACATTTTGCAATGATTGAGCTGGTTCAGGACCTGAACAGGTAACTGAAGCATTCTGTGGACTTCTCATCACTGGACTTTTTACTGAAGAAGTCAGAGACAAGCTAGGAGTACTTATGACAATGCAGCACATGAGATGTAAGAGATGCTGTCAGGTAACTTCCTATCCCCTATTTCTAGGATTAATTTTGCTTTGTCAGAAGCCTCTGAGGAAGATAAACTCAGAAGGCCCTTTAAGATATCTTGCAATTTAAGAACATAAACACATCACTAAGCTCTGGTATCTAAAAGTCCAACAGGCTCTCCTGCATACAAGAAATGCTGTGTAAATGCAATTTTCCCATCTGGGATTTTGAATACACGCTGGGTGGTTTATTCCTCAATTATATTTGAAAGTGGATAGTTCTGATATTTTATGGTGTTCCAGTGTCATTGTTTCCCACTCACTGTGTGCTAGGGAGGATAATTGTCACAAAACTTGTTGTCTCCAAGGTCTATTGCAGCCTTCTTGCTGGATGAGAACCTGTTTGAAACCACTTAATAATGCAAGTGTCCCAAATTTGTGAAAAGGTTGCTATGCCTATCTATGCCTATGTGATGTGGAAAATTGCAGAATCTCTAGGTAGGTAGCCCATCTGGAAATAGTCTTCCAATGGGGGCTTTCTGACATGACACCAATAAAAGAAGTTATAAGAATTAAGGAAAGTATCAGTGAGCAAATACTCTGTCAGGAGGACTATGCAGGTACAGAGAGTGAGAATGGCACTTTCTTGTGTCTGTCTGACTTTCAGAGGTATTGAGTTTTCCCATGGGAGGGAATTTCTGAAGTTCTGAGTGTGGCTGCTTGTGAAACATTACAGTGCAGACATAGTGTTGGCTACATGTTCATAGAGGGAATACTCCAGCCGATGCAGGAGCTACATGGCCTGTCCTGTTGGCTGCTGTCAACAAGAATAGCACAAGAAGGGCCTTCAGAGCTCTTGCTGATGCTGCTAATCAGCAGCTGCATCCCTACATCCATGGAAATTTAATTAGTGTAAAGCCACCTTCATCTTGACTTTGAAATACACCGGGGTATGGTTCTGGCACAGCTGGATATCTAGTCTCCAGGACATTAAATGCTGTTCTTGAATACTACTGGACCTACCAAGCCAAAAATACTGTACCAACCCAAACCCACTGTGGAGTGGGTTTGAACTTTAAGGCATTTACTGTGCTATCTCACTCAACCCAATGAGAGTCAGTGAAAGACAGTGAATAGCAAAGGTTATATTAATACATAATGCAGGGAGGTAACCTACAGGCAATTGTCAAATGTAATAAAATGCACAGACTTTAAATGCAGCTGCATGAAAACTCTTGCCCAGTCAATCCAAACCATGGCTGTTGAACTGGGTGACCGCTTACTGTGTGATGTATCTAAAAGAGCATTACACTCATAGTGGCCAGTTGTGCTCACCAGCAACCAACTGCCTACGTGAATTTGTTCATTTTTTGCCATCAGCCCTAAAAACTGGGTCCTAACACACTAGGATGAAAAAATTAAGCAAGGCTTAAGCCCTACCATAGAAAGTTTACTATCTAAATGGACAAGAGAAATGAAGCATTGAATAGCTTCCCTAAATGAACAGGAGTGTGCCAGGGGGTGAAGGGATCCCTGAGGACTGGGAGCGCTGGTGGCATCCTGGGGCAGCAGGGCAGGGCCAAGCAGCTTGCAGCTGGCTGCATCCTGGGGCAGGATTGCACCCCGGGCCTGACGGGGCTCTCGCAGGGATTGAACAAGGTCAGTGAATCAGTGACAGGGAAGAAATAACTCAATGTTTCCTACTTGTCACACCACTGCCTTGAAGACAAGGTCTTCTTTAATTCTGCTTCCCAAAAGATACAGAAGGAAACCTGAACTGGCCCCCACCTGACCCACAGAGAGACTTCAGTCCTGGTCCAGCTCTTACACCAGGGTAGGCAGGACAAATCCCTTTGCCTGCCTTTTTCTCCCCTGAGGAAGCTCGATGTCTCCCAAAGGCATGGTGGAAAATAAACCTCTTGGTTGCCACCTAAGTCTGGCCTAGGCTATGGCTCTCTATAAATGTCTACAAATGCCTCTTCAATTAAAAAATGGTTATTTTTTTATTCTGAAGTACCTAGAAAGATAAGAAGTGTTACTATGTTAATGGTATGTTGAGAAAACAACTATTTGCCAGGCTGGTGGTGCTGAGCAATTACCAAAGGCACGCAAGCCATGGACAAGACTCATTCTGCATGTGGTGAATTGCTCCAGGAATTGCATGGCAGGATAAGAGGAAAAGAAGCAAAGGAAAAAAAATGAAATAGTTATACTGGAAGAAGTGCCCAGCATCACAAAGCAGGTGTGATTTATAGCTCAGCACCTCAATTAGCTGTGTCCTCTGAGGAGAGGCTCTGGCCAGGACTGGGGGAGCGGCAGAGTGCAGGGGTGAGGTGCCGCAGCCAGGCTGAGGGGAGGAAGGTGTTCATCAATGTCCTCCTCGCTCAAGGGCCCACTGTGCCTCAGTCTTCCAGCACTGTACTATGTCATGCAGTTTCCTATTTCTGGAATGAAAAATGGGCTAATTCATGTCTTCAGTTATGTCGTGGGGCCCTTAATAAAAGTAGTGCGCATGACATCACCTAGGTTGGCATAGGTGAACTAAAAGTCTGGTTTCTGACTTCCATGAAACTATGAGTTAGAAGATGGCATGACTGAAGCAAGGGAACCTCCTTATCCAATTCTTTCAAAAACATATACATTAAAGGGTTCATGCACTTCCAAAGAGCAAGAAGGCAAAGAAAAGTTTTTTCATAACGTGATTCAGCAATGCATATACTCAAATGCATGCGAGCAACCCCAACAAATTCAACTATTCAGACAAAAAATGCAGCAATGAGAATATCCCTAAACCTTACGTTAGACATTTGCTTAAGTACCTTGTGGCTTAATATACTTCTTGTGCAGAAACGAAACCAGTGCATTTGCTTGACTGTTAAGCACTGTTGATTAATACTAAAATTGCAAAATATTAACCAAAGCTAAGTCAAGTGCATGCAAGGGAATGGAAAGATGAAGAGTTCTGGCAGATCGGGGGAAAAAAAACCAAAATTGAGAGGCTGGAAGCACTCTGGGTTTTGTGTGTTTTTGTGGAGTGAAACTAACTGCAGCATATTTGGATTCATTTTGCAAAGACTTGATCACTTGTAGTTTTTTCTCTGATAGTGCCATAAGGCCTTTTCAGTAACATTTTTGTGAAGTCAAAGCATTGGCTAAAATAAAGAGAAGTATGTACTACAGTTGCTTTTAAGCAAATGAATTCTGCTGTTGTAACAAATGTGTTGTAAGACTGTGCGTAGATCTACAGGAATGAACTCTCCCTGCCTGAGTTTCCCCTTTCAATACAGTATAAACTGTGGGGCAGTAACAGACAAAAAAAGACACCCGATGGAGTATTAAGAAACTCTGCACTTTCAACAAGTCATCCCATGATACCAAATTAAAGCTTTTATATATTAAATCTCCCAAAGGCCCTATCTTCCCTGTTATGGTGCAAACATCTCCAATGCCACCTCCTGAAAAGTAGGCTTTGCTACTTTTAAAAAAGACTTCAAGGTGAAGCTATTCCAATAAACCACAATACATTCATGGTAACAACCAGTCCCTTACTTTCTTAACATCAAACCAGTTAGATGTCAAGGAAAATTAATTGTGACTTTTTGTTTTTATAAAGGTTTTCTTACAGGAAAGAACAGATGAAAAAATCAGGTATTATTTTGTAAACAAGCTTGTACCAATGATTGTATGCAACTGCTTTCCAGAAAACAAGATGAAATAAAGAACAAGGGATGATTTATTTGTTCAGGGCTTCCACGTTAACCTCTAATACTGAAGTTTTCCTCCTGGCATTTTTCTCAAGGCCATGTAACTAGACTTGCTGTGGCAATTTCTACTGAGCCTTTTTTCTGTCTTTTTTTTTGCTGACTTTTGACAAAACAGGCCCTCCCTGCTGTCTGTATCTTCACTGAAGTGATCGCTACTGCTTGTGTTTGGAGTAAAGATCCTAGTTTTTCCAGCTAACTGGTTCCAGATCTGCCTCCTACAAATACCAATGTGAGGTCTGGCAGAACATCCTTGTGCATTGAGTTCAAAAGCACAAAAATTTTGGCTATTATTTTCTGTACTTAATTGTTACATATGTTGCTCCTTGAGCAATTATTTATAATTAAATGAGTAGTGTAGAGTAGTGACTTCAATTAACCACATTTCTTCAGTAATTCTCTGTATTGACTATGTGAGAATTCTTATTAGAAGTGTGAAAAAAATAATTATATTAGCTTCACAATAAAAAGCAATACAAACCGAAATAGAAGAGTATAAAACATTACATGATCAATGTAGTTTCCAGTTGTTTAGGAAACCTAAACTGCAGCCCTTTCCCCCAGAAACAGCAAACCCTGAAACACTGGTTGCCAGAAGCCAGAGACTAAACATCCACACATATAAGTATACTCTAATGTACAGAAGTTAGAGCGATTTAGGAGGTTGTTGATAACTTGTGTAATAAGAAATTAATGAAACTTTTCTTTCAGAATTCCTAACATTGCAATTCACATGAAATTCTGTTTTCAACTGAATTTTAATAGGTTATAAACCACTTAAATTGTTTTTCACTGGCAATTCCTGAGAAAATTTGATAGTCTGCCAAAATAATAACATAACATTACTATTCTAAGGCAAGGACCACACTGCACCTGCAACACTAAGTTGTACTCTACTGAGAATTGGCATGTATGAAAAAATTGTACTGACTTCAAGGGAACAGAGGATAGCAGGCTGGGCTATCAGCCCATTACCATATATTCAGTACAAGGCTCTACAATCCTACTTCTGCCTTCTTTGGGATCTCAACTTAAACAGTTACTATACACCGCTGCTGTAAATATGTGACACAAAGATCCATCCCATCCCATCCAGGAAAAAGCCTTCATGCTTTTGGATCATGGAATTAGTAATCTTGGTTAAAAGGCAGAGTTTACTGCAGAAATTTAAAGTTACAAATCCCGATAATGAAATACAAGTAAAGCATTGATTAAATGCTTCGAGTAGATTGCCCATTCTTTTCTTTCCTTTTTTATTTTTTTTAAATAAGGAAATTATGTACCAAGCTACTGCATTCACAGAAAATGAAGTACTCAAAAATTATGAAGTACAGGTCTTAGAGTTTTAAAATATGTTTAATTTTTTCCATTTGTGATTATAGTATATGAAATCATTACTTAAAAATTGATTAGAGCCTATTTTGTCCACTGATCCTGCACAGAGAGCATTTTGAGAGCAACTGTAACCCTGGCAGTTTCTAATTTTCAATCTGCAACCTGTATTCTAATATTTTTATTCCATAATCACTTCATCTGTTTCAAGAAACCGGTCTAAACACTATTGTATTTCTCAATGACCTCAGCCAGTCCCATTAATTCGTTAAGGTTGCTGCTTTGGAAAAATTTCCACTTGGCTTTTTGTGTTTCAGGGTGTCCTTCTAGGCTCACCTCTTTCTCCTTGGTCTTGCAATTCTCTCAGAAAACTGTATTTTGCAACTTCAAGGCCAAAAAAAAAAAAAAAAAAAGAGCTTGCCAAAGGACTGTCTTGTCAAAGAAACCCCAAACATCCCAGGAAAGCTCACTTCCTCATTTGCAAAGCATCAGGTGATTGTAGGTGTCTCTGGATCTGAACATTTTTTGTTCCTCTTACCTGACTTATTCTGCATAAGTGGTAGTAAAATCCACAGAAAAGTATATTTATCTTCCTTTAGGCTGACCTCTTTTGCTCCATTACTGTCATCCATACAAAAATACACTTAGCAAAAGGCTAGCAATGATACATAGCATAGAGCTGATGATACTTGATTTCTGTATTCAGTAATTCCCCTTCAAAAGGAGCAAATGGCTGGCTCAATCAGTGGAATCATTACAGAAGCAGTTGTCATTCATACTGCCTATAGTATTAAATTCAGCACTAGTTCCTAAGGTTTCTCCTACAATGTAGTATGATTCAAACTGATGGTGTCTTCCATAACTTTTGTTTTCTACTTGGTAGTTATAAAAATAATTTGGTTATCAGTCTTTTGTTGATTGACATATTGGGGAGTCATGTGTCTGTGGAATCCAGATCTCCCAAAGCAACCTCTTGTCACCTGCTTTCCACCTGGGAGGTCCGATACCCAGTGAAGTCTGAGTCAAACCTGGAAAACATGAGTAAGAAGAGATACCTTTTTCCAATTCCACTGGTAACATTTGACCAGACTCCTCATTGTTGGTTGGATCGCATCATGTTTTTTCCCATTAAGGATTCTGTAAAGTCTGGAGTCTTCTACAGATACCTTTTACTTACACTTTCAGTGGATTTCTGGGAAAAACAATCAGCTCTTTTAGGGGGAATGGTGCCTGCTATGCATTCCTTCACTGTCTTCAGCAATGTTGCATGTCAAAAGTGGCTAGGGTGAAAACTGCTCATTTTTCTTGAGCTTCATGGCACTGCATAGTCTTTTCAGCGTAACTGTGCAAAGAAGTTTCTTTGTGGCTGGCAGCATCATGATCCCATACAGTCTTCTCTATTTCATAAATCTACACAGGTTCATTTTTTTCTGGTCCTTCTGCCCTTCTCAGCTGAATCATTATAGCAAATTTTTGTTGTCATTGTTTTTGAAGAGATCTGCAGTTAATTTTTCCTAGACTGCTGTCTTATGAATCTTTATAGCATCTGTTTTGAGTTCCCCAATGATCATTTCTACATCAATAATATCAAGTTCCCTTGTCTTGTCAGCTATATCAAAGTTGCCTATTGTTCCAGTGGGAAACCTCTTTGATATATAATGCTTGACACATCTTTTCATTTGCTTATAAGAAATTACCAGAATATTTTCATGTCTGTCTTTTATTGGCCCTGAAGGGCTCCAACTAAAATAATTTATAACCCTTTTTGTGATTGAAATCACTTTTGTACATCTTTTTAACGTCTACCACTTTCACTGCCCAGATTTAAGCACAGGCATAAGCATAGGTATATGCTTATTTGCTTGATTTAATAGCCATTTTAGTTGTTTCTTAAGATATACCTGCATTTCTATTTTTTTTGCCACTTCTTCTTCTCATGCCTTGATAACCTCTTACTGAATATCTCTGAAGTGATTCAACTTTGATTATTTGCCTTTGGTGATGACATCCCGCACAGCTTCATCAGTTTGTTCTTGCTGTTCTAGAAAAAACTAATATGCTCTCCGCCAGAGAGGCATAGGGACGGCTGAGCTTCTCCAAGTTTTTTAATAACATCATCATTTTTATATCATCCTCTATATTATGGTAGTTAAAATGCCATTTTTACTGGAGAGAGGCTGTAAGACTGTGATGTTTCTGATTGCTTTCTTTGCAAATTATTTCTTTGTTTTCATTGGTAGCATTGCTGTTCACTGCCCATACCTGCTCTGCTTTTCTCTTTCATTCCTCCTGAAAGGAGGAATAAAACATGGTCTCTCTGTTTCTCCATTATACCATCTCGTGATACCAAAACTGCTTTATAAATCTTTACGTGGAGATATACATTACTACCACAGGATGATCTTGCCAATGAAGATACACAGGCCATTTTCCAACATCTTCATGTGAACCATTTCTAGACATGCCACTACTGCGGGGCCTGCAGCAGTCTGTCTCCGTGTGTGCATTCATTTCACACAGGCCAAAGAGGATGTCACACTGACTTAATAAAGTCCACTGGAATGTTGTATTTTTCTTTTTCTTTTTCATGTTATGCTTTTGTTAGGGACATAATACTGCCCGACTGTCGCCTTCATGCACGGTGTCTGGAATTTCATGTACAGGGTGTTACCTATAACTCAGTCTCAGTTTACTGTGGCTTTTCACCATGATCAGCTCAGCTCTGATCTTCCTACTGGGTAGATCATCATTTCTTAAGCTTGATGCAATCTGGCCTTACTTAGTTTTCCAGTTTTCCTATGATATTTTCTGACTTTTTTCAGCCGGTAGAATCAAACGTACCTTACATAATTCCATACACAAGAAAAAGGGACCCTTCATCAGAATATTTTTCAAAATATGGGCTGCTTTCATAGGCAAGTTTTGACTCTCATCTGTCAAGCAAACCAATTGTACACTATCAGTGGCTCTAAAAATCTGACATTCAGGTGGACCAGATTTCTCTGACCTTAGACCTTCATTGAGATTTCAGACTAGGTACTAGAAGGAAAGAAGTGACTTCATGCATACCTTTTGGGTTCATTATCAGCTTACAGTTACAAGCTGAAAGTTCATTACTGTAAAGTCAAGCACACAGAAGTCTGCTTCTTTGCTGAACAGTTAAACTTTCTAACAGAGGTAGAGAAAAGTGAGTTTCTGAGTGAACTTCCAGGCATTCTACTGCATTTTTCAAAGCTTTCTGGATTGATGAGTGCTGTGTGAGCAAACAGGTGTTGTTTGAATATCCACAAACGGTAATATGGCTTTTGTAGTTCTGAACTTAGCACTCAATATATGCATTGGTCAGCAGTTATTTGATTTTAACTTTACTATCTGGTATAGTCATCATGGAGGTCTGCTGTAAGAATGACTGGTTGCAACCAAAGGGGCAATTAGATAATTTTGTTAGAATTGTCTAAGGGAAAACATGTAAATATACCATTTAGTTAGCTAATCAAAAATTTTCCTGTGAAGTTTGTATTAAAGCCTTCTCAGAAAAGTTCATAAATACACAGGTGAGTTCTTGCTTTGCACATAAAAGTGGCTCTGATACTTCAGGCAGAGAGTATGATTTGTAAGTGGCAAAATTATGTTATCATAAGGCCCAGCAGTAATATTCTTTTGGCAGATGTAGGTGAGGTAAGTGGTGATGTGACAAAAAGTGAATGGAATGTTGTGTAGGTTAGTGAAGATTAGAAAAAAATGTGGAAAACTCTAGAATGACCTAGAAAAGCAGCATTCATTATGCAAAGAAATCTAAGTGCAGTGCAAGAACATGTTGTATTTTAATATGTGGCCACATCTTGTATGCAGATCTTCTATCCTCTCTTAACCCTATGCAGTTTCTTCCAGGTTTTCAATTACTTTTAACCTTTTAAGAAAAACATCAAGTCATTATGGACAGCACAATTAAGAAGTGTACTTATTGTGCGAGTGGTGGTCAGAAAAGTTAATTAGATGTTAGGCTGCATTAAGAGTGAGATGGAGAATAAATAGGAAAAGGTAAGATATTCTTTTATGTATGCTGATATTCCAAACTCATCTTGAATACTGAATTCACTTTACATATTGCTGTTGTGGTTTAACCCCAGCCGGCAACTAAGCCATGCAGCTGCTCACTCCCTCCTCCCCCTGCTCCCTGGTGGGATGGGAAAGAGAATTAAAAACAAGTAAAACTCGTGGGTTGAGATAAGAACATTTTAATAATTGAAATGTAAAAATTATTATTAATGATAATAATTGTAATGACACAGAAGATAACAAAAAGACAGTGAAATATAACTCAGGAAAGACAACTGATGCACAGTGCAATCGCTTACCACCCACTGACTGATGCCCATTTATTTCTGAGCAGCAATCCACCCATCATAGCCAACTCCCCCCAGTTTATATACCGGACATGATATCATATGGTATGGAATATTCCTTTGGACAGTTTGGGTCAGATGCCCTGGCTGTGTCCCCTCCCAACTTCTTGTGCCCCTCCAGCCTTCTTGCTGGCTGGGTGTGAGAAGCTGAAAAATCCTTGACTTAGTCTAAACACTACTTAGCAACAACTGAAAACACCAGTGTGTTATCAACATTGTTCTCATACTGAATCCCAAACACAGCACTGTACCAGCTACTAGGAAGAAAACTAACTCTATCCCAGCTGAAACCAGGACAATTGTATTATCTCAAAAAGAAGAGGATGTAAAAAATATAGCTGTCCAAAAAAAAGAGCAATGAAAGGAATTCATCAGCATTATGAACAAGTGAAATAATTACATCAGAAGGGACCAAAAAGTCCAGGGCCATTTCAAATGGAAAGATGTTGAAAATGCAGTAGAGATACAGCTAGAGGAGATACAGTGAAATCATACAGAGAAAACGTGACAGCAGGGAGACCAAATCGGTGATGCCATTTGTACCTTCTAATAACAGAACAAAGGAGCTGTGTAATTGCTTTCTGTGATTAAGCAGTTGCTTCAAAATGTTCAGAAGAAAATCCTTTCCCTTTCTGTAATGAAAAACTAACTTGTGGAATGCAATGATGCAAGAAATTGAGCAAATAGCTTAGTGTGATGTAAGGACGGATTGCAGTGCCAAGAGGGAATAAGAAAAGGCTATGCAATCACACAGAATAAAACAAAACAACAGAGATCATCAATCCTAATGCTGCTAACCATAAGCCATTCATGTACCAGCATTTGTTTTGTTCATTATTACTACAGCTGTTCTTCGACGAAACAGTGTCACAACATCGGTAAGACCACGATAGGCGATTAAAAACTACCTCTCAAACAGTATCCTGAGCTGTGACCATCAGTCTGTTCCCATGTGTCACCTCCTCAATTTCTAACAGTGGAGACCACTAACCTGAAACCACTACAGACTCCCTGACTGTGCTCATGCTGGAATGTCCTCTTTGCCCACCTTCCCCATGTTCCTCACGGGGTACATTGCATTTGGGACTACCCAGGCAAATTACTGCAGTGACTGTGTAGAATTGACCTGTTGATTGCAGGGGCTGTAGTGTAGGGCTTTTAATAATTTCCACAGTATCATAACACACTGCCTGTGATTGTCACTTACTCCTTCTCAACAGAGAAATTTGCACAGCGTGCAAGCATGACATTGCTCTGGGTACTAAAAAAAGCAAGGAAATCACCAGCGTGTAGCTCAGAAATACTTAACTCCTCAAGGAATAAAAGAAATCCACAGCCAGGAGAACAGTCATATTGCACCTGAGATTCAATTCTGGCCTTTCCTTTCAGCAGTAGGCTGCAAAGCAGAGCTGCACATCGCTCCTGAGAGGCTTCACCCTGGGTGGCACTGAGCACTCTGCCTGGAGCCCAGCCAAGGCATTAGCCTGACGGCTGGGCTGCCCTACTGCACCCAAGTGGACTCCTTATGTGCCATTGCTAAGCTTGTGCTGTGCTGGGTTGCAATTGCTTGCCTGCTCCATTTGGGATCATGTTTCTGGAGAGCTTGGGGGGGGGATTTTTTGAGCTCTTAGGAGCGTAACAATTTTATCCTTTATCTTGGACTGATTCCCTGCTAGATGGTGCGACACATCCCTAGGCTGAGGCAAAGGGAAGAGCAAATGTCACCTCCCCATTCCCCTGTGGATGTCTCTGGTGGAAGCTGGTCCCACCTGGGGTCCGAAGAGCCCCACCACCTGCACTCTGCCTCCCCGAGCACAGGGGCTGCAAAGGTCCCTGTTTATCAGCCAAATTGCACATAAGAAAGGGTCCTTGCGCAGTCACATTAACATCAGGGACAAAGTATTCATTTGCTAAGGGTGCCCACAATATGAATGAGTGTCTGTAGGAGGAGATTCGTAACACAGACTTGAATGTGGAGCGTGTAATTCAGGGGCTATTGGTTGCTATGGAGTTCAACTGAAGTGGAAAGTGACAGCAAAAAACTCATAATACTTGTATATAGAACCTCCAGCAGAAACATAACAAGGGGAATGTTTTTATATCTTTAAGAATGCCACTGAGAGGCAATTTTTGCATGATAAAAGAATGAACCCATGTATTTTCATTCTGCAGGTTGGTATATTTCCCCTTCACTGGCAATAGCAGAGGCTTCCAGCTCACTCCAAGCAGGAATTCAAAGCCAGCCAGATATCTGTGGGTGACTGGCCTCCGTTCAGTTATAAGCTAAGCAGTGGATTTCTAATGTTAGTTCAGGTCTTAGCTTAGTCTACGCTATTCTTTGTATCCAGTGCATTGTTGGACTAATCACTTCTGAAGATAAAAATCAGTACACTTACCTATCCAGTCCGTTATCCTGGTTGTAAAGTTACCTGGGAATTTTATTTACAGACTTACACAGATGCTGTTGGGAAAAACTTGATAACTTTTCATTACAAAACTGGAGCCATGCCTGTCTGAAGCTGGCATACCGGAACAACCAAAGATAGATATGCTGGATGTGACACAAGAATAATTTGGAGCTATGATATTAACTTAATGCAAGCCGTGTTTTACTCAAGTAGGAGTTTTATGTGCATATATTCTGGTTCTACAGAGAAATAAAATCTGTAACTTAAATTGGGCATAACAAAGAATGGGTTGGTACCTTACAAAATAAGAAAAAAATCTCATATTGTGTAAGAATTTCTCCAGTTTGCGTGCTGGTGAATTATTCATATTTTTGCAGCTAATGAGTTTAAATGGCTCGGAATTGTCCTATGAAAAAAGTTACCCACAGCTGGTCAAAATATTTGTTGTGAACATTTGCTGTGAATGGAACCCATTTTATCTGTGAATCGCAGTCAAGCCTTGCTAATTTCTGCGCACATATGCGCTATTCAGATCTCAGACAGATGAGACAAACAAGCCCTTTTCAGCGCATGAGTCAGCTGTGAGCTCCTCTGTTTGACTGTTCTTCTTCTCTGGTGCAGGATTAGTCAAGTGAGTCACCATGTTTATTCACGATTCATCATTTTTGCAGTTATTCTTCCTGGTTATTCTTCAGCCAAGGGCTGCCTTGTGTTGTGCGGGGTCCATATGAGAGGTCTTTCCTCACCAAAAGGTTATAAAATGTGATAGTCAGATCTTGGGTCTTGAAGTGGTTGGACTGACTCCCATTTCCCTCTGATGCCAGAGAGGCAGGATAGCTACTCATGATTGTGAGTTTGAAACAAGACATGAATCCCCAAGGACTGTATGTCAGTAATTTCCAGTGGTTTTTTTTCAGCAGAGGTAAGTTTTAAATTTCTAAAATATATACATGCATTAAAAAAACCCAGATTTTTCTAAGAACACATTAACAGAAGTTGGGGCTCTGATCAATACTTCATGAGCAGAAAGTAGAATTTAATCTGCTGAAATAAATTACTTAGTATGATTTATGAACACCAGTTCAAAACCCAATGCTGACTGGATTCCAAGGGTTTTTCGATGAACAGCATACCTTGCCTGTGTGTGGGAACAATTAAAAATGTTCCTGAGTTCTCCCTCCTCCACCAGCATTGATCTGCTGGGTTGTTCACATCTCCCTTTCTAAGCCTTTCATTGAATCATAGAATCATTTAGGTTGGAAAAGACCCTTAAGATCACTGACTCCAATTGTTAACCCAATGCTGCCAAGTCCACCACTAAACCATGTCCCTAAGCACCACATCTACACGTCTTTTAAATACCTCCAGGGATGGTGACTCCACTACTTCCCTGGGCAGCCTGTTCCAGTGCTTGACAACCCTTTCGGTGAAGAAATTCTTCCTAATATCCAGTCTAAACCTCTCCTGCCATAGCTTGAGGCCATTTCCTCTTGTCCTATCTCTTGTTACTCGGGAGAAGAGACCAACACCCACCTCACTACAACCTCCTTTCAGGCAGCTGTAGAGAGCGATAAGGTCTCCCCTCAGCCTCCTTTTCTGCAGGCTAAACAACCCCAGTTCCTTCAGCTGCTCCTCAGAGGGCTTGTTCTCTAGACCCTTCACCAGCTTTGTTGCTCTTCTCTGGACACGCTCCAGCACCTCAATGACTTTCTTGTAGTGAGGGGCCCAAAACTGAACATGGTATTCGAGGTGCAGCCAGCTTCTTCAGCTTTGATTACCTCAAATAATTTGGGGCAACCTGAAGATATTTTTCTGGTCCTTCTTCTCTCTGCTTCCTCTTCTGTTCTTTACTCCCAGGGGGAATCCTCCTTGCAGGGCAGTGCCAGCTCTCCCCCTGCTAGAAGCTAAGTGTGTTTTCTGCTCTCTGTTGGTGATTTATTGTGCGGGGAGGGAACAAAGTGAGATGTGGCCTCTTACCTGATTTGTATCTATGTCATGTTTGCAGCTTGCTAAATGTTATTCAGCTTTGGCCACCTTTTAAGTATTACAGGAGAGAGGCTTTTACCGTATACTGACTCAGGGATGTTAAGCTGAGCTGTCTGCAACTGCCAAGATAACAACATTGGTCCAAACTTTGTTAGCCTGCTGTCTTGTGGGACAGGCAGGATTTTTAGTGACTGTTTTTGCTTATTACCAGACACCTTTAATGGCTTCAGCTGCCAGTACTTCTGTATGTTCTTACTTTTAACTATCTGAATAATCCAATTAATTTCACTAGCATGCCTAAAACAGAGCCTGTGTTTAACTGTTCAGAGAGAGTAATGTCAAAATCCTGTACTGATGCTATCTTCTCCAAAATGTATCACTTTCTTGCAGCGTGTCTTATTTGACCCCTTATTTTCCAACAGTCCCTCAGCTTTATTATCCATGTATCTCTTCAAAATGACTGGTGGCAGAGACATGCAAATAGATAATTTAATTTCCCTGCAATGTCTTTATCCCCTTTAATTGTTCCCATTGCACCCTGGTACTCCACTGAGCCTTTTGATTCTCTCACAGCCTGCTTATGCCTCTTATAATTAAATAATTTCTTCTTATTTATTTTCATGTTATGCCTTTGGCTAATCTTCCCACCAAATCCCTCAGCTAAACCATCTTCATTTTTGTTTTACGTTATTGTTCCTTACCACTAGCTTCTGTTGGGCTAACTTCCCATTTTCCAAAGGGCATTTGAAGAGCCTCTTTTGTGGTACCTTTCCATTCAGCCAAGGCATATAAGCACTCTGTCTCCCTCCTTCATTTTGTCTTTCTGGGGCTTGTGCAAATCTTTTGTAACTCATTAGTGGCTCACTTCAGTAGGCTCCATGCTGAGTCCTTACGGCACCTTACACATTTCCTTTTGTGTAAAAGTAATTTATTTCACTTTTTTTTGTGTGAGAAGGGGTTAAACTGGTGGGGAGGGGGGGTGGAGGAGGGAAGGGAACATTAAGCAAAGGAACAAAAGAGGTGGGCTAACAGAAAGTGGTTCTGTGTTCATGCATAGAAAATGATTTGGATGCAAATCAGTCACACAGCTGAATGATTTGTCTCAAAGCCTCAAGATTAGGGAGCAGAGGGCTTCAGCCTCAAGTGGCACTCTGTCTGATTTCTATCCAGACCCTGCATTCACAAAACAGCGTGCCGGCAGACAGCCCACCTGGAGGACTTGTGCGCTGCTTTCATGTCTCCTTGTACTCATCTGAAAAACGTCTTTGTGTTCACTTTGAGTTATTTCCTACACTGTGTCTTAAAACTGTACAAATACATAGAGAGTGGGAGGGATCTGGGCAGGGGACAGCCAGATTAGTTACACACTAATAAAACTGGGTGCTCTATCTCACAGGCAAATAATTCCTACTGAACGTACAGGGAAGTACAGGTGAGTAATTGCTTGATAACCCAGTAATTTATGTAGACATGCAAACAAAGATTGGAATTCCTCAGCATAGAGTCCGAGAGGAACATTTTGCACTCAGTCAAATGAAATATTTAATTGTGTTTTAGAATTTAAGTGGATTACATAAAATACCTTGTATGCACCATTTCCATACAGCCCTACTGAAATCGTTATACCGCCTTTAAAAGCATCAGAAGTAGCAGGATCATGAATATGAATTTAAATATTCTATTAAGAAAACTTCTTCCCACAAATGGGGGATGAATCCTGTTCTGATCACAATGTGACCCTGTTTTCACACCTTCATGAAACAAGTATTTGGTTCATTTTAAGATTTACAAATGTGGGATTATATCGAATTCTGGATTAGTCCATCTTCCCCAATCTAGCCAGAAAGCCCATCCATGAATGATAATACCATTCTGTGTTGATGCCAACAAAAGAGTAGAGAAGGCTAGCATGTGTATGAGGACACTTTTTGAGTCACTGCACACCTCTGGAAGCTTCCATGATGCAGTTCTTGTGGAAGGCTGACCTCTTGAATAGGGATGCTGGGGTAGAGTAGTGTAGAATATGTTAAGTAGATAAAGTCTAGAGTTGCAATCACTTTTTTCATCACTGAAAGTCACCCGTTTCAGCTGTACAATGGGAAGTATATTCACATCACCGGTTTTTGAAATAAATTTAGACTAAAAAGAAATGTCAGTTGCCAATCCAATAGGTATTCCTTCACCTTACGTTGCTAAGGAATGTACTCCTTCAGTCTGTCTGTTTAGCACAGCTTCCCCAGACAATGTGAAAATATCAAGGTTGTCCTGTTACTGCAAATGAGGGAGGGGTGGTCTGGTATCCAGTAGCAACAAAATTAAATACCTTTAAGCTCTATGTGTTGCAAGTTACCTCAACAACTATACTTCAGAGAAGCTTCTAACTTTTGCAGAAAGGCACAGATCAGAAAGAGCTTTTCCAAGGGACTGTGTCTTAAGAGAAGAAATGTACATTTCCACTCAAAACCTGCTGAGACAAAAGTGAAAGAATAAGAAAATACTTCACCATTTACTTCTAACAGAAATTTATCATGTGTTGGTGCCATTCAGAGACAGAGGTCTTGATGGTAGGGAAGTTTGGTTTGACTGCACATAGTTTTTTTTTCTCTCAAGCAGAATTTGAAACAACACTCTAGTATGCTTAGATGACTTGTTTTAAATTAAAGAAAACAGCAGTAAAGGATTAAATGAGAATCTCTGTAGGAGAACATGGTGTGAACCTTCCCTGTAACAGACCTCAGGCCTCATCAAAATTTGAGAATTATACAGAAGTAAAGCAGATTGCAATAGCAGTATGTTGTGATTTCATTTTACAGAAGGTTAAGCTGTACTTCCTGAAACTTTCCTTTCTCATTGCTCTCTAAAAGACTCTGCTGTTTGTAAATCATCTTAATGGGAAGGACAGATGATGAGAGGGCCTGATTCAGCTTACTTGAGTGTAAGTATGGAAAAAGTCATTAAAGCGTCCAACTCTTACTTTTGTAAAATGCATGAGATGGAAGCAGAGAGCGGCCCAGGCTTCCCAGTACAGACTTTCACATTAAAGAAAACATTTCAACATTTTCTTCTCTGTCACTTGCTAACTCCTTCATGGCCTCCATGGTTTCTAATTATTCTCCAGAGGGAAGCCTTGCAGCCAGCCTATTGGTAGCTGCTAATTAATAAAGAGTTGCCATTTTGAGTGGATGCAGCTGTTTTCCATGTTGCATTTGGTTTGCAGAAATAAGGCAACAGTGAAACGTTATTGTGCAAAGCCTTGGATCATTCCCTCCACTCAAGCAGGAAACCAGAGAGCCTAGCTGTGACCATACCATTTATATTAATATTGGACTGATTTATTTCCTTTTCTGATTTTCCTCTTTATAATAGAAAGAAAAGAAGGGGAAAAAAACCCCTCAAACAAAAAATCTGGTAAAGTATATCTAAAGGAGCAGGCATTTAAATGGATAGCCTAAATCCATTTCATTTCCCCACAGACAAATATTTTCCCAAAGTAGCTTAGCTAAAATCTATTATAAGGAATGCCAGAAGAATTGAAAAGATTTAATTCAGGTTTTATTTTATCCACCAGTGAGCAGGACTTATCACATCAAGCAGAAGAATGTGAGTTTCAGAGTGGGAGCACTTTAGTGACACCTCTGAAACAACTCTCTTTTCAGAAGAATTCTATCAGAATAAATCCCTGTCCCTTGCTCATGTCCCATCCACAGTAAAGCTTAGTATCTTGAGGTTTGAAGATAACTGCAACAACTGATTTTTTTTTTTTTCCTGCTTTGGCTTTAGGAACTCCTTCATAGATATCCTTCGGGCTATCCTACTCTCCTTGGAAGTGCTCATCGAAGATCAGGAGCTTCAGATAAATGGCTTCATTCTAATTATAGATTGGAGTAACTTCTCCTTCAAGCAAGCCTCCAAGCTTACACCGTCTATCCTCAAACTGGCCATTGAAGGGTTACAGGTAGGTGGAGGGTTATACATGTACCTGCAACTTTTATTCCTGCAGCCAGTGATTTTTGCCTCAGTAGGCACTGGGCAGGCTGAAGGGTGGTGGGAGAAAATAATCCAGAATGCTTTAGTGTCCCATCCGCTCGCAGCATAGATTGATTTTCAGACATTTAATTTTGACTGTCTTTTGCTTTTATTTCAGCTCTAAATCAGTGTAACCAATATGTGTGTTACTTACTGCAGCATTAAGAAGGAGGGTTAGAGATTTGAGTTTAATCCATCAGAGAATTCAGGGGGATTAATCCAGCAGCGTCTGCCTTCTGGAGTATGCAGTCCACATGCAAGCACATCTGTATGCAGAGGGAGGGTGGCAGGAGCTGAGAGCAGCTCCCTCAGCAGATGGAAGCGCGCTGTCGTGTTCACACAGATGCATTTGTGTCGGAGGGAAATGAGGAAGAGGGAGGACAGGCTCCCTGTTGTGTCCTCATTCTGACTGCCTTCATTTGTCACACAGGATCCTGCTACGTTATGGTTCAGACTGTTCAGGGGCTGCGCATCGACTTGGTGCTTGCGAATAAATAGGAGCGAGCTAAAACTGTGTGCTGTTATGGGGTTAGGTGGAAAGTGAGGACAAGGCAGCTGGGGCTTGATGGGGCAACCTGAGGATGAAGGTAAGCTGTGGTGCTCAGAGAGGACTTCAGTCCTTTCCACTAAAGTCTGATCCATCTCTGCTGTTAGACCTGAGATGGATTTTTAGGTTTGAAGTAGTCTGGCACAACCTTATTAATTGTGGGCATTTGACAGAATCCAAGGACTAATTAGGTTGGAAGGACCTGTGGAGATCACCTTGTCCAACCCTCTCCTCAAAGCAGGGCTGACTCAATCTTAGACCAGGTTGCTCAAGGACCACATGTTCCATGTATCTCCGTATCTAAAAGGAGAGATTTTTTATAAGTAATTGTTTTTCCATTTTATTTTTAGTACTTTTCAGGAATCCTGCAGTCATAAATACCTCAGGAATAATCTTCCCTGGTGTGTGTGTGTATCTTAACTTTAACTCATGTAGTAGGAAGAACAATTTGTTCAACTAATTTTTTGACTAACAAATTGTCTACAATTAGATCATGATTATCTCTACTTTATGCTATTATTAAAAAAAGAAGTAGAAAAATCTGCCAGCAGTTTTAAGCTTGTGTTGCCCTTTGTGGGGAATTTTCATCTATTCTAACAAATTAGAAAGTCAAGCTGTGCAATTAGTCCCTAGGACAATACTTTATCTTGTCCTGCTGATACTATCACTTCATCTGCCTTCCTTCACTGAATAACATTCTGTGGTTCTAAAAAACCCTCTAGTCAGAAGGAAGATAAAGCCAAGTGACATTCATAAGGAAATCGAATTCCAGCAAGGTGTCCTTGTGCCTTTCCAAATTTTGCATTTCTAACTCTCCGTAAGAGGCCAGTCCAGCCTTCATCCCATCTGATTTCTGGCCACGGCACTGCCAGGTTGTCTGCCTACAGTTTATTTGCAGTTGTTGGCACCGATATGATTCTGGAAGTACTGAAGCCTGGGAGTACTAAAGCTGATCTTATGATTGTGTCATTAGCCTGACGTCCTGTGCTAGGCAATTTAAGGAGGCTGCCTTTCTTGTTGGTGGGTGGCCATTTCATTTCTCATTTAAACTCAAGTTATTGTTGTCTTCTCCATGATAAATAGAAATATAACTCTCTCTCTCAAAAGTACAAATTCCCATAACGTGTACTTTTCCAACCACTGGCAGGCTTGACAAGTTGTAGGAGTTGTGAAAGCTGCACTCCGATTTACCAGGTTTAGATGCAAGTCATTCATGCTTATGAAGCACATATTTAGCAAGCAGTGTTGGTGGATTTTTTTTAAGGATGGGTGTTTTTGGCTCTCGTCGTTGCTGTTGAAGTACCTTCATTAAGATTTTGTTCTATTATTATTTTAAAAGAACTACTGCTATCCTAATGTAAAATTTATGTAAAATGTAATTGAAATGCAGGCAAGACCTACATACAGAAAAAGAAGAGTCACAATATGACTTGCATTGGAGGTCACTGAAAGTCAAAAAGTCAGGTTCTACTCTCATGAGATGACGATGTCAGAAAAAAATCGAGATTGTTTTAGTTTCTTGTTATTTCTCACAGCTAAAGCACTGTGCATGTACAGATCCTCAGACAGGCAGATTACAAGGCTATCCCAATCCTCCTTTCTAAGAAGACATTTTGGGTCATATTAAGTCCTGTGTAAGTCCAGTGAAGTGGGTGGAAGGGAAATAATTCTCTTACAATTTCTAGTGGGGTTGAACCAATATGTTCACATGTTGGTATCTGAGCAGGGAACTTCTAACCTCTCTGTCTGTAATACTAATTTTAATGTGATAGCTGAACTATTCTCCCATACCTTTGTTAAGATTTCATCTGATTCAGTGTCTCAGACCATTGCTTTCTGAAATACAGAACTGCTAAAAAAATAAACAGTAGTGTATTTAATAATTTAAAGTTATGCATTTAGTAATTTTTTCTTAGTTTCAAATTGCTTTAAGCCAATTAATATATTGGCAGTTCCTATTTTTGCATTTGTATTCAATTTATTTTTTCCCTTAAATTGCTACTGCAGCACATTATCACTAAGTGCAGGGATAAACATTACACAGGTGCATATGTTAATTCCTCCTGTGTTGCAAGACCAACACTAGTCATATCTAATAGGCTTGGCTGCAGATATGTTAATTCATCCTGTGTTGTAAGACCAACACTAGTCATATCTAATAGGCTTGGCTGCAGAGATTAATATGTTGCTATTATATAGGATGCTCAGTTCCAAATACTGTAAAGCCTGTAAATGCTCAGGGAGATGAAGCATGAGTTACATCATCATGTGGCTGAAAGCACATTTTGCTCAATACTACTCTTTGTTCTGTTTGGATTTCTGTATATATTGCATCACACAAGATAGCTTATTATAACTCAACAGGGCACCTACTCTGTTTCTCTGTTATGTTATTTAATGACTTAAAAGTAGCCTTATGTCTCCACTTCAAACAACAGTTGTTCAAATGCTAAACAAGTATTTGTATAGTATGGCAATTCTCATTATGCCACAGCAGTGCAGGGACAAATGTTTTCTTAGTCCCTAAACCGTGTCTGATTAATGAGCTCTGTTCTTTTATCACAAGGCAATTGCTACTGTATGCTTTGAGCTCATACCATACTCCCTAGACCTTACCGAACTCTTGAGTTTCAATACATTAAAGAGAAGGTTGTCATGTGGATGGAAAGGTGAGGAAAGAGATGTGTATAAAGCCAATCTATTTTGCCAAAAACTTGATGAGTTTTGACTTCTGATCCTTATTCTTTTAATGTGAACAGATTTTCCCCTCTGTTCTTTTTGTGAAATTATACTTCTCTGTGTGTCATGATGATCTTATAATTATCCTATGATGGTAGAAAAAATTTAATTGTGGCTTAAGTTAACCAGAGGTTGATCTTTTGGCATATGGTATAACAATTTAGAAGCATCACAGCCTAATGGCAAAGGTAAGAAACCCATGTTGAAATGTGAAGCAGGTAAAACATGTAAAAAAAGGTCGCTTCTTAGTATGCAGGATGTTTGCTACTGACCACTGCATTTGAAGACCTCTGATAAACATGGGAATTAGGGCTGAAGTGTAAGTGTTACAGTGAAAACAGCCTGGATGAACAGTGAAGCTCAGACTTTTTTTTTTTACTGCTGGTTGTTTTTTGTTCAGAGGATGTAGTTGTTTTGCCTCCAGACAGGACTTTTGATTTTAGGGTGCTCCTAGCAATGAGTATGGAGAAACACTCTTTGCTTCTGCTTTATCCAACACCAGAGGTATGTATCAATTTAGAAATTCCTCCAGCTAATAGTGTGAGTTGAAATGCAACAACTTCTCCAACAGCACCCAGAAATATTCCAAAACTTTCAAAACAGCACAAGGTCTGATCTTGCCTGCCATTGCTTTGGTGAAAACAAAGCCAGAAGGCCACTGCCTACCAAGGCCCAGCTGAGTGGCTTATGGCACAAATCAGCAAGCTGGATTCAAAACTGACCTGAAGATAAGTTTGCACTCCGGTGTACCTAGTACTGCCTTGCATCAAGGCTAACTTGCCCCAAGGCTGTCTCAAGGTACCGAAACAAGTAGATTGAATGGTTATATCCTGGCCATATTCTTTCTTTCTCTGATAATTCTGTAACATGCAATTATAATCACATATGTGAGGACAGTGACTCTTAAAAAAAGGCCCTACACCTACCTTGTGACAATGATGAATCGCTGCAGGAGTGATCTTTAGTGTTCAATAGGGCTTTGATTCAAATTTCACAATCATTGCAGCTAATAGTAGTAACAACAGGGAACAACCAAGATCTGCAAACAGGAATTTGTCCCCAGATTTTCCTTGGTAATAACCTGACAGAAGTTATGACCAACAATGTCCATTAGGACACCCATTAAAGTTCTTTTGTTTTTTTTTAATTATCTTCAGTTTATCATAATTCAGTGAAAATTTCAAACTGGTCTTTTTCTGGGAGGAAAGAGAAATGAAAGGAAATCAATGATGCTGACCTTAATCAGATAGTGGTACTGATAAAATTCTTCTGAAAAAAACCCCCGATCTTAAAAGAAGGGAAACTTGTATAAGCTTCTCTTAGAAAATTGTTCAATATACATTTGTCCAGAATAGCTCTGATGCTGAGATCAAGTCAGATAATCAAGCTAACAGGTTTGTTTGGACATTATTGGAGGTTATTCCACTTCAAAACCTGGAATGAGATACTAGATTAGGGAAAACACAGCCTGCTTAGAATTATATGAAGCTCTTTGATCTTTAATATGAGCAATAGATTTTAAAAGTTAAATTTTTTTTTTGGAAATTTCCTCCTACTGTAATTATGTGGGATTGAGAAACTTAATGTCAGTTAAATTATAGCAGCAGATTACTTATCTCTTGACACTATCTTATACAATCAAATATTTTTCATATTGTGCTTCAGAAGGCAGAGCTAAAATATCAAATATGCTCAAAAGGCAGATTAGAATGTAGAGCTTGAAGGAAAAAAAGCGTAGTCCAATGTTATGGCAAAGACGTAATTTTTTTGTTTGCTTTTCCAAATCTTAGTGAAAAATATGAGCTTTTAGAGTTGATAAAAGTTTTCCAGTGAAAAACATTTTTTTTCTGGAACAATGTCATGTTTTCAGAAGACAAGTATTATGGTGAAATATGTTTCTAAAATTCTCTGGAAAAAATCTGGATATATGTTTCTTTCAAAAATTCTCATTGGGAGACCAAAATACTTAATATTCTGTTTCATTATGAGTGGTGAGAAGCACTTGATTTCTGTCTTAATTGTTAGAATTTCTTGCTTTTTCAGAGTTGAAATCAAGCTGAGATAATGGAACACTATTTCAAATCAGCATGACCCGGGTTAATGGGTATGATTGAATCTTTGTTATGGTCAAACTGGGGATCTGAACAGAGCCTAGACAGTCCTCATGCACCTGGAGATTTTGCCAAACCCTCTACCCTGCAAGCTTGATCTTTCCTTCAGAAGCCCAGACCCTGGTGCAAGGAACTGACTCTTGTCTCCTTGCTTAAACACATTTATATTCTGAAACCCAAGGTAGATGTGATCTCTTTGACTTACTTAGTACTGCCAGTTGAACTCTTCATGAGTCATATGAAGGATGCAGGCTATAAGATGCCTTAAATAGGAAGTGTAAGATACAACCAGTCTTTTCATAGAGTTTCTGAACATAATACTGCTGTTACTTGAAAAATTAAAGTGAGTAAGAATCCACATCATAACAAACTGAAGAACACTTTAAAAAGACTTATTCTAGCCAGCGTTTCTGTAGAAATCTGTAGCGTAGGGAGAAGTCTATCCATGCTATAAATATCCTATGATGCTGTTATGTCTCATCAGGTATTTATAAGAGGCTGAATTAACAGAAAGACAGAGAGCTCTCTGTCATTGCCTAGTGAAGACAGAACAGAACAAATCCTCAGTAATAGAAGCTAAACAAGGGAAACCATATATAGGCACATGCATACACTTGCTTGGGAAAGGAGAAGTAAAAAACACCTTAGCACCTAGTGCAAAAAGCCCCTCAATGTAGACTCTAAAGCTGTTTATCTTTGGGAGACTAAATGCAGACTCAAAAGTCACTCATTCATTTGTTTGGCTGCTTCTTAGTCTTTCAGGCTGAAAATCTGAAAAGCAAAAATCAGCAGAGAGCTGAGGCCAGTTGCTGGTTTAGTATAACTGGCTGAGTCTCTGTGCACATCTGCGGAGTAATGCTGATTTATGGTAGCTGAGAATTGGTCCCTCTTTCCCTTCCCTGTTAGAAAGAAACGTACTTGAAAGCAGACTGTTTTTTCTTTTTTTTTTATGTCCAGAATTTAAAGACTAGCAAAAAATTAAGGAAATATTTAGATTTTGGATTTTGTTCAAAAGTGTTGTCATTACGTTTCCCAGAATAGGGCAATCAAAGAAAAGGAGATATTCTATGCTGGATCCTTGAGGATGGGTAAGTGTTATTTTAGTAGTGGCCTACCAGAGGACAGGCAATTTCCTCAGAGCATAAAAGCAGGATGCTCCTGTGTCATAATCACAGTGTCTTGAGACGTCCAAAAGGCATGTTGTAGTTTCCCAAACTAGAGTCCCTGCTAATAACTCTAGAAGACCTGCTAATAACTCAAGCTTATGTTCACAGAGGCAAGATTAGCTATATAAACACGGGTTTCCCTACAGAGGGGGACAAATCTGGTCTGTGAAGAAAATAGAGAAATTCTCCCAGTAAGAAAGATTTAACTGTTTCTGTAAAGAGACAGCTTCAAGATCTAACGACATTCAGCATCTGGAAAACAGCTAGAGGTCAGAATTTAACAGATGCTGTAAGACACAATGGGCTGTCCCAGACATCTGTAGCAAAAAATCTTTCTTGATTTCAAGTCCACTATTTGTATGAAATGTAAGTTTGCGTATTTACACAGATACTTGAATGAAACCACTTCCAGTATATGCAAGTAAAAAGCATACCATTTTTTTTCCATTAAATGCTGTCTCAGAAGTTCCCAATCTGTTCTTTAGTTATTTTTTCCTCAATATTAGAATGTGCTTCATGTTAGAAACCTGTGCTAAACTGCTGAATGTGAAGTCACTGCTAACGGTGAGCACTTAGTATCCATTGAAAGAAGGTCAGTTTGAATCATTCCAGAAATGCTCATACTATCTGTCTCCAACAGCTGTTGTGATATGTAGAGTGAGTACTCTCTGAGCTGTCAGTGAGGGTGCCTTTGAAATTTTAGGAGATGAGAAAAGGGATTGACTCATTATATATAAAATAAAGGTAGATAAACAGACATTGCTCTCTGCAAGAGAAGGCCTATGCTTATTGTGTGCCTATCATCACTAGGGAGTTGACTGCAACAAGGAAAAAGAGAGCATAGTAGGCTGTAGCCTCACATTTGTCACTTGAAATCCGAATTAACTGCTTAGTAGAATTGATCAGCCCAGCCATGTTTGCCAGTTGGAGGCTTTGGGGCTTTTGGCTGTGAGTAAAGGATAAGCTGCAATGTAGACAGCCCGAGAGGTTGGATATATGAAGTGGAAAGTCTTTTTTTAATGCCAGTTATTACATTTTAGTAAAGGTCTTATCGAGTTGCTGATAAGAGTTAGACAGGAAGAAAATACTCTTTCAGCCCCGGCAAGGAAATGGGAAAGTTTATTGCAGTAAGTCTTCTTAGAACAGAAAGGAGCTGTTTCTTACTGGTAGCTAGTAAAAAGGCAGCTAGAGCTAACACCAGCCATCTTCTAACCTTCCCACCAATATATGCATATTAGCTCATGTATCTTGAACCTTTCTTTCTCTCATAAAATCTGAACGTGGCTAAATGTGCTTGCATTAAGGTACATTATTCCTGCCCTCAGTAATTTCATAGAATTTCAGGAGTCATACATCTGTAATAAGTGTTTAACTTGTTTTACAATCCCAAAAGCCTTTTCCTTTTTAGCATGGAAACTGAGTGAAAGGTTCCTGAAGAGGGTGTTTACTACAGATACCTTCTTGCTATGAGAAATATATAAATCAATTATGCAAAAATATAGAAGGGAATGCATGTGCAAGACTAGACCAGAAAGATACAGTAGTGACAATTCAGTGAGAGCTATGTGCCAACAGCGGTGGAATGGGTATTATTTTGTCTGAGATGTGGAGTGGCGATGGAGGTACATGTGGGTAGGGAGATGGAGGCAGCCAGAGCAAGAGGAGGAGTGACAATAGGACTGTACACCATGATGTGTGGCATGGATTATCCCCTGAGTACAGGTAGGTAAGGATTTTGCTTTCTTTAGGAGGCGATTCATGCTGGAGCCTCGCTAACAACTGCAGGACTGAAATCCATGTCCCCCGGGAAAACAGCTTTGGCAGTGTAAGATCAGTTGTCCCCTCACACCTCCGCCTCGCAGTCCCCTTTTCAGCACATGCCCTCAAGGATGTGCTGCGTCAGTGGAGCTGGGTCCCTGACTGCTGCCATGCAAGAGCTAGCAGCTCGGCTTGTGCCGATGCAGGAGAGGGCTCGCCAGGACTCTGTGTTCCCACTGTCTGCTCTGCTGCTCTAGGCAAGGTAATAATTTCTGGTGCAAGTTTTTAACAAAGAGCTGCAGACAGTAACATTTTACAACACTGCAGAAAGGCAATGATTTTGAGAAACATTTGCCTGTTGTTGTTTGACTCCTATTATGGGCAGAAAACCAGGAATTTTCTACCACGCATAAAAATTCTCTTTAAAGCCTCATCTATTATTATTATGTCTTCCTAAACAAAGCAACTTACAAATTCCTCAATACTTTGTATGGTCATACATATTTGTATGGTCAATATGTGTATGGTCAATGTGGCCAAAAGAGACTACAATAGTTTCATTAAGTTTGAGGTGAAGTCCTAACTGATGTGAATGGGACTTTTGCCATTTCCTTCATGGAGGGTGTAATTCCACCCCTATTACACCATGGCAGGAAGTGATTTTCCACTTCATAAGAGTTTTCCAGGCTTGTGGAAAAAGTCCCTCAATATCTGAGCATTTTTTTGAAATTTTGCACATCAATTAGAACTTTTTGTCTAGTGATTTTGAAGCACTCTGTTTTCTTCTCAAACATTTTTATGTCTCTACTTAACTGTATAGAGCTTAACACTTGAAACAAGCATTCCTGAATAGCAGGGGCTCCTTGATGCAAAAATGTCAACCTGAAACATCTCAGACTTTGCAGTCTTCCAAAGAAAGATGAAAACATTGAGTGAAAAATTCATTCTACTTCCTTCTCCCCTCCTCTCTAACCCTTGCCCCCCACTAAGCTTTGATTTTGACAAATAGGCATTTTTTGAGGAAAAAAGCATTTCAGTGGAAATTTCTCCTGTAGCTGTACTGCCCTGTAATTCAAGCCTTCCTACGATTCTTTCAGGATGTGTTTTGCATTCCTTTCTGGTAGACACATATTAGACTATTGAATGTGCATTCTGCTTTTCACTCTGAGCACAGTCCCACTGTTTCAAACTGTTTGCAGTAGAACCAGTTTAAAGCATGGCCAAAGTGTAATAAAAATAATTTCCACTTAGGAGAAGCCTTTCTGATCAACTCCAATCTACATGCAATGAAAATGCAGCTAAAAAAAAGCATAGCTAACACAAATACAATTACAATGCAAATATTCTTCAAATAGCACATACATTTAGAATGTCATCAAATTGACAGTTTTTCAGAATAAAGGCAGAAGCATGACTATATACGTGATGAGCAAAATACTTGATCGCTGTTTAAGAATTACAGAGGATAACTGCAGAACTTTCAATAAACTGAAAATAGAATTCAAGCTTGCCTAGGCTTATAGGGTAATATAAATCTTATTCTTTTATTTTCAAAGAGAATTAAGAAGCAGCTTTGAATTAGTAGAAATGTGCTCAGTAGCGCATGTGCTCAGTAGCGCAAGTGCTCGACGTCTGGAGGAGAAGGTTTCTGGTGGGTTAGTAGGAATGCTCATGTAAATGGCCATCTGCAGTAGTTACAAAGTGTCCTACTCTTAACTTCTGTGTGAAGTTTCATGAAGACTCCTACTGGCAATCCTAACTTTATTAGGTTTCATTAACAAATACAGAGAACCTGAATTTAAAAGTTTCTCAGGAAATAATATCTCCTCAGTATAGCACAGACAGTATTTACCTCCTTGTGATGGTCCTTTCATTTATCAAATCATCTGATTGCTAAGTGTGAGGAAAGCTGCGAGGGGACAGTCCTAAAGAGATAAGGATTCCTGAATCTGTACTGTAACTTAAATTAATGAATTGGTAACAGATAAAGGTTTGGACTTAATTAATCAATGTGAGTGAGCTTTCTGCTAACATTGGAGACAATATCTGCTACTATGTCTCTCTGAAAAAAAAATTAATTATTTTACTATGCAAAAAAATTAACCCTCTGTATTTTCAGACAAATCCTAAACTTTTTTAATTAAAAAGAGAACATGTGCACTCATAAACAACCGGGCAAACCTCACTTTCTGTTGCTGGCCACTGTCTTTGCTTAAGTTGAGTCAACAATCACTGCAGCATGGAGACTGTCTGTAGTCATTTAGCATCATGTGTAGAAGAGCCACTTGGACAGCCAGAACTGACAAAGGACTAAGGAAGAAATCAGCCAAGCTGCAGTCCCAGTCAGATACTGCATCAGAATTTCCGCAATTAAGCTTTTCTACAAAAAGTCAACATTTTCTAAAAGAAGCCCACAACTTTTCACACAGAAATAAATAAATAGTTTGGCCAGAAAAGCTGCCTCTTGCTGAAACTGAGAGAAAGTCAGTTTCTCTGCAAGTTTCTGGCTTAAGCTTATAGTGTATCACCCCACATATTCCTACCCAGTCCCTGCCGTGGATATGTGGTAATCTAATAACAATTTCCACGCAAAGCAGAACTACTACAAATACTAGATCAGTTTAGCCACAGCCATCAGATCAGCTAGCCATTATTTAGCTTTTTCCATTTCCCTCCCTCCCTGCTTTTCCTCTACCTTTGTTATTGCTTTCTCCTCTAAATATAAAAAGATAAATAAAGCTGTGAGGTAAACCAGGTGTGCAAGGTGTGCATTTTGTGGTGCTGAGCCCACATGGCTAACAGCATTAGGTATTCAAACACACCAAATATAATTAACTATTCAAGAAATTTCCCCCCTCCAATTTGTTATACATGCCTGAGTGAATGTTAATGGGGTCACATAGCTCTTTGAACTGCTGCTGACAGAACAGTAAAGAGTTCCTGTGGTTTTCAAGAAACAGCACAATATAATTTTGCTTGCTTTGCAAGGGCATTTCTTAATGATATCATTATACCCTCTAAATTCCTAGTCCACTCTCAGAAACTCACAACACTTCAAATGACAAGTTACCTTCTCTTCTCCCTGGGAGAATTGAATCTCAATTATAATTTATAATGTGTTACTTACTCAGTGAATATTCTTTTCCTGTGCCTCTGAGAGGTGCCAGCTATGGTATTTTAATGATGCACCCCTGTTTTATAGCCTCTCTCTTCTAAAACTGGAACAACAGCATTGAAAGGGCTAGACCTCTTATCCAGTTTGCTGAGTAAGGAAGGCAAATAAATTCCATTTAAACTGTCTTAAAAGACAATGAAAATAACTTAAATTTGTCTCTGTTCCAGAGGCAACTTATGCCTGAACAGTAGTGCCTGAGAATGAATAAATAACCTTACAGGCAAATTCCTGCTATCTGTGATAAAATCCATTCAAATGTTTGAAGTGTTTTACTTTGAATGCTTACACCATTTTCAGGTTGTTTGTTTTGCAAAGATATTCTAGTCAAATTAGCTCCGGAATGTTTGTTAAACTAACAAAATAAGTGAATGTTACTATTAGCTTGAGTAAATTTATGTGGTATCTAACTCTAAGGATTGCCCAGCTTTGTGTGTATATAGGAAAAACAAGAAAAAAAAGCAACTCTTTGTAGTAGTGCATTCCTTTTCTTTGAAGCTAATGCAGAAAGTACATCTGTAGAATTACAGGTTTAGACAAAAAAAAAATAAAAAAATCAGGAAATAATCTTGCATGCTTACAGGAGATTTTGCAAATTAGTCTTCTGATGATTTTTTTTTAATTGGAAATTTTACATAGTACAAATTCTGTAATAATATCAGAGTGTGATTCTTAGAAATTTGCTTTCAACAGAAGAGTGCTTTGTTGGGCAGACACATTGTTGAAAATAAATACCTGACTTAAACATACTTCCATGCAGTTAGTTGTCAGGCTGCAGTTTTTCCCGAGCAGCAGTATCTCAGATACTGGCTCTGCACAACGTGCCCTGGACCAGTCAGTAAGTATCCATGCTACTGGCATGAACAGAGGAAGTGATCAAGAATTTCAGCACAGCGAATCCCCAAATACGCCACCAGCATTACTAACATGACTGTGGTAACAAAAATCAATGTCTCCCTCATTTCATCTATTTGGGAGGTTGTGTCCAAGCCCAGAAAGCAACTTCATGCCACCTCTCCCCAGACCCTGGAGGCTGCGTTTTCGAGGCAGACCTCTTTGAATCTGGGCTGGTTGGGACACTAAAAGAAGATGTGGAAAAACTCTTGGCAGGAACATCTGACTAAAGATGAAACATCTGTTGATTTTTGTGTATATTGCATCCTTTTGAGAAACCTGCCACCTTAGTAGGGACAGCCTTGGAAGATGTGACAGGTGAAGACTTTGAACCTTTCTGATTTCTTTACCATTCAACTGCTGTCACATGTGAAGAAGATCTTGCATCCTTTAAACATTTCAAAATACTGTTTGTACATGCTAAATGCAACAAACCACCAACTTTAAAATGATTTATCTTTTTCTTTTTATCTACCTTTCTGCCCTGAGTAATGAGCTCACTTCCCCCCCTGCATTTCTCCAATAGCTAATGCACAGCAGAGTTTTACAAGCTGAAGTATTGTTACACAGCCATGATGGGAGGTTTTATGAAGCAGAACAGCTAGTGCCATATCTTTTTTTCTTCTTTTTGGTTCAGCATCAGAATTATGTAAATGGGCTCAGCAGCAACACATCAAACATTGATAAGCTTCCTGTCAGGAGGTAGCACTGGAAGGATATTTGCAGTAGTTTGCTTTGCTAAATACATGAGAAAACATGCCATTTCACTTTTTCTTTTGTTGCCACGTCTCCCACGTTCTTGGTATTCTGCCCTTTCTCAGAAATTTCTGCCTGAACTTCAAGGCACTGTCTCTTCAGAGATTTTCTTTCTACAGTAAGCAAAGCTCAGATGCTATTTAATACTTTCACTATCTTTAAAAGCTTTAAAAGAATTGCAATGTGTGGAGGGGTAGAAGGAATGGTCATTTTTTCATACTATACATTTTTCCAGGACTTGTGTACTATCAGCACATGCTGAGATGCTACAGGAATGCAATAGAATTGGTGTTCCAAAAAACCCATTCATTTTCACCTGCAGCAAAAGATTTAAAAAAATTATGACAAAAGTTAAATAAGACTGGAGTTGGCCTTTAAAATACAACTGTCTGTATATTTTTATATCCTGGGGTTGCAGGCAGGGGAGCAATAAACCAATTGGGGCTTGTGAAACCATAACAATTCCAAGCGGGGTGTGACCCCCACAGAAGTCCAGTTGTTGATGGTGTGTTTAAAATCTAGATCCAGCAGAACCAAAGCTTTGGATGAGAATTCATGGCAAATCCCCTCTCTGTGGACTTGATTTTAACAGTGGGGTTGTACTAACTGAAGTCTGGGAACGATTGCTCTGAAAAACTAAAGGAGCATAGGGCTGATGATACTTTGCCACTGTCACTAGTTGCACCTGTGACTAGTCACTAGTACAAGGATGAGGAGGTAGCAAATGAAGCTACCAGGAACGAGGTTTAGAACAAATGAAAGGAAGCAGCTCTTCCTGCAGTGCGCTGTAGACCTGAAAGCCCTTGGCTCGAATGGTATGTGGATGCCACATGATGTTAAGAGACACTGGACAGGTTAATGCAAGAGAAATCCAGCGAGGGTGACTAAGGAGACAGGAATCACATCTGACTCTAAAAGCTGAGAATAACTGAAGGCTGAGAGCATGTTGGGTGAAGACACGCTTACCTGTTCCTCTTTTTCCCTCGGCAGCTGTGTAGGGCAACTGGTCTGGAGAGAGGATACAGGGCCAGATGAGTCTTTGGTCTGGCTTGCATGGCTGCCTTCTGCTCCAGAAGCAGCAAAATTTGCATCTGTCCTCAGTGATTCCTTCAAGTACTGCCTAGTCATGGTAACAGTTATAAAATATTTCCAAGAGTTCAAAGACACTAAGCAAAAGTACTCTGGAATTTTCCCCTGGGATGCAACCAATGTCAGGATGGTGGACAGTGGTGGTGGCCCAGGGGCAGCCTTTGGCACTGCAGGACTCGGCTCTCCTCTTGTCTGTGCAACTCAGGGGTGTCAGAAGGTGCATTACTGGTTTATACTGAAATACGTAAAACCAGATCAGTACTGACCCTTATGAGTATTGATTAAGCCCATCATACAGAAACTACCGTTTGCTCAGTCTGTTGCTCTGTTAGTGATGTTGCTGGCACAGCAGTGTATACCTTTTTCCTTCAAACTTCAGTTTATTTCCAATTTCTACCATGAGGGAGGGATTTACAAATATTGTCTTCTGAGTTTCCTAAGTGAGTAAAGATCTGATTCTGCTCAATACGCTTAAAATGAGCAAAAAACCAATGACCATCTCTCTCTGATCTCCCCCAAAAGAGGGAAAAAACACATCCCAGAATGAAATAAAAATGTCTGAGCCAATGCAGTGTAAGGTAACAGGAAATCATTAGGTATATACTGCCCACCCGCTCCGAGCTACATGTTTCATTTTGAAACAAATCTGTACTTGGAGGAATCAGTAATTATTTCCATTTATTTTCTGCTTCAGTGATATGTAAAGCTGCAGTTTTGATACAGCTTGCCAAATGCCTCCATTGATTTACATAAAAGGTTCACAGGAGGCAGAAATATTTGCCTGAAGGATAAAAATAAACATATTCAAGCAAACAAGATGCTAGTTAAAATGTAGTAAATTCTGAAATTTAGTGGAAAGCTGATTGTATTTCTCCCTGTGCTTATCTAAGCGTGACCACAGCAGAGCTTGGTGGATCAAAAGCACGGAGCGTTCAGTCATTGCCACTCATCCATCTCCTGCTCCTAAACGGTACTGTTGCTATCCTAGTGGCCTCATTTGCAGAGGAAAGCATGAAGGTCTGGTGGGTGGCTGGTCCAACCAAGGTGGGTGGGGGTAGGAGCTGCTGAGCTGAAGGTCTAACTCTCCTCTCGTAATACTGAAGGGAGCACTGCTGATGGGAAGGGCAGAGAGGGAGGAACCCCAAAGCCTTTTCCTCCACCCTCTTGAGCACCCACCCCCCCCCCCCCCATCCTGGGGCCAGATGAAGCCGTGACCGTGATCATGAGATGAAATTTGGACTGTGGCACTATTACTCCAGAGTCCCACGGAGCGCCTGAAGCGCAGGAAGAGCAAAAGGTCCCTAAATTCCGCAGCTGTGCTCTGGCAGAAAACCACGCAGTCTTTCCCAGTGCTTTTCAGTTTCTTTGCAGGAGTCCTGCACAAACCGCAGGACTCAAAAGGGAGAGAGTTTCATCCAAAACCCTGCTGCTGCCGCTGCACTTCACCTGGCTCTTTTTGAGGTGCTCACGGAAACCTCACAGCAGGTCCTCTCCTCCAGGTGGGCAAGAGACTATCAGTCAGGGCAGCTGCTCCATAGTATTGTTACAGTCTCCCTCTGAAAACATCAAAAAACCCCACACTCCTTCTCACTTTTATCTCCCTAATGGCATGATTTATTTTTTTTTTAAATAGAGAAGTAAATACAAACAGAAAATGTAAGACTCTTTCTTTGCATTTGCAGTCTAGGTTTTGAGTCTCTGATGTGCATTCAGTTAATGTCTTCAAAATTTTGTCTGCTGCCGTAAAGGCTGGAACCATTTTCTTCCCATTTTAATGAAAACCAAGCTTTAATGCAATATCACAGGAATAGCAGCTCAGGGAATCTTTGAAAATCACAGGATTGGTTGCCAGTTCTGCTTCTGTATCTCCACAGAATAGAAGGTTTACATATGCCCTCACTCCTTTGCAGGGCCCACTTGTGACCTGGCTGCTGTTGCTGGCCTTACAGAAGAGACAGCTGCATTGGATATGGTTGTGATGGCAATGGGATGGTTAGGTTGGATGGAGAGGTACAACCTCTCAGCCAAATGGCACATAGCATCTGTTGCATTAAGCAAGGTTTTGTGAGCAGCTCCCAACAATTCCCTCCTCAACAAGTCCACATCTAAGTGTTTTCCATGGAAATACTGTTTATTTGCAGCTAAAATGGTTCATTACTAAAGACCACCTCCCTCCTCCTTTGGATGCCATCAAAAGAATTCTTTGTGGTGTACAAGATGTACAGAGACCTTCATTGCTTACTTTTACACAGTGACAATGTGGGGTGGGTTTTTTGCTCAGTGAAGGGTTGATATTTAAGAATTCATATTCTTCCTCTTCAGACCAGAGTAACAAGGCTTAGTTTGAGGATGAAGTGCTATCTTGCCATTTGCTCCCACTAGCACTGCAGAATCCAGCCAAAAAGGAGATAGCAAGCTTGATTTTACTGCCACTTGCACACCCAATGAACTCCCATGAAGTGGGGATGAGTGAGAAGGGAAAAGCCTGGCATTATTGCTGATTCCAGGCTTTAGCTGGAAAAAAACCCCTCATCTTGTCCCTTGCAAAATGGGGAGTTTGATTTGGAGATCGTAAATTCAGAAAATTGTTCCAGTGATATTAGAAAGCCCTTAACCTAGCTGTTGGAAGACCAGTTCAGACCACAAAACAGGTCTCTATTGAGCGATATGTGCTGTCAACCACTACAGCATCTTATCTAGAAGTGCAGTAGATCCTCCACCATCTGAGCTATGCTAGTGAATGGTTGAAGGCTTTCTTGAAGATGTGTGCTGTCCCTAGCTGCATTTACTGGGCAGCTTGCAACAATGACTTGGGGAAAATTCAGTGGCTTTTGCTAAGCAGTAGTCTGAATCAGAGTTCCACCTTGCTTAATTCTGTCCTTTAAAGCTCCACATGACTGAAAACAAGGACTCCTACTCGTCCAGTTCCACTCAGTAGCTTTTCAAACTCACACTGTACTTTTACTGCTGTAAGTTCCCTTGTACCCTGGTTTTTGTTCATTTTTTTAACACTGGCAGAAGTGTGAGGTTGGGAAGTAAATTAACATGTACAATTTTCAAGGAAACACATGTGTTCCGGTACTGGAACAAGCAGGTTTTAAATAGGAAAAAGTCTAAATGAGGCACCTTACAGGCTTTTGTTATCCAGGTTGTCCTTGTGCCTCCTCACCCAGCTATTTTTTTCATAAAAAATGGATTAATGAAGAATATTGATGCATAGCTGTATCTTCACAGTGCCTTGTAGGAATTAGTGCATTATAAATGGAGGAGAATGAAGTATCTTTTTCAAAGCTGAAAACAGCGCTAATAAAGTGATTAATGAAATAACCTCCTGCATTTTGATTGCAATGAGATATCTCAATGGGAAAAAAATGGTTCAGTGAGAATGAAGCAAATAACACTCCACCCTCTCTGAGAAAGGAAGAACTGATAAGCACCACAGAGGTAACACCCCTGGTACAAGTGCAAAGGAAAAAAAAATGTTCGAATTTGGTGGAAAGAGACTGTGTCATCAAGGGTTGGTAGTGAGTTTGTTTTGTACTCTGCCTTATATTCAACCCATGATGATTTTAAAGATTCCTGCAAAACAAGAGAAATTTTTGCTGATGCAGCAGTCTGTCAGCAGGCAGCTGGGCTTCAGGGCACTCAGTCAATGGTACTGCAATTATTTACAAAGATCAGATCAAGTCGCCTCTAATTCTTTGGAGCTTAACCCCTTTTCATGTCCCCCACCTTCCTTTCAAATACAGGGCTAAAGAGGGAGATAAAGGTAAAACTTCCCTCTTTGGGGTTAATCTCTTTGCCAAACAGAGGTAAGGAGGCGGGGGGGGGGGGGGGAAGAGGAAAAAAATTAAATTTTCTCTGGTTTTATTTTCAAAATCCTATTAAAAGGGAAGTTCCAGATCTAATTGCAGAGTAAAAGTAAGGAAACAAAGGCCTAAATACATCTTTTTTTTCCTGAAAAAGATCTTACCTTTTTTGTTCTTTGCACCCTTTCAAAGTACTTTTCTGGGAACCCCAGCCTGTATCTTGGTTTTAGAAATCCCTGCAAGAGGCAGGAGCTGGGTCTTTCCCTCTGGGGGGAGCGGTGAGGGAGGAGGTGCTGTGGTGGAGAAAGGTGGGCTCAGACAGCCATGGCAGCTCATTGCAGTGGGTGCGGATGTTGGCAGACGATTCAAGCAAAGGGGATGGGTCCAGAGATGTAGAGCTGAGCAGCCACCTCTGCTGGGAGATCAGAGTTTGGGTGTCCTGACCATGGAGCAGTGAGGGGTGACAGCAGAGACCCTGGGACGGAAGATCAGGGAAGTTGGAGGGTTTGGGCAGAAGGAGGTTTGGGGTGGGAGGTTCGAAGAATTGAGGAGATTTGGAGTTGGGTGGTGCTCCGGATGGCTTTTTGGGGCAAAGAGGGTGGGTTGTCTGGTATGCACTGTGAACTTTTGGGAAGGTCTCATCTGAGATGGATATGTGGAATTAGAAATAACCATGAAAGGGGTTTTTGAAGTGGTAAGAACTGTGGGCTGTGGTGCAGTTGGAGAAGGGACAAGGTATCTCCAAGGCTGTCAGACTAAAAGGGATGGAGAAATTTTAACAGGTTGTGTGGGGATAGCTATGGGGCATCACTCAGGTATTCTTGCTTTGATCCTGGTTTGGGATGGGGAGCACAAAGGTCTACTATACCACCCTATATCCTTCAGCAAAGGAACCTGCCTTTTTCCATACCACCAGGGCCACCAGGGCCTGGCAGGTGGTCTGCAAGAAGCCTGCAAGTGCAATTAAGCATTTAGTCAGCTTTAATAATTCATAATACTACACAAGGTCTTTACCTACATCTTGTTGATAGGCTTAAATATGGAAAGTAGTATTTTTTAAAAGAGGGGGGCTTAGCCTTCCTTTTTCACTCTCTCAGTTAGTATGTGAAGCTGAAAGGATCTTATCACTACATCCAAAAGAAAATACCAGCAGTATTTTAAGTAGGTAGAATCCATTTGAAAAGTCAGATCTTTTCTTCTCACTCCCCAGAGCTTGTTCTGGCAAGAGTGCTTAGCACCAGCTGGCCTTGGTCTCTCCTGGGAGTGTCTTCCTATTACCAAAAGCTTGCAGGACTGTATTTTACTGAATCATCATTTTTTCAGTACAGTTTGTTTGTATTCATACATGACAGTTCTTTTAAAAAAAATGTCAGGCTATGATTTTGAGTTAGCTAATTGGAGTCGAAAGCAGTGTCAGTTCCAGAGTAAGTTCTGAGGATAACTGTGCGCGTGCCTGTCTGCTGCAGTACCCTGCTCTCCGTCAGTCAGCCTCTTACAGTTAAAAAGCCCACAACTTTGTAAGCCACTTATTTAACATAATGTAGACACTGAGGAACTGATATTTCTTTATATTTTCCCTTTTGCTTACTGAGATTGAAAGGATTCCCCTTTTGAAGCCTCAAACCCCACAATAATTGACCATATATGCTTCTCTATTCCTACGTTATTAGTTTTCCTCACCTCCTGGTCGTGAGCCTTCTTCAGGTGGTGGTAACAAATAGGTTAAAACTTTAATCTGACATATGTTTATTGTAGCTGCAGCTATAAAAAATAGCAACAGTGTACTGGTTCATAGTTTAATCAATACACTTAGCACTTTATCTACGTTTGGATTTTATAAATTGAATTGTCAATACTCTGGTGGAGGTACATTCCTTAAAGTTCATCAGAAGATTTGAAACCATGAGTGGCTATTTTAATCTAGACCTAGATATTACAATTTGTGTTACAAACAAGTACTGTATTTATTTTGCTTCTGATATACCCTCCAACTCAAACCTCTAAAGTCCTTCTCTACTCCCTCTCTCCTCCCTCCCTTCTTGTCTCCCTCCCAGCAGTACTCACTGCAGGGGTCCTTAACAGGGAGATACAAAATGAGTTTAAAACCTACACACATACCTCAGACTGCAGAAAAGATGGTCACCACATAGGCTTGTGAAGCTTTGACATGCCTTACAACACTGGAGAGCAATCACATTTTCCATGTTGTGGTTTAATAGTGTGAAGGGTAAAAAGCAAGATCCATTTTGCAGTCTTGGTCCTGCTGCAGTAGCCCTACATTGCAAATCGAGTATTAACCTCCTGTGCATTTCTAAATCTTCCCACATGACTCATGAAATGACACTATAGTGGTAGTCACCTTCCTGACAGCAGTAATTGAGCTACAAACACCAGTCTGTTTAGATGTTTTTATAAATACAGGCAGGTATACATATACATGCATATACGTAAGGTGATGGTGGCTCGATGGAGGTCTCTTCCAGTATTGATGTCTTGCTGCAGCTCCAGTGAGCTCTTCACAGACCTCTGTGTTACTGGTGTTGCTGCGTGACTGCCAGGAGGTATGGATCAGCCCCCTCATTTCATGCTCACCAGGAGCTCAAGGCCCTGTGGGGTCTGCTATCTTTTGAAAGTGTCACATCCTCACAAATACACTGATGCATTTTTGTCATAGCAATATTTGCATAGACATTATGGGAAAAATTATGCAATGAGGAATCTCCTGTGCAGGCAAGGTTTTACCCATGGCCTTACAGACCTTCTGTTTGTCATCAACTGTATAAGGGGTTTTTTTTCCCAGCTGAATAAAGTTCTAATTTTGGGACCAAACCTGTGACCATTTCTTTTTATGCATGTGTGTTTGTTTAGTAGAGGTCTTACTTTAATAAGAATTGCAAGATTTTGCCTTCTGAAGAAGAAGCAGAGTGGAAATTTTACAATAGACTTTACAATAAATTTCCCCGAATCTCTCAGATACATTTTTGGCATAGCTACCATTATTTAAGTTGAATCACAGCTTTACAATTTTACATATATTGAAACTATAAATAATATGTACCCAACTTTCTTCAGGCCATTTCCCACCTGTTTTCATTTCAAAAGTTACATATACTTCATAGCACTTCATATTTCAAGCAGTTCTTTTTTACTTGGAATATAGATAAGATGCCCTATAGGGAAGGAGGCAAGATACTTTAATTCATGAGCTATATTTTGCAATAGATGCAGAAATATGACATAGAAACTTCCTATTTTTTAGTTCAGAAAATTAAGGGTCATTTTCTCTTGGGTCATTTTCTTCCATCCACTAGCTTAAAGATTTTGCATCCATTTGAATTTTGCCAACAGCAAGATCTTATGAGTAAATGTACCACTTACACGAATTCCCAGAACTGACAACAAGGGCAAATCTTTTGCTGACTTCAGGACCAAGAATTTCAGCCTAGTGAGTCATTTTGAACTATTTGTTCTTTTCAGAGTTTGCAGTTACAACAGGGTATTGGACACAAAAGTGGGAATCCAGAAACCTTCTGCTACCGTGTTTTTGAACTGCAGATACTCATTTATAATTTCATTGGATAAGGCATTTAGTACAGAAAAGACGAGTATTTTGCATCACTGAAGCTGATGAAGTTCATGCATTTTTCCTCTGTTGGCTGATACCTGTCTTTCTTTCTAGCTGTGAATGACAGTTACTTGCAAATGAGCAAATAATTCTGAAATAATTTTATTACTATTTTAGTTGCATTTACAGCTATTCAAAAAGGTGCAAAAAAACTTCCCAAACCAAAGCAATTCCATAGTCAAACTTTTTAATTAATTAAGAATGCATAGCTCTAATCAAATAAATGCCTTTTCTGCTGCAATGATGTGTTGCTTCTCATCTCCTTATCTATTGCTGTCTTGCCAGGGCAGGGTAGAACAGGAGGGGTGGAGACGTGCATGAGAGACCAAAGTGAAGGGACAGTTGTACAGCTGTAAATAGTCGTTTCAGATGTCATGAGATTTTTCCCTTTTCCCTATCCCTGTTGCATCATCCTACGGAAACACGTACCTATGTGAACTTATGAGATGGGGCCAGTGTCTTATCGGAGGGTTGTCTTCCAGGGGAGGCAGGCAGTTTGTTGCTTATGTTCAGCACCACGAATTTTTGGCCACTCTCTGCACCTAGGACAGGGTATGAAGTCCAGGGAGGACTGGCAGCATGTTGCTGGGAGCAGAGGTGTTATCATTTCTGGGGTGGGCAACAAAAGGATCCCCTCAGGGAACGGTCTAGGGAACTTCTGGAGAGACACCAATTATGCTTATTGCCTCTCAACACAACAGCCTTTTTTCCCCTTTGCCAGTGCACTTGCTGGAATATCTACCTCTCCTTGGAGATCTGGAGGATATGATTAAAAAATGTAACTCCTGAGAACACAGATGTTCTGTTTTCAGCATCCAGTCACTGGTATTTCTACCAAATGCTCTGTCATTTCCTGGGCAGGTCTCAAGAGGGCCGAGTTCTGCTCATGTAGCCACATTTGTGTTCAGTGCTCTTCTTCAGTTGGACAAAATCCCTCATTTTTGCCTGAGGCTCATTAACCTGGGTTAATAAACTCTCATTATCCAAGGTTTCCTCAATCGACTGCTGAATTGATGATGAGCCATCCAATACATGGCTACATCAGAGTGAGAGGTTTAACATCATGTAATTAAAATACCCATTATTCTAGCATGAAGGTGACTGAACTGACACAGAGCAAACTATGCCTACTAATCCAGAAAATAATGATGCAGAGTGAAAGTGCTCAGCACTTCTCTCATCCAGAGGTCTTCCCGTGCCTGCACAGGACACAGCTAAAGGAAGTTCAGATGCTGGAAGTGACAAACAAGTCATTTAAGATCGGAGAGTGAGTCACAGGAGGTGCACGGTATAGCTTATCTATACTGCAAGAGAAGGGACAGAAGATGTCAAAGATAATTGACTTAAGAACTAGTATGGAGCTAGGTGAGACAGCTGTGAAGGACGTAATACCACTTCAGATGTGATGTGGCACATCCACACTGCATCAAGTGGACTTCCTAATTTAAGTTGTGCATAATCAAGGGATGTACTCTGTGGTGAGGTGTAGGTGCAACTTTGGTACCCTTAGACTTGTCTTGTTGACTCATTTCCTTTCTTTCTACAAGTCGAATTACTTTTCTAAATATCAAGTATATGGTACTGTCCTGGGCATGTATCATCCTTTCCCCAGTGAGGTTTGAGGAAAACCTTCCTTGTTGAGCTGTCTTTGAGAATGCTGAGTTATAAAATATGCATACTCAAATAATTTAGCCAGTACCTCTTAGATTTTTCTCCCAGTTTTTAGATCTATTTGTCTTAAGTAAAATACAGACTGGAAAATAACTATGAATGTATTAAGTCTCCCAGGAAAAATAGTTTTTAAAGCAAAACAGCCATGACAAGAAGGAAAATGAAGATGTTTAGATATGTGTTCATTATACCAGAAATTGAACTCAACAGGGAATGATACAATTTTCAAGTGATAACCAGCTCAATTAATTCAAATTCTTATGATAATAGTGTTAAGAAAAGCAAAATTTTATCCCATGTCTGCACATATGTGGGCAGGTGATTCTGGTATCAACAGAGAATGAGAGATTTTTAAAAATAAGTTTGTATTTGTTTCCATTCAAGGTTATTTTCCAATGGTATTGTAGGATTGCTCAAGTCAATTTAACCAAGCAACTCTAAAATAACAATTAAGAAATTTAGATGAATTTAAGAATGTCAGTTCATTTAGAAGTTAGTTTGTCCAGGTAACACAGCAAAGCTTTGTTGCTTCTACACACAGGACTACTGTATATTAAAACAAAAGTGGGACCATCCAAGTGGAACAACTCCAACTTCAGACCAAGCCATGCTATAGCCCTCTCAGAGAAATTAGTGAAACAGGGATAAAAATCTTCTGATAATTTCTTTTCTGACATCCCAAGACCCTGGGTCCTGATCTCTCTCTCTCTCCTTGTGTGACTCAATATGTCCCTTTCACATGAGCAAAATGAAGTCGCCTTTATTACATTTCTGAATGAGAAGGGTATGTGGCATTTGATCACATAAACTGCATACTTCCAGCTGTAGAACAAATACAAGGATGGGTCTTACAGTCTTCTGGTATCTCTACAGAAGTTACATGACACATGATATACATTTTTCTTCCAATAATTTGGAAGCCACATGAAAATGGATTCTCCAGTAGGAGTCAGTTTCTTGAGATAAATGCAACATTCGAGTGTTGAGTCTTCCCCAGCCTTACAGTCTTCCCAGATTCATTGTGGTCTCTCTCTGCCTGGATGTATAGCATAAAGAGAGTTTTATATTTTTTTATTTAGGTAGGAGGATCTGGCTCCACTTCTTGGCCAAGCAAATACAGTTTCCAGTAGTGATTTACAAATGGGCTTGAGGGACTTTAGCCTTGTCATGTGAGGCAGTGGGAAATAATTTCGAAAGATTGTTTATTTCAACCCCCAGCCAAAAGATTTGAGTGACCCACTGACACCTGACCCTGGCTCTGCCCTCTCAATCACACCCAGGCTGCATTTTCACCTGTTTCCACATTCATTTTCAAACTAGAGAAGTGTTTTCTATTCAATTGCTATTCACACTCACTTTGTATGGGCCAGCTCTTGTTTAATACTTTATTTTACAACACTGAAAACAAAAGGAGGAATAGGATTGTTTTCCAATTTCAGACGTGTTCAGTTAGGCATGTCTGCTTAGCACTAGGAATTCACAGCCCGCAGCAACTCTGTGTTAAATGGCAGGAACAGCACTTATCCTTTGACATGAGTTCAAGTCATATGTCTGAACTGTGTTAAGGTTTTCTGGTTTCTGGCCAGACTGTGAACATATATCAGCTAGACAGGTGTGAATAATAGCCATATTTTTCGTATCATTACTAAAATCAGTAACAGAGAGCTTATCACAGAATACCAGACTAGACAGATCACAGGTCCAATCTAAGTCCCTTTATGCTATTGTGGAAAAGGTGATCTGGAAATTGAATTATATTTTTATGCAGTACATAACACCTTTTTCATGTAAAATACGTGCTCATGAGTTTAGTTATTAACATTATTCTATACTGTGTCTAATTTAAATTCATCCTCAAGATGACAATAAGATGCCTGCAACATTTTAATATGGGAGACATCTACATAATGCAGCAAACTCACACAACTGACAGGATGATGCACACACCCTCCTGGTATACCTACTTTTCCCCCATTACTTTAATGGACAATTCAACACAATCCAACAAATGCTTCACTGGCCAAAAAGACATGTAGATCATCAGACCACCTTGTCCAGACTGTTTTCATAAGATTTTGCCATAAAAAAATATTTTAAATGCTCAATAAGAGTAGAATGCACGATGAGGAGCGCTACTGGTTGTTCATGAGTTCATAAGCTGAAAATGTTAATGACATTGGGTAAGTTGTTTATTCAAAGTGCCCATGAACCACACTGAATGCCTCATTACCCACTTGACAACTAGAGAAGAACAAATTGATTTTCTAAGTCTTTGTCCCAGTATTAAAGTTGGAAAAGCAATTGTTGTGGGTCAAACCAAAACAGAAAACATCCAGTTCATTCTTTGAGTTACAAAAAGGCTTCGTGTCATTTTGGAATGTTTCTTTCTCCCTTTTCATATCAAACAGAATCTACATACCAAACCAAAATCAGAGGTCAAAATAAAAGTTGGAAATACTTCAGTCTGTGCATTTGCTTGATTTTTTTTTCCTCATTCTTTTTTGGCAAGACGCTTCATCAGATAAATACAAGTAATTTCAGTCAATCTTTTGTTTCTTCAGTGAATAAATTGCTTTCTTAACAAATTTCAGCTGCATGGGCCTTGTCTCTACAGTTGAGGCAGACAGATGCTGTGTCACCCCCACTTGTTAGTGCTAGCCTGAAAATTGGGTGACCACTCTGGTGACAAGCACCTGAACTAAGAAGCCCTCTTGAGATATGAGTATATACATTACTTTAAACATCATCATGTCAGTGTAGCTGTGCAGCTTTCCTGAACAACTTCTGACTCAGACAGCAAATGCTTGATGTTGCCAGAAATTGTCCTCCAACAGAAATACTTTTTGTGTTGTGGTCTAGCTGCTACTACCTGAAACAAAATGATACCAAACTGTACCACCTTGCAGTGTTAAAAACTAGATAGCACTGGATGGAAGAGTAGACATCATTCACTGAGGGATGTAGGGTTTCAATTTGGCCTTGTTGTCAGCAAAATAATTTCTTGTTTACCTATCTAAACGATTAAATGGTCACGTAAGAATGGCGAAGTGTTTATAAAGGGCTTCCTGTGGTTTCCCAGTCTGGAGCTTGTTTACTTTGCAGAACAGATGGCATTCCCAGGGCCAGGGGACAGAAGTATTTAAGTGCTCCCTGCAGACCAGGCAACAGAGAGAAATCCCAAGGCAGGGGGTCGGCCTATGGTGAGGATATTCACATCTTGATTCTAAGGGAAGGCTGCGCATAGGTCCGTATACCCTATGCAAGCAGAGGAGCCTATACCTCTTTGCTGCTTTTAACCTTTCTTTTTTTTTTTTTTTCCAGAGACTTTTACAAACACTGCAAACCTCCACCATTCTGTATAGCTGCAGTGAATTTCTTCCACTAAGAGGCTGAATTAGACTTTATGGATTTCATGGGTAGTTGTTTTTTCCCTAAAACCAAAGGGCTTTATAGATGAGACATTCTGTTTTACAATAATAGATTTTTTTTTAATGACTGCTTGTTTCTATCTTCACCTGTTTTGGTACCGCATAGAAAATATGTTGACTAGCTGTAAACGCACAGTGTGTATTAGTCTGACACTGTGGAGTTTTTAGAAAGTACACTTTATTGCATTCCTAGGAGTAAAGGTAGCTACAAAAATAAAGAGCACTGGAATAAGGGATATATTATACCTTCTAGAAGATACTGTAGTCCTCATGACCTCTTCAGAGTCAGCATTTCACTCTCGCACTCTAGACAGCTAAGTATAACAAATTGTAAGGGATTCTTAAATATGTCATATTTTGGTGACCTGAGATATCTTTAATAACCTTTTCATCCCTTTTACTCTACACTGAGTCCTACTAAACACTTGGCAATACCAGGAGATCCAGAAGTACTGCTGCAGAATGTCACAGAATGGCAAGTGCTGAGCTCTCAAATGGCAAGTGCTTCTGGATGAAGTGCTATCGTTTTCGCATTCCTTGCAAATTGTTTTCTTACAATCAATCATCACCTTTTATACAACCCTTTTTCACCTCAGAAAGCCCACATGCCTCAGGCTTGGAGGTAAAGCTAAAAAGGAAATGTCAACCTAATGAAAAACAATTAAGCGTTTTGGAAAGTCCCGAGTTTGTACTTATAAGTGTTCAACACCAGAGTGCTGAACCAGGCCAGGTTCTCAGGTAGCCCAAGGAGACCTGCTACCATATGGGTCCTGAGGTCACCGTCACACTGCGAAATATGCTCAGTGGCAATCAGCTGCAAGGATGACTTGCATAGTTATCTATTATATAAAGCAATGTAACCAACGTGATCATAAAGAGCCTGCTTTTTTTTTTTTTTTTTTTTACAAGTTTTTAAGCCTTGTTGCTTTAGCACTGCATGGAAGAGCAGAGCTCTCACAGGATTCACTAGTATCTGAGGAGTGCATGTAAAACTTTCCTCGCTAGCTCTGAAATGTTCCTGGAGCACACATGGAGTTACACACAGGATGGTAACTGATCTGACATGGAGCAGGAGCAGCTGGAAGGACGTTGTACTGCAACATTTGGGATCCTGACTCATGCTCTCAGGATAATAATAGGCTTGACCCCTCCCACAGAAATGCTTTTTGTTATTTTTTCCAGTGCAAAGTTCTACAAGACCCAGAGAGTCCCAAAAGAGTCTTTCAGTGAAGCAAGTAATGAGCTATTGACTGTGGCAATACTAAAATATGCTGAAAAGGCAAAACCAGAAAAGCAAATCATGATGGTATCCCCTTCCTCTTCTCATAACAAACCCTGACTTCCAGGGATAGTGTTGCAGCTGGCAGGCTCCCTCCTGTTTTAGTAAGGAATGTTTTGATAGGAGAAACCTAAACCTTACAATCTATTCCCAGGCAGGCAAGCTGGACTCCTAAGATATCAATAGTCTTCAAAATTCCCGTCACTTTAATTCATTCTTTTTTTCATCTATAGATTGCTAGGATGGAGAATCATGACTGAATTGTCATTAGAGAAGAGTTGTCTCTGGAGACAGAAAAAAACTTTCAGGAAAAGAGAAAATACAGGAAGCTGTTAACTGGAAACTGAGAGTACTCTGGGAACACACCAGGTTTTATCCTGTTTTTATACTCTTTCCTGGCTGTCCATCTTTGACCACAGCCAGAGACAGAATATTGAGCTAGCTGGCTCTGGCTCAGTAAGGATCTTCCTATGCTTTTATGAATGGATTTTTCAAAAATGGAATTTGAGCAAGGAAGTGTTGAGTTCCTGAACATTTGTCCTGTTGTTAATAACTCAGAGGCAAAGAAAAGGCAATCAGAGATCACACTGGTGTCAGCAGCCAGTAATTAACACAAGCAAGTGTGGTGGGTTGACCCTGGCTGGACACCAGGTGCCCACCAAAGCCATTCCTTCACTCCCCCCCCCTCAGCTGGACAGGGGTACAGGGAATGGGGGTTGCGGTCAGTTCATCACACGTTGTCTCTGCCGCTCCTTCCTCCTCAGGGGCAGGACTCCTCACAGTCTTCCCTTGCTCCAGCGTGGGATCCCTCCCACAGGAGACAGTCCTCCACAAAATTCTCCAGTGTGAGTCCTTCTCACGGGCTGCAGTTCTTCATGAACTGCTCCAGCAAGGGGCCCTTCCACAGGCTGCAGTCCTTCAGGCACAGACTGCTCCAGCGTGGGTCCCCCACGGGGTCACAAGTCCTGCCAGAAAACCTGCTCCATCATGGGCTCCTCTCTCCACGGGGCCACAGGTCCTGCCAGACCCCTGCTCCAGCGTGGGCTTCCCACAGGGTCACAGCCTCCTTCAGGCACCCACATGCTCTGGCGTGGGGTCCTCCCTGGGCTGCAGGTGGAGATCTGCTCCCCCCTGGACCTCCCTGGGCTGCAGGGGGACAGCCTGCCTCACCAGGGTCTTCCCCACGGGCTGCAGGGGAATCTCTGCTCCGGCGCCTGGAGCATCTCCTCCCCTTCCTTCTTCACTGACCTGGGTGTCTGCAGGGTTGTTTCTCTCACATGTTCTCACTCCTCTCTCCAGCTGCAGTTTCTGTGTCCCCTGCAACATTTTTTCCTTCTTAAATCTGTTATCACAGAGTCACTACCACTATCACTGATTGGCTCAGCCTTGGCCAGCAGTGGGTCCGTCTTAGAGCCAGCTGGTATTGGCTCTGTCGGACATAGGGCAAGTTTCCAGCAGCTTCTCACAGAAGCCACCCCTGTAACCCCCCCCTACCAAAACCTTGCCACACAAACCCAATACAGCAAGTAAGGTCAAAGGGTGGAAGAGAAGGAAGTGATGTTCAGATCCAGTCGTAGGACTTGGGGAATTTCCTGCTCTTGCATTTCATGCTTTCCCTGATAACAAAAATACCAGGTAACATTCATGTGCCAAACCTAAGGGCACCTGGGTCATTGATCAGATGTGGAGGCCCACCTTAAAGTGTTGCCAGAGCACTATGTCCTTTGAAGAATATCTTTCTTCTTTGAAGAACAAAGGAGGGAGTATGAGGGGAGAAGAAGCTGGTAGGCAACCTCAGAGAGGAAGATACCCTGAGAAGTCTTCCAAAACATGGTCTCACATAAGATCACTGAGTGCCACGGAGAGGAGCTGAGATTGCAAAGATGGCAAGGCAGAGTTTTCAATGTACAATGTTATTCAATGAAAAGTAAAGCAAAGGGTGAGCAGATTCTCATGCAAATGTCCAAGCTGTCAAGCCACCATGAGACTCACCTGTCAGGCACGTTTGATGCCCTTTCATATTGTCTGATGAATATTCCCCCTGGTGGACTCACATTAAGGCTAACTGCCAACTGTCCTTTGTGAGCTTCTACCAATAAATGCAGTCCTTCAAGATAACACACAATCAGCATTCAGTATTGCTTCCATTCAAATGTCAGATTATTTCATCATCCCAAACCCATGACAGTGAAAGCAGTTTTAAAATACACTGCCATGATATTGCAGTTGTTTCCTCAAAGTCCGATACCACAAAGTATGAAAAGAAATATCAGGTTCTTTGGGGGGGGAGGGGGGGGTGAAGCTCTTCCAGACACAGTCACTGCAATATGTTTAAAATACAAAGTCGTATCTGATGTCTCCCCACACCATGGCTCACCATTGCAAACCCATCTACTTGCTTGCTGTATATGTCAGCATGTCTGCAGTCAAGGCATACAATGCTGCATGGCACAGCAAAAACACATAGCTGAAATCTTCCCTCTTGTTATGCTGCCAATTCCACCGAAAACATACGTGGGTTGTATTATGTATTACAAAATAAGCATATGTGATACAAGGCTTATCCAAAGCTTAGTGTGGAAAATCAGATGGAAATTAGAATTAGATGGAAAAGTTCCTAATTCTCCTCAGTGGAGTCAGACCGTTGAGGCCAGAGTCATTCAGAAGTTCGTCATTTTGACAAACAGTTTTGTAACCTGAAGCCATTGGAGCTGGGACTGTACTTTGGAGCTACAGTTTCTACTGACTTCAAAATCTGCCAGAAAACCAAGACACTCATCAGGCAGAAAAAACCACTACACAGCAAATTTCATTGCGTCAGGCACTGACAAGTGTTATATTCAGGTCCTCTTCTAAACAGAAAAGGCATTTTCCATACCTTCTGTATGTAAAATGCATGAGTGCTAGATTTTAACCTTTTCTTCAGTTATCTGGCTTCTAAGAAACTTAAACCCATGAAAAGATATTTTCTAAACAACTTACAGCATAAATATATGATTGAATAGATATAAATTAATAGGACTTTACATGCTACTGTATTTTATTTGGTGGAGGTAAAAAATGACAGTGTACCTGTTGTTAACCCACCACAATTCTGTGGAGATCAGTTTAAGAAACTCATACCTCACGAGTGTACACCTGGAGGAGTACCAGAGATGGGCATATAGTAGTATCCACCCCTCATCTTGTAGCTTTTCACAGCTGTGGACCAGAAATACTCTTTGATGTCTCAGGGCAAATACATCCGGTTCACCTAAACCATCTGGGAAAGTTTTATTTGTAATACTATAGGGACCCTCACAAGGCCAGGTACCATGAGGGATGGTAACCAGCAGCTTCAAGGAAGTAATTAACAGTGATGGGACAATAACCTCTCTTGTTTTTTCAGAATTGCACCCCTGTTTTCATGTGTTGAATTCCACTTCACAGTAAATTTTCTTGTGTCTCAGCAGAAACAAGGCTTTTCATTTTGCCTCTATGTCTTTAGAATTATACAGAATTGCTGGGCGCAGGCAGGTGCTGTTTTCTTCAGCTTCCAACCGGCACAGCTAGCTTCGTGTTTTGCTAGGACAACCAGATATTTCTGTGGTATGTACTATTTATTTAGAAGAATACTTTATAAAGCAGCAGGGAGCAATGAAGCTTTTGACCTGTGGCTCTAAAAACACATGGGAAGTCAATCAAAATGAAAGACAAAACGCATACTGAAATATATTATTCAGGATTTTGCTTCAACGAACTTAGCTGATCCAGGAGAGGACTATGGATGAGGGAATGGTGAAGGAATGACAGCAATGGGGGAAAAAAAAGGCACAAAAAAGGCATTTCAAGAGCATTAGCATCAGGTCATGGTTTGCAGTCTGAATCTGAAACTTGTGACAAGTCTTGCAGCGTAATGGAAACAAATATTCATTATCTACCAGAATAGGGATTTTCTTGGAGGAGTAGAAAAAGGCAGCAGAAGGCAGAGCAATGAAACATTAGTGTCCCACTAACCTGCACCTCTGCCTCCAGCTCGTCCACATCACACTGGCAGCTCAGAGAGAAGAGGCCAAAAGAGGCCAGAGGGAAAGTCAGAGAGAAACATGAGCAACGTGCACGTGTATGTATCCATGAGCATAGGACAAGTCCAGCCACACAGGGTGGAGATGGCCCTATGAACTTAGCCCACATGGGTCCATAACTTGGGATGCATCCTGGAGAAGGATCAGACCTGCCACGGGGAGCTGAGACCTGCACCCCTGCTGTAAACACCAGGGCTGTTCTTGTACCTGGCTGTCACTGGTATTAAACATGGCTGATACTCTTATAGTAAAGACTCTACGAGTGCTTTAAACTCTCTTGTAGAGTATCTGATTCCAGAATATTTGAACTGCAGTTGTGCTTTATTGTTAGCACAATTGCTGGTACTACTAGCTTTATACTTTGTAGGATGCTTGATTATTTGTCTCACGTCTTTTTTTTAGAAGAATGGACAGATGAAACTATACAAGCGACATCAAAATGTTTTTTAAGGAATGAAGAAACAGGATTAAAAATGAAACCGTGTTTACTAAAATTAGAGAAACCCTGAAGAGCTGTGATGTGACTGGATGACTAAGCCACTTATCCTTTCCTGAAGTGTGCTTTTTCCGTGAGCAGGTGGTTTGCTGTTATGACCAGGGGATCTGAAGCCAGAGAAATTATCCAGTTGTGAGAATGCCATTGGGGAGAACACATTTCCTACCTTCCTCTTCCTCCTTCTTGTCGTCTCTTCCTCCTTCTTGTCTTCTCTTCCTTACTGCTGCTTCCTACCAATCTGGTCTGTGTAAGCAGTGTGGGAGATCTTATCCTATCCCCTGTGAGGGAAAAGAGGTTGTTCTTGCCACTTCTAAAGGAGATAGATAGAAAGAAAGTGCTGTTTCATGTTTCCACTCCAAGTCGTGAGCACAGCAACAGTGGGGGTAATAAACTGGTCATGGCTAGATTGATGGAGGAGGGGAAGGGAACAGTAATCATTTATTACCAAGTGGCTATTTTAAGGTCCTACTGCAAGCTCTTTATTTTCCCACAATTTCCCTTCCTAGGCACACCATCACTGACTTTTAATGCAATTCAGAATCTCAAAGACCATCAGTTACCAGTGCTGAATTAACTCCTGAGGTGCGCCGTACTGTCACATGGACCCTTGGATCTCAGCTGTAATATCCATGCTGCCATTTCTGCCACAGCCGGGTCCTTCAGTTCCTGCTGTTGCGTGTCCTGGGGCTCATCTGCCTCAGCTGAGAAAACCTACTCCACCTACACCACCTCTGCTTGTGTCCATCTGGTGCAGCAGTGTCGCTTGCATCTGGGATGAGTCCACTGCACATTGGCATGACTGCTTCCCACCTGTATCCCTGCTAGACTGTTTCACAAACCATACTGGACTTGCTGCTTTGCTCTGTCTGTCTCAAGACACCTGTGAGACCAAAGTGGCTCTGACAGCTGGCTGACAAGCACAGGCATCTTGTCTTCAGAGTTCATGTGACCTCCAGTGCACCACTGGTGCCACAATAATTTCACAATGTTAAATGCAGACGTGGTTGTGACATACCCCTCCTGCGTGTATCTTTTCAATAGCCCTCTCAAGAGGTTGATGCAGGCAGCTTGATTATGTGCAAATTTCCTTACAGGTCCCCCATCTGAGGGGTCTGCTGGGGGATGCATTCCCAGGGTGTTCTCTGGAATATATCTGTACACTTTACATCTTAATTTGTTTAGTTTATGTCAGAATTTGTTGTGCTTTCAGAGTTGCTTGCAGCCTCCAGACAGGATTTTTTACACTTTTCCCCCATATCAAACATAATTGATGCATAACTTAGTACTGTTTACACTGTCAAATGTGTTGTATTTCCAAGCAAAAAACTTCTGGCTCTGAGCATAACCCGATGACATTCTGAGAAAATGGTTTCCTAAAGAGATAATGATCATGCACAAATGGATGCCCCAGTTTCATAAGGTCACCTCCCAGAGTGTTACTGCCCTTTCAGTTTCTCATTAGAGACATTGCAAAAGATGCCATTTTTTAGGTCATTCGTATGCAAATGAAAAATTTCAATGTTTTTGCTTGTTTTTTTCACATGATCTGTAAGACCACTACCTTCACTTGTTCTTCTTAGTTATCCTTTGCTCCCTAGAGCAATAGGCTTCTCTTACTGTAGCCTGAATTATGGGAAGAGAAAATTTCTTGGATAGATGAGCCATGGCCCATCTTGACCCTTTCATCTCTCTTCTATGCCCTGTTAGGAGTTCCTGTATTCCCTGAAAGCATCCTTAGTTTCCTTTTCAGTTGTGGTCAACAATTGTCAGCCCATTGAATGAATTCACTCTCAGATCCAGAAGTTGGCATCTCTTAATGTCCATAATAAGCATCTTTTTTTCCTTCTGGTACTATTATAAATTTTAGCTTTTCCATATTTTTCAATATTTTTCTTTATCCGAACACTTACTGACATAATTCTGTAATGGAATAAGGTTTACCTCTATAAGACCGGAGTTTCATTGACTCCTACCATCAGTAACTTGTCCTTGCTGATATTGGTGTCCCTGGGGCACCTAAACACCATGGAAAATCAGTCTACGTCCCATGGACCTTCAGGTGGAGAGCCCATTCACCTTCTACTATGCTTTTTCCAAGAAGTCTGCTTCCTTCTTCTACAAATGTCTGCTGATGCTTGTAAATGCCCATGTAGTGTTGTGATCCTTTTACAAATGGCAGACACTATCTTGCATGAGCTGTTGGTCCGCTCTGGGTTTCTCAGTCTTGGGCTCTGTGGGCTCCCACACTGACAGCATTATGCTTTCCTGCCTCAATCTCATTTGCAGAAACATTGTGGATTTCTTTTCATGTCCACAGCATCAAAGCAACATCTAACCTTCTCAAACTTCAGACAAGTTCTTCATTGCTTTAGAAATGCTAATTGCTTTGCCAAAGGTGATTCTGGGTATTTCAGTAGACGCTTCCTTGAATTATTTTTCCTAGAATCTAACAGTGATCTTATCACAAACTGAGTTTGATTCAAAAAATTGCAAAACTGTTTTTAACTTTCTATCAATCACAAACATAATTTTATTTTTACTACTTTCTTTGTAATGTCTGTTTAAAAACATACATCTGACATATTTCACTTTACCTTGAGAGTAGTGCTCAACTTGCTGTAATAATCTTTCATAATTAGCTTCCTTTGTCTAAGTTAATGGGAAAATATTTTTAACAATCAAGGTGCTTCAGAACTTCTCTATCAGAAATTAAGCTACCTTTCCAGTGGCACTTCTGGCTTATGGGTACAGACTGACATACTACGCAAACGACTCCAATTATCTTCTGTAGTCAGAAAGAATTTCAGTGCTGGCAAGACATTTAACTTCTCTATTTTTCTGTTTAGGATATTTCCTTGCTTGTTTATTCTTGGGAAAATCAGTTGTTCAATAATCACCTTGAGTGAAGAATTTGCTGCATTCAGTGATGGATTTCACAGTGAGCGAGCTTTCATAACCTGAACCCCTTCATGCCTCAACCAGTTCAAATAGCAGAGCCTATTTAACAGAGTAGAGTCTCCCAGACTGTACAACACTGTGTGCCTAAGATTTGTTTTAAGCTCAAAATTGAAACAATGTAGTGCCTGGAGCAGAGAATTAAGGGGAAAGAAGAAAGAAGTTTGCTAGCGGTTTGGTCTTAAAATTTTGGAGAGAACGGTAGCAATAGGCAGTGAACTGACTTTCCCAGACAGACCCCTAATAGTAGTGGGGAAGCAAGATATTAGTGTAACCTCTGCATTGTAAGTGTGTTGTCAGTGGCCTTTATCTTGCATTTTTGTGCAAAGATGTACTGTACCTGCACACTACTGCATATATATGATTAAAATGTGTCATTGCCAAAAGAAAAGGAAAAATAAAAGAATCCCAGGTCAAACATCTGCTAAGCCTTCAGCAATACTATTAACTTCTCACTAACACTTGCAGACAAATGTTGGCTTTGGTTGCAGTCTCCAAATGTTTTCCAAATTGCTGGATTTCCAGCAGAAATTGTTTATTTCCTACCAGAAATACCCTATCACTACTGGAAGGCTGTCCAGTGAACAGCATAAATGAACACTCTTTCCTAAGCTCTGATACGTTTCTGTGCCAGTTATAGATTTCAGTAATGGAGAGGTTTTAATCAAGTTGATGGACGTAAGTGGGATTAATATGCATTAGGGCATGTTTGAAATACTGTAGCAGTTAATAGGGAATGCAGCTTTTCTGATTACTTCTGTTCACCCAGCACATTCCTGATAACAAGGAAATCCTTCATTTTTGGAACAACAGTTCGATGCAGGGAGTTAGTGATATAGATTATCCTCTGGTCAGAACAGATTATTTTCTTTTGTTTATTGCTGTCATTTATGCTCATAATATGGGTTTTGCAGCAAAGCATGTCATAAATAAGCCTTACCTTCCTGCCCATTAGTCTATAATAAATTCTGTGGCATATTTTAAAGATGATAAAAGCTTCAGCTTTAAATGGAAACTGCAACCTGAAGCCCTGAGTAACCAGAGATCAGTCAGCAATAAGTGTGGAACATGACTAAGTAAATTACAGGGCAGGAACAGTCTGAAAACTTCAGGTTCATGCACACCCGCACATATCAAATACCACGGAATCATGGGATTAAGGTTGGAAGGGATCTCTGTGAGTCATCTGATCCCATTCATGGCTTAAAGCAGGGCAAACTTTGAAGTTAGATCCACGTTTGAGTTTACATTAGGTCGCTCAAGGTCTTTTCCAGCTGAGATATTAACATCTCTGCAGATGGGGTTTCCACAGCCTCTGCAGGAAATGTGTTCCTGTGTTTGACTGCCCACCATGAAACTTTTTGCTAGTATGTCGTTTGGCTTTCCACCACAACTGCAACTCATTTCGATTACCTTGTCTTTTCTTCCTGAGAAAAATCTGGCTGTCATCTCTGTAGGCACCCATTAATTAGTTGCAGGGAGCAGTGAGATTCCTCCTTAACCTCCTCTTCTGTGGACTGAACAGACCCTGTTCTCTGAGCCTCTCCTCACATGCCACGTGCTCCAGTCCCTGGCCATCTCGGCAGTTTCTGAGGGACTCACTCCAGTATGTCAGCCTCTCCTGCAACAGGAAGCCCAGAAATGGCCACAGCACTCCAGATGTGGTCTCGCAGGTGCTGAGGGGAGGAATCGCCTCCCTCCCTCACTGGTTATACACTTGCTAGTGCAGCCTGGGACACAGTTGGTCACTTCTGCCACAGAAATACACTGCTGACTCGTATTCAACTTGCCCACCAGGACGCTCAGGTCCACTTCTGCAAAGTTGCTTTTTAGTCGTTCAGTGCCTGACCTGTCCTGCTGCATGGGGTTATTCTGTCTAAGATAAAACACTTTGCATTTGTTGATGTGGTTCCCAGCAGCTCATGTCTCCAGGCTGTCAGGATCCCTCTGAATAAGGACTCTCCGCCTTAACCTCCAGCATATCAGCTGTACTCCACAGCCTGGTACCATCAGCAAATCTTCTGAGGGTTAGTTACTCCCTACTATCACCCATTTATAAAGACATTAAGCTCTACTGGCTCCCATATCAACCCCAGAGAAAAAGCATTAGCAAATGACCATGAGGCAGACTTTGTACCTCTGATCTCAACACTTGAATCCCAGCAGTCTGATCAATTTTTCACCCACACTGTATTACACCTCTCCAAACAAAATCTCCCCAATTTGCTAGAGGGACAATATGGGCCACCGTGCCTAAAGCCTTGCTAAAGTCAAGGTAAACGACACCCACTGATTTGCAAATGCCTGGTACGCAAGCAGGGAGAAGTAATAAAACGCTTGGAGTTTAACAAGGCGGATATGCTGCTGCATGCCTTCAGGTGGACAGAGTTCTTGATGGGAAGTCTTCAAAGGAGAAGGTATAGACTGACTGCCCTGTATCTACGTAGCAAATTTAATGACCTGCAGGGATATGGCACAGCACACTCCAAGCCTCTGGGTGGAAAAAGCCTAAGTCCTTTAAGACTTCATGTAGCAGTACTTAATGCGTGACTTTAATCCAATATGAGAAGAAGGAGGAAGAGGAAAATTTGTGTGGCTTTTTAGTCTGAGGTGGGTGAGAAATGGGGTCACACCTTCCTGCTAGCTATAGTTTTAGTGAATTCAGAGAAGTCTTTTTTTTTTTTCTGCTCTTGGCCTTAGAAAAAATAATCAGAACAAATTTTTAAGAGTAGAACAGGAGAATGGAGGAATCATTAGCTTGCAGACTGATGCTGTGCTGCCTGAAAACACAATTAAGAATAACCTTTTGGGATAGGCATTGAAAGCTCTACTCAGGCAGTAAGCTTAACTGGTAACCTTCAGACTCCTCTTGTTCAGGGACTTTAGTGGGAGCAGGTGGTAATACAGAAGCAGTCAAAGGACTGAGACAGTGTCCTGGAATTATCCCAGCAGCCATATCTATGCTTGGCTGATAATAATGAAAAGGCTGGGAAGCTGCACTGATTAGCGCCCTGCTTTCCTTGCACCTACACAGACAGCAGAAATCATTTTTCTACCACTGTGTTTTAAAGTTGTTTTGAAGTCAGAGTTAAGGTGGCAGTAAAAGAAGGTAGTGAGGAATAAGAAGCGTGAACTGAAGGGAAGTTGTGTTGTGGAAATGAGAGGGCTGTTGCAGAAAGTGTAAGCATGTATTTTCTGTAGCAAAAATTACAAAGTTCACGCGGCATTTAACGCAGCCAGACTGATAAAAGCCCTGGATTCTGAGCGATTATGTGATGAGCAGCACTGGCTGCCAGCTAGCATTGCTTTGCGTGGTGAACACGGCACAAAAAGAACATTAAAATGGCAAAGTCACACACATAGAAAAGGAGGAATCCCGGTATCAAAGTACAGCTTCAGGGGCCCCTGACTCCACCTGTGTTTTATGATACCTCCAGGAGCAACCACTGCAGGGAGAGCTCTGCCTCCCACCCGCAGGTCAGGCCTGCAGCTGCTCTGTCGGGAGAACGTAGCTGACGAAATCGGAGGATTTTGACCGATCATAGCTTTTAAGAGAAGAGGGTATCACTATGACTAGTCCAGCTTATGAAACGTCTCAACCTCCAAACTTTCTTCAATGAGTTCTGGCATATGCCAACACACAGCTGCAAATTCTCACTGCAGCAGTAAAACCACGTGCACTAGGGAAACCTTCTGTGAAAGGTCGGGTCCATGCCCCAAAGGCTCCACCCACCAGTAGGCATAGAAATATTTTTGAAGTGCAGAAAAAAATATTTTTCCCCCAAGCCCATTGAGAAACACTCAGATCTCTTCCTCAATCCCACCCTCCAACCCCCAAAACTGTTCCCATAAAAAACGTGTCTAGCTCCCTGTTGAAACATTTGAGCCCAAAATGCAAAACTCTGGCAAAGTCATAGCAAAATGCAAATGGATCATCAGACAATCTTAGCTGTTGGTGATGCTATTAGCAATTCCTACTTTTATGACCACAAGGGAAAAAATATCAGTGTGTTCTCTCTACTGCATAGCACAAGGTTCTTCACTGAAAAATGGTCTTCATATCTTGTTTCTTAAATGCAGAGTGTAGAAAATGTCATGAAACTTAAAATGCTGTCCAACACCATAAAAACAGCTTTCCTAAAAATGTTTTCCATCATGTATCTTTACATATTTCCACACGTATCTTAAGTATTACTCACTTTTTTTGTTCTCAAAATTTACTTCAAGGACATTCAATTATGGTCAGGTTTCTCATTACCAAGGCACTGCTCCATTATTAAAAAAAAAAGAAAAAAAAAAGAAAGAGATCACAAAAGGGCAGACACAAAGAATTTACATTTTATTGCAGAGGCAACACGTCGGTCGGCTCCTGTCAATTCAGCCCTGCGACTATGTGGGACTTTGTGACACACAAATACATGAAACAAGTTTCCCTTCAGCATGGAGGGATAAGAAAGCTAAGCAATCTCACTAAGATATTAGAACCAGGACAGAGACTGAATCATGCAAATAATAAAAGATATTTTTTTTTCCCCTAGACTTCTATTGTTTTGAAGACTAAGAGGTTGTACATGAAGCAAAGGTGCTGCTGCTGTCAGGTGTTTATCTAATGCAGCGTGAGTTGTCTCGTATTGAATCCCCCCAGGGCTGGGTTTCCACCACTGCACAGGCATTTAGCATTTTGACTCCCTTTAAAACAAAGTAGGTCACAGGGTTTTCTTACCCACCCACCCACCCACCCTCACACACACATACACACACACACACACACACAGAGTCCTGTTGAAAGAGAAGAAAAGAATTGAAAAAAATATCTTCACCATGGGGACACTCATCAGAGTACATTTGTCAAGGATGACAGAGACTATAGAAATTGTTTTTAAAAGTGTTTGTGTGAGACCTACGTGAAGGGAAACCTTCCATTTTAAAAGGAAACAAATTAGGGTAAAAACTGAAATTCTTAGTGAAATAAGATGGGAATCTAGCTTCTGTTTGGCAGAGAAAATGGGTGCTAGAAGGCTATGATACCTTCAAGGAGCTGTATGGAGAAGTCAACACAAAGAGTTTTCTTAACTTCTTGCTAGATGCAGAGAAATTTATGGGAAAGGGAATCATCTCTGTCAAATGGTTTGTTTCAGTCAGTCAACAAATGCCAATAAAAAAGTTGCTTGATCATTTTTTTCTGCCCCGTGCTAGGTTATAATCGCATCACAATAATAGTTTATAATCTCCTTTACATGCCACTCTATATGTGAAAGCACATGCAAAAGCTTTAAGATGATTCCAGGCTTTGTTCAAGCCAAGCTACAGCAGGCTTCTGTTCAGCACCAAATAGGTTGCCTAGCACTATAAATAAAATCTCCTTTTCTCCATCATCAGCTTTCAATCACAACACTAGTGTAATACGACTGTCTGTATGATTTCTGTATAACACCTTGGTGCTTTCATAGCCAAGATGGAAAGCTTTTCTGCAAAGTCAATAGGTCTCCTGAGAAGAAAGGCAAGTGCCACAAGACCTTTTTTAATTGCTTTTCTTTGGCTGTTTTTAACTAATGCTGTGGGCATTTGTCCTCACCATGACAGTTTGGCCTTCATTGCCCCTTCGCTCAGACACTGCTGTTTTGGCAGAGAGCAGATACACAGATACAGCAAGCAGCGATGTGAAGAAAATATAGACTAAATGTTTTACGTACATGATGTAGATTCTCAGCATAACAATACATATCTGAAGAGGCAGTCTTTGTACAGGGTTTTTTTGTTTTAAATCTCAGTATTGGACATGAAATAAGGTGCTGTACTTTGTCCTTTTCAGGACTGGCTTTTTGCATGCACTTGACCCTCTCCTCCAACAGCTTTTTAAATCCTAGTGGATTTGCCTCAGTGTCATCTTCTTCTCTGCCCTAACTCCTTCACTCCCTGTGCTTTCAACCACAGTGTCCCACAGATCTATTGCCCTTCAGGATGGGTGCAAGGCCTGTCTATGGAAATAGAAATAGGTAGGGAGAGAGAGGTTTAAATGAGGTCAGCTAAGGAAAATAGCAGACTTTAGCTACAGTGGTTAATAACACTAATTAATTTTGTTTAGAGCTTAACTTTAAAAATTACTTTCAAAAAAATGTTTAAGTTATTCTTTTTCAAAAAGTGTATATTAAAAATAGAACATTTGGGGGGCCAAGTTTTCCATGCCAAACTTTTTCACCCCAGTCATCCTGGGTGGATTCTTTTCCAGGGGTGGTCTTTCCTTAAAGATGTCCTAATGCTGACTTTTACTTTCATTGCTGGATGGGCTCATTCTACTGGTGGCCATTTTGCTTCAGAAGGTCTTGCATTAGTATCCGGCTACAAAAACCCCCACTTCTTTATCACACCCCCAAAAGTGAGAGCAACTCACACCCACGCAACCCACCAATGGCTCAAGTGGAGACAAACAGCATTGCTTTCACTCCTAGTGTCAGGGAAAGGACTGGAGGGAGGTTACTTCCCTCAGAAACCTGACATTTACACAGACACTTTCTTCTGATGATGATTTTGAGTGAGCAACCAAAGATCATGGGTCACAGCCAGCCAAGGGCTTGGTGTCGCAGGGAGAGTGAAGCATCACAGCCGACCTCTGGTCACACACTTCAGCCAGCAGCACCTGCGTTCATCCAGCAAGGCTCCAGGCCACGCTTGCACTATGCCCAACACATTTTGCAGTTTCTAATTAAGCCCTAAACTACTTTCAGCTTTGATGATCTTCCTGCTGGTTTTTTCCTTCCCCCACAACTAATTTCAGACATTCATGTTCAGTGAGATACAGGAATAGAAGCAACTCAGCTTGCAGTCACCCTCACTTAAGAAAGCTGGATATAAACCTGTTTCTGAGCTACAGTTTACACCAAAAATCAGGACACTGGAGACGATTTATCCCAGTTTACTAGAGCTGGCTGCAAAGATCATGGCAAGTTCCTAAACTAACTCTGAAAAATAGCCTCCAGCTAATTTCTGTCCCTTCCCATGCTGCTGCTTGTTCCTGTGACCCAATCTACCCCTCCTTATTTTAGCGTGTGACTTTCACTCTTCCTGCTCCATCAGAAGCTGCCTGATCTGACCTCACCTAATCTGACCTAATCGAGAGCAAACTGTGGCACCCCAGTCGCGCACATGCATGGGCTACTTCCAAACCAGTGTGTCAATGCTCTTTGTGTTATTATTTTTTAGTCACCTTTAGAATTTCTCTCTTCTCTGTTTACGTCCTCAACCAAGCCCCTGAATGAACCTGCTGTTTCTTGGTCAATATAATTTATGCAACTTTTTATCTGGAGGGAGCCTCGGTCTGTACCTTACATGTGTGAAACACTGAAATCAACAGGGGCACATGCCAAGCAAAAAAGCAGCACCAGGGTATGGTGTCAATCCAATGGAGTCAGTGCTTCTGGGAAATTTTCTGTCCCTAAATTATTCTGAGCTGGTTCAGCAAAGGGTTTCTTGTAAAAAAGGTAGTGAAGAAATCCCCCTTTTGCCCCAAGGTTACAAGTTATTTTGTTAGACCAGATGATATGACAGCATGATTCTATCAGGACAAATCAAAGTTTACTGAGGAAATCTGTGTTCTATAACCTGATTTATTGGTGCCATCTGCCAACACCCATGAACAGATGCTCTGTAGGACCTCACTAATGTGCAATAATGACTGGGAGAAACCCACTGCAAATGACTGACTTTTAAAAGTTATCAAGTGTAGCGGGAGAGATAACAAACATAATGAAAAATGTCTAGGAGAATGCATCCCAATGTTCATTTTTCAGTTCCACTTCCCTGACAGCAGTACTTCAGAGCGTACTCATCTACATATGCGGGTATGCAGTGTAAAAATAAACCAAGCACTCCTATTTTCCTGTGATTTTCCTCCAGTCCTTTGCTACTGTATGCTTCAAAGAAAAGAGAGCGTTTTGGTGTGAGCAGTTACAGTCACAACTCACCCCAAATCAATGACTTCTTCCCGATTGCAAAAATTCTTTTTACGGTCATGTTCTAGCAGATCAGGACTGCCATGTTGCTAGCACTAATGTCTTTTTTTTAATGGTTTTCCCCTACTCTGCATCTATTTCCTAGCCCTGTGTACTCTGAGGGCATGCCAAGGTAGAAGCAAACGAGTTTGCAATTATTGCCACCGGCAACATTAATTTTGCATTCCCATCTCTTCAAAAACACAGGGGAGCAAAAAGAGATAACGGAAAGATGAGCAAGTTGTCCAGACGGAGGCTTGAAACGTGCCTGGGCTCAGAGCAGGCACCGCAGCAGGCGAGCGAGCGGGAGCAGCCCCGTCTCCCGCAGCCCCAGGGACTGCCCCAGAGGTGCGGGACCTGCCCCGTCCCAGGGTCCTCACAGCCCCTGGCCTTGCTGCTGCCTCCCACCGCCTCCCACCCCTGGGATTTCCCGAATTAAGCATTCACCTCCTAGGAGCTGCATTAAAATTAGAAGCCGCAGCTGTAGCCGTGAGGGGGCCCACTTTACCTTCCCCCCTAGCAGGCTCTATACGACTGCCTGCCTGCTCTGTCCGCACCAAGGGCGTTACATGGCATTCATTAAAACGCGTTCAGGAACGTGATTTTGACAGACACAACCTACCCAATATCTGACGAAGTTGTAAAATCGGGGGCAACTATAACCACTGCCACTGTTTCAGAGGCTGAATTTGGATCCAGAGCTGGAGACCAGAAAGCCTCCTTCCCTTATCGTGCCAATCCATTAAAATCATACATTCACAGAAACTCTCCGTGGAGAAACTATCACTGAACTATTAACAAAAGCTTCCTGAACTATTAATATGGTCTGTGGGAGCTTTAATCCACCACGGGGACTGATTATGTAAGTGCAAGGGCATGAAGATGCTGCGTTTATCCTCAGTTTAAATGACCTTTTGGTTTAAACAGTTTTGTTTATGATTGAAATCTTCCTGAATCTAAGGGAAATTATTTTCTTTGAAAGGGGATTATATTTTGATTTGCAGTCAACTGGCAAGCATGGTTGAGATTAAAGTGCATTTGGATAGCAAGATGTGTGTTTGCTTTTCTGATTGCAAATGGTAGAAGTTATGAAAGCATTTTAAAAATGTTTGTCACAAAATTCAGATGGCTTGTGGCCTAGAAATATGCTATAATTTGATTTTTGAGCTCAGGACATTGGTTTATGAAGCCAATTCATGCAGTTCGAAAAGATTGACCCGGAGCATCAGGTTGGATTTATTCCTAATTTTGGTATTGCAAAGATTGTTTTGCTTTTCTGCCATACGTTGATGTGAGGAGATGCTGGAAGATCATCTTGACTTTTAGCTTTCAGGCAGTTCAGAACAACAACATATTAAAAGGTTTCTGATGCATGTTCATGCCAAAAGACATAGATGTCGTGAAAGCAAGAACAGGCAGAAATAATGAAAAAATCTCTCTCATTCACCTAGTAGCTGTTGCTCCCAAGCTATTTAGTGGAACATTGTGTACCAAGGGTTTTCAGTCCCACACTAATTTCAGTTCAGAAATTTCCCTGCACAGGAGGTCTGGGCAGAGAAGGGAAACAATGATCTCCATAACATTTTCCTCTGAACTGCAAGCTTGGAGACACTTCTCCAATCTGAAACAAAAGAGATATTGAGGCCTGTATGGATTTTGGGGTGTCTGTGGCAGCTCCACTGTGGCACTCAAGTGTTCATTTCTTTCTCTTCTTTGGGGATGATGCGGAGGGGAATAACTGAAAACAGTAGAGAAACAAATATATAAAGTAAAAAAAAGACAAATCAGGCAAAAGAGAAGTCCCATCTATGGCACCAGTTTCATTCAATCAACAGGAACAACTAAAACCCTGCATTTGGACAATTTTCTCTCTCTAGGTTTGCCTGCACCGCTTTGGGAAGGGGCCACTGCAGTTTGGTTAGGTACATGCCCTGTTTTAGTTCACTTCAGGTCCCGACGAAGAAGACCTAGTCTGACTCTGGAGTGAGCTAGCTGCCCAGGCAGGTATCTGGACTCCTTTCACTGTTTCTTCCCTGCTATTGCTGAGTAGCAAGTTAGCTAGATTAGCACGGGGTTGGATGTATTTATTCACGCTGCAAATTCAGCTCTGAGCGACATGCTAATGCGTCCAGCCTGGTTTTCAGATAAAATGACAGTAGTGCCCACAAATAATTAGACCAATTCTTGCGTACTATATTTTATTTATGCCACTGGAATAAAATGTAAATATATCCTCAGGATTAGGTATTTTTAACAAAGAATCAGGTTAAGAAAAGGCCTCATGGTCCCAGGGTCCTTTTCACAGTAGGCTCCAAAAAATGTACCTCATTATAAAATACACCTTCCCAAGGAATCACAAGACATGAGAAATCAAAGGAGAATTCCTAAAAGCAAAAGCTCTCCAGCAGAAAATCAATTTCAGCTACTTTCACCTTGCCCCAGGGAAAGCAGCAGAGACACTAAGTGGGGTGTGGGAAATGTCTCATACATCTTCCTGGAACTGTGCAAGGCAGACCTCCAGACGGGAGCTTTTCTTTCCAAGACAGCTCTGCTCTAATTAGGGACTTTTGCAAAATTGGTATGTTGCGGTTCCAAACAGTATCTGGATGATTCCCATATCAAATTTCTTTGGTTTAAAAAAAAATTTTGTCTTTGTCCTTGTTCTAATTGACAGCCTTACAAATGCAGGTGGACTGAGGGATGAAGGTCAAATTGAGCTTAATGTGCTTAATAGGGCAAGGAACAAAAATAAGCAGAAAGTTACACACAAAAAAATGTCCTTTGGTGGTTGGTTTTTTTTCCCGGCCATCATGTTGCCTTTTCAAGGGTCTTTGTGCATTTTTGGGTGTACCTTCAGAATGAAAAGAAAGCAATTGCCTTTAAATAAAACTGTTATATGAGGGGCTTTTCTGTAGCAATCTACTGACATACCAGACAGAATCTAGCTTATGGACTCAACAATCTATGTTGGGTGGACATAAAATTCATTTTCTATATAGGAAATAACATCTTTTTCCTTAGCCAACCTTTTCCAGAGGCAGTCTGCCAGTTTAAACCTCTGGCTGGTTCCTATAATTCTCAGCATTCAGACCATTCTGGGTAATGTGGTATCATTAAGGCTGGTCAACATGTTCTAAAAAACCCACGTTCCCCCTTGGAAATGAAGTCTGACCGACATTTCTCACTGAAGGTTGTGATTAATATAATCTGTGCTTTCCAGTGAGAAGGCAAACCAATTTTTCTTTTTCGGGTCAGTATAAATCTCTGTGTCTTAAAGTTATTCCCCTGCTTCTCATCTCTCATTTCTTTACTATCCTTTCCTTCAGACTGACTGTGTCTTCTACATTGACCTATGCTCCTATGGTACAACCTGGGACAGCTGTGGCAGCTCAGCCCCAAAGAGCAAAGGAGTCCAGAGCTCCTCCCTTAGAGATACAGCTTGTGGGATGGCAGCCAGCTTGACAAATACAGAATTGAAAAAAAAAAAGCAAATATGGAACATTCCAATATTTCTTAGTTGTTGTTTTTTTGTTTATTTGTTTGGTCTTTTTTTAGAATATTCTGTGAAAGGTTTCAAATCCTCAAATTTTCATTCCCATGTGGGAGGAAAGCAACCAAATATGTGAATTTTGCATGAGATGGGCATTTTTGCCTCTGGTCTGCTCTAAAACCCAATTTTAGATTATCACAGGGTAGAAAACCACTTTGGGCTTCACACTTATGTTGGTCAATGCTTTATTTAGGTGGGCTCAGACTCTTTGCAGCTGTTTCTCAGCACAGCCCAGTTGAAGTCACTGCAACCCACAGCACTGCAGTAGTTTATATCAGTCAGAGCTGCATCCCTAAATTCTAATGAATATTCCAGCAGCAATGGAAATACAGTTGTCTTTATCGTGAATGAACACCTCAAGAGAGCATGTGCCATCCTTTAAAAGCTCAGCTTATAGTTGATTGGGATTTAAAATGGGATCACCTGTTATGTTACACTGCTCGGCCTCCTGCATGCTGACCTGACCACCCACTAGTCTTGCACAGAGCATCCAATATTGAGATTTGTAATGATTTCAGGTCAACTGACGCGTCTGAGGTGTAAGTGGCTTTTACTACTGTATAGCAAAAGAAAAAAGTGTCATTTAATGCCTGTGGCCACTCACAAACATTACCAGAGTATGGTTTAAGATGACTGCTGGGGCAATCCATGGTCAGTGCTAAAGAGCATGGAGAGTCCTGCCAATCTGCCCTGGGTGGTGGGACGCCTACACAGTGCTAAATCTGGGGAAAAAATTGACCTTGAAGCAGCACAGAAGCTATACTGAGCAGGTGTATAAGGGGATTTTCCATATCATCTCACAAATCCACCCCATATCCTCACCAGCTGTGCTCAATCTCTGATGCTCTGGAGGAAGGTGAGAGAAAGCCCCAGGACAGCCTGTGCTAATTGTGGGGGGAATGAACTTGCCTGAGTCCCAAAGCCAAAGCCCTGAAGGAAGAGACCTGATTATGCTCTGTCTGTACACGCTGAGCTGTAGCAGTTAGGAGCGCATGCAGGATGAGGATGGCTTCATCAGAATCTCCCTCCACAGGGGAGAGACAGGCACCTCTCCTCTTGCTGGAAGCATATTTGCCCACAGGAGCAGCGGTCGTCCCACTATTTATGCAATGCGAAAAAATCCTAGCCTCTTTCCTGACTGACTGACATTTGTTAGATGAGAGCGTAGGTGCAAAATACCCATCACAATATACAATAACCTTTAAAGACACGCCAGCAACCTCCTCTTTTATTAAGCGTGCCACGCTGGCTGAGCGGAGTAGGACGCTATTGCAAACACCTCCCCGGCGGGACGCTACCTGCATGCTAATGCCGAGGGTGTTTGTGCACAGCCTGGCAGCGAGCGCTGGGCTCCGGCAGTTTCCATGGTGCCGTCATGGTGCGCTCTCCCTACACCCTCACTTATCAGCATTTCCCACCCATCCTCCTTCCCATAATATGCTGCTTGCTCACCCCGAAAGGTCAGCCATTGTAATGATGATTTTAGCAGGGGGGAGGCAGGGAGGCCGAAGGGTGAAAAGGTGAGCTGTGTGCAGCAATGTGCGTGGGAACCAGGGGCTTGTCTTACTCTGTACAATGAGAAATTAGAAAGCTTCCCCTCAAGAGAGCGGTGCTCATCAACCCCCTCTCACCTCCCATCCCAGCCAAGTCAGATGCCCTGATGGAGTTAAAAAATGTTCAGGCAAAGTGGCTGGAGAGCCTACTTTAAATCATCAGCAATCGATGCGTTAGGGCGTGGAGGGGAGAAGGGACTGCGTCTGCTAACAGAGGAAACCGATGCAAACGTTTCCAGGCACCCTTCTTTTTCCATCTCCCTCCTGCCCCCTCCCCGCAAGCCCAGTGCTCGTTTGCAGATGGAAAAAGGCAGACTTCTTCCTCTGACTTTCATCCTATTGACTGCCGGACTAAAGCACTGCATCTATTAACTGCCCTCCTTTTCTTTCTTTCTGTAGGACAGCTTTCCTGCCCGTTTTGGAGGAGTCCATTTTGTCAACCAGCCCTGGTACATCCATGCCCTGTACACGCTAATCAAACCGTTCCTCAAAGACAAGACAAGGAAAAGGGTAATTAGATGGGGCCGGGGGGGATAGGAAGCTGCAGAGCTGGAGTAGCTGAGTAGCTGCTTGCTTTCTTTTCTTCCTTCTTTTGCTCTCTGCATTTTTCATACGGCCTCAGAGAATTGCTGCTGTTATTAAAACTTAGAGTTTGCAATGGTCTGGATTAAATCAATAACTCAGCCAGGGACCAGAAAGCTGTTATCACTAACAAAGTGTAGATACATTTTAATGGGACATGCTCAGGCATAGAGAGAATTGGCAATGTATGTGGAGGGATTATCAGGCCTGGCTGAGGTCACCTGCAGTGAGGGAAACTTCAGCTCAACTCTTTTTGTGGGAGTAAAATTTCCTATTTCATTCCTTCAGCAAGTTGACTGTTTTCACATGGTGGTAACTCACTTGTTTCCGCAAAAAATGCCCATGCCTGAAGGCTGTTTGCTCACACTGCAGAAGAGGTAGGTCTTCCCCACTGAAACCCATGTGAACTGTGGTCCTGCAGTCATCTTAGTCATTTGTTGGCTGCAGTCTATCAAACAACCACTGGATCATCCCTCAGGAAGCCCCAGAGCCCACCCTGCGATGTGTCTGACCAGGCAGGACAAGGGTAGTACCAGCCTGAAAGCAAAGAGGGATTAGAGAGACAAATGTTGCTGAAGTGGCGCAAAGTGGTGACCCAGTGTGGTACACCCCCGGGAAATGTCAGTCCTGGGGCACGGGGCTGGGTTGCCCTCTCGGACGCTGAGGACCTTCTCTTCACATCTTCTTTCAGTAAGCTCCGCTATCTCCCTTTTCTTCTCATTGCTCTTTGTACAAGCCTCTATCCTCTTACAGTAGCAACAATCAGTCATTATTCCTGACTTCCACTTTCCCTGATCTGGTACTTAAGAAAGTGGAAGTGTTATGTGCCGAAAGCAAGAAAATTGGGGTTTTCAGAAGTGTTTATAGTGCCAGTCTAATTCATCAGCTGCACTCCCCAAAGCTAATTCCCCCCTCCACCTGCCTGCCTGAGCCAGCTCCGAGCACTTCAGAAATTCCCACCTGAAACTGCAGCATCAACTAATGATGCTCCACACCTCATTAGTGCTGTTATTATTGTACTTAATGAAGTAAGGAATCGATGATGACTTCGAACTTTTTTCTTCTTTGTTAAAGATCTTTCTTCATGGTAACAACCTGAACAGCCTTCACCAGCTAATACACCCTGAATGCCTGCCCTCTGAATTTGGGGGGACTCTTCCTCCGTACGACATGGGGACGTGGGCTCGAACGTTACTCGGTCCCGACTACAGCGATGAGAACGAGTACACCCACACCTCCTACAACGCCATGCATGTGAAGCATGCGTCCTCCAACTTGGAGCGGGAGGCCTCACCCAAACCCATGAAAAGGTCAGTACTGCCTTTGAAATCATCTCTTATTTGGCTCTCTGAACAGGTTTGACATAAATCTAGCAGGAAGGGCTCATCTGGCTTGGAGAGAGGCTGTAATTTGGCAAATGTTGACGGTAAGAAGCACTTCACCCTGGACTGTGCTCATGGCATGGTGGCAGAAAGGAAGCCTCTCTGCGGAACCATAATTACTTGTCTGATTACTGTGCACAAAAACGAGGGGAAATTAATGAGCCCCTGCACAGAGCATTACAAAAAGTGTCTCAGAGTGAGATGCTCTTCTTTACAGCGTAGTGCGGCCAGCAGCACCACTTCAGTGCCGGTCCCTATTATTTGCTGCTGCTTTGCTGCTGCTGACCCCCGTTGTTAACAAGGGTTTTAACCTCCCTGGAAATGCGGCTTTTGTACGATGAACACCACTGCCCTCTAAAGGGAAAATGGGTTAGTCTCCTCCCGCTCCTTCTGCTCCCGCTTTCTTTCTCCCTCCAGCCCTGCTAAGGCAGCAGAGCTGCTCTTTTAAGATCTCTGATTTTAGATCTAGTGGTTGCTCATTCAACTCTGCATGCTTAAGATTGCACCTCTCGAGAGTACCACCCTCGGTAATTTGCACTGGTTGCGGGGATGGGGGCTGGAGGGTTGGATACCTGTCACTGGTTTGTGGGTGGTACGGCAGAGCCGACACCAGCTGCAGGGAGCGATGGCCGGGTTGGCTTCCCTGCAGGAGTCTAACACCGGCACTCGCCGCCTCACCCTCCGCACCCCGCTCCGCAAAACTGCTTTCCATGCGGATCGCAGTGATGCTTTCACTCGCTGCTGCCACTTGATGAGTGCAGTGCTCACAGACACGGCATCACTCAGTGTGACAGGGAGCGGCCATCATTTTGTCACAGCAAAATCAAAGCTGACAACACAGACAAGCCATAATGTCATGCAATTAATTTTAAGTCTTTCATCTTCAGAGGAAAAAGAAATGCATTCTTGATTCACGGCTCCCTCTCAGATCAGAGGGATGCCACGCTGCTGCAGCTGCAAAGTGAGGCCTCGTGCTGTAAACACTCACACTTATAAGTGACGTTAAGTGCTGTGAGTCCCAAACTCACCGGGTCACAAGACCGCGGGGCTACGACCCTTTGCAGGGTTGCAGCCACAGCATCAAGAGGGGTGGCCGTCTGCATAGTCAGCAGTTCTCACTACTGAGTGCCAGCCAAGACTGGGAGCCAGGATGAGTTTACAGAGCCAGTCCCAGAAAGCTGATTTTAATTTTTTTTTTTTTTATAATATTAGCAATGGAACACACCGAATTATTTTAGAAAGATGCTAACTAAATATTCCATTATTATTAAAACATATTCCAAGAGGGTACAATTTATGTAGCTTTACAGAAAGAAATCTGCAGTTTTTAAACCTCCGAAGTGTTAAGAGCTGTTCACAGGTAAATGTTTGCTGAGGATCAGATCCTCCGCTGCAAAGAAGGGAGGGTCTTATCGTGCCCTCAGGGGAGAACCTCAGCTTGAAAATGAGTTCAGTGCCAGAAAACCCTGCCTCGAGGCAAAGCCTTCTTTTATAATCTGTTCACTAATACAAAAGTGCATTAATACAAATATGGTGAGTGGATGAATCTAATTTGTCATGTTGCCTCTGGGCAGTCTAGATCCAACTTTTAGCCTAATTTTGTTACTCGGCAGTTAAGTGAACCATCTGATCTTGTACTCCATGGTCATTACTAAGTGTTAGAGGTGAAAAGTTCACTGCTTCAACAGATTTTCTCCTATGAGTGCTTGCTTTGATTCTTCTTCCCCTGCAATGAGGTTTCGGCCTAACTTGAGGTAAAAGCCTATGCTTAGGAAGCATAATTGTGTGCTTTATTAGATTTATTAGACCAGATTTATATCTGAGGCCTATTAAAAGGTCTACAGACTTCTACCAGCATTATCTGTCTTTATATATTCCCCCTCCTTGCCTCTTTAGGTTCATTCATCTCTAACACAAGGAAAGTCTCAGGCCGTGGCTGAGATTCCTGGATACTCCAGGGAGGTTTACACTAGGCATAGGTGATCTCCTAGCATTAGCCTTCATCTTAAATGCAATTCACTCACAATTGCCCTATCATTGTTTCCCTTAGTAAAGCAATTTTGCAGTTTCATTAAAAATCTCTCCTCTCCTACTCCACTCACAGCGTACAAATCTTTAAACTCTAGAGTAAACATGGCAATTTTGTAAGCGTTTCTATGCTGAAAAGTTGGGTTTAACAAAAAAAAAGGTGACTGACCTTTTCTTTAGCACTAATGTTCCTCTGAAAGGGGTAAATACATGAAGACTGAGCCTTCTTAGGTTTCTGTAATTTAAGGATGAAAAGCCTTGCTGAACAACTATGGATCTTCTCCTCTGACTTCCCAGATATCACTGCAGGTTCACCTGCCCAGCAATTAGCTGCAGGGGAGGTCAGTGCTTAGGAGAGGTGGATTTACCCCGGAGGCTGGGGGGACGGTGGTTGTTCCCCCTGCTCCCCGGAGCACCGTCCTGCTGCGTGACAAGTTGCAGGGTCGCAGATTGCCCCTCCTGGCTCTGCGGCCACTTGCTGTAAAGCCATACAAGCACGTCCTCGCTAGAGCTGCCACTGGGCCAGTGCTGTGTTAAGGCTTTCTTGATCTTGGAGCTCAATGCTGCTAGAAGAGCTTGGAGTCTTTCACTGTGACCACAGAGAAATGTCCCTGTGAAATGAAGTACCACCATCCTACACCTAGAGAGAAGCTCACCCTGGGCACAACCTACTCCAAATATAGTGTCTAGCAATTTTAGTAGCAGAGATGATGAGAAATCAAGATAGGAATCATTATAGATCTGAAAGAAAAATGCCAGGAAATGGAATCAGAGAACAACTGACCAACATACTTTTATAGCCACTTAATCTATGTTAGAAAAATGAATGCAGAGGGGGAGAAAGAGGGCACTTTCAAGATGTGCTCGAGACCAAACTGAAGTCATCACCTGAAAATTAAAGTAAGTCTCAAAATGCAGACCAGGAGAAAATGCAGCACCAAGCACTAGTGGGAGGGAGTGAAGCTGGAGCAGGTACATGCCAGTATGTTGGTTTCAGGACTGACAGCAGTGCTTTGGCTTCCATCACCAGGACGTATAAATTGAAACCAGTTCACCTGAGAATTGTGGGGAGGATGAGGAGAGTGGAGAACATATTTTCCAGCAAGAAGCTATAGAAGATAGTGGTTTGTTCAGCCTCCCAGAGCAAAGGTCGAAATGGGTATGACCATTCTCTACAAATCCATCAGGGAATAAAAACTGGGGAGAGAGAACAGGTATTTGAGAAAAAGGACAACTTAGGCATGAGATCAAATGGGCATAAGTTGACCAAAGTATACCTTGCTTGCAAATTACAGGAGTAGGTTTGCTAGTCATCAGAGGAGTGAGTTACTGAAACAGCTTGTCAATATGACAACCTAACTGATACACGAGTGAAAGGTCTGATATGAGGTGGCTGCCAGTGGTCACAGGAGACTACACTTGTCCTTCACAGTCTCATTAGGTTCCAATTGCTGGTCCCCTTAACAGCAATGGGACCAGAACATTATCTTCTCCCCAACCACAGGCAGGGGTGGTTTTTCCCGGTAACTTGTAATTGCACAAAATTTATTCTCAAAAAAGAGTCTTTCTTTACTTTAGGGAATGGAGGCATTGTAGACGGAGAAAGGATTGAAAATCCCCTTAGAAAAAACCTGCCACTGACTCTAGTTAGCAACATGATCTTGAAAATCTTGAGATTTGACAAGTTTCTATAACATGGAAAATCTTTAATCAAAACCATTGCAATTGTCATTTTTCCACCAGCGGCCACACGAAGCCCCACTGGGGCAAAATCAAAACAGTGGAAATTATACTCCCATCTGCAGTATTATCTCACACCCTGGGAAAAAATCTCAGAACCCAAGTACTGTATGAACAGATGGGAAACAAAGCAAAACAGCTGATGGCTCCACATAACGAGTCTTAATGGCCAGGGAAGGAAAAAAAAAAAAGCAACAATAACAAAAATCCATTCAGAATATATCTGTTTATTAAGCTTCAGCTCAGTGAAGTTTGAAATGGGCAAGGTAATAAACATGCAAACCAGCATTAATACAGTAATAGCAAAGTCAGTTCAATCGGAGAGCTCGGCCGCATCCGTTTGATAATCCTGGGAGCAGCAATGGCAACAGACACTTCCCCTGTCTTGGGCCACCTCTTCTGAATGGTCTGCATCCACACGGGGAGCCTGTCACTTACGAGCTGTGGGATTTGAGAGCAATGTGAACAGTGTGAAAATTCAGAGCACAGGGAAGAAAATCACCTCCCTTTCAGCTGTGGCCAAACCTTCTGTGAGCCCTGATGGTCAGAAAGGGGCCTTGGGTTGCTTTAGTCAACAGGGAGCTAACACAAAAGCAAAGCATTTGCCTGAGGCGCTCATGCTGGCTTTTGCTGATGAGCTGTTGTTTTTGGGAACAGCTGGAGGTTTTATCCGGGTGTGCAGGGTAATGAATAGTTATGGTGGATGGTTAAGCCTAGCAGTTAAAGAGTCAGAGACTGCTCTCAACATATCACTGTGCCAATAGGGCATAGTCTTTTGGCCAGCCACAGTGGGAGAAGCATGCCTGTAGCTATTTGGGTACCTAACAACAGCGAGCATCGCCAGCTGGAGGGAAGGATTCAGTGACTGGGGACGATGTGAAGGAGCTCGGTTCTTTGAAGAGTTTCCCTTTCCCAGCGTCACCCTGCTCTTACACGTGGGTCCAGCAGCAGCAAGTAACCTGCAGTAGCACGTTGCCTCCCTGTGACTTGCTTTTCTTTATGAGATCTGTTTTTCTGCAGCCTCATCTGGGTCACTTCTTGATGTCTGAACTCGATTTTCAGTCCAAGTGACAAAGACTGTTCTCTGCCTTCGCTTGTTCCAAGCACAGCCTGGGAGCTGAATGTTCCTTCTCTGCCCTCCCAGGCATCGAAAGAGCCCTTGCTTTTAACCTGCTGCTAGTGCAAACAGGTCTAAAACCAATTTAAAATTGACCTGCAGAGAAAGGAAATTTTACCTGACAGCTACATATATATTCTGGCCAAACAACCTGGGCTGTTTAATCAAATTTATTTAGTCAAAGTTTAATTAAGGATAACTTTAATCAAATTTGGTGTTAAAAATTATTCTTAGGATAACAGGGATTGCAAGAACACTACCATCACCAAGTCAAGCTCATTAGAGACTCAGGAAATTCAGAGTTAGGATAAAACTTAAAAGTAAAACTTTTAAATTAGAGCCAAACATGCTAATTGTGAAAATGTACGATTCATGCATCAAGACAGCATTAACTTTTCCTGCTGTGAAGTAGAAACTTGAGCACCTAAAGATGCAATGACCTGCCTAGTGGTTCATCAAAAGCTCCCATATTAGGCATTTTGAAAATGCAGCAAAAAAACCTGTTGGAATGTGTTGCCCCACGTTTTTGAGTCAGAGCATGTGGATTTTTATGTCCTAGATTAGAGGGAAAGGATTTTAAAGTACAGATTATGGTTTGCCATTATTGCCTCCTGATGTGTGTGTTTTCAAAAGGACTGATCTTCAGATGAATTTGTTGCTGAGACTAATTGTTGGTTCTCAGAAATGGGATCCTACTCCCAGAAAGAAGGGTGTCACAACTGGTATACACTAATGCTGACTGGAACAGTTTTAGATCCAAAAGGGGCCCTTTGTGGGGGTGACATACGTAAGGTTTTTATTTATTCAGTCTGGTTCCTCTGTATGCCCAGCTGGGCTGTGCAAGGCAGACCTTTCTAGTTGTTATCCTTGGTGTGACCTTAATGTTCCTTCACCATATGTTTCTGCTTTTATGGGTCATGTTTTATGCCGGTTCACAGTCAGCACCAATTTACTGCAGAAGTAGTAAAATACCAGCAAATAAAAATCAGTACGAAAATGTGTGAAAACTTCTCACTGCCCATGGATGGCACCTGGGTTGCTCTGCTTGTACCTGGGGTGCATTTCCACATGTGTTGGGGGAAAAGGAAAACAGTCCTTGTAAGCTTTCAGTTAAAATAACTCTATAAAATGTAAGACCTATGGTGCAAGGCTTATGTTCACTATTTTATTATGAATTATTTCAAACAACGGAGAATTTCTGAATGCTTCTGCAGAAATGCTTCCTCCATACACAGGTTACGAACAAGACACCTCTTGACAGTAAAGCAGGTGTCCCAGAGAGATGCATCACATAATGTATGCATTATCTAGTAACGTAGATTATTAGCTGTTGAACAGTTTTACAGCTTTTAACCGGAATTCTGCTAATACATCAGAGAGAAATGGAAAGGAGCCGGTGGATCTGGCACATTAGCAGGTCCCAGGGAGGCTGCAGGGGAGACCGTGCAGAATATCCTCAGGAGCCAGGAGGGAGAGAAGCCAAGGAGGAGATCAGAGTCACAAAGCCACGGCTGAACCAAGGACAGGAGGGAGGGGTAGCTTGGTGCTGGGAGTCCCCTGGGACAAGGCAGGAAATCAGTTGCTCTCTGAGGGCATCGACAACATGGGTTTCATCTGTTTACAGCACTCAATTACCAGTGACCAGTGCACGGGTGCACAAACACAGGCGGGAGGTGGGAATGGCAGAACCAGTGCTGTTCAGACTGCCTACAATATTGCATTGTAAATTATGTCTTCAGCTAGCTATAAATTTGCCAAAAATTTAGTAGTTTAGATTAGAGACATGACACTTAATAAAACAAATGGTTTTATACTGCTTATGTCTTTTGCTGCCCTGTGAAAAGTCCACCTACATCTGGCTGAGTTACAAGCCTTTGAAAAGGCAATTCACACATGCTCTGGAGAAACATATTTAATTTTAGCATTTAATGACCCTAAGGATTGCCTCATGCTTTGGCTTGGTCTCCCAGGGTAAATAAACTTGTTCAGCTCGGGTTGATGGTTCAACGCCCACAATGCGCATCTCCTGTCTAGGCCATGGGGTGCAGAGGGCTTTTGTAATTACAACTTTTACTTGTGATCACAACAACTTTCCCTGCACTTGGCCAGGCTGTAGCAAGACATGGAGCCAGGATTTGGAAGACTGACACCCCATGCTCTTGGGGCTGCATCCTCCCTGCTATTGGTGGGAGAATTGGAGAGATTAGGATTTAGAGGTCAACCCAGCTGGGATAGTGGGAACTTGGGTCACTGGGATGGGAGCCACAAGGCAGACTGAAAGATGAGGCAGGCGTAAAGGACTGGAAGCAGCTGGGCTAGGAAGCACACTTGATGGGCAAGCAAATGGCGATGGTTAGGGCAAGGGCTGATGGGGACCAGGAATCATCCTTTGGTTAAGCCTGTTAGGTGTAGACCTGGAGAACTGGATCCTGCTCTCCCTCTCTCCCAGAGCCCCTGTGTCGGCCTGGCAAGTCTCTTAAACCAAACTTCACACAGATGGTGAGATTGCGCATTGCTTATTTTCAGCCTGCCAAGCTATACACTCTGGAGTCTAATTTCCAGAAATACTCAGCGCTCACCTGCAACAGAAATCAATGGGACATGTGCTTTGAACACACAAGTTGCCATGTAATGCTGAGCGCTCTGCAAAATCAGCCTCTTGGTACTGGGAAATGGGGACACCACATTAGAGGTGTACTTGGACCCTAATCTCACTGCACTTCAGCTCTCCACGTGGAAAATGGAAATAAAAAACCCCCTCACAGTTGTGCTATGGCAGTAAATGAATTAGCATTTGAGGCACACAAGTACTGTGTTGATGAACTCCACAGAAAAGCTCAGGAGGGAAGTAACAAAGGTTATCTTCAGAGCAGGCTTGGAATAATATGCAGGAAACGTGTCACAGAGCCACACGCTGAACCGCTAGAAGAAAGCAAAATAAATAGCAACTAACTAGCTCCACACTGTCTACCCTGAGCACTGAGGGAGGAAAGAGCCCTCCGAGAAAGAACGGTGTGTGCTCCTGGGGCTGGGGTGCAATGCGGGAGTCACAACGCCTCCACGCACCAGGCCAAGTGACTGCTGCTCCCACAGCCTACATTTTGGCTTTTCCCGCTGCGGCGGTGCTTGACTTTCCAGCCTAAATAGTACACCTGCAGGGTTGCTTTCACACTGCAGTGCTGTTCTTGTTAAGGATGGGAAACTTCTAATGTAGGATGGGTGAGTAGGAAGACTGACATCCTTTGCTCTCGGGGCTCCATCTTCCCTGTTATTGCCACACAGAAGTGAAGATATTATGATTCAGTGGTAAATCAATCTGGTTGAGATATTGGGAACTGGAGTCACTGGAATGGGATCAAAAAAGGCAGACTGAAAGATGAGGCAGGTGTAAAGGACCAGAGTATCTGAGCAAGGGGACTGGAAGATGTTGGGCTAGAAAGAACGCTTGGTGGAAAAGGAAATGGGGATGAGTAGGAAAAGCATGAATGGTGATGACAAGTGCATGTGTGTGTGTGAATGTGCATGTAATATTCATAAAGTGAGAGAAGAAAATTTTCTTCATTACTCGGCCTGAATTTCTTTTGTTTGGACATCATATTCTGCAAACTTTTTAGCAGCTTTTGCCGAATCTGCTGTAAATTGGTGTTGACTGCTGCTGCACTGTTGTCTTTATTTGGCCCCATTACTAGGCTTACCTTTTCATAGGTAACATATTGCACCCCAAGGGATTGAAGGTCTTCCAGGAACTCCTGTCTGAAGCAGATGCTCCTATTCTTTCTATGTGAAAAAAAAACCAAACCACATGTGGAGGAGTCAGTCTGTAGCAGAGAAAGGAAATGGAGAGGACAAGCTCCTACCCATGCCTTTCCTCCATCCTGGACTTGGGATGTGACCGAGGCAAAATCTTGACACACAAAGTCAGAAGTACTTAGGAGAAGGAGATATCAGGCACATCTACACTGATGAAAAAAAGACCAAGGTGTGTACCCTAATTCCAAGGTCAGTGGCACAGACTGACTCCTGCCTGTATTGCTCAGGGATAGCCTCTGCCAGAAGAGTCTGGCTGCATTTGCCCTGCACAGCACCTGGCTCTTGCTCTCCATGGCCTTAAGGCATGAGACTATATGTGCTATGCCAAATACTTTAGCATTTCTGTATGTTTTCACAGTTCAGAGTGTCTGCAGTAAGCTGAGAGCTGTGTCATAGCCCACCAGAGAACTGTTTTTACAAGGAAGTGCCAAAGGGTATGCATTGCATCCCCTGGGGTGTGGTGTGGGCTAAGGGATGGGTCAGGACAGGGTGCACAGCCGGCTGGACCATGGTTAGAGCCAAATGCGGGGCGGTCTCACCCCTACTGCTCTTTGGTGCAGACCCTGCAGTGAGCTGTGCCCAGGGTTTGCAGTGGGGAGAAGCAGCTGGGGCCAGCTGTTGGGAAAGGAGGGGCATGGAGAGAGCTGGCGGGCACAGGGAGGACGAGGGGTCTCATGCTGGGGTTCACTCTGCAGCAGTCGCCTCTTTAGCGGTGTAAATGCACTCACAGAGACTTCTTCCCACATGCGGTTAAGCACAGATGTGGGCTATGGTCACCCCTGGCTTTGACTTGCCAAGGCACTACTCAGAGACCTCTCCCTAGGGTGTGTTAACCATCAGGGAGAAAGATGGTTACCGCTGCCATGGTGGCCACGAAGCCAGCTCCTCTTTGGGAAGCACAGCAGCTTGTCACCGTTGTCCTCTGGGCTAAGCACTGGGCTGGCAACAAGGTTAAGCCAGAGTTTTGGTGCTGCTTTGCCCCCTGACTCACCACGAGGGTGGATCACTTAACCAGCTCAGCCGTGCCCCTAGACACGGATGCTGCTTCACCTCTCTTGAAATGCTGTGGTCGGCGTATCAAAGCTGCCCCTCCGGGCAGGTCTCTGCGGCACACCGCTGTGCTGTCTTAATGCAGAGCTGTGAGCCGATGCAAGTGCACAAGCTGCGGAGCTGCATTAGCAAGAGATTTCAGGAGGGCTTATTAGCCTGGGCAGAGAGCCACACTTCATGGCTCCTGCGCTGGAGTTGTGCACCGGCCGAGCAGAGCTTGCCTGCATCTGCCTGCAGCACCTGCGGGAGCACACGTGTCTTTCAAGACGCCTTGCCCATGCATTTCATTTTCAAGTGCTTTCAATAATAAAGGAGTACCTTTTACCACAATTATTTCACACCTTCACATCTGCATTGTTTCTCTAATACCGGGGGAAAAATCCTTTGGTTTCCCACCTGATGAAGCCATACTCTTGAGGTGTGTTGCAGAGCACCCTCTGGGGTGCTGCACCCTCCTCTGCGCTCTGATGGGGAGGGAGGAGGGCAGAGAAAGAAATGCCCCTCAGACCTTGTCAATACAAAGATTCACGGGTGTGATTTTAAAAAAATGCTTATTATGTTCTGTAAAGGGAATGAATAATTGGGAGATGAACAGCCCTGAGGTGCTGGAGAAATGGGAAGGGAATTAGAGGAAAATGAGCAGATGGGAGGTGAGAGAGAGATGAATAGATACACATGAAGTGATCTGATTGATTGGCTGCAGTGTGTCACTCTGAGAGCTTGAAGCCTCCTGCACTTGGGTGAAAAAAACACGCCACCCTCCTCCTTCCTCCACAAAACCCCCCAAAGGAAGCCCAGCACAAATGTAGCGTATCGTTGCTCCTGTGGGCTGCAGCACATCAGCATTGCTGTGATGAAAAGCATAAAATGAGGGATCAGAGAACTGAAAGATGTCTTTTAGGGCAAGCATGCTATGATACGCTGGCAGTTACTGTTAGCTCAGGGCAGGATTTGGGTACTTTATTTTTTATGGGAAACAAAACTGATACCCAGCAGACATCAATTCCTGTGAGCTGATTCACTCCAGCTGTACTCTGACAAAAGCCTCCTGAAAACAGTGCAGCTAGAAGGCCTGCATCCAGCCTTCTTACATGTTTTTTGACTGAATTTGAGATAGTTGCATTAAAATGACCACACACATAAAGCCATCTGCTCTCTTAGATACTGATGTACATACCTATGCAGTGCTGTCATCTGAAATATATGGCTGACCTGCTGGAGAAACAGCTGGGTAGTGTTGATTTTCCAGAATTCCAAATATTCTTGCTGAACACTAAAACAGCCATGGGGATTTGATTGACAGTTTAAATGGAGCATACTCAAATGGTACTTGGGCTTCAGAAGTGAGACTGAGAATTAATTTCTCTTTCCATTTTCATTTTGCTCTCCTAAGCAAAGTTACCTAGCCTTGGAAACTATGCTAGGAAAGTCTATGGGCATTGACTTGTCTGTTAATTACTTCAGACTTAGCTCCCAGCCCACGGTGATCACATTGTACTTTACAGGAGCTAAGTCTCCCGCATGTATCATGTTAAAGAAAGACAGGTACCGGGTCTGCCAGCTCAGGGCCTTACACAGTGACCCTATCTGTGTGATACAAACAATTGTCTACTTGTGTTAGTATTTAACTCGACCAGATCCTCCACACCCAAGCATCTTCCAAACTGGTTACTGGGAATTTTTAGCTGAGAAAGGAGGAAAACCAGAAGGCTTTAAATTCAAATAAACTCATTTATAATTCCAAAGTTGCAGCACACACAGAACATGCCACGTTTCAGGTGAGTATTAAAGGTAATATAGTGTGAGGCAGTTGTTGGTACGGTATGTAGGAAATGTTGCCTCGCAAATCCTGGAGCCTGTTCCCCCTGGTGTTAACAGATGAGAACTCATCAGAACAGGGACCTGAACGTAGGTAAGCTATGAATCATATGCTGTGACCATATGTTTAGAACGGGTCAGATGAATTGCACCCTGAGAATGTCTATTTCTGCCATTTATAGCACAGAGTGGCCATAGATGTCTGATGGTGAGATGAATCACAACACAAGTGACTAAAATGTAGTGATATGAGGAGAAGGCCAATGCAATTACTATTTCCTGCTTAGATGATTAGTTCATACCTGGCCCAGGTCAAAATGACTTGGACATTACAAACTAGTTGCATTCATCCTGCAGAAACAGCAGCACAGGTGAGGCTCTGCTGCCTAAGTATAGGCATCTTGTATGATTTTAGGCACTTTGATGTCCTCTTGGCCTCCATCCATTAATCCAGAAAGACATGAGTCCTCTATAAGTCTTCTATAAATCCTGAGTCACAACAGTCAGCCATGGAAGGTTGTCTTGGATACTCTAAGGTGCCTAAATGGCAGTAGGTATCTACATTTAAGAGCTGAACGTCACCCACGTTGTCAAAGTTGACATCACAAAGGCATAATAAGCTTTGAAAGGAAATAATTGTCCTGTCAGGATAGAGAAACGTGAATTGGTATGGTTCAGAGAAGCTGGTATTTCTGTGGGCACAGAATCACAAAAAAGTTGAGGACCTCTGGAGATTTTCTACCCAAGACCCTGCTTAGAGCAGGGTCAGCTAGAGCAGGCTGCCTAGGACTATATCCAGATGGATTTTGAATATCTCTAAGCATGAAGACTCCACAATCTGTCTGGGCAACTTGTTCCAGTATTCGTGCACTCCCTCAGTAAAAACATTTCTTCTTATGTTAAAACAGAATTTCCTGTATTTCAATTTGTGCACATTGCCTCTTCTCCTGTCACTGGGTATCGCTGAGAAGAGTCTGGCTTCATGTTCTCCACTCCACCCCATTAGGTATTTGTACACATTGATATGGAAAGGCAGCAGAATAAACATGCAAGCAGAAGTTCATGGCACCAGACAAAAGCCATAGGGTCCTGACAGAACAGCATCCACAGCATTTACAGGGCCAAAGCTTAGACTGAGCTTGCCAAACAAGGCAAGTTCTGTACTGCTCATTTACCATTTCACATCAAAATGGCTTAAACTGTTGTGCAAGAAGGTGTTTTGGTGTTTTTAATGCAAAGATGGTTGCAAATTACAAAGACTAGTCGGGGCAAAGGTACTTTGGTGCCTGACTGCAATTTATTTTTCAATAGGAGATTAAGGTGGAGTTGATACCCAAACACCTTTCAAGAACCATGATCAGATTCTACTTAAAAATGTGAAACGTGATTATAAAGTCCTCTGAAGAAAATGTTAATGCAGGTAGCAGTACTTTTAAAACAGAAACTAGCCTTAGTCCTAGGTTCAATACTAGAGTCAGCATATAACCCCCCCTAAATATTGTGTAAACTTGCACATACCTAGAATATGACTGCTTTCCTTGAACTAAGTGTGTTAGATGCACAAAAGCAAGATGAAAACAACATATAGGGTGCATTCTTTCAAATAGTATTTGTCTTACATTAATTTCTACAGCCACAAAATGTAGTTATTGGTCAGTTGAAAATGCCTTCTGCAAGAGTGGCCTATTGTAAATCATCTTTTCTCTGTCTTTAAATAAAGTATAGCAATAGAATACATATTCCAGGATGTTCTAGGCTAGTAAAATGTATCTCCCACGCTGAGTTACTATATTAGATTGTGAGCTGCATTGATATATATTGCCAAAATGCTTTTCTGAGCATTTTTAATATTTACCATAAACGAAGAATGCGGAAATGGTATTTTAGAATCTTGTTGAGAATTGAGTAATTTTCTTTTTTTCCTACTTAAAATTGAAGTTAAAAACAAAACTGGAAACATTTTTCAGCAAACTGATGCATTTGGAAAATGGAAATCTAAACACAACAGCAAGTCCTTCATTGTGGTGTCTTAGAAAATAGTGATGATTGTTCAAATCATTACTGTGCCCTTCAGATAGATGTCTGAGCTTCTTATTTTAGGATAGGGGGCTAAGCAGCTTCTAGCAGAAAAGGAAAAGAGATTGTTACTGCAGAGCTTGGCAGATACTAAAATCTCAGTTGTATCCCTCTGCATGTTATTCAGAAGGGCTGGGCATAGCATTTGAATTATTTGGCATCTTGAATTTGGAGGTCAGATGGGCTGCAATGCATTTACTTGATGCTCCAGCTATTTTGGATCAGTGTGAAGAGGAGCAGCGTGGTACCTGCATACAGAGTTTGGGATTATGTTGCTCCCAACCTGGCACGCATCTGAGTACCAGTAAAGGGGAGAAACTGGTATCTTGCTGTTACAGGTGCAAGAATATTTTCTTGTGTAATGACATGAGAGCAGAGATAATCAGCAGTGATCACAAAAGGCACAAAAGGCAAAATTGCAATATTTTTCACATCTGGCTTAGAGCAGAAACTTTCTATATGCTGGCAAATGCTGCAATGGATCTGCAACTTTTTTTATTCATTGTAGGGTAATGGGTCAGACAGAGACCATACATTGGTGACGAGTACTAATCAAGTGCTATTCTAGTAGTCCAGAAAAGAAAGTAAAAACCTGTTGAAGTTGTGATTTGAATCCATTCTGTATCAGTTTCAAAGCCATGTGATTAGTTTTTGCTGTTACATACTAGAAATATGTAAATTGCTATTTTGCATAATCTCCTGAATCAGCTGCTTTTCTATATTAAAGTGCAGTCATAAACATTGTGCATGTCACATTACTGTAAAAAATACACAGTGAAAATGTTTGGGCAAACATATTTTCTTTGAAAATTTTGGCATAAAATCTTTCCATTGAGCATCCAGTTTTTGTTATCTCTCTTTGGAGATTTTTTATTTAATGAAATTTTTTTATTATGCTTTAATGAAAGCTCCGGGCATAAGAATAGGAAAAATAATCATAGAAGTTATTCACAGTCATGGTATTCAGTCCTGATCAAGTGCTGCAGTACCAAAGGATGCAATCTATTAATGATTCTTATCAAAAGAGAGGTGATATCTAATCTCATTAAATAGCTAAGGCTTAAACTGAGGTTACCATAATGAACAACTGGGAACTACAAACACATCCTGTAGGGAATAAGAACTACCCCTAATTCTAAAAGCTATCCACGAGAAAACTGGCTCTTTAAAATGATACTGTGCACTATGCAAATGCCCAGGCTGGATGATTCTACCCCTGCCTTTGAAAAAGTTTGCTTTTTAAAGGTTCCCGATTCACATGGTGATTTTCCTCTAAAGCTCATTGCCCACTCCAAACTGGGAGGCAACTCCTAGCCCCAAAAAGACAAAATGGAGGATAACAAATCCGTGTAACAATAAACTCATCAGTTCCTCCTTCCATAGCTCAGTAAGCAAACACTGGACTACACAGACCTCAGAAAATGAGAGAGTCTTGAATTTTCCCACTACTTTAAGCCCACTCAGCTTTTGTCACTGCAGGAAATCATGATTATCCACTTTCTCTAGTGTTCACTCTTTTTTTTACGGGTTGGGTTTCTTTTTTTTTGTCCATTAGCAAGAAAGGATAAACTATACTTCCCACCTTGAACACAGAAATTAATTTAAAATGGACTAGCCCTGAATAAAGTTCTCTTTCAAGAGTGCAGACAAGAAGATAAATTGCAGGACTGGGCACACCAGAAGCTCCCTCATTGTTGTATTAATTCTGGCTTCTTCATTGATCTTGGGTAACTCATGGAAGTTCTGCCCCTTAAACCCCTACATTAGTGATATGTGATTTATCTACTCGTCTTTCTCAAGATTTGTAACAAGCATGAGCTGAGACCCACTCCTGCAAGCACTTGTACAAATGACTTCGCTTTCCAGTAAGCAGTTGCGCAAGCGGTTTTGCCTGGGAAGACATTAATCAGTAACACAGCTCATGGTATCTCAGGATCAGGCCCTTAAGTTGCTTAGTGCGTTCAGCATTATGGAGAGTAGCTAAGCACTAAATATTTTGAAAGCATTTGCATGTCTTCTTGCTTTCAGGTCCCAGTCTGTGGTGGAAGCCGGCACGCTGAAACATGAAGACCCGGGGGAAAGCGAGAACACCCAGCCACTGCTGGCTCTGGACTGAGCTCTCATGTGCCCAACACACACACAGATACATTAACAGACTTCCACCGTACCAGAAACCCACAGAGCACGACACACACAAACACACGCACGCATTTTGCTCGAGAACAAGTTCTTCATGTTTCTTGACCAAGTAACAACTGTCACCAGCCATCTGTCTGTGTGGCCAATGCTGAACAAAAACTGAGAAATTTCTATTGACGCAGGAGCCTGTCCATATACAAAGAATTTGTTCTTTTTTTTTTTTGACTTATGACATTAAAATATTGGAAATTATGGGACTGCTTTCTCTGTTTAAAGAAACCAGGGTGTGTCAGTAGTTTTCCTGAAGACTCCAGCAGGGATGCTCAGTTTTATAGAAGTGAAGGTTAAGTGTGTTCTAAGGAAAAGCATCTCAAATTTAAACTTTGCACTGTAGTCAGCAGTTTAGTCTGGCTCAGAGGACAGAAGCAGCAGCATCTACAGAGTGGTCAAGTTTTACAGAAATATTTTCCATTAAAAAAAGAACCCCCCCCCCCCAACAGTGCCAGCATAATATCATTCAACATGACACTTTGTGACTGCCTCATCCATGCTGCTTATAAGAGGTCACATTTCAGTATCTAGCAAAAATCATTATTAACTTTTGAAGCCCTTCTAAAACTGTCAGCTGAGTGGAATGAACTGTGTGGGCAGCAGACACATGCAATTTGAAATGCAATTATTTAATTTTAACGATGTGTTTTTCCACAGGCAACTTGGGAGCCTATTAGATATGTGCATGTGCGTGTGTGTGTGCATGTGTGAAGGGGGCTGCTAGGGAGACCCATTGGACACATTCACCAGTGATTAATGGTTCAATCCAGATTGTTTCATTTAGGTCACAAAAGCAAATGAAAGCTCTGCAGAGCCATTTACCCCCTTCCCTCCTGCAGCCAAGTGAATGGTGTGGCCAGAATGGTATGCTCATTGCAGATGTGGGCCATGGTTAAAATGAATAAGGAAAACTTAGAATTAATTATTCAGTACAAGCTTCTGCTAGAAGGAAATGTGGAAGAACAGAAGAACTGAAATGCCAAAGATCAGTTTGTTATTTCTCTATTTGCTCTAGCTGCAAAGAGAGTCCCATCCCTTCATTGAAATGGAAACCAGATTAAAGAAATAAAAGAAAAATCGTTATCAGATTACATGTGCAGTGACTTTATTTCCTAAACTGGTTACAACCACTGTACACACCTTTAGTCTTCAATTAAATTGCCATACATTGACAAATTACTAGAACAAGCGGTTGGCAACAACATATCAAAGGTAGCAGTGTAAATCATATATATAAAATGAGATGATAATGGGCATGAGACTTTGTAATGTGCCTCTGGAACATCCACTGAATTCATAAGTGATACACTGAAGCAATGATATAGTTCAACTGGACATGGTCAGCCCAAACAGGTAGACTGACAAACTACTGCCTTTATCTACAACAACTTTTCATGCCTGCACAGGGCAGAAAGTACATCCTGCCAGATCCTATCAACACACCTGGGATTTACCTGCTACTATTTGTACAGAATAGCCTCATTTAGACTAACCTTCTTCTGTAGCAGCATGTCATTGATACAAAGCCTGGCCTCCATGACAAACAGCAAGTCTTTAAGGCAGTGGATGGTCCCAGCAAGGCAACACAGGAGTCGGAAAAAGAAGCAGAAGCTTGCAGGAACATTAAACTAATAAGACAACTAAACCCATTTATCTTTGGGATTTCTTCCATTCCCCCTCCCCTGGCATTACCACCTATTACAGAAAACAAGGATGGCAACTCCTGGTAACAGGACACCGCTCCCTTCCCTTCCCTGGGCTCACAGGCATTTGGGTTTGTCACAGAGAACTTACTTAAAGCAGAAAGTGAAAAATCAAACAGACAGAAAAAGACAGACATTGGCTATCATATTGCAGCATTAATGAAGAAAAACTTTGGTTTACGATTTTTCTCTGTTAATACACTTACCTCCACTGCCATTGAATCTTTGTGATGACCGTTACTGTTACAATCACTGTTCATTCAAGTAGGACTTGTTCTGCCCAAGAAGTGCAACTATCACTTAAATCTAGTCCTTGAGGATTAAACCTCGCAGAGGATTAGAATTATTTATTTTCTTTAGCTGTGACATGAATAAATACATATGATGCCTTGTATATAACTGTATGATGCCTGTATTTAACTGTAGGATCTTACACAGACTCTGTGCTTGCAAGCAAGGTAACTACAGGCAGGGAGGAACCCACCTCCTAACATCATGATGAGTACGTACTGCCTTACAAAAAGGAGAGTAAATTGTCCTTTTTTGTCATTTCCCTCTGTAAATAAGTCTAAAGAAAAAAAATTAAATTGCAATGGTTCTCCATTTAAAAAATATTTCGATTCAATTTTTCCATTGGCATTTCCAATGTTGAAAAGCTTTTTCAAGATGAAATACCAGTTGGCAAACAGGAACACCAAAAATAATATACCACTTATTCACTGCATAATTTCTGTGGTTTGCTATATATATCCTCCCCATGTATATAGCTAATCCAGTAGCTGTACCTAAAAAAAAAGATATGTTCTCAGCTCTTTGACAGGTAGGCATAGAGTAGATTCACTCCAGTGTTGCAGGAGCTATTTATAATACACCTTGCCATATTCAAGGCACTTAAGATTTTAACTGGCCAATATATGACCACACAATTTAATAAACAGTGCTACTCCAGCGCATACGCACATCTTGGGTAGATTACTTTTATCTATTTGCCAATAGCAATCAGAAAAGATAAAGTATGAGCCTTCAAAGGAACAATGAAACAATCTGAAGGATGGCATGGATTTTCATAAATAAAGCTCCAAAGCTTTTACCACTCCTTTAGTATTTACTCTGAGCTATAGAAACTAAAATGCAACATTAATAAAAATACACTTAAACCACAAATTTTGGTTTAAACAGTTCTTGATTCCTTCATTACAAACTATGTCTTTATTTTAGAGAATTACAAAATAGTTTATAATTTGTACTGCTTGATCACTTTACAAAGATAGAAATTATAGCCTCTGACTAAACAACCACCAAGAGATTTAAAAAAATTCTTACTATGACCCCCCCAATAACAAGTACCTTATTTCCAGTTTTGCACGATTCTCCTAAAGCCTATATTTTCTTAAGCGTGAAACTTACAAATCTTTTCAGTTTTCATGATGATTAACTGAGAACTGTTACTTTCTTGTATATTATGTACAGTCTCAGTGTTATTTTTGATACAGACAACACATTAAAGGCTAATTATCATAGCTGTCCAAAACTGACTCTTGATCAGAGAGGGTTTATCAGTTTAACAGTCAAAAAGGAAATTAAAGTGCACACCTCCAGAAACTGGTTACACTAATTTATGGTGCAATCACCATGTGTTACATGGCATTACAAGATTTAATTACCTAGTAAAATACAAAATCTGAAAAGCATTCAGTTTATGGGAATGCAAAGCTCTTATCTGTATTTTGCTTCAGCAAATGTGGCATTCTGGTCACGATACTTAGGTACCGTGATATAGTCTCTGCAGTACAAAACCACTGAGCATTAAACAAATAAGATGACTGTTCAGTGTCTTTTGGACAACAAAGCCAAAGCTGTGGAGATTAAGTAACCTCAATGTCTCCTTGCTTAGTGTCTGTCTCTCACAGCCCTTGGTAATGATGCCACCGCCCTTGACAAGCCCTGAGCATCCTAGCACACCTATCCACACCCGGCTGGTTTTGCGGGCAAGTAGATAACAGCCAGCCATAAAGATCAACAGTGCAACCTCAGGTCTCTCTTTCCTGTTAGTGTTCTTAGAAGTTAACAGGTGGAGGGTCCTGCACCCTCCATTTCCCATTAAACAGTAGAGACCCAAAAGACCAGCCAACTGCTTAAACATCCAACCAGTTTTCTTTCTTAAATATAGGCCTCTTTACCATATAGTAAATTCTGCATGGCAAATACAGAGCATACTGTAAACAGTACTGGGATGAGACTACCTCAGCATTATGTCATACATTTCAAGACAAGGAAAACACCATTAGGTCAATTAAAGGATCATTCTAGCACTCTGTAGGATGCTCGCAGCAGAAATTAACACAAGTTAATAACCTGAAGCTCTCTGTCTGCTCTGCTTTCTGGCAGGAAACCAAGTTAGATCTTGTCCTTCTGCCCAGAGCACAAGAAATTCTTCATATTTTTTTTCTGCTGAATGACCACCCAAGGGCAGCCTAGAAGGAGCCCCTGGAAGGAGATGCCCCAGACCCTTGCTGGGTAGAAAACGAGTATCACAACACAAGCTTTTGTAATGATAGGAGAAACAGCAGTTCACCATATAATCCTAAGTACTGTCAAGCACTTTAAGATCAGAGCCTACAGGTGTCACATTTGCTCAACATCTTCCAAAATCACATCATCAAACTAAGGTTGCCTGCTAACTAAGAAACTATTTTGTTTTAGAAGAACAAAGCTTCACTAATCAGCTGATTATGCAAGTTTCTGTTTGCATTTCCAGGAAGGCAAGAGAAGGCCACACTTGGCAAAAATGAAATCTGTTCATCTATAGTGTTCTCCTTCTGCTGATAGCTAGAGATGCACTTATATAGATAATGTTTTTTAAAAAATAGTGGTTGATTAAAGAAAATTTGTTCATAATTATGCTAGAAAAATACAGTTACTCAGGTAGAAAAAATACAAAACACATATAACCCATTCACATTATCTACAGTTGATAACATAGGGACATGTTCTATGCCTAAAGCAGCTAACATTACAACTGCATACTGATTTTTCCAAGTTGGCTGTGTGCATATGTTTGCAAATACCTTACATGTTACTTCCCAGAAAAAAGCCTGGGAAGTATTTCCCAGATGTAGAATCGCAGATCTTGTGCCTGAACATGGTCGGGCAGGTGACTGACTGACTGATGTTGTACGTATAATATAGGCATAACAAAAACATCTGCACATTCCTCAGTTTGAAAATCCAGACCTATTGCTCTTTGGCTGACAAGATTTGTATTTTCAAACTTGCAGCTGGAAAAACAATACATATCAGTGCTGTATCAGTATGAAACAAAACATGGCTTTTTTTTTTTCTTCTTCTTTTTTTTCTTTTTTCATATCAAGTCCTCTGTGATTGCAGAATGCCATCCTGATCTCTTCTAAACCTTACAACATTTGTATTCTTAATATGCTGGATAAATTAATCCTATTTGTGTACTCCAAAGGGGTTAAAGCTCCTCTGCTCCGCTCATCAGAAGGAACCCCTTAAATAGCAGGAAGGGTGCGTCTCTGTTGTGCTGTTAACTCAGGGTGCCACACATCCACAATGAATATCAGGCGATAATTTTCAGCATCCTGCCATACTTCATGTTCGAAAGAGTCATCAAAAATAAGAACTTTCCCTTCTTCCCAGGTTCTGCAACACAAAAAAGAACATGCTTTAGTGTAGTATTTGAAGTGCCATGGAGCAGGCAAGCTATACATCAGCTCTGAAGAAGCTCTTTGACATATGAGAACGACTTAAACAGTATATATTGCACAGTCAGGATTTCACTACCTAACATAAAGAGACTGGAGTATCAGAGTTTTGATTTAAATAAACTACAGGAAGATCAGTCTAATGGACCTTCACATTATTGAGGGATTGTTTCCCCTCACTCTGCAGTTATGTCCACATACACATTCAGACATTTATAGTATTTGTTATTGATATACTTTTAATGAGTCCAATAAGGAAGAAGCAGGTATAATAGTGGTGTAGTAATCAACTTTTCTCCTTTTCTAATCAGATACATACATAATGAGTGATGGAAACTGAGGGAATGACCAGTGATATGGTCATATGGTTTGAAAACAAATCGCATTAGATCAATCTGCTTTTTCTAAAAATCAAAACAATAGAAGTAGGCCCTGATCATTCTTTAAGTTTCAGGGACGTTAACAGTCCTGTCCCATAAATCCACTCAAAGCACTGAGTCTGAAGATTTTTCTTCAGAGGAAGGTTGCAACGCCATAGTGTACACTGAGTTAACTATATTGTCAAAGCTGAACTGGGAGGATGAGACCACATCACTTAAAGCCCCTCTGCTTGCCAAGTACTGCTTAGGCTGAGCAGATCACTGAACAGCTGTAAATACCCTAGGTGAGTGTTCATTACACCATGGAAGAGCCAAATTTTAACAGTGATACTTTTCCAAGATCTGTACCTTTGTTAGGCAGAAAAAGGGATATACACAATTTATTCAAAGTGGCTTGGTTTTGAGCACCTCCATCGCTTGAAAAATTAACAAAATTACCAGATTTAAAAGCAATGGCAAGAGGCAACGCAGAAGGAAGATATTAATTGTTGGAAAAAATCAGTGTTTCTGTCAACTTTACGAAGTACAGAATCACAGAATAATTGAGGTCAGAAGAAACCTTGGAGCATCTGGTCCAAGCCTCTGCTCAGAGCAAGATTAACTGCAAAGTTAGATCCAACTATGAGGTTAGATGAGATATCTCAGGTTCCTGACTACTGGATTTTTGAATATCTGCAACTATGGACATTCCACTGTCCCTTCCTGTGTTTCACCAACCTCATTGTGAAAATTTTCTTCTACCTAGATGGAATTTCCTTCACTGTCACTTGTGTCCATTGCCTCTCATTCTAAAACCGCACACCTCTGAAAAGAGTCTGGCTCTGTCTTCTGCATAGTCACCCATCAGTAGCAGAAGACAGTAACTAGTATCCCCTTCAGTCTTCTCTTTTTCTGACTCCAAACCAGCTCTTTGAGCTTCTCATGTGTCGCACGCTCCAGTTGCCTAAACAATTTTTTCATCCTCCACTGGAGTCCCTCTAGTTTATTGATGACTTTTTTTGTACTGAAAGCCATAAACCGGACACGGTGCTCCAGAGGCAGCGTCTTGAGTGCAAAAGAGAGGGAAAAAATTGCTCCCCTCAAACTGCTTCCTATGCACTTACTAACACAGGCCAATACACAGCTAGCCTTCATCAAGATGAGAGCACATTATAAGTCACATTCAACTTGTCCCCTAGGACCCTTAAGACCTTTTCTGCAAAGCTGCTTTCTACGCAGTCATCAGCCAGCCTGTACTGTTGTAAGATGTTGATCTGTTGCTACCAGTTGCAGGGCTTTGCATTTGCCTTTGTTGAATTTCATGAAGCTTCAGTTGGTACGCTTCTCCAGCCTGCTGAGATCTGGATTCATAATTTTAAAGAGAGGTTTAACGCCTGGTTAAATGCAGTCCTGAAACTGTGAAAAATCAGCAACTGATCAGTGACCATTAGTGATAATGTCACAACATGTCAAAAAGTCACTGTGCTAGTCATTTTGCTGCCCCTCAGATCTCAATCTTACCCACTGCATTTAGGCACAGTAGCTGATTATGTGTTACATGGTTTATCTATTGTAAAGTCAGGCAGTGGTATGAGCAAAGCAAATTTACTATGCATTGCAGCAGGACAAAAGCATGCACCTGATTATACCCCTTCAGGTGAGACTGGATGAATAACGGTCAATTGAGTCAATAATGGTCAAAGAAGTGTTACCTCCTAAAGCCACTCTACAATGAGCACATAATCAAGTTTTTTAACAGGATCCCTTAGGAGCTGAAGTAGTCCAAGAGGATGGCTGCCCTTAAAGCGAATTAAGAACTATGAACAGTAGTGATGGTAAAGAAACAAAGGTCTTGCCATCAAAGATGGAAATATGTTGCTTAGCTCATTCAACTGTGTTCACTCACAGAGAAAACAATGTTATTTTTTGAAAAACAGGGAGAAAATGAGATTTAGACTCTCAAGTCATCTCAGTATTTTTAATCCAGCAAAAGCAAAAATTAAGCATCAAAATTTATGGGGTTGTGCTGTACTGTTCTGAACAGAAATGGAAATTGAAATTGGATCATTTCAACTTAAATGATCATCTAAATATATTTTAAGCGAGAGTAGATAAACCAGAAAGCATAACATAGCAAGAAATTCACACTGGCTTGCACACAGACATCAGCCTTGAAGGCTCAGATAATGAGCCTTTTGCAGGTTTCAGCTATGATCATGTGCTTTTTCTGCTACCATGTCAGTTATCAGATAACAAGAATGTTTTATGCCATATCGACCCTAAGTCTCTGCTACTGCACTAAAGTTACATTGGTATTATTCAATTCAATGGGAGTCAACCACTGGCAATGCTATGTTGTGGTAAAAAAATCAAGCCAACTTCGGGGTTTTTTTTGGGGGGGTGGGTTTTTTTTGTTGTTTTTGGGGAGGTGGGGGAATTTACTTTTGTTTGGGGGGTATTTATTTTGGTGGGTTTTTTGTTGTTGGGAGGGGTGTTGGGTCTTGGTTTTTTGGGGGTTGGTTTTTTTGATTTTCTTTGGTGTTTTTTTTTTTTTGTTTATTTGTTTGTTTTAATTTTAAATTAAACCAAGCCTGAAAAATCCTGCCCTAAATAGCCTGAAAATGCAGCTCAGTTAAGGACAATAAAAACTCCAAGCACCCAGATGAAGTAGCTTCAGAGGTTAAAACCCAGGATCTATCATTTGCATCATAATGCAATGGGCTGTTTTGCACAACAAAGAAAAAGTCATAAAGTTGACAGAACTATTAGCCTCTTTTGAATAGATTACAAACCCCACCATTAGCATGCAAATAAATATTTTCTAGAAGCCTTCATGGTGTGAGAAACACTTCACAGTGCGACCATAGAGACACTATTATTCTGGTCTGGTGCTGAGCCACTTTGGGGTAGTTTCTGTATCACCTGCAAGGCTTTAGTGTCCCCGTTACAGGTGAGATCTTGGACTGGCTCCTGCATGAGGCTGTAATTCTGCACCTTCATTTCAAAACATGATTACCTTGTCTGACAGAGATGTTCGATTCTGATAACTAGATATTATTTACCTACCATTTTTGTGTATTGTACCCTACACTTTACAGAGCTGGCACTTCAAAATAGCCAAATGACCTAAAATTGCTATACTTGTACAGAATAACAACGAGGTGTACCAGCGTCTAGCAGCTGCAAAAAGACTCTTCTGCAAGTGAAGGAGTAAAACACAGTACTAGACAAAGCTGAATTGCCTGTCCATCAAGGATGAGTTGCATTGTAACATTGCCTCTCTAAACACCCACACTGGGTGGCACAGAGGTAACCGAGTACAAAATTCTCTCTGTTTCTGTTCTCTATCTCATACACACAGCAGTGGGACACAAGGCCAGAAAAGGCCTGACCTATGCTAACCTTCATATTTGAGCCAGCTCTCCTATTGGAAACCACTAGTTTACCACTGCTCTGAACCACCAGGAGGGGAGGAATAGAAAAAGCCCAAGACAGGATTTCCTCCTGGCACCATTCCCTTCCACGGTAGTTCACCCACCTCCTCTTTCATGGGAGAAGGGATGTAAAAAACCCTTTCATTGCCAGCAGTAGACACACTTTCAATGTTTTCAGTGAAAATCCTGTCTTTGATTCTGAATGTTTAGCTCTTGCCAAAAGCAACTAAAGTTAACACATTTCAGCACAGGCTGTAGTCAGCTCTTGAATGTTTTACATTTCAAACGGGCAAGTCCGATGCATAAGACTGAGCCAGGTTCAGGAGCCTGGACATTGAAGTGCTCTGTCTGCAGCATACCAGCAGCAACAGGCATTTTCTCCAGTCTTGACTTTGAGGGAGTGTTGCTACCAAGGAGATAGTTAAGTTCATTTTCCACAGGACTATCCCTTCTGTTCGGGTTAAGACAAAGAAGGGTGCCCGCTGTAATAATGAGTGGTGAGCTGTGGACACCTGCTCTCTTGGCAGAAGATCAAAATCACCACTTTGCTCACACAGGCTACTGAACAGCCACCTAATGGTAATGCCATTCAGTTACCACCAATCTGAATTCACAATAATGTCCTAAAGTGAAAAGACTCCACATGTCTATATTAGTCCTCTAAGTCTATTAGCTACCTCTCCCTCTGTTATTTAGGATATTGGGTTGGAGTGCTGGAAGCAAATGTCCATATAGGTGGTGTAGATTGTAACACTGACTGTGACAGATTATTAAATAAGCTATATGTTGGCAGGAGTCTATAGTGACAACATTTTTGGTTATTAACAGTTGGATACTTCTAGCCTCAAAAATTCTGAGCATTTCTCGTTGTAGTTGTTTTCAAATGTTATGAAAAAAATCTTTGCTACATATTGCAGTCATGCAGACAGGAGTGGCATTTCATTTCTCAATATCAAACATATGTGTACATTACTACCATGAAAAGAATTCAAAATTAACACTTTTTGCACTCAGACACTGCAGACAAGACACAGAATCTTCCAAAAATATACATATAGATGTTAACCAACATTAGAATTTCACCTAAGTCTCAGAAAATTAAATCTGTAAGCAAAAAGCAACATAGTTAATACTATATTCTTCTGTCTGTGTTTAATAATATCATGCAAAAACTTCTCACAATTTCTCGTATTTCTCAGGGGAGTATATGCCCTGATTGTAAATGTATATTTTGTTTTTTGCACTAAGCAAACAGAGACAAAACTTGTTTTCAAGTCAGCATAATTATTCCCTAAGGGGTAAGAACTCTTACTTAAAATGCGCTTTAAAGACATTTGCTACCTGTGTAATTCATTGGGCCAAACACTTCATAGATGTCTTCGTCTTGAAATCAACTTCAACTGGAATATTTTTAACTTAATTATAACAAATAATACCAGCTAGGAAGGAGGCTTCTGCCAGAAATACAAGAGTATTCTGTCACAGTGGTGAAAATGGAGGTACAGCTTCATCTTAGCTTTTGCTGAATAAGCAACAAATTCTAAGTCCCCCCAAAATCAAAACAAAGAGAACTCTGTTGGCAACTATATCAGACTGGCTTTGCAAAAGTAAACACAGAGACTGTGTGGACTAACCCCAATGTTATTTCCATGCCATAGCAGAGAAGAGCAGGTTTGTCTCTAAAGTCTCTTCTGGCATTGTTTGAGATCTTATATTTATATGTTTGTACCAAGAGTTAGGGTGCAAATTGCCTGTTTAATGAAATATATTACATCTCCTGATCAGTAAAACACACCTTTTTTTTTTTTTTTTTTAATTACATGCAGTCCCACCCCTTTTTCAGCCTTGAGGAAGGTGGAAAAAGCAAACCAAAACAAAAAACCCCAACCATACCTGTTCTCTTGGGCACACCGAATTCTGCAGCCTTCCTTAGGTATCACCAACCCCAAATGCATCCTTAGCCGACAATTGGTGGGCCCTGTGTGGGGCCAGACATGAGTCCCCGGGTGCATGATAGAATATTTGATCTGAAAAAAAGAGAAAGGCAGGCCTTCAACAGGTTCAGCTTCACAACCGTACTGCTAGGAGTTCAGGACTTCATTATGTCTCATCCTTGATGATAGGCCAAAAGTGCAACGTCACCTTTTGTTAGAGTCTCTGCAACAATTGCGCTGTCTCATGTCCTAAAGGTGTTCAATACTACAAAAAACATGTCTTGTGAGGTGTGTGTGCATCCACGGGTGTGTGTATGTAAAAGTGTATACTTTTGCTTAAAATAACTAGTATTCATATTTCAACCTGAAAATAATTATCTCCTATCTACAGTCAGAAAAATACCTTCTTTCTTATGGAAAAACTTACAGACACTCTTATTGTTTAAAAGGATGGACCACAGGAGACAGAAGGCCTGTGTTAGCCAGGCTGACTGGCCCCTCTCAGATGACAACATGGCTGTGAAGGTCACTGTCAGACTTGGCTGGAGCAACCATGAGATGGTGGAGTTCAGGATCACGAGAGGAGGGAGAAAGACAAAAAGCAGGATTACTACCCACAGCTTCAGGAGAGCAGACTTGGGCTTATTCAGGGATCTGCTGGGAAAAATCCCATGAGATACAGTGCTGGAGAGAAGAGGGCTCTAGGACAGCTGGTTGATTTTTAAGTATCACCTCATCCAAGCTCAGGAATGGTTCATCCCCATGTGCAGGAAGCATGGCAACCCAGACAAAATTGAAAAACAAAAAGGAAGCATACAAGAGGTGGAAGCAGGGTCAGGTCACCCAGGAAGACTTAAGAGACACTCTTTGAGCGTGAAAGGATGAGGTTAGGAAACTCAAAGCTCTCCTGGTGTTGAATCCAGAGATGGAAGTCAAGGGCAACAAGAAAGATTTCTACAAATACAGCAGCAGTGAAAGGAAGCCTAGGAAAAATATGGGCCTGCTGCTAAATGTGGCAGGACATGTGATGACAAAGGCCATGGAAAAGGCTGAGACACTGCTTGCCTTCTTTGCCTCCATCTCTACTGGTATGACTGACGTCCAGGAGTCCCAGGCACCTGAGGCCAGTGGAAAAGACTGGAATAAAGATGACTTACCTTCAGTAGAGAAGGATCAGGTTAGGGAACATTTAAACAAACTCAACAAACTGGTTCATGGGTCCTGATGGGATCCACCCATGACTGCTGAGGGAGCTGGATGACGTTGTGAATCCACACTCAATCTTTGAAAGGTTATAGCAACCAGCAGAAATCCCTGAGGACTGGTAGAAAGCAAATCTTTTTCCTACCTTCAAGAAGGGCAAGGAGGAGGATCTGAGGAACTATAGGCTAGTCAGCCTCACCTCGATCCCTGGGAAGGTGATGGAGCAAATAGTCCTGGAAACCATTTACAAACATGAAGGAAAAAAAGTGGTGGAGCAGTCAGCATGGATTGATGAAGGGGAAACTGTTCTTTACCAGCTTTCTATGGTGAGATGTCTAGCTTGGTGGATGAGGGGAGATTAGTCGATATTGTTCATCTCAGCTTTAGTAAGACTTTCAACACCGTCTGCCATAAACAACCTCATTAACAAACTGATGAAACAGAAACTAGGTAAATTGACAGAGAGGTGGATTGAAAACTGGCAGTTCAGCCAGACTCAAAAGAGTTGTGATCAGAGGCACAAAGTCCAGCTGGAGGCCACTCATCAGAGGTGTGTCCCAGGGCTCAACGCTGTTTAATAGCTTCACAAATGACTCAGATGATGGGACAGTGCATCCCCCTCAGCAAGTTTGTAGATGATAGAAAATAGGAAAGGAATGGCGGATACACTACATTATTTTTTTTTTTGCTGCCATTCATAGGAACCTTGGCAGGCTGGAGGAAGGAGCAAACAGGAATCTTATGATGTTCGACAAAGAGAACTGTAAAGTTCTGCACTGGGGAGGAATAACCCCACCCCATGTACCAATACAAGCTGGTGGACAACTGCCTGGAAAGCAACTTCCCAGAAAAAGACTGATGTCCTCATTGACAACAATTTGAACATGAGCCAGCAATGTGCCCTTGCAGCAAAGACGACCAACAGCCTCCAGGGCTACATTAGGGAGAGCTTTGGCAGCTGGTTGAGGGAGGTTATCTTTCCCCTCTCCTCAGAGTTAGTGAGACATCTTGAGTGCTGGGTGCAGTTCTGTGCTACCTACTATGAGAGAGACATGGACACACTGGAGCAAGTCTAGTGGAGGGCTATAAAGGTGATTAAGGGATTGGACCATCTGACATACAAGGGGAAGCTGAGAGAGCTAGGACTGCTCAGGCTGGAGAACAGAAGGCTCAAGGGGGGATCTTATCAATGTATACAAATACCTGATGGGACGAGTGAAGAAGACGGAGGCAATCTCTTCTCAGTGGTATCCAGTGAAAGGCAAAGAGGCAATGGACACAGATTGAAATACAGGAAACTCCATTTAAACATAAGAAAACACTTTTTTATTGTACACTGGAACAGGTTGCCCAGAGAGGCTGTAGAGTCTCTATCCTTAGAGGTATTCAAAACCTGACTGGACACAGTCCTGAGCAACCCGCTCTAGTTCAGCATGCTTTGAGCAAGGGGTTGGACTAGGTGTTGTGGTTTAACCCCAGCCAGCAACTAAGCACCACGCAGCCGCTCACTCGCTTTCCCCCCACCCAGTGGGATGGGGGAGAGAATCGGAAGGAAAAAGGTAAAACCCATGGGTTGAGATAAGAACAGTAGGGAAGAAACTAATAATAATAACAATAATAAAACAACAAAAATAATAAAAGGTTTGGAATATACAAAACAAGTGATGCACAATGCAATTGCTCTCCACTTGCAGACCGATGCCCAGTTAGTTCCTGAGCGGTGATATCCCCAGGCCAACTCCCCCCAATTTATATACTGGGCATGATGTCATGTGGTATGGAATACCCCTTTGGCCAGTTTGGGTCAGCTGTCCTGGCTGTGTCCCCTCCCAACTTCTTGTGCCCCTCCAGCCTTCTCGCTGGCTGGGCATCAGAAGCTGAAAAATCCTTGACTTTAGACTAAACACTACTTAGCAACAACTGAAAACATCAGTGTGTTATCAACATTCTTATACTAAATCCCAAACACAGCACTGTAACAGCTACTAGGAAGAAAACTAACTCTATCCCAGATGAAACCAGGACACTAGGTAATCTCCAGACATCCCTCCCTTCTCATCTCAACCCTTCTGTGATTCTACAGCAACCCAATGAACAGGAAGTGTGAATAATGCATGACAGTGGCGAGAAGCGTCTTTTCAACTGAGAAATCTGCACATCTGACTGGGATAGGGTAACTTTGATAAATCTTAGGGTTTAAGGTGTTGCTTGCTCTCCAACTGTAACAAAATCAGCAGAAGACAGTGTGTGTCTAATGCCTTAGCTGTTCCCACCATCTTAGGTTTCAGCTTACCAGCACTTTCTTATGACAGCAAGTGATAAGCTCCACTGGCCGTGGTGAACACAGATGCTCTAACCCACCACTTCAGCTACACCAAGATGCGTTAACTACCGACAAGTTATACTATGGTTGTAAAGTAAAATTCCAAAGAGTTAAGAAATGCCCAGAATTACAACTGCCTGTGCTACTTTTAGTTTACTGTTAAGAACGATATAATTTTTAACAATATGATCACTTGCTATTGTTCTACACAGTCTCTCAGCAGCATTGAGCAGGTTGTGAATATTTTACGTTTCTTTTTATCTTTGTCAATACACAAGGTGCCCAAAGCATCCAAAGGGTCTATCTATCAGAGTTCCTGATTTCCTGATTATGTTTGTTCCCATTGCTTCCAAGTGCTTCAGTACATGAATAGAGATTAGGTGATATTTTTAATTTAATTTACCAGTAAGAATCTGAGGCATGGCTAGCAAAAGACCAAAATTGTCCTAGGCATCCCCTAATAACTGGACGTAAAATGTAAGACTTCTAGAGCACCATTTTTCACACTATTTTACATTTTATATGTTCAAAACACATAACTACAGCTATAGTGGTGAATACACAATGCTTCCACAAACCACGTCCTGGTGACAACATGTGTGTTGCCAAAAAATAACGAACAAAACAGTAGCTGTCAAAGAAAATTTGCTCTCTGGGATAGATCCATTTTGGCTGTGGATGCCACAGAAAGCAGTTTTCTTGCTGTTAGCCACACTGAGCAGGATGACCTCTCTCATCAGTTATATTTACTACAACTAGCTTTTGCAACAAATCAATGAAACAATAGCCTTGTTCATTCCCACAGCAGTAGCCATCTAGTGCACTTCTGCACATCAAAAGCAAGAGTCTGGTGAAAAAGCTGAACACCTGCTCTCAAGGCTCTGAATTAGGATTATGCTAGCACTGTGTTTTCCAATTTTTGCATCCTTAATTTTGGAACGTGAAGGTTATTCTCATGTGGTCATTACAGATAAAATATAATAACTTAAAAAAAAAAAAAGATTAATGAAAAATTCTGTCCTACAGAATCACATGATATCTGTATTGGGCCATTGATTCATCTGTGTATGTACTGATCCATACCATACAAGTCTACTGCATGATTTAATGAGGTTAATATGTAGCCGAGTAGTCAGTACACCAGGCACAAGAAACAAATTTTGTTGGCATGCAAGGCCACAGCCCATAGATGTAAAATTTCCTTCCTTAACCTTTAGGAAAGAAGCATGTGACAGCAGTACTGTTGTTTGGCTTCCATGAGGTAGGTGATTCTCCTTCAGTGTAATGCAGTCAGGCTGGGGTAGGTGGTGAAGTATATCACAGTGCGCTCACTGGCTCACTGAAGTAGTCTTGTAAAGTTAAGTTCAGCCAAGAGTAATTATAGGAAAATTCAGGTTAGAAAGGCCCTAATTCAACCTCCTGCTCAAAGCAGGGTTAGCTGTGAGTCAGACCAGGTCACTTAGGGCTGAGGTTTAGTAAATTGTTACTTATTGGTTGACCCATGGCAAATAAGTGCTTACCTACCACAAGCTTCCAGTGAACACAAAGTAAAATGGCTCAAACTAAAGATTACATAGAAAGGCTTCAGCTAACATTTTAGCTTGTATTTGCCAAGGGGTAAAATCTGGCATATTTTTAACCGTTAACTTCATTGTGTGCTTGCGGCATCATTAAATATGCCAAGGTCACGCATACCTCTATATACGTGCCTCAAAACCACCTGCTCCCAGCATTAGGAATTTGCAAAAATGAAGTTTGCCAGGTACCTGCCCTCTTCTGCAGCCAGTAGCTTCCGGGAATCTTTCCAATAAAGCACATGTTTTTGGAACACTTTTACAAGCATTCTCATTTTTTCTTCCTAGTGAAAATAATGGATAGAGCATTGGTAAGAGCAATGAACAAACATTTCCTTGTTTTCTGCTTTGCAGAAGAGCAACAAAGCTGTGAAAGAGCTGACACTGAAAAACAAGTAAATACTATTATTATTCCCATTTTACAGATTGTGAAACAGAAGTACTTACTCATTGTAATATCAGAGCAGCCTGCACATCTTTGCTTTTAAATGATTTGTGCAGACCAGGCTTTCTACCGTTTTTTAAACATGATTCTAAAAGTATATTAATTAATAAGGCTGCATAGAAAAAAGATGAAAAATGCCACCAACATCATACTTTTTCAACACCAGATTATATTTTGATATAAGTTGCTTTTAATACTTTATTTTACAGTACTCTTTCATATGCAGAGTCTTATAAGAATTTAAGGTCATTCCAGTAGTTACACCTCCCACTGCACAGCTCAGGGACAGGGCAGCATGCTTATTAAAGTCACATTCTTTTGCTCATACCATGTCTGAATGACAGATCTCACCTAGCTGACAACACAATATTGAGGATGTGCCTTCTCCCGTGTTCCCATCTTCCCTCAGGCTGATCAGTACTATGCATTACCATGCAAAATGTTGGCAGCCTTGCTAGAAGAGGAGTATTACCCTCAAGGCTTTCTTAGAAGTGCTTGGGGACAACAAGTTTTTGAATAAAGAACTCTTGTTCACTGTTGCAGGTGTCCCAGACACTATTTTATTAGGTCCCTTCTTCTGCAGATTCAGTGATTACAAAAACGGTTCTGGAAAAAAAATGTGTTGCTACTCCTTATTACACTATATTAATCTGAGATAGTGCAATTGGGGAAAGAGAAGAAATACAAAATGTATTACCTTGTTGCCATAAAGTAAACTGGCTCCAGTCTCCTTTTTCTCGTAGATTCTCATCTTCAGGCAGGAAGAGGTTTCTTTTTTTATCCATCACAGCAAGCCCCTCATCCCGAATGAGCTTCCAATTTTTTTCTAAGGACTGTTTAGAGAGCCATGTTACTGCACTGAGAACTTACTGTGTTTGGTTTTAGTACTGTTTTTATTTTTCGCTGCCACTATTAACTTTTTTTTAATTTAAAAGCACTAAAAAAGTGTTCATCATCATTATCAAGTTTCTTTATATTCAATTACCTTCTGACACGTTAAGGCAAGAAAGAGAACTTTCACAGCATTCCTCAGATTCAATTACATTGGGATCATAAAATTTCAATAATCCCCAGCCTCTTTGCAGGCTAGGCCTCACTTTGACTTGTTTTTTGATTAGCTTAAGGGCTCTTTAACAGATCATTTTGTGTTGCAAGCTAGGAAGAGTATTGATCTTCTTAAAGACAACACATGTTACCTGGAAGCACTCCTGTGACCAGAAAACCACTTGCATAACCTGGAACTCCAGGTGTTGACAGAACATCACAGTTCAAAGAGTACAAATGTAAACAGGGCACTTAAATTAACGGTAATGATTTAAACCTTCAAAAAGGTTTGCAAAGATTCACTTGCACATGCTGATGCTATTGAAAAAGATCAAATATGACTTGAAATGTCAGGTGATGATCTATGGACACAACCATTAAAAATGTGTAAGCTGCCTTGTACTTCATACATACCAAAACCACAAAATAGTAGAATTAAAATTTCTGTTCTCCGCTGCCTTAGGACATTATATTTGTAAAAATCAGATAGATTAGAAAACCTTTTATTCTATCAATAAAAAATCTTTTTAATGTTATAGCAATATAAATGAAAACCCAACAGCATAACAATGGATCTGGATAAAAGTAACTTCCATTTCCCAGGCGCTTACTTTGCTCACTAAACCTTATTTTGCGTGAATGGTTTTCATTTCTCCTCTGTGCTCTTGAATAAAGCGTTTCTGTAAGATATTTTCAATTTCACACTGCAAATAGGCTAAGGTGTGTTTGCACTACCTCTTTATATGATGTGTAAAGCTGAGTAAAACTCAAAAGTCTGTATAACACAGATCAGACTAGGTGATATAACTGCCCCTTTTTAGTCTTAAAACTCCATGTGGTTATTAGCCTTCCCCATTTAAATTAAACAGTTGCATTTTCTACTTGAGTTTTTTCAATTAAAAGACAAGCTGATCCCACAAAATAGGTAGTACGTTGATATATCATAAAAGGCTCAGCAAAGCAAGCCATGGCTAGAACATGCTGTCTATACTACAGCGACTTTCTCCCACTAGAATATTTTTAGGTAGGCTATGAAAATTAGGATTGCACTTCTGTTATTACAGTAATCTCTTCTTCTCCTAGCAAATTGTTTTCTCTCTCATCCATCAGTAAAGAAGAAGAGCACTTATTTTTCCTGGTGCGTTCACCTTATTCTCTCCCACTGATGGGTTTCCATAACACTCATTTAACAGTTAACATTAAGTGGAAATGTTTTTTGAGAACATCTTTCGAAAACTGAGTTTTCCAAAATGCAGGGTAGAACACAGACTGAAAATTTCCACCTAATCGGAGATGAATATGGGAACAGTGCTGGTACTGACTCTGCACTACCATATCTACAAAAGGAAATACCAGCTTGAGAACCTGATTTTGCACTGGCTGGAGAAGAGAAAGAAAAGAATAACTTACATTTACACCGGCCTCAATTTAAAGTGATATATCAACAAAACTGGAAAACTTTAAAAGATATTACAAGTGCTCCTCTGTTTCCTCAAACTCCTCCTACTCTCTCATCTGAAAATAGGTAAGAGGGAGCATTCACCCATGCAGACAAGATGACGCATGGAAGAGCACTGGTGGTCCAAGGCATTGCAGGCAACAGCTGCTTTGTTACCTCTAATCCTTCACAAGTGCCACAGGCTGAAAGTTAACATGCAAAGGTGGGTGTTTGTCCTTCCCTTTTAAGGGTCCTTCCACAACATGTTGGATACAAAGTGATTTGAATACATATAATTGATTCTGAACTAACTCCTTAATGGTTTTAGATATAACTTGCCCTGAAATCAATAATGTCTCTGTACTCCTGAAAACCTGGACCCCATCTATAAAACATGCTGATAGTGCTTCACTATGAGTAATAGGTAACTCCTAGGTAGAAATGAAGTAGAGAGTTCAAACACAGCTCAGCCTTGATCTCCCTGATTTTACAGACTCTTAGGTATACCTTGAATGGTAAGAATGCAAAACACTATTATAATATAATGACTAAGTCCAGGACTTGAACTTATGGCTCTTGATATGAGTTGGTATCTACAGGAAAAAGTTAAATATGCTTATGCTCCATGATACGTAGGGATTCAAGCCTCAGGTTAGAGCAACAAATTCATATTATATTTGATGCAATACCCTGATTGCAAGTGAAGAATCAGGTGGTGACCAGCACTGGGAGCATATGTATTTGTTTCCTAGCAGCTAATTCCCATAAACCTCCATATGGCTTTTTAAATACAATTCCTAACAATAATGGAAGTTTACAGTTGCTTTACATCTGGCAATAGTGTAGATTTTACTGGCAAAGACATTACTATATTTAAATAGGGATTTCTTAATATTGGTATATTTTTACGTGTAACTATGATATTAAAAGGATCCTTACTCTGTGCTGTCAAACCCTTTCAGTGCACGGTCATAAATGAAACAGGCAGAGATTAAGAGGTTACTACTCCTCTGTGAGGCATAACTTCTGACCACATGTCCATTTTAATCCATTGGACTATAAAATAAAATCATGGTGAAGACTTTATTTCATTTTGTTATTGAAACAGAGTAGGAGAGTATTCACGATCCGTTACTCTGTCTCCACTGGGGAACGCTGATGACCTCCAAGTAAGGGGCAGTATTTTAAACCTTTCAAAATAGATTCTTTGCACCCATTCGGTCACTCTCAGTGCTTAAACATCAGCACTTGTAGGCATCATCTCTGCTCTTTTCGACAGAAGGCTCCCCTTAAAACATCTAGCCACAGTTAAAATGCACATTTCAATTTAATTTCTCCATTCAATATGAATGTTTAGCTATTATTGGCTAAACCATTAAGCCCTAGCTGTCATTCTACAGAAAATGTCATGGATATGTGCTGTGCTTTCTTTCTCTTTCTGTGCTTTTCTTGCTGCACTTGAAACTTTTAATCAATAAAATCTAAGCCATCAAACTGACAATACAAGCTCTACTTTAATCAATCAGTTATTCACTATAGTACATTATTGGCAAAGCATCCTCTGGGTCCTTTCCAAAAGTCAAAGGATACAACATAAGGAAAGGACAAAGTTACATAGGTCATTACCTATGTATTAATTTCAGACTGGTGAAAAGTCTCTAGGATCCAATAGCATTGTACCTCTTTTATTATTTTTTTAAACGAGCACCAGAACAGAAGAATAATGCTATTGTGAGGATCTACAAGAGGTACCAGAGAATAATGTAATAACTCAGTAAGATTGTCCATGGCAAGCTAATTGCCCCAAGGGAGGAGGACAGGTTTTCAAAGATAAAAGTAAGGTTTCCTTTTAGCTGAGCTCAAACAAGAAAGTTTCTTGAATCTCCAAATCCAAAGGCCTGAAATACTGTAGACCAGAAACATTAACAGAGTATTTCTACATAAATCACTTGACACACTCTTCCTAATTTAAAGGCTTACGTTTTCTGCTCCCTGAGAAATCAGGTGCCCCTTCCTATTCTTTCAAAGAAACTACAAAAAATTAAACATTAACATGCAGCAGCTAAAGACATGCAAAGATCTACTTCCCTTTGGCACAGCAGCACTAACCAGGATTTACCACCATAATACACATCCTGTTAAGTGTTGTTGAGATATTCTGTCTCTTTTTTTTTTTTTTGAAGTAACTAAAAAACCCCTCTTTCTGTATTACTATTACTGTCGGTAATAGTGAAGTAAATAAAGTATGAGATTTTCTTTAATCTAACCCATCAGGCAGTTAAACATCAGGCCTAAATTAGTTGTCTAGGCCTTGTTTTTTAGTAAAGCAGTAGGAAAGTTAACACCAGAAAGGAAGACATGCCATCCTTAGATAGCTATTTAACACAGTAAAAATTAATCATCCTCTGGAAATACTCTTTTTTGACCTGTAAACTAGACCACTAGCATGGACAATATGCCTTGTGTCCATATGGCTACAGTTAGGTGAGCTGAACGCCCCTCAGAAGGAATTTATTGAACTGGGAATACCAAAAAAAGACAATTTTTTCTTTGGGTTTTCTGTGGAAAAAGCAAGGCACTGTCAAAATTCACATCTCCATCTCCAGTCCCAAGAAACCAAATGACCCTTCATAAAAAAAAATCAAGCCAGGTCTGTGCTACAAGATGCTACTTATAGCTATGCTGGTTAGTTGAATGAACCAAAAAGAGCTGCCAGTGTGGCTTTAGCACTGTCTCAGTTAGCCACAAATAAATCCTCAGTTAGCATTGTTAAGCTATCAAGATATTGAAAATAGCTTGTTCACATTTAACGACAAATGGTGAAACATAGGGAGAGAAGGCCAGGGCCTCCAGTGTGTTGCCCTTCATACAGCAGTTTTCCATATCAAATTCTATCATTGGGATTTGGTAGCATTTCCCACACATCCCGCACAGATGTAAGAACGTAACGAGATGAAGCAGTCAGAAATAACTGCTGATTGGTTTTTGCTCTGTGGAATGGGGAAATAATGTTTTTTTTAGCTAAAACATGTACAGAAGTTGGAATATTTTAGAAATTAATAAAACCAATGTCTTCAATGATTTTTTTGCCACTTTCTGGAGAATACTACTACAAATTTTGCTTGCAGCATTGTATGTTATTAGAATCAAGCCTGCTTTCTTTCAAAACTTCAAGTACTTTCTTGAGTTATGGGGGAAACACAACAATACAAATATTTTTCCTGATGCACGTAACTTATATTTTGGGTTTATACTTTCAAATGTGAACATTATCTTGAAGAACGTAAATCTTACCACCCCCAAATTACGATACCTATGTAAGTAAATTAGCAGCCACAAATTAGTCCAGATGCAATGACATATTGCTAATAAAACAGCTTAAAAAAAACCCCACAAAATTATTGGATCGAAGAGGTATGAGTGGATTTCAGAGAGGCAGTTGTGCTGTGGAGGTCAGGGCGGGATTTCTGTCCTCGTTGGTCATCTGAATGGCTCATCTAGCAGTCATCCAGGATGCTGATCCAAGCCAAGACTGCCATATACAGTCCAATCAATCTGAAAAAATCCCTTCAAGGTTGAGCCCTGGCCGTTTTATAACAGGAAACCGAATTCTTTCATCATTCAGAGCTGACTTGTCTCCTCATGCCAAATGTGAAGGGATCATTACCTTCTGTGACTCAGGAATTTGAGTGTTTTACATGTAAGGGACTGTTAAACATCACTGCAGATAGCTCTAAAACATCAATAAAATAATATATAATCTTTCCTTTTTGTTTGGCAAAAGTATGATAAGAAGTTCCCAGTTTCTCCATCTTCTTTATGGCAGAGAGTATCTATTCCTACACATTCCTCAAGAATGAGTTCAATACATGTACATTTCAAATCTTCCCAAACACTAGTCCATAAAGTTAATTGCTTTTTTGTGTGACTGAGATTACACTGGAGAATCACACTTTAATCTAAATTTCCTAGCCTTATTCATGCTGCCATCAAAAGCATAACAAGGAGTAATCTTCCTTTTTTAATTTCTTTCTTTCTGTTGTTTTTTTTTTTCAAATAAAATCATCCTTTCATAGTAGGTTATTTGACATGTTATGTAACTAAGTATAATGAAACAACCACTCTGAAGGAACCTGTCTCTTGCAAATAAACATTTATGGTTTTAAATTGTTTGTGCAGAATAATGTTGCTAAACCACATACCAATAATTAAAACATACAGGGGAAAAAAAAAAGGTTCTTCACCCCTTTTAAATTTTTTTAGGAATTATGTTTAAAATTATTAAAATAATAAAGATTATGCTATTTTTGAAACACAACTATTATTATGAATAATAACCGGACTACTTGTCTTGCATTACATGAAAAGAGAACTTTAAAGAACTTAAATTATATGTTGTTATCTTTTGCTAAATCCATCACTGGGAGTCTACACTTGTTTCTCTTATGCAATCAAAAGCTTCCAAAGAAGTCACCAACTATTACACAAGGGATGAAGGAAACAGCCTTTCCTAACTAATTAAAATTTCACAATGGGTGTCCCAGACATTACCAAAGTTTGCTGTCATTTTGCACTTGAGACATTACAGTTGTCTACCATGCAAATTTTGTATTTATTAATCATTTAAGCCATCCTGACCCCATTCTCAATTTTGAAAATGCCTGAGCTCGTTTTATATCTTAGTTAAATCTTGTTCTCAGTCTGAGATTGGTATCTGGTACTCACAGGCAGCGATTCAGACTTCATAGATGAGAATTTTCTCTGCTTAATACCTTAGATTATAGTTGCTACTAGAAAAAATAAAATTGAAGTATACAGAAACAAACTGCCTTACCTTCACCAGTTCCGTATAACCAGTTTCCCTTGCTGTCCACCAAGGTTGAGCTTTCAGTCCCTTGACATTGTAGAGGGAGCGTTGCCAAACTGATGCAAAGTGACCTCTTTGGTATCCAAGTTCATACCACTTGTATGCCTAAAAGATTGCAATTGTTAACAACTTAATTCATACCAGCCAACTCCCACAGAAAAAAGATAACTTATGTTTTTTTTGGTAAGGAAACAGACTGTCTGTTTGGATGCCAGGGTTATTCTTCTAATGTAATGTAGTAATGAACATTTCAAGGAAAAGAAAACCACAAACAAACCCCCCAAACCCCAACTAACAATCGCAAAATAGATCAGATGGCCAAGGCTGTCCAATCCAGCATTAGTAAAATAGAATTATTTTCTCACAAGCATTGACAGTAAATATGGGTCAGTAATCTAGGCTCTGTCCTTGGACTTGGAAGATCAGATTGTTTGTCATCTCAGTCAATCTTGTTTTCTCTATGTTTCAATGCACTAGCTATGAATTAAAGATTATCATCTTTAATGATGCTGCCAATGGAGATGCTGTAATGATGAAAACAGTGCTGACTTTGTGGATCTAAATTGTTACATAATTATCTAATATGTATATACACTTGAGTTTCTTCAAATATTTGTTGCCACACCAGAATTGAGCTGAAGCTACTAATTTTTCTTGTCTCTTTCCTTTACTTCACATGGTAGAAACCTATTGAGGCTAATAACAGACTTTGTCTTACTCTCCCTTTCCACAATTTGCTTTACCACTGTATAGCATCAAAATGAGGTCCTGCAAAGGAAGAAAATGGGATGCTTGGAAAGAAAAGATCCAGCACTGTGATGAACCATATACACAGAAGGCTACCTATAGCTGCCTCCTTCCTGTCCAGCATTGCTGCTACAGCTGCAATATTTTAGACAAGACAAAAAAAAAAGAATATGACAGGACAACTAAGTAGGGAAATATGAGGTAAGAAGTCCAGAGCAGAGGGACTGAAGCAGGCAGCAATCCCTGTCTTGAACAGAAACCATCCAGTTCACCTCTGCCTAAGCATCACTCATCCAAACTTGGACCATGTTCTCACACTCCTTCACCCAACCTGATATTTATTCTTATCTCATGCTACATAGAACAGCCTATAATTTCACCCTTACGATTCCAGTTAATAATGCTCCCCCTACACCTCACCATTAGCTGCCTTCCTGGGCTGTACCCACCTCCTTGTCAAGTTGTCCTCAAAAAAACCAAACCCTACACTTTTCTTTCCAGCAAGAATACAGAAAATCTGCTGTGCTGGTTTTGGCTGGGATAGAGTTAATTTTCTTCACAGTAGCTAGTATGGGGCTATGTTTTGGATTTGTGCTGAAAACAGTGTTGATAACACAGGGATGTTTTCGTCCCTGCTGAGCAGTGCTTACACAGCGCCAAGGCCTTTTCTGCTTCTCACCCCACCCCACCAGCGAGGAGGCTGGGGGGGCACAAGGGGTTGGGAGGGGACACAGCTGGGACAGCTGACCCCAGCTGACCCAAGGGGTGTTCCAGACCATAGGACGTCATGCTCAGCATATATAGCTGGGGGAAGAAAGAGGAAAGGGGGGGACATTTGGAGTGATGGTGTTTGTCTTCTCAAGCAACCATTACGTGTGATGGGGCCCTGCTTTCCTGGAGATGGCTGAACACGGGCCTGCTGATGGGAAGTGGTGAATGAATTCCTTGTTTTGCTTTGCTTGCGTGTGTGGCTTTTGCTTTCCCTATTAAACTGTCTTTATCTCAACCCATGAGTTTTCCCGCTTTTTTCCTCACTTCTGATTCTCTCCCCCATCCCACTGAGGGGGAGTGAGCGAGCGGCTGTGTGGGGCTTAGTTGCCGGCTGGGGTTAAACCATGACATCTGGACAAAATGAACACTGTCCCCAGTAGCATTCTGGTATGGTAGTCTCCCCGCACAACTATTTTAATTGTTATTTGTTTTTCAAAGAGAATCATTTCTCCTATTCTAACTCACGACCATATGACAGTTGTCCATTAATCTGCCCACATTTGACATGAAGGCTAAAACAAAAGACTTATTAAAATGAAACCCACAGTACTGACTCTTAAGCTAAAGAAGAAACATTTTATATATGCGGTCTAATGGAAAGCAAAACATGCAATCAAATAAACATATCTGTAGGAGAACAATTCATGTCAGGTTATTATTTATGTTTACCTTGAAGCCAGTAAACTAGAAGGGAAAACAAAACTTTTTTGGATACAAATCAGCCATGAGAACAGTGTGTGACTTACTAAGACTTACTTATTCTTAGCAGTTAGTCAAGAAAACAGAAAGATATTGGAAATTCTTCATGTAATGGATTATTTCTAAAAATTTCCAGGTGTCATCTTAGAGATCTTTCTTTTGAGATACAAGGTAAGAAATTACTTTGGGCGGTTTTGTCTTCAAATTTTTACATAAGTCTCTATATTATAACCACAGATTATTTTTTGAGAGTCTGTAAGTTTTCTTCAAGCTTTTAAAAAATGTGGTGCTTTGATCTTTATAACTCTTTTGAATTATGGAGGAAAGAGCACAATAGAATGTTGCCTTACAGTATTTACCTGAAGTACAGAAAAACAGTGTGAATGAACAGAATAACAGCAGACCATATGTAAGCTTTCATCTTTTTTTCCCTAGAAAAGCTTTGTAAAATTGTGTATGGGTCAAAAAAAAATAATTGTGTATTACCTTTGGGTAATACGCAGTATATCTTTAAATTTTGATGTTATCTTGGTTAAGTTTCTGAAATGGAAGCATTATGATTTATAACGTATGTTCCCCAAGATGTAAGTTGTAATAGCAATGGAATATCAATAGATCATTCATGCTGACTGCCTGCATTCATTTGCAATGTCTGGAGTTAGCCCAAATGATAAGGGGGATGAATTACTTGTTTCAGCCACTGACTGATGAGTATGAATGTTGCTGCTCTTTAAGATCCATCAGCTGTAATCACGATGTATAATACTGTTAATCCTTATCTAATAGAAGGATTGTGCTATGGTAGGGTTAGGTTGTCTTGCTCATCCTTTCCAGTCCTGAGTTTCCATCAGAAACCCTTCTTTTGACATGCGGATCTTGGCAGTGGAAAGACTAACTAATGACCACTGTACTATTCAGGACAGTTACAACAGTAGTATAGCTTCTTTTCCAGGAAAGTAATTGTTTGAGATGCACTCAGTTTATACATTCTGTGTGAACAGCACTTTGTTCTATAATACCTTCCACAGTTCTAATTTATCTTTTTTTAAGTCAATTTGGCACTTTATCAAATTATAGCTGGAAAGGGCATACTCAACAATGTTTCCCTAACACTTACCAAGACCACATTCATAATTCCTAATTTATCTCTAATAGATGAATATCTACCTTCAACAAACCTTCAGTGGCAGCAATTTCACATGTTCCTTAAATATTGATCGGTTTCCTTGATTAAATCTTGAAGTTCAGCAAGTCTAGCAAGGTCAGTAAGAAAAATTTAGCTTAACAGTGGACTTTCCACTGATAAATTTAAAAGTCTCCTCTATGCCAACAAGTTCATTTGTCATTGATTAAAACTTTTTCTACAACAGATTTGACCATTAACTCCATAAACATTAACACATAGTTATCCTGGGGAATGGGATGATATACATTAATTACATCTGTGTGGTATCTTTAGTCAAATGTTGTAATGGGATGCTCTAGGTTCAATCATTCAACCAGAATATCCCACGGAAGCATACAAGGATTTCCTTTTTGGAAAATCTCACTTGTAAATGAACTTCTAAATTAAAAAAACTTCATTGGAAGAATAATTTATTGTACCTTCAGAAAAGACAATCTACCTTAAAGAACCACAGATATTATTACATTTCAGTGTATTATAAGGTATTGTAATAAAAGTTCCATGATTTATAAAGAAAGAAAATTAACCTCAACTAGGCTTAAGAAAGATTACTAACATAGGCTTCATTATAGTCCACATGTCTATAGTTGATATTGGAGAACTGCCTACCGACTGGGCCAAGATACTCAAGAGGTCAACATTCTTTACAATATTTTAGGTATCAATAATTCAGACCTATTACTAGATAACTGATTGAAAAGCAGGTCCACTATGCTTTTTTATTCTTATTCTTTTCCCATTTCCCATCCAGGAATAGCGTTTTTTGGTTTGTTTTTAAATTCATGCCCATAGTAAAGTTTGTTACTAATAACAGTCTTCAACAAAAGCCCTTTGCTCCCCTACCATGGCAATAATGCTAATTCACACATTTAAATTTGGCTTTTACATTAAATTTGGTTTTAAATTAACAAATTGGAAACTCATGGTTTTCAGTTGCATATGTTTGCTTTTGTTGGGCATGCAACAGATTTGTTGCACAAATTTCTGCTTTTCTGATCTGTTTGGTACTTTAATTATTGAACAAATACAGTAAGTCAGCCCAGACATTCAGTCTTCTCATGGTCTCCTTTTATCACATACTCATTGGTGCTCAAGGTCACTTTGAGAAAGAAGGGAGGTTTACAAAACACTCTTATATCAGAGCTATGAGATAACTTCAGTACAGTGATATACATGTAATTGGTTTTTTTAACTCTGGTTAAAATCTTTGTTGTAAGTGGTAGGAGCAGAAAACAGACTCTAAAAACACCTTCACTGAATTTTTGAAAAATGTTTGGTCCCTCGGTTCAAACTGCCCCATGCGAGCTTCAAAAGTTTAGGTTAGTTCTAAAGCAAGGAATGCTAAGAGACTGTATTGTCATATCAATGGCAGATTTTTTGCTGTTGCTCATCTTGACCTCTACACACATATGCTGGCTTGTTACTGTAATAGGACCACTCATGCTTTCAACATTGAGCCTGTGCTTAAAAGTTTTTCTGGATTTTGCAGTCCACCAGAGGTTTAGACTTTAAAGCAAGAACATGTTAAACATGTACCTCTTTGTCTCCCATTCTCTGCAAGGCATCACCCAGATGAAAATAAAAGCGTCCATCATTTGTGCCAGGGTCACCAGACTCTAGTCCTTCCTTAAAAAAAAAAAAAAAAAAAAAAAAGGTATAAGGGAAACTTCACTAGGACTTCTAAAAGTTCATTTGATCGCTCTAAATAGCTTGCCAACTCTATGCAAGAGACAGGCTATGAAGTTGGCTATAAAACATAACCACCATGGTAACCCAGAACTTAGGCTGAATGAATATGACATTTCAGTAAAAAGCCATTGAGAAACATTACCAGTTTTCCAAATGCCATGACCTCTTTCCTCAGTCCCTCCAGGACAGAGGCATATTCAGAGATGGACACTTGCCCCTGGCCCTATATACCTATACACAAGCATTTTAGAAAGCTGGATTAAGGTTTCATCTTGTGTTATTTCTTCCCAAACACTCAGAAGTAAACACAAGGCCCCTCTGGATTTTTCAAGAGCCTTAAGTTTGCAGCATACTGCCAAACTCAGAACAATTTGAGACTCATAGCTGTGTACTGAGGGTTAACCACTAATAAAACAAATACTTGATGTTTAAGAACTGATGACTCTCAATGTACAAGCTTGCTCCAGTTCATAGGCAGTGATATAGCAATATAACACCAACACATAGCTTAAACTGTGATTTTTTTATTAGTATGCTTCTACCTTGACATGTTTTATACATTCAAATTTTATTTTTTACAGGTAAAATATTTACTGTAGGTGAGAAAAGAAAAATACCTTTAGATAGGGTATGCTCTCTGCTATCTTGTTTTCTGCCTTCAGGATGAAGCCATAATGTACTTTGGCAAAGCCATCATTTGGAGCCAGGCTTAGAACCTGTTTGAGAGTAAATGAATTAAATACTCATGTATGGATCTATGCAAATTAACAAACCTGTGCACATATTACTATTTAGTCATGCAATGACATTTTCTTCCGTCGTTGACTCTCAGATAAATTCTTGGCTTGGCTGTACTTTCTTTTCCCCATTCACTTTTGTGCTTCTCCAGAAAAATCTATTACAAGCCAAAATTTAAAGTATCAGAAGTAAAATTATTCCAACTGGAATCTCTGAATTGCATTATTTTTTTGTTGTCTGTCTTTCTCCACCCTCTCTCTTGAGTTACGGCATCCTACATTACAGAATTAACACCATTCCTTAACATTTAAGTTACATATCTCAAGTTTGACTATTCTGAAGGAAAGGAGCTGCTTTTGAACAAGCCTACAGCACAGTCATGGGTAGTGTAGAATTATACCTGAAATAGTTTAAAGCTAGATAGGTTTATACTGGTGGCAAACTAGTCTTGGCAAGAGAAAATATACTATGCTGTGAAGCAGAGTGAGTACTGTTGAGGAAGATGCTGTAAAATAATGCCTGCATCACATAATGGGACTGCGCAGACCCTGGGAACGCAAAGGGCATTCTCAGCACTACGGTGAACTGGAGCACTCTCTGGAAGAGCTTACACCTGCCTGGCCAAGAGAAAGCTATAAGATGGTAACGCGAGGTCTAATGCAGTAGTAATTCAATGTGCTTTCACACTAGAAGGTGATGGATACATTATTCTTGTATAGGTGTGTGCTATACTCTTTGACCAAGACCAAGACCTACTGTGCTGAATTAAGCTAAAAGATTTTGTATCCTGAGCAAGATTCAGATAATGTCTGTAACCTGACTTAATTTTGCAGAAAAGGAAAACCCATAAGCAAATATCCAGAGATGGATATTTCATGGGGACTGTGCAAGAGAAAGATTTGTGAGTACAGGGACAACTGTAAGAAAGGATCAGTGTACGGGGGAGTGTTTCAGGGAAAGGAAGTGTGACGCTGGCTGGCCTGAGTTCTGAAACATATACCCTCAACATTAGCGAGATAATTTAAGTGCATTTGGTCTGCCTCAGCCAAGGGGAAAATTAGAGAATGTCTTGATCTACTTTCCAGCTCCATGTTTCTATGATGTATATATTCAATATCATTTGTAGCTCTATGGGACGTCAATTTCATGGTCAAGTTAATCTGTTGTTACACCTCTTCTCTCCTTGAAGTAAGGGTGGACAGTCTTCTTAGGACAGATCCTCAGTCTGTGAGGACCATCACAAGAGCCTGGCAGTCAGTGGAATTACAGAGGCTGATACCTGCTGAATGTCTAGCACAGCCGCTAAATACAAAACAACGGACAGATGCAATTTCTCTTGCCTAAATCCATTTTTGAAGTTACTAAACTTATGCCATGGATAAAATGTCTGCACACATTACAGCCATTTCTCTCTGCCTTTTCCAGTCACTGTCTAGCCTAATTTTTCAATCAAAATAATTACAAGCAAAACAAGTTCTCTGGGCCAATTTCTCTGCTTTCTCAAACCTTATTACCTACAAACAACATCCAAGCAAAACCCAAATCAGTGCAACATAGGTATAAAATGTTTTGAGTTAAAAATAGCAGCATTTCACTTCTTTTTGCAGAAAAGAGCTACTATGAAGGAACAATCAATTTGAGAAGCTATTTGAAGTCTGTAGTATGACACATTATTAGCAAAAGGTGAACCCAGCAAGTCAGAGTAAGGATGAGCTTAATCCATAGTATAAGGATATGCTACCACCTTATGCATCTTATGCCTTTTGACTACAGCATTCTGTGTATAATTATTTTGATCCAAGAATCTGTACCTGCAGGGCAAAATAAATGACTGACAGAAATATTTATTACCCATATAATTTCGTTACAGTTCCTTTAACTATAGTATAAAGCTATCTGATTAATTAAGACAGAATAGAATTTTCTATATTACGGTTCATTTAAACTATGCCGAGTTGCATTAAGGCATGATCTACATTCAGAGCCCCTAAAGAGAAGCGAAGAGATACAATCAGCAGAAATTACACTGGAAGTATTTAATGTAAATTGTATTACTCTGTTGCTGTTGCTGCATGCAATATTAATTATGTTTAGAAATAAGTTTTACTAAACTGCTCATAGCCCATTAAATATTAATCATGAATATAGAAATTAACCTCTGGGGCTATCAATGGCTAATTAGCCAGGGCAGAGTACTGTGTTAATGTGGATATTCTGCTTTTGGTACCTGAGATAGCTCAATCAGAGCTGGCTTATGCTTGTCTGTATAATGCTGCACTGAGCCATGCAGACATGCCTCAGCATAGCAGGCAAAAAAAGTGCTATTAGCAGAGTAACTGGTCTTATAAAGTTCTCTTCCACTATATTTTATCATAATCTGTAGATCTTTGAAAACAAAAATAGCTCTAAATTCTACTAGGACTACTTTTAATGTTACATTTCCGTGTCCTTAAGTGTAATGTTCAAAAGAAAATGCTTTAATATTTGAGGCAAAACTGAAATCCTCTCCAGTTGGACACCATTTTCCATCTGTGGTTCAGTATAAATTCTGGGAAATGCATACTAGAGAAGTCTATTTTGTGTCAGTTAGACTATACCACACTACAGCTGTAAGTACAAAACTCTCTTGATCTGAAGTTCAGTGTTTATACACATCACTTCCGTAGCTGAGAGAAGGAACATATCATATTTAAGACTTTTGAAATAAAAACGTGACTATAACACTTCAACAGCTGCTGAGACATAACAAATTTGGAATGCAAAATAAGAATTGAATGGAAAATAAGTAAACTGGCCATTAAACGTAAAGCAGAAAGTTTTCATTCACTAGGATTCCTTGGGCATCTATTCAACTCCCTGGAAATGATGCAAGCTAGAGTTAGTGTGGTCTGAAGTGATATATACTGTAATCCCAATGTAGGGGACAATGCCTATGAAAGGTCCAGCTGGTTGCACGTGATCAGCTCACGCTTAATGCAGGCTGATAACACTGAACAAAGATCGAAATCTTACAGCAGGAAGCAAAGGAGGACACGGGTACCTTTTGCTCATGAAGCTAGCAGAAGCTAACAGGAAATGGGAAATCTGGAGTCTAGATTCTCCTGCTGCAAACTTGCCTGAGGAGCAGAAACAAGTAGCACATACACAACAACTTAGACAACCACGAAGAAAAGAATGGGAGCAGAGGGGAATCAGCAAAAAGCTGAGTCTTTAGTCGAACAAGAGGTATGTTCTCTTGAGGATGCGTCCTGAGCTCTGCCCTCTCTTCCTAGATGTCCATGCCTTAAAGAACACTTGAATAAAATGTATGAACACCCTCACAATAGGAACCAGAACCCAGGATTCATAAATATCAGAGGCATCTACTGTGCATCACTGAGTTCATGCTCTTGTCTGTGTTCTCTTACATTTTTCTACCAAATGACTAATTTGTCCTACACTAGTGAGAAGAAGGATTTAACCCCACTACAGAAGTTTCCCAGGTTTTTCAAAAATCATGGGAAGAAGAAGATGTCTCCTGGAGGTCCACAGAACCACTCTTCACAGTTTGCCCCTCTCTTTATTGACTATGCACAGAACCTGAGCACCTATGGTAGGAGGCCCAAACCGTATGCCAATCACTTCCTAAGTATGCATTGCAACAGATGAGCAAAGAGCTCAAGAGCAGACCATATGGCCCCTAAGCAATCTGCCCAAAATCATGTAAGAAGCATTCAGTATAACCAAGAGTAAATGCAGGTACACATGAGCTTCTCCCCGTTTCTTTGGCTATGTTTCCTTTCTTAAAATTCTTCATGTAAATTTATCCTGAATTACAACAAAGAAAAAAAAAAATTACATTACTGTGCTGGAATTCAGCCTGAAGAATAGCCAGAATATGGACAAAACCCACATGATTTTTTAAAAGAATAAATCCAGTTCCTTTTAAAAGGTATTTATTTGTTGCTCTTTTACAAGGACATAATATCACTATGATCTATTCTATTTCAGTGGTTAGTGAACTGCAAAACAGAGTAATTACACTGGTTAAAGTCTATGGGAGCATGAAAAACAATATATTAAAAGCAGACCAGTTCTTATTTTGCATATCTGTTCTTAATCGGAGCAGTATACACTTCTTCTGAAGTATATCAAACTCAATATCAAAGTGATTATATAACAAACTCACTACCTTCTTCCATTTATAAAAAGTGATTATTGATATTGAGAAATTCTAACTACATTGTTTGTAGCAAAATACTGAAAAAGTGCAAAGGAAAATCTTGCCCAAAAGGAGTATGTTTTTGTTTTTTTCACGTTCCTTGCAGCTTGAGAAGCAGGTTCGGTTAACAAATTCTATCTTTAAAAGCTGATGTTTCCAATACTCTGAGAAATTTTGACAGCAGGTCAAAAATTATTGAACAGAAATGTTTTATGGAGGGACCTACAACGTAGCCAAAGTAGCAAAGCAAACATTATTCTGGCAACATCTGAGACTACCAGAGGAGCATGAGAAAAAAAAAAAGGTATTATCAGGGTTCAGCTCCTGCTTCCAAACATACAGTTGAATGTCCTCCTTCTCTTTGAGAAACCACCTGAGATGAGAATCCCCTCAGACTCCTAGATGTGGGGGATGGAAAACTGAACCTTTATTCTCAGGAGCTGGTACTAATCATGCTGAGTTGTCTTCAGTCTACATAACCAGCCAACTACCATACCACACCCGTACCAAACAAGCACTGCAACAAGTGTGCCAACATCAACAAGATCATCTCTGACCAGGTGCTGACAGCTTGTGCTCTACCAGTGATGTCAAGCTCTGCATCTGTCAGAGAGTTTCCAGATGTTAACAGGGTTTCTAGATCACAGGAGCAGAGTGGCCCTTCCTGGCAGTGAAGTTTCCCCAGCCTGATAACCATAGTATAAGGTAGGAATATAAATGCAATGAACTGTCCACACTACAAGCATCATGAAAAAACCCCAGAATTTAGGCTGCCTACAAAAATAGTGAAAAAACCAAAGGTTAAATAGCTGTGTGAGTACTGAACTACTTCATCACATGGTTAGAGACAGTGTTCCTGTAAAGAAACAGGCTTACTTCTGCTTTTCATGTCTTGCAGATAAGACATCTTTTTTTATACTATGCACTACATCTATATGTGTTGTCAATATATTCCAAACCTGGCTACCAGAAAGTATAAGAAATCAAATATTATTAAGCATATGAAAAACATCTGCATTTCTCTGTCTATGAGGAAAAACATTTAGCATGACAGTATCAGGAAATCTGAATTAAAATTAGAAGATAATTAAGAACTCCATTTAAAAAAATCATATCTATAGTAACCCTCCAAAACCTGACATGCAAAATGTTTAACAACTAAAAAAGTTAAAAGCAAGCGATCTTTAGAATGAACATATGAATGCAAATAATATTTTTCCTTGGCTGGAATGGGAACTTACCTCTTCATATACTTTCTTGGCATTGCTGTTATCTCCTATCAAGAGGTAACCAACACCAAGGTCATTCTTGAATGAAGTATCACTGGGAAACAGATGAACTAACTTCTGTAGAGTAACCAGGGAACCCCTCATGCGACCTAATTTGATTGAACAAGACTTAATAACAACTCCAGGTGTGAGTAACAGTAGTAAGACGTTTACACAACATGTAAGAACACACAAATCAGAGCCAGGTGTTCCACTTTCACTAACAATCAAGAAGCAGAATTTGAAAAAAACTTGTGCACATAGGAGCATATTCAGCTGCTTGGTTGTCACTGGGGGTGTAGCCATACAAAGAATATTTCAGGAGAACCTGATACTACGAATGCGTATCATGCAGTGTTATGGTAGCCTCTAGTGGAGAGCTGTTCACAGTGTAGCAGTAACAACATTATTTAAGCTTTGGGCTGCTCTTTCATACACAGATGTCAAAGTGCTCGACAAAACTAGGTAAACATATAAAATAAACTTAGTCTTAGTTGATTAAGTAATTAAACACATTTCTAGTGTTAAGCAATAGTTCTACTATATTTCCATTATGAAATTAATCATGCTTTACGTGCTTAAAATTAAGTACGTTCCTCAACTTCCTAGATGAGGTCTTGCTGAGGAACAGCAAGATCAAAACAAGTTGATATTAAAATCCAACTCATGGGAAAAGAACTCTTTTCTCCACCAAAGTTGACTGTGCCTTATATTCTAATTAGCACTTCTTGTACATCACAGAATTGAGATCTAAACTTTCAGATGTTACCCCCAAGTTCAATTCAATTCTTCTCTATGTTTACTGAAGGTTTATTCTGGGTGTGTTTACTCTGTGTATGCCATTAATTTCCTCATGATTTCCCTCAGTTTCAGTAGAAAAAGAAGAACATTTTCTTCTTTCTGTCAATAAAAATTTTTGACCACCACCCATCATAGCTTCTTATAGCACCTAGTGCACTGTTGCCTACAGGCACTATTATCATGTGCCTACAGGCACAAGCAATTATATACACTAGTTCCATAGAAAAATTTTGAAGAATTTAAAAATAGTTTTCATAAACATTTAAGAGATTAGGAACACAAGTCCTACCAAAAATTCAATGGAATTAGCACTTTCAAGTCCTTAGTGATCTTTTGAAAGTCTTGCTTACACAACTTTCACAATTTTTACACCGCCCTCAAACCTTACCAAGAAACTGTTGCCTGTCTGCTTCTCGTTTCAAGCTCAGTTTTATCAGATCTGAAGGGACATTTGGCAGACTAACCACCTCATCGTAGGTGTTGATAGCTTTTTGCAGCATCTCATTACTTCTCATTTTCTCAGCTAAGTCATCTTCAGACTAGAAAGAATCACAAAATCATTATTAGAACATGTAATAATCCATTAGTCTTAAAAATAACTTTGTTTTCTTAAAAGGCAAACTACGCAACTGTTAGACTATGGGAATAATTTTAGAATTATCTTTAATCTATATAATTTTGGCATAACAATGGAAAACTTATTTGGTTGAGCGTTATAGTAAGGCAGATTAGAATTACTGTTGATTCTTGTTTCCTGCAAACTGTTTGAAAGTATAAGTATGAGAAAATTTGCACCTAAAACATACATTCACACAGATTTTTGGTTAGTATTTGTAGAAGTCATAATTTCTGCTTTCGAAAACAAATTAAGCAATCCGTTTTAATAATATAGAAGAAATGTAAATTGTTGCCTATGGATTATTTGTATACTAAGCCTCACACTGGCAGCAATACACAGGTCAAAACACACCAACAAACATTTCTTTCATATATTCTGACACAAATTTATTACACTCTTAGAAAACTGATTAGGAATTGGCTTTACTTTTGCAAATGTTGATAGAATATGTACCATACAACTCTCAAAACTTAAATTTGTTCATCAAGTTCAGGAGCAGACCAAAGGATATATGAGATGTCTACTGTGAAATTGCACAGCTTCATTGAAGCTAATGGAAGCTACGACTGATTTCATTTGTGGTGTGGCATTTTCATAATTTGTTTCCACAGCTAAAAAAAATAATACTGTATCTCAAATGCTGAATTTTTAAAGCATTACTTTGAATCATTTATACAAATGCATGCATTGTCATGTGTTTAACGCATTATTCCCAAATACTTCTATTTTTATTGGCTTATGTTCTTTCTTAAGTCAATTAGTGGAGCAAGGTGCAGGTGCATCACAAGCACTGCAGGTGCAGTGGCTCTTATCAGTCTATCTATATTCACTGTTGTATCATCATACACATTAAATGAAACAGCTTCAACTGTGTTAGCTGTATATGCTGTAGTAAATATCTAGAATCTTTTCACTTCTGTCCATTACTTTTTTCCTTGAGCTACTTTGAAATTGAGTATGGGAAATACCAAACAACATGGTTACTCAGCCAAACAGTTGATCAGCCAGTTTTTAGAAATAACTTCAGGAATCAGTTTTAAGCGATAATTTATTTTTCTGTTGTACATTCACTAGGAAATTTGTTTTTCCTTTTTTTGAGGGAATTGGAGGGCAAAGAATTAAAAGATACATAAGGAAGAGACAAAAATTGTCAGCATAAAATCTGCATAAATTCACCAGTACAGATGCTATAAATCATATAAGGAGGTTTAAGACCTCTCTACTGTTCTTTTCAGCCTTAAAGGGATTAACGATTTCTGTAGAATATTTTTCATCTGGCCTAAGTGTAGCTTCAGATATCAAATCCAGAATTGCTCACATTTCTGAAAAACACTTTAATTATGAAATCTTCTGCAGAATTTTGGGGAAAACAGTTGCCTTTTAAAGCTATTAAAAGATCCAGGAAAATTAATCCTCATGTCTTATTAGAAACTGAAGCTACAAAATTAGCATGTAATGTTGGTTCATAGAAATGGAAAAGTACACTCTTGTGGTGAATTCCTGGCCTTTACCCTTACTCTTTTCTGCAGTTTTACCTTTAGTTTGTGATGAGCAATAGCAAATTTGAATGTGTTGTGTTAGTATAAATACCCATTTAAAAGTAATACTGTGTTACAATGTAAATCCTCAGAACAATCCATCTGTCAGTGAAGCCCATGATTTTCCCATTCCTTCAAACAGCTTCAACTTATACATACTGGATTCGATAAAATTGTCATTGGTCATATTGAGTGTTCAGTAAAAAGACTAGTATGAGACTATAAAGGCTACTGTAAATGGAAATGAATTTACAGCTGGCTTCAATGATCTGCCCTCCTCCCTAAAAGCAATGAGCTAATGAGGAGGCAGGAAGCACATTGTCTTAGGTATAATGAGTAGATTCATTAAAAAAAAGGTAAATATTAAAGGTGTAATTTAACAGAGTTAAGTCCATCACCTATATGAACCAAAGTGGTCTCCTACTATAAGAAGGCAAATAGTTCAGCAGACTATTCCTCACATAAAGCACTGAAGTATTTGGTCTACTATGTATCAAGTGCTTGTGTGATAGTTTTTTGGATAAGCACAGCTTTGGTTCTAGCATGACTATTATTAACCAAGTGAAAACTGGTTGTGACTCCAATTCAAGTGCCTCATTAATTGTGTAACAGCACAATTCCCTTCTACAGTGAGGGCTTCACTTTCCTCATCTTGATTACCATGAGTTCAAGCAGTCTTTTATTAGAACTAGTGCAGTGGGATTATCCTCCTATTTATGAAACTACAAAAGTATTATGAATGCAGAGCTTATTTTCTGACACTTTCTTTTTTTTTTTTTTGGAGGGGAACACCTGAAACAGAACTCGCTGCACAAGAAAAAGCTAATTGAGCCTCCTTGCCTAAGAATTTTTGTTCTTTATCCTTTAACACTCCCTCTATAAAAACTCCAAATCCCCTTCCCTATTCCCACTAAGCAAAAAGCAGCATTTAGCCTAGAGCTGACTGATATGTTGATTTACCAGCTGCAGCAAACAGTGTGTAACAGCTAAGTTCTGCCTGTTGTTCCTGCACTGGGACATTAGTTGAGATTTATCTCTTACCGGTCTGACAGTTTTCATGAGATCTACAGGATGTATCTTATTTTTGTGTTATTTACAATACTTCCCACTAGACTAAAGTTAGACAAAAGTAATTGGGGAAGGATCACAGACTGAAACAGATACAATATGACAGATCACATAATTCTTTTTTTCCCTAGGAAACATCCATAAAATTATAAATGAAGTCTGACTGGGGTTTAGAACTCTATTGTTAAAAGAGGTTTAATTTTATCTTTTTTAACATTTATGGCTTGTCTTTTAGTACCTGTGCTTTCCCATATCTTGCTCGAGGACTTTGTGGATATTGATTCACTAATGCTTCAAAGGCCCTTAGAGCTTCTTCAACTTTTCCCTGGAAAGTAGAGGTATTTATCAGCAATTCTATTTAATAAAAATGCTGAAGGATGCATGACCTAATAACACATTAGTTTCCCCAATTAAAAAACAAAAACAAAACAAAAAATGCAGACTGAATCAACAGTTTTCACTCATATTTTTGTTGGGATTGCCTGCTTATTTAAGAGAAATTCGTTGTCATTATTTATGAAACAATATTATCTACTTTCTTTGGTTAAAATGAATAACACTGTTTTTCTTTTACTCACTTTCCCTTTCTTGACTGGAAAAAATGCTGAGGTGACAGTAACCTGTCCATATAAAAATGTAAGAATTCTATTGCTAATAACAAAATCCAAACTGAATCTAACACAGAATAGAAAGGAAGTTCTGGACATATGTGGAATTTTCCTCTCTGCATACCTTACCCGATGAACAGTACCATAACTACGTTTTTTCTAGGGGAAATATGGTAGACTTATCCATAGTGTGTGGCTGTTTCCTCCAAATGTTTTGCATAACGATGTCCCTCAGGACACCTCACATGTACTCTGTGTCTCTTCCCTGTCGCATACAAAGTCTGAACGTAACTATGGTATTCTCATGATTGATGCTGACTAGCAAGTAAGGATGCAAGCTGAGAAGAACCAGCTGCACTGTTAAATAGGAACTAAGCACTGCCTGGCAAAATTTGGCATCAGATCTTGCTGCCCCTTCCAATTCTTCTTACAGCTTTATAAATACGAGTGGACTATTATACACAACTGTCTTCATATCTTCAAGTATTACATATGTCTGATTTGTTACTAAATTTGTCCTGCTTCCTGCAAGACAGATTGTCTGCAACTCACCAAGAGACACAGGCAGAAAAAGAGTCAGCCAACTGACCCTATAGGCTCATCGAAAGTTTCTGTTATGCCTTTCTCTGATCAACTAATTGTGTCAGTAACACGAAGCACGGAATTACTTTTTATTTTTGTATTCTAACATGTACACAAGGCTCCTAGTGAAGAGCAGCAGCAGTGGCAGCCTGAGGTTAGAGCTCTCTATGTAGTAGCCCTTCAGCCCATCATAGACCTGCAGGAGCTCTGGGGCTGCATAGATGGCAATGTAAAGCTAAAACTGCACAGTCATTCTTCTGAAAATCAAGAACAATCCCACACCTGCAGTGACTATAATGTTTTTTATTGTACTGTACTGAAAGTAGTGTATCTCATTGCTCAGCCATCTCAAAACCCAGGTACAACAAAGACCTGCAGTTGTTCTCCATGTGCTAGGACTGTCAGTGAGGCATATCAGAATTTTTACAAGATTTACATCCAACATTTAAGGTCTCTTATTTCTAACAGTCACATAGTCTTGCTTCACTATTCAATCTCACATCTGGAAAAGGGACATCTCTTGGAAAGGTCTTGTTTTCTGAAACACTCAAATAAAAGAATAAAATTGGAAATTATCAGAGGAGATGACTGAAGAGTTTTTGTTTATTGTTGTTTGGGGTTTTTTTTTGTGTTTGATTTTCATAGTCAAGTTATTAAATTCAGAACTACCAAGATTGACTGACTGACTGACATTAAGGTCTTGCTGCCACTGGTAAGAAGCAGGAACATCTGCTTTGTGCTCTAAGCAGCTGTATGGGAGCAGAGACCCTCACAGGACACACACAGAATCCCACAGAAACAAAGCCTACATCAAAGATTTGCATCTAATGCTCACAAAGCATGTGAACACTTACTGAGAGATCCATATTAACGTGCTTACATTATTTAAGTTCTCTGATAATAGTTGACTTCAGTACTCAAATGGACAACAGTGATAGGACAGAACTAACCTGGTTCTGTGTGCTTAATTTAAGCAGTTTTCTTGATGATAGGAATTCAACAGTTAAGCTAAATATTTTCAAGGGTAAAGGTAAGCAAACACACATGAACAGACATACACTTATGACTTCAAAAAATTTAAAATAAACTATCCAGCAGAAATGAAACTTGAAGGACAAACATGCACTGAATATTTAATTTTAAAAAGTTAATTTCACAGAAAGCAATCTAAAAGTAATTCTCCCTTTTCTAAGTTAATTTTTGTTTCATTCATTTTTGTCCACTGTCTACAGTCCTGAGTGAAACATTCAAAACTTACTTTTTTACGTAGTTTTTCTGCAGCATCTAGTTCAGCTTTAATGGTCTTATCAAACTTGTTTAAGAGCTTTGGTTTCTTCTTCTTTTTAGCTAGAAGAGATTTAAAAAACACACAGGTCATTACCTCCTTCATATTTCACAGCAATTGTTTGGAGTAACCTTTAACTAGCGACTAGTACTGTGCTGGTAAAGTGCATGATTTTCAAATAAGGCAGTTTCAACTGAAAATAAATTAATTTCTTATTTATTACAATCACAAACTCCTGTATGGAAAAGCAATCTTCAAACTGAATACTTTGCAGTCAAGTTTTTGATAAAGCATTTTTCATCTCATAGTCAAGGATTTTTTTCCAAACGGTTCAACTGATATGGAAGAACAAAGAGAATGGTTATTTTTCCACATTTATATGGTATTGTGAAAAATATCATTACCAGGACATGTAAGTAATTTCTGAAGTTTTGCCTATCTATGTCTACTCATTTGTCTAAAGCAATTAAAAGAGTTGATAGCAATTATAGTTACTCAGGGTAGGAGGGACTCAAAAACTCATGTAGTCCAACTTCCTGCTGAAAACAGGTTCAACGCGGAAATGTCTGATCAAGACCGCTTTAAGTGATCAAGTTTCCACAGCTTAGCAAACTATCACACAGTAGCAGAGCAGTAGGAGTATGTAGTAAACCAGCCTTGAAGTAAATAGTGTAAAGTAAATTGTGTTTGAAGCAAATTGAAGTAAATTGTGTCAATTTAAACGGCTATTTACTTCATAGCAATTCACTTTTAATGTCTATTTGGTTACATTAAGTATACTAGACGTTAAAAAAATGCAAATACACTACTGAAAGATATGACAGCAGATAACTGCTTTTATCCCTATTTGCTATAGCTGAACTTTGCTTTTTTTTTTTCATTAGGAAAAACCCCACCCTTTCTGACACAAGTAAGGGAAATATGTATTGGCTGATACAAGTAACTACCAGTTATGTATATCAGTAATTAGTAGCACATATTTTTGCTTAAATTACGCATTACTGTTTTTCCCCCCCTCTATGGGCAATAAGTCATTAATAGCATGAAAAGAAGTAAAATTATTATTTCCTTTGTAGAAGTTTAATCAGGGAATGCTGTAACTGGTGTAAAGCTAAACCCAAACACCATACAGCTTAACACTACAAGACTACTGCAATGCTGTAGCAAGTATTTTGGATAACAAGGTATTGTAACTAGCCATGTTTTATTCTGCTTCCCAAGTCCTCGGGTGCACTGTCAGGAATGACAAGAGCCACCACATGCTACTGGAAGCTGGGCTCATGGTTCATTAAACAATATTTTCTGAGACTCTGATCCTACACAGAGCTTTAGGCAGACAAATCACTTCATCTACATTAAACCTCAGAAAATGACCTATGCCTAAGTTAATACTAAACCAATACTAAGCCCATCCAAGCATTAGAGGATCTCATGAGTCTGAGCTGCTTCTGTATGAGAAAAAAAACAAAACCCTTGACTACTTTTGATTCTTTCTGTGTAAGATTTTTACTGTCATATTCAACACTGAACTGAGACAGCTCTGCATGGAGAGAGCTTTTCTTACATTACCTTTATAAACTATTCTGCAGCATTGGTATGCACAGTTAAATAGATGCTACTGCTTTTCAGAGGCAGGGGGAAAATAGAATTTAAGCAGGATTGAAGCTCTCCTACAAAAAAATTCCATTTACTTATTCACAAAGGTCTTATGAAGCTTTAAATATAAAATTGTATGAAGATCTATAAAGGAAAGGTACTAAAGAAGCAGTGCATTAGGATTATTATATCCCTGTTGATCCTTCTTATAAGAGAAGCGACTGTAATTTTCTAAGGCATTAGGTACCAAGAAGTTAAGAAGGAAAAAAACTGTCTGACATACAGGAGTTTACTCCTTTTTCAGGATAAACCACCGAATAGCATACTTTAACATATTGGTTTTGCTCCCCTAAATACTTTAGGTTTTCATTGTACCCTATGACTTGAAATCATGCATTTATACTCAAGCACACAATAATGCATTTAAGGAATGCAGTTATCATGGAACTGAACTCACCAAAGAGATGCTTTGTTTTGGTGGTTTTTTTTTTTTCCCTAATATAATAGTATGGATGGTTTTCATGTCTTTTGTTCATTCCCCATAGATAATACAGTAGAAATGTATTTCAATCTGTGGCCAATTCCAGTCTTGCTACGTCTTAATTGAATATTATCCATTTCATAAGAAAGCAATGTCTTTACTGCATTTTCATGCAGTTAATGATGATAATGATTAAGTAGCACAGCACTGGCTCTGTTCCAAGTGTTCATACCCCTTGAATCCAGCAAAACTCAGAGAACCAGCTCTCATCATGAAAGCAATGATCCCTCCACCCCACACCTTTAGTCCACGGTGACTAACAGGTATGGTCAGAAGTTTCTGACATAACGTCACTGGGCCTGAAAAAGACCAATCCATAACATGCAAAAGGTTTGTTGGATTTTGTGGTTTATTTTTCTTGTCTAAAAATACACCAGCTCAGTTTTTCAAGAAATCATTGCTATTTCTAAGTCCCAGCTTGCTCAACAGCAGGTGTGGAAGAACCCAGAAGCATCAGCCCAAGGAGCCAATAAAAGCAAGTGTCCCTGAGGACTTTTTAGGTTGGTTGAGCTCACAGCTGCTACGTGAAACCGTCATTTGTTGTTAGCAAGAAAACTGAGGCATGTCAGTTCCTCTGGGTACATGATCTGGGGAGCTTCCAGCTGGACATCACCACCAAACACTTGGCTTGTTACTGTTCTCCAAGTAGGAGGCCATACATACAAGAAATGATGTAAACCACAACTAAAACGTCTTCTCAGCTTTTACAGCATGAATGAAAATCTGTATCCAAGACTGGCCAGTTACACAGAAACTGTGTATTCAGTAAGGGAGGACAGCTATTTGTCAGCTTTCTAACTTACAGTATTCATGGGAAGACAGAGTCATTTGGTCCTTCTCAAACTCAGTAAGCATGGCAACAGCGAGGTTCCTTCGAGGCAAAGGAAAGAAACTTTCCCACCCACCAAGAAACTCTTATTGCCTGTGGGACACTGTTTCCACAATTCCTTTAAGTTTACAAGGAGATGAGACAGAAACAGCTCAGAAGAAAAAGTGAATGAAAATCTTACAAGTCTGTGGCACAAAGATATCACAACTTTCCCCTCATATCTGACATTGGTGATGTGTTGGAAGAACCTTTTTGCTACCCTCCATTACAAAAAAGTATTATCTTCTCATTTTCAGTACAATTATACATCAGCTCTAGACCAGCAGGAGATCAATATGAAAAGCTGGAAAGGAGCTGTTAACAGAAATATTATTCAGCTGCTAGGCACCAATATAACACAGTAAACAGTATATAACAAGCAATCATTTTCATCTCCCATTCTAGTCCTATGTTAAAGGATTCACCAGGGAGCTTTCAGTGTAACCATCAAGCATTCCTCTATATTAACCAGATAGCCTGCTATCTCCCTGCAGGGGTATTTTAATAAATTATCCATTGCTTTCTTCTAGTGTAATAATCTTTTAGCAGATGTGACCCAATATATTAAATTCAGTGTTACAAAGAAGTTAACTTATCTGTTTTCAGGGGGAAAAAAGCACGTAATTTTTTTTCACTGACTTACAGATTTCACCATGTAGCTGAAGTAATGCATGATCACACAACTGCTAGGATGATTTGTGGTCCAAATCTGGTTGAGCATTAAAATGGTGGTAATTCTTTTATATATCATACTATGGTCTTGCAAGAATAATACTTAGAAATTTCAATAATGGCCTTAGATGTAAGGATAGGCTTTCTATTAGGATTGCTGTCATAGGACTGCTGAAGAGTCCCTCAGAGAAAACAGTTTTCGCTGTCAAAGCAGCAAGCTAGGAAGAAGTCTTATATGAAACTCCATGCTGGTTCTTTCTGTTGTAGAATAAACAATGGCCAGTGACGACACGCAATCTCATATTTCTCTTCTGTATTAAGATACAGAAGAAAAAAAAAAAAACAAACCAAGAAGGAAAATATTTTGGAAGTGGTAATGTATTAAATGTGCAGTAAACTTAATAGCCTGCAGTGTCATCCAATGAAAAATGATGTAATAGCTATTTTATATACCTATTTTGGCATATGAAAACTAAAATACCAGGCATATTTTATGTTTTTATGTTGAAAGGCACCTTGTCATCACCAAAAGCAGTAATAGTCTCTTCTACAAAGGACAAAGAAATACCTTTTGAAAAATAATGAATACACTGCTAGATACTCTTTAGACCACAAGAGCATCACATGAAAAATAAGTAAAAGTAACCAAATTGTTAAAGGTGATTGAATCACTTACTTTTGAAGAATGTTTTAAAAATATTTTGTCTTTAATTGCGCGGGGAGTGGGTGGGGGCAACATTTACATCTGAACAAGCAAGAACAAAGGGCAAAAAGGTAGTGGTAAAGAGTTTGCTACTGGAAGAGGGGTACATACCACTTTGTAAGAAGTGGCTACAGACATGAAAAGAATAAATTATTTTCTATATCACCATAGTCAGGACAAGGAATAAAAGGCTTAAAATTGCTACAGCAGAAAATTTGACTTGAATGTCTGGAACTAGTATCTCTGAGCAAGCACAGAACATTGCTGAGGATAGTTGGTGGAATTCTAATTACTGGGAATTTGTAAGAACAAGTTGTACAAGCACCTGCCAGGAACAATGCACACAGCTGGTAAAGCCTTTGGTCAACAGACTAGACAAAGCTTCAGTGTCCTATGTAGTCTTATTTTCTACAATTCCTGTAATATACTGCTATATGTCAATGCAATTTAGTGCCAAGACTATAGTTACACAGGGAACTTCCATTTTCTCATTTGTTACTTAAAGAAATTCCCCCAGAAGCTCGCTGTGCCAGTCATCAATGTGATGGAGACTCCTACTAGCCCTATGCCAGCAACAGAATATTGAAGTTCAAAAATAAACTGATCAGTTGCATATTATCTGATCTAACAATCATGCTTTTATGTTCTGTAGTTTTTACTAAACCACTAAGCTTCTGGTCATCTCCCTTCTCTTTCCTTCTGTCATCCTCTTCTCCAACCTCTTCCCTTCTCAACCTCGATGGCCTACCACATTTCTTCCCTTGCTCATAATCTGTTCCTTGGTCCAGCTCTCCCTATTTATCCCCAACTGGTTCTTAGATATCTGTCATCTTCCACACACTTGCTGCTCATGCCCTTCTTCAAGGATCTTTTCCCCTAAACTCCCTTGCCCCAAATCCCTGTTACTGACCATCTACTCTACTGCTACTCTCCATCTCTGCTGCATACTTCAGAAAATGATTAGGACCATAAGCAGTCATGAAAGTGACTCAAGGAAAGATGAATGCAAGTGACAAAGCTTCTCTGCTGTCACATAATTACATGTGCCCCATACCAAATGGTGCTAACGGAGCATAAGTATCCCTTTGCAAGAAACACTTCACCTACTTCTACACATGATGCAGCACTGTGATAATTACCTGCATGTTATCACAGCCTGAGCAAGAAGCAATACAACTACTTGCCTCAGCAGCAGTACCTCATGGCATAGCTCTTTGCTCTCTAGCTAGAAGTTCATTCAGTCATCACTTGAAAATGTCACCAGTGCAGTGACAACTTAAAATTAAGACAACTAAATGTAGGTTTCTCTATGTAGACACCTAAACCCTACTGTAATCTTCAGAAATCTAGTCATTACAGTCAATGGAGCCTAAAAAGTGAGTTCAGCACAAACTAAACACCTACTCGGTGGTTAGCTGAAGGCTCCACTGACTGTATAGACGGCCGCTGTATATAACGCAGTTTGGACACCGCACCAGCACATGCAGCCACATGCACGTGTCTTGATCTGGAACCGAGTCCCACTCAGGTTGTTCTCCTCACTCCCTGACATTACTGTTAGTTGATGACTCGTACTCCCGCAGGCTGTTTGGAAGCCAGTAGCGTGAACACTGAAGGACTCAGGAAATGGCTCATGCCTTCCTTTCAGGATCTGATCTCACAGAAAGCTTCAGAGCAGTGAAGGAATAGCATCAGAGGAAACCCTGCTCAGGTCTAAAGATCTGGACCAGAATATGCCACCCGCTTTGAGACAAGTGGAGATACAGTAGCAAACAGGGACTGGGCAGGGGACGGATAATGAAATTTAGTGGCCAAACTCAAACATCTCTCCACTGATTATTAGCCAGCATGTGCATGTGTGAACTAATATTTTGTAGCTGTTAATACTACATGCTCTTGCAGAGGAAAAAATATACAGTAAGTTTGCAATAAAAGCTTTTTCTTTTTTTCATTTAAACACTGGAAAAAAATAATCAAAGAAATCAGTGCAAAGTACATCTTGTGAGCTACTGAATCTTTCTTGAAACCTTCCAAAATCAATTTTTAGAAAGGCATTTCCAAAATGAGTTTTCCTAAAGCAAAATTTCATCTAAGTGGTGTAATTTCAGAAAAACTACAAGTGATTAAAACCAGTGCCTTGTGATAATTACCAGTGCTATTATTAGCTTTTTCTGTAAAAACAAAAGGCTGGTAATATTAAAAAAATAAAGTTCTGTAAATCTTCATCTGAAGCAGATCTGCCTTTTTCTCTTAAGTAACTGTCCAGACAAACAGCATCAGGCAAAAAATTTTGCAACTTCTTTGTGGATTTTATTCACAGAATTATAATGCAAATATAATTTATTGATACTTTACAACTTTTAATGCAAAAAGCTGCCCAAAGAAATAACAACCAAGGAATGAAACTTTTCTAGAATTTCTAGACAAATATCCTCAAATGATCAAATGTCTGTATGGTCCTGTATAACTGAGCAGAACACAAGGCTTGAAATTGGTGTAACATGCCAAGTAAGCCAATTATGTTAATGCAGTAAGTGCATCCAAACCAATTACACAAAGTAACAAGGAAAAAACCATATGGAAAAAAAAGCGATGACTAGTACATGGCAAAGAATTGATTACATCTGACTATAAGTCCAAAGCAATCCAGAACAAACTGGTAGAAATATTATATCAGAAATAACTAGTGATAATACCTCTGTAATGGAGCAAATGAATCCTCTGTAGCCTCCACAGAAGAGGGGGCAGGTAAGTCAGCTCTCCATTTCACATTTTCATCTGAACTACAAAACATCAGCCAGGCTAAGGAAAACCTTATTCTCCTAAAAGATCAGACACTGCTGACCTGCCTGATTAGACATCAGCCTGATATCTCAAAACAGTTAATACTTCATTAGCCAGAACTGGACAAAAATATGGAACACTAGCGTAATTATCTTTCATGATTAATATGCTTTTTTTATCCGAAAGATACACCATGCACTTGGCATCTTAACAAATAGCAAGTTACTTTTAAGTGGGTCTCCGATATTGTCTACACTGTAAAGACTTCACTAGTTGTTTTCTGAAAAGATCACTTAAAGGACAGGGTACGTTTAGCACAACACATAGCATGAATTGGTCTGTCCTTGCTGACATACTCTGAGCCTCTGATCAAAGGATACATGTACATTTTTGTTCCTGAGCAAAGTAAGAGGGAGATAACATCATGCTGCTATTAAAAATCCCAGGACAATTAGTGTTTATCTCTAAAAACCCGAATGCACTTTCATACACTTAACGCAAATACTCTCTTAGTCCTGCGCCTTGTAAAAAGTTGGGAGCAGATATTCTACAATTTTGTGATTTTATCCTGACACAATAGACATGTCAGGTGGAAGGACACCACAAACAGAGAGCTTGTTAGCCGACGTGCAACTGTGGCCAGGAAGAAATCTCAACTGGGATTAGCTCAGGCAGTGTTCCCCTCATTCTTGCTGCCCTTTTCTCCTCTTCCTCCTATTCCCTTTCCTAAGTCCTCTGCTCTCTTTCTTATGTTTGGAGCCTAGGAAAAGTGGTGGAGTGGGAGGGCAGGCTTACCTGCTGCACTGGAGCTGGCACCTTGGACCTCTCCTGCGCAATGATAGTGATGACTGACATCCTGGTTGCTCTAACTTGGAGGTCTGGGAGGAAGGGTGCCTTCCACATAGGCTAAACTGCCTTGCTTTAAAATGTTCGGAAACTAATGCTGTAGGATTCATAGTCAATGGAGAGGGGCATTTGCCTCCTCTGTAATTACGAGAGTCCATATTACACTATTAGCATGAGTATTTCTTGTTAAACGTGTCTTCTAATGAAATATTTATTTCCTCAGAAATGGCGAGCCGATAATGTCTCCATCTCTCCGAGGGCGCGGGAAGCGAACATGAGGATACACAGACATTGCTTCCTATCTAACAAACCACCTCATAAGTGGGGTTTAGTTCTTGTCATTAGATTATTTATTTATTTATTCCTATTGTCATTGTAATGTTAAGGGAGCATTCCCAGTGGCTTCCTCTATCTTGCATCTGCTACTACTGGCACATAAAACAGAAAGCAGCTAGGGCTCTGGCTTTTAGTTAATTACTTCATAAGGCATAAGGATTCAAGACAAACTATGGTCTTCACAGCCACCTTGAGGACACATGGTCCCCAGTTTTTTAATTGAAAACTACACTGGAACAATCCTGCTGCACTGACTCTACGTTGTGCTTAACACTAGCAGGTAAGTTTTATTTAAGTTTTGAACAAAGTTTAAATAAAAGCCGTAAGTATATAGCTGTAGAGGTTATAACTATGTAATGATATCACCTTATTTTTCTCCCACGTTGACAAAAATAGACAAGTGGGGGGTGCCATCTCTAAACCTAATCTGAAATAAAAACCTTCTCATGTGACACAGTCTCATAGTCACTAGCAGAAAAGGCTCATCCTGCCAGTTCTCCATCTTAAACTGTCAAAATCTAAAGAAGCAATTTCCAGGAGAGCCATACGCTTTATTTTCTAAATACCCTCCTATCCCTGCTGCGATACAAATTCAGTAGTATTGCTCTTGGCAACTTGCGGATGGGCACCTTAAAAGACAATGATAAGTAGATACTGACAATCATGGTCTGTAAAAGTTTTCTAATTAATTTTGTGACCTTCTGTTTTACTAATTCCCACCACCCCCTCTCTCAAATACTCCGACCTTTCCAGTCCAAGTTTCAAAGTTTCAGTTACGGGCTGAAAAACATACATATGTATTACTAAACCAACTACTTTTACCTGGAATTCAAAATTTGCTCAAGTAATTGTCCTCCCTCCTCATACGAGGCCCATATCATTACCCAAATTAGTTTTTGAAATTGTGTTGCCTCTCACTGGGCGCTCAAATGAGAATTTGATGATGATGAAAAACTCCTGTCATTGTCCTGTTGTTTAGGAAGCTCATTAGGTGAGATACAGATAGCATAGGTGATCCTCTTGTTTTATGGGCTTCTACAAATGATAACTTAGAAGGTATAAAAACAAGTAACTGCATCTAGACAATTTAAAGCCAGTAGCACTACAATAATTAAAAGATCTTTCTAAACTGTACTGGTAGAACAGGCAAAACCTCTATAATCAACTTATCTGGGGAAGCAATCAGATAATAAAAACTGAGGCATTTTAGGCACTAATAAAGCTGTGGAATCTAATGACTGTAATAAAACTTTAGCTGCAGTTATTCCAGAACAATTTCCCTTGCAGTAAAAAGTATTTTACAGGTTTTTCTGTCTGAAATTACTGTTGGTTGGTTAGATGTTGCTCATAAGAAACAACTGCAGAATGATAATTTTATTTCTGGCATGTATTTCCATCATTCACCTCTCCCTTTCATCACGAAGTCTTTCGGCTTCATTCAAAGGCTAGAATCAAGCAACCCTTTGACAAGACCAGAAATAAATTTCTTCATCGGCTTTCTGTACAAATATACACACTAATATTCTAATGTTCTATACTTTCAGTTCAGCATGGTGTTATGCAGCAGTTTTGGACTTTGAGAACTACACTTCTATGATGTACAACATTGGTCATTCTGCCCACAGCTCATATGTGATGCCGGCTACAATTTAGTATGTAAGTAAATCAATAGGCAGTATGTATACCCTTAAAAGTAGAGCTTGCAAGGGTGGAACTCAGCCCACTTAACGTGAGGTGACAATGCTGGAGGTGAGCTAAGCTCGTAAGCTCTTCCTACAGCCAGTGGGGCTCTGGTTAAGGTTCTCAATGGAGTTTAGGGGACAACTCATCTCACCCTGCAGCAAAAACCTACATTTAGCTAGAAGAACAGCACTTTAGCCACCACAGGTTATACAGTTTATATCTCTGCTGGTACTGCAATGGAATCCTACATATCCTATTCAAAGGTAAATACCTTGAGTAAACCAAGGTGAATGCTGACCCTGGTATCAGAATGACACTTCAGGGCCACTTGTGGAACAACATTGTCCTAAGCCTGGCTTATGTATACCTCTGTCCCTGATGCAACACAACTGAGTGCTCCAACCAAATAGCATTTTCACTTTCATGTTTTATCAGTTTTGAAAAGTGAAAAATTATTATTGCAATGTTGCTGATGTTCAGTGTATGAAAGAAACACGGTCACTGCAGAAAATGATTGTTCCAGTTTTTATATCCATTCTTCACCAATATAAATGAATATTCAATATATGCCAATATAAGCCAAAGTAGAAAAATGAAACTCCTTACTTGAATTTAGATTTTGTTAGCCTGTGATCAAAACCAACTAAAACCACCTTATATGGAAAGAAGTCTTATGGATGTGGTATTTATGCCCTGGATTGTAATACCTGTGAAACATTTTAAAAGAATTATTTCTCAGATTCAGCTGAAACATCCATCCCATTTAAATTACTTCTGCAAGTATAAAGTCTGATCACATTCTTAAGAAGATAAAGACTCCTTCTCAATTAAAAATAACAGAGAAAACTTGAAGTAATAGTACACTACAAACAAGTTTTGTTTAGTTTTTGTTTCTTTAGAAGAGTTTCTGGAGGAGTTTCTTTTAATACAGAAGACATTTCAGTGAGACTTTTAATAAACAATGAAATATTATTAAAAAACTGACATTTACAGAATTATTAAGACATTTTGTTAACAAAGTACTATGAAGACTGCAGCTGTGAAAAATGTTAATGTTGTAAGATCCACTCAAAGCTGTAACTAGTTTCTGCACAGAAAACTGTGTTTCAGGGCTTGTATGTTGAAATATCTAAAAAAAAAAATTAAAAAAATGCAGACTTGCACATACATCTCTGTGCGCTGTCAGAACCATATGCAATCCCTAAACCCAAGCCAAACATGAATTTTCAAATTCCCAACTCCTTAGATTTCTGAGTTTTCTACATATCCCAGACAGCCACAGTACAGTATTTTTTTAAATACAACTCTCTTCAATTTATTCCTGCATCTTATCAGGGTAATTTAAAATAAACCAATTCAATAGTACTTCGAGCCACCTTCTATGACTAGAATATCTATAGCTAGACACTTTTATTGAAAGTGAGAACTTACACAGTTCAAACTGTGAAAACTTAAAATATTTCAACAAAATCCAACTTGTCTGAAAACCACACAAGCAGTTTAGCTATAAACAAATTTCATAAAAACTGCAGGGTTGTTTTTCCCTGTAGGATGCAAAATTTTATCAATTTAACCTGGAAAACAAACCCAGCCCTTTTTCCAACTTACAGAAATCCTATAGTCTGCAATGGCAGCACTCAGCAGGAGCATTTATTTAGTTGCTCAGTGTTTAAAATGGAACAAAGCCACACAGCACTTTGGGTGCAAAAGGAAAGTGGCTCCACCTTGTCATACTTTCAAGCCATAACATTCTCTTACAAGTTCTGATTAATAAAGCTGCATAATAGTAATTCTGTACATTTTCATTTTCTTACACAAGCTAGTATTTTTACCTGTGAATGCTTTTTACCCATACTGGACAGCTACTGTATGTCATTTTATTCTACTGTTCTAACAGGTCAATAAAACTAGTAGTGCATAATGGTGGGTTTTACTACTATCAAGTATGTAAGCCCAGTGCAGTAAGGTATCTCCTGCCAAATCTATCCTTTTATAAATGGAAATGTGGATATAATTGCCTTGCTTTCCAAGTAAACTGGCTAATGGTATGTTTACTTTTAAAATGTAATGCTTACATTTGACATATTGAATACTTGAATAAAATGTTTAAAGTCTGCCAGTTGTGGAAACTTATATTTAAAATACAAATACACAAAACCAAACCCAATAAACCTTACCAAAATATCACAAAAGTGGCATTGCTATGTACTCAAATATAAAATAACAGCCACATAGAAAAATGGAAGCAGAGAATGAAAAAGGAGCAGCAGACACCAGCAGTCACTGAATCCCTGTTCCTCCGCCTAGAAGCAGCGCTGGAGCTACTTAGAGCAGGCACCACTCAGTAGGCCGTCCCCGAGTGAAAAGGATGCAGGGCACAGGCCCCGAGGTTCTTGCGCATTGCCAGCTGTACTAGTGTAGGGAGGGTCAGGTACAAACCGTGATCCCAGCGAGGGAGGTTGTGCAAGCTTCCTGCAGGGATAGGGAACGCACGGGGCCAGCACCAGTGTCATCGTAGGGAGAACAGATTCACGGTGCCCTTCGCAAAACCTCGCTTTTCCACCAAACCTGCCTCTGCCTGTTCTCACCTAAACTAAGCCAGACGTACACCCTCACTGCACAAGGACTGATTCTAGTGCCACCTGCCTCTCCAGCCTTCGGACAGCAGGCAGTACGGAACCCGGCTTTTGGGGCAGTACGGAACCCGGCTTTTGGGGCCGCACAGCCCAGGTTGCCTCTCGCCCAGAGGAGCCTGGTGAAGCTGTGACCTCCAGAGTCCTAAACTAGGAGTACAACACTAAACATTTTACTCCTGAAACGGCAGAAGTTTTTAACAGCAGCCTGTGACAACGTAAGAGGGGAATACATTGATGTCAGCTTTGGAAACAACTGTGCGTTTACTCACAAAAGCAGATAAACTGGAACTGAATAAACATCCAGAGTGTACCTACATAAGATGTACAGGAGCCAAGCTTCACTACTATTTAATCCGGTTCAAATCGGTCCTCCCAGAAAGCATGCTTTTGAATTTCAGAAGAACAGAATGTTACTTTCAGACTTACCTTTTTCTGTTTTGTCTTGTTCAGTTTCTTTTTCACTTTTCCCTAGAATAGTAAAAATATAATTTCACTGAAATACATTTATGGTAACAGTTTATGATAAGAAAGATACAAGAAAATTACAGCTTATACTCAATATAATTGGGCTAATAGGACTTTTTTGTTTCATATTTAGTTTTTAAGGTAACCATAGATTACTGTCTGAACTATATAGTTACATAAAAGGTCTTTCTCTGCAGATACCTCAAATATTACATTATTGCTTCTGTCACAAAATATTTCATAAACTTCCCCCTTTTGATATTTGGTAGATTTTGGTGATACACATGATGCAAGCTATTTTGCTAGAAAAAAACCTGTTCACTAATTAAAAACTCTTGGGAATACTAGCTTAATATATATATTTGATTAAAATCCAAAAACCATGAAAATCAATTGGGAACCTAGGTCTCAGAAGTGGCTTGAGCACTTGGAAGCTTTTGTCTTACTTCAACTTTTAAAATAATTTAACCCAGGTGTTTAGTAAACATCTGAATGCACAGGTAAATGTTAACTAAACACAAGACAGTCTGTAGCAAAAGACAGACTACATACTGTACCAAAATCATGTATGTGTATATCCTGAAGGTGGCACATACAGAGACAGGCTTATCCGCTCCTCCTTTTCTCCTTTATAAACACTTTTTGATCCTGCTCTACTCTATAGCATTTAAAGCATCTTGCCTCACAATTCTAACATTATTATTCTGTTTCCCGTTTTGTCCCAATAAGCTTCCAGTATGTCTTCCCAGTAAACTTAATAGAGAATACTAAGAAGAGAGATCAGTTAGCTTTTCAGTTACAGTTATTTTCCCCTCCAACATATACTCTTTAATTTTCAGGTATACTTATACATACAAAAAACAATTTCTAAGTCAATTACAGACATCTTGTCAGAATACTCCATCTTCACATTTTTTTAAACTGACTGCTCAGAAGCATTACATTGTGAATAAAATACACCATGCTGAAAAACATTTCTTTTCTCATGGAGAAACTGGGTTATGGACACACATAAAATCAAACTATTTCACATTCTAATTTCACCCTTTACTACAAGCTGTCAACTGCTACTACTGAATGTTCAGAAAGTACGACTCTGATTTTTATATGCAGCACAAAGCAGAATGACTATTAACTTGATTATGATATGGTAAATTAAATAAATATGGTCACATTGAAAGTCATTCACCTCTTCAATTACATCATAAAATTCAGATTGTCAAGTAAATGGAAAGGAATGACAACAAGATCTATAGAGTCAGTTACATACTATGGGATAACTTGGAGAAGGAATATTATTACTGTAACAGTGTATTAATGAAAGCATTGTTCAGTACTTGCTAAAATGCTAGCTTTTTTGGTTTGGTTTGGTTTTTTTCACATACCACACAATAAATAAAATGGTCACATCTATTTGTATGTCATCAGAAATACTGTATTTTAAAAAAAGCAATAAAAGCAGCTCCAGATGTGACACAGAATAGTTTATATACTTATATTTCTGCTATTTTTACCAACTCAAAGCACATGAACAACTCATTAAAGGACAGTAAACGAGTCCTGCATGATACATCATGCTACATCCCATGATACAGCATGCTACTTAGCCACCCATTTTCCCTGTATCTTTTCCCTTATCAGCAACTCTGATATTCTCACCTGACTCCTTGTCTCGAATTCCCTCTAGGTCATTCAGTGACCCTCTTCCACCCGTCTTGGACATTCATGTTATTTCTGCAACTTCTTTTCCATCACAGGAAGAACAAGGTATGAGCTCATCAGAAGCCTGCTCCTATCTCCCATTTCTTGCCCAGCTTAACATTTCTTTATTACTGAGGCTCATGCAACATATAACATACAGTTGTCTATACCCATTTATGTACTAGGATCAGTTCTCCAAATTCTCTCCCAGACTTTTTCAACCTGCGTTCTGCTAAATTAGCTGCCACTGAATTCACCAAAACCTCTCCAATGATCTTTAAATGCTCCAGCTTCTCCTAGGTAGCTGCTTTTGAAATTCATCAAAACTTGATCTTCTTAGCTCTGAAGATCTTGTTCCTCTCAGCTCTCACCATACTTAACTAAGAATTCACTTCAGCATCATATTCAGCACATACTGCTTTGTTCCCTGCACACTGATCCCTAGCTTACTTTGATGGTGCAAATGGTTTCAATTATGCTATTTCTGACAAAGGTTTAAAAGTGTGCTGTCTCAAGGACAGGGATATGATAGTAATTCCTGAGACAATTTTGTCATCAACTTAACCCAAATATAGCTCAAACAAAAAATTTTCTTAGCTCTTCAAACCACTCTCATCCTTTACTCAATTTCTCTGTTTCCAGCAAAACAAATCTAGATAAAAAATCATAGACAAAACTGTTTAAACCAATCTCCACAGGCTAAGACTGCTATCACTGTGTGATGTATGCACCAAGTATCCCCAAGAAAGTTTCTAATAGAAAGAATAAATTTTTTTTCATATTACATTATGCCTAAATATTTGTGAGTGTATGTGACAATGACCCAAGTCACAATTGAAATGTATTTCAGACCCTGTAGATTTTACATGAATCCCAATCAACACTACAAATGTACAGTACAATTTGTTATCTACATATACATAATTTTTGACACACTTAAAAAATCACACAATGATATTCAGAAAAAAATGACATTTTTCAGTATCTTTCCTATGTTCACTCTTATCTGTTTTCTTTACTTCTTAGAAAGAAGTGTCACGATTTACCTTTTCAATTACTGAGAACGTGAAAAAGTCAATTAAAATTGTAGTAAATTTTCAATATTAAAATAAAACTTTAGTATCCTTCTCTTATTTAAACTTTGCTTTCCTTATTGGTATTTCTTCCTGTGATTTCCAAAAAAGCCACTGAATCCAAGCTTTCTTAGATTCACTGAGATATAGCAAGAAGCAATGTAGCAATGTGAAAATATAAAGAAAGATGTAATCTTTTGACTTTTTCTTAAACTACACTTCTTTATTCAGCAATATTTCATCATAAAAAAATAGAGGTGTTTGAAAACTGAAAAGGTCAAGAAAGATTTTTCTTCTCAAACAGAACTGCACAGACACAACACCCTTGCTAGATTTCCGATTTAAACTATGGACCATAACCTAGAATATTTCTCTATGAAAGGCAGGTATCATACCTCCCACACACATTCGTGTTTGTTGAAGAATGCTATCTCATCCATTTTAAGTTACAAATAGAAATAATGTATCATGGGCAAAATTCAGGCCAAACTAGCTACAGAATAGCTAATACTCCAAAAGAAGAAACACAACACAATTATAGAAGATGCAGACCTGAGTAATACCCATTTCTTTCTCATAATACCATCCAGGAATAAAAATTACTTCTACTTGCTATATTTCTTCCTCCTTGTAAATAATTCTTCCAAATATAAACTTTCAAAATTATTACTTTAAAAAATAATATCACTTAGTAACTGAGGCAAATATTTTTCCCCACAGTTAATATCTACCACGTTTTGGAAAAAATAATGACACTAGAAAGACAAAGATATTCTTCTGTGTTTTATTGCAGCCAAACATTAAAACAGATTAAATATACATTTTTTTAATAGTCTGCTTGTCCTTGCTCAGCTTGGCATATTTTTGTAAACATGAAGCACATAAAATCACATACCCAGTTACAAAATACTTAAAATTTGATCACAGCATAATATACTCTCACAGTCCCATAATTCTACAAATAGGCTGCCACTGTTATATAAAAAGTAATCCATTCACCATTCTAAATTATTCCCAAGCTTCTTCACAAAATATGGCTTTGTAAAAATTATTGCTCTGCAATTCACAATCACAGGTAATTTTACCAGAATATCCCATCCCAAACCACATCACAGTCTAATAATATTATTGCTTTCCTGAAAAGTCTAAAGAAATGACTTTGGGACATCTGTGTTTGTTGATCAGATGTAACACTCACTGATGTGGAGTCTTACTGAAATCCCAAACAAAAAAAGGCAAGCATATATGAAGCCCCTTTCACTGTAAATGTAAGCAAGTAAAAACCTGACTTGAAAACAGTGTTATAGAAATTTAAAATCTCCCAGTCAACCAAAAGGCAACCACTGTTCAGGTTACCAAATTGATTTCTCTTCTTAAAAATTTATCTTATTTTATTTCTTCTAAGCTCCTGTATCAGCCTTGGCAATTTCCTAAAATCACAGCAATTATTCCTGAGCCAAAAAGTAACACATGCAAAATGCCAAAGAATAAAATATGTCTTCGTAATTGTGGAACAGCAGCACAGAACAGGTAAAAAGTACACCTGTTATATTAAAATTCTGAATCACTTGAAGTCTAAATTTCAGACGTACCATTTACAAGAGCATTAACGATTGTAGGTCTTAAATTTTGATATCCTATTTTTCTTGAGGTTGAATTTCCAAAGCTTTTTTCTTTTTTTTTTCTTTAAATAAAATTTACAAGCCAAGTATTTAGGCAAATTTGACTTTTTAAATACTTCACTGAATATAAAGCTTACTAAATCCAGCTTTGAGATCATTAGGTTGGTGGGCAAAACAGAAGAATTTCACTGAACTCAACCCGATTCCAGCAACTCAGTTTTGTTGCAATCTACACTGACTCCTGCCAGGCTATTACATAGTTTCTAGATATTTTTGCTTTACAAATCAAATGTACTTAAATAAAAAGTTCTAATTCACACATAAAGGGTTTCTGAAAAAAGTAATCTGCCCTTTTACTAGTATGAATTAAACATAAACATTTTGTACCTTGTTAGACTATTTTAAAAATCACCTGAAATTCATGTAGTGTAACTGTTGACATAACATCAGTGCAAAGAGATAGAAGTCAAACTTCACAGCATAGTGTGCGCCTGATTAGTGTTTTCAATAAAATGCAGTTAGGCTGTATGCTATATCAGCAGTTATAAAACATTTAAAAATTCATAATATTATACGTTTCATTTGACCAAACTGCTCTGTACATACTGTATGAATCCACAACAAAAGATATATATTAAAATCTGAAAAAATGTACTTGCTGCTACGTTATAAATAGAATATTAACAATTGTTTGAACAGCACATATGAAATGCAGCTCAAAGTTGCAACTCTGTCACAAACACAGAAGAAAAATAATGAATTCACTAAACTTGACCAAGAAAAAAAAACAAAGAGACAGGAATGTAAATTAAACATCCTAGTGTTAAAAAAATCTTACTAAAATGACAGTTGGCTACAACCCATTTACAATATCTTAGTGTTCATTCCCCAAACCCTGAACTGCTTGGTAATTACATCATAAGAACTATTACAACCATCTGCTCCCCTTTTGTAGCGTATGGTTAGGGCTGGTCCTCCTGATGTAGGGACTTTTCTTTTGAAGCTTTAAGTATCTGAAAAAATAAGGGGAAATCTATATTAAAGGACCAACCAAAACACAACTTACTCTAAAACAACAACAACAAAAAATCTTCAATGCCAAAAAATGCAACTTTGTATCAGACTAGTTGATTTTAGAGAGCTATCATTTCTAGGAGCTACCATAATTAATATACACAAAGTTGCTGTATAAAGTGGGAAATATAAACTTTTAAATATTTACTTAAGCAGTAAATTTTTTCTCAGCATATGGCACTTCATTTACCTTGTAAAGGAAATCTAGGCCATGTCACAAATACATTAAAACAAATTTTTTTATTTATTTATTTTTTTTAATCAAGGACACTTACAATTGGAAAAGAGGAGCCAGGGAATGAGGAAGGGTCAAAGTTGAAACTTCTCTACACATAAGGGATTTCAGCAGTTGATAAATAAATGTAGGGTTATAAAAATGTCAAGGATACAAGATGAAAGGGGGGGCGGGGAAGAACCCTTAGATATTTTAAATCTGAACATATACAAGGGGGATCAAAATCCAAATACAGAGTGTAAAGGTATCCCCAAAACTGTAATATTCTTCCTTAAAATATGTCTCCAACAAGTACCATTCTATCACAACCACTGCAATTTATGTGCCAGTGTAAAACAGGATTAGCCAAAAATCCAAAATCAGTAATATTTCAAGCTGGCCTACCATACCACTGAAGTGCATTAGTTTTCAAAAATACGGACTGTAACTGCAGTTAAGATAGCCTACTGATGGAAAGCAATCTTGGTAATAATTTTAGAAGTAAACTTAGAGAACTGGGAAATAGTACCTACAGATACCTCAAGATGCAGTTGCCTAGTATTTTTTTTTTGTGATATGCCCTAAAGTCAGCAAAAACTTCTGACTTGCACTCCAGCATATTCAAATCCCACACCTGATCTCTTCACTGGTGATGTGAGAATGTTCCTCACAGCTAAATTCATCCTCTGAACTATCTCCTGTTTTCTTTCCAAAACAAATAAGTTCCTATGTTGCTGATAAAAATCAAACAACTGCTCCTAATCTGATACAAACTGGTGCCACCATGCTTCAAATGAAGTTGCCTGAATTTATACTGCCGACAAATAAGGACTCTATAGTGATATTTCATAGTATTTTTTACACTGCCTGAAGTTATGTTTATTACATAAATTGATACAACTTTCATATATGTCATGAGCGCATATGTGCATAAAGGTGTTCTTCATTCAGAAGAGAGTTCTTGACTGTCTCTAGTACAGTGAACTTTAATATTATTGCTAAAATAACAGGAAATACTAGCTTTGAATACCTGATGAAATGAAATCACATGACAAAAGAAGAAAAGACTTCTGGCTACAACAACAAAAAAACCCATACTGAATGCTCCATCACAAATAATAATAATAAAAATCCCTGGTAAATATGAATTTCATATTCTAAGAGGAAAACGTGAGAATAATGTTACCTTCCAACTGAAATTTTCACATCTTAAAAGGCAGGTAAACATACTTAATAGTAGGAAAAAATAGTAATTTAATAGTAATAAAATTTTTATTCCTGGTCAGTAGTTTACTTATGTCCCCTGTTTCTTTTCTCAATTTTCAGAGATGCTATTTGAATTCTACTTTATGTGTTGAAACCATAAGCTTTTTACAAAAACTAATAAACAACGATTCTTCTGCCGTCAAAGTGATTCCCACATAACTACACAAATTACTAAAGATTCTTAAGTATGTTGGTACATTGTTGTAGATTTTGTGCTGATCTACTTCCTAAATGAAGAATCATGTACATGGTACTACATGCAATAGTTACTTGTGTGTTTAATAACTGAATAAATGGAGTTTGATTGTTTGTCTCACTTTTTCCTGTGAAGGGAAAAAGAAAATATTCACTCCTTCCAGTGCTGCTATTATTATCTATTTCCACAAGATATACCAGGATAGAGCTAAGCCTAATATCATGGTTTAAAAAGTGTGTTGCACTAGTTTTGAAAACAACTGAAGGTAATAAAAATAAATCTAAAAAACCTTTTGAAAGGATCAGAAATACATACTATTTCAGAGTAAAACAAATTTATTTTTTTTTAATTCTAACAGTGTTTCAAAACAGTAAAGACTCTCTTTGTATCACAATACAATAAAAGGAGAGTGGACAACTACGCTCAATTCCACCATCTTACTTGAAAATCCATCTGCAATTAAAGGACTGATTGTCCCCCTGTACTCGGCACTAGTGAGACCGCACCTTGAATACTGTGTTCAGTTTTGGGCCCCTCACTACAAGGAAGACACTGAGATGCTGGAGAATGTCCAGAGAAGGGCAACAAAGCTGGTGAAGGGTCTAGAGAACAAGTCTTAGGAGGAGCAGCTGAGGGAACTGGGGTTGTTTAGCCTGCAGAAAAGGAGGCTCAAGGGAGACCTTATCGCTCTCTACAACTGCCTGAAAGGAGGTTGTAGCCAGGTGGATGTTGGTCTCTTCTCCCAAGTAACAAGCAATAGGACGAGAGGAAATGGTCTCAAGTTGTGGCAGGGGAGGTTTAGATTGGATATTAGGAAGAATTTCTTCACCGAAAAGGTTGACAAGCACTGGAACAGGCTGCCCAGGGAAGCAGTTGAGTCACCATCCCTGGAGGTATTTAAAAGGCGTGTAGACGTGGTGCTTAGGGACATGGTTTAGTAGTGGACTTGGCACTGTTAGGTTTACAGTTGAACTTGACTATCTTAAAGGTCTTTTCCAACCTAAATGATTCTATGATTCTAAATGGAATATTTGGAAAACCATCCACTGCTGTACAATACATGTTAGATTGGGTTTTTTTGGTGAAGGTAGGAAATGCATTTACTGCTGCAAGACTGAGCCATAAATTACAGCACAAAAAGTGATAGAAATGGGTCACAAAAACAAAAATTAAAGATTTCAAGTTGATACTTGGATTCTGAATTTAGTTTTAAAATAGTATATATGGCAAGAGATCACCTCAATATCCTCATATCAATACAACCGACACTGTGCAGTGGAATTACCTACCATTGAAATTTTGCAATAGTCCTGTAAGGGCCTTTTTGTTATTTTAACTTTAAGCAGCAACATTTTCTGAGAGAAAACATCTTTTCTTCTTCTACAACTCCAACTTAAAGCACAACAAACCAACTGAACACTACCTTGCTGAACATCTCGCCTATGCTGTCAAAGGTAATTGCTTCTTGTTCCTGCACTGATTATAAGCTTTGGTTAAAAACACTTCATATTCATTATGAAACAAACCATTTTTAGATAAGGCACCTATCACTGAATACCTATGCCTTCAAATATTTCAACACACCATGTGGCTGTTATGATAAATAGGTTATAAAGACCTCACAGACAACACAGTTACATATTGATAAGAGCACTTCAAATCACCTCAGTTAAGGTTCAGCATGTAAATTAAAACATGAACTAACCCATGCCTCCAATCTGAACCGGGCAACCACAAAGGCCTCCTACGTTTTTTCACTTCTCTGTCTACTTTTGGCATACCCAGGAACAAAATACGAGTTTCCCTTCCCACAAAGAAAAGCAAAACCCCTGGGCACCACACCACACAAGAGCTTCTGCATATTGCAAAGATTAACTAACCCAGAAAGGTGCTCAGGCTAATCAGAACAAAACAGAAATAATGCTGTCAGGGCTGTTGGATTGCAGCTTCTGTGATTTAAGGCCCAGAGATACAACTCGGTGTTTCACTCAACACAACTACTTCATTACGAAGAACAAACTAGCAATTTGTAATAATTAACTCCAAAAAGCAGATGAAATGTAACAATATATAGTGTTCAAATTTAGAAGCTACTCTAAAAATGGTTTTGGTAAAATCTATGTTTACTACTGTCAGGCAACAGATGGAAGAGCTGGAAGTGCTCTTGCTCTTAAAATCAGTTATGTCAAGAAAAATGTGATGGCATGACAAAACAGTCCTGTTTTCAGATCAGCGCCCAAATAATGTGGCGCAGTTGGACTCCATTAGATCTGACTGATACACAGAGAAGTGACAGTATCATGACCCAGGAACAGTTACTCTGGAAAGGAAGTACACACATATTTTGAGCCCTGAAATTTTTATACTTCCCTTTAGAGCAAAAGTATCTAGCTCTTTCTGAATCATTAAAAGTTAAATTGTAAATTAAAACTACTCACAGTTTTACTTGGAATGCTTCCATATAACCCAGTAACTATTGCTAGCATTTATCCACTACAAGTTAAAAATTATTACTTCAAAAACAGGAAGCAACTTTAAATGACAATACTGATAACCCTTCACTCCTCTCCACAAAGTAATTTGTTTACAAACTTTCCATGTAGCTATAGCTTCATTTTGGGGGGAAAAAAACCAAGGACTTAAAATTAACTTACCCACTAGATCATCATTTGAATAATCCTCAGCTTGAACAGGCATTTCTGCAAGTCAAAAGTATACAAACAATTCAAACTGGACGCTTCTCTAAGTATCTACAAAAGGCTGCATTTTTTCCCTTATGCTCAACCAGTGACCTATCAAAACTACCCTGTAATACTATTTTTGCAGAATTGGGATGCAAATTTTCCTCAGCTGAATTTTTCCAGAGGAAAGATTAATACTTAAGTAGACCAATGAGTAAATTGCAGGATTGCACAGTTTCAAAAATGAGATATCAGAATTCTGAAACTACACTATCCAAAGCACAAACTTGCCACAGTTTCACATGCTACTACAGTATGGACTTAGAAAACATTCTTATACTTATTATGTTCCCAGCTGCAACTATGAAATATTTGACTTCAAAATTCAGGTCTTTTTAATTCTGTATGTATGTTTAAATAGATGTCACATGTCACCGAGCACTATTACTGCTAATAGACCGAAGGTTGCACATAGCTCCCTGTTCATGCATGGAAGGAGTCAGGCTCACCAGAAAAGAATTCATAATAGCCAGGATGCTGGCTGTAGACAATAAGAATCATCAAAGTGAGGGAGATATATTCTCTGTCTCGGGAAGCCCATAAATAAAGTGCTTAAAGATGGGGAGACACTCCACTTTATTTCTTACATATACTCTCTCTCCTGAGTACGCACTACTGACTGGCTGGTGGGAAACAGAGCATAGCAAAGAAATCTTCAGCTTCATATGACCTAATATGGCCATTTGTATCAATGTAAGTTTTTCTGAACTGGAAGCACTCTCAACTTCTATAACTGAAGAGTGCTCTGTAAGCCATTAAAATATTGTCATTAAAAACCCCAAGATGCTAGATTCCAACAACACAGTTATGTTAGTCCTTAAAAGAAAAAAGCTGCAGAAAAACTTATAAATGTATTTTTAATGCAGCATAGTATTCTATTCCATGGTATTTATCATTCTCAATTTTTTTTTTTTTTTTTTTTTTTTAAGTAGCAAACTCATGCGAAAGATAATATACAAACCTGATTCCTCTGGTTCAGTGGCCACAACATCTTCTGTATGCTTGCTTTCTACCATTACAAACAAAATAAGTGTTGAAAGTTACACACAGTGTGTTAACAATTTTGTTTTTATTCCCCATCAGCCACCAAATCAAATTAGTATCAAACAAAAAGGAAGACTTAAACTGCAGAACAACCAATTAGGTTAACTTAAGAGTAAAAATAAAGGTACTGAATGCATTCAGTGTCCAAAAGTTTAGCTCCTCTTTGTTATTGACTTCCACTCCTATTACACCCCCCAAAAGCGATTTTGGTTACAATTGTTGTGTGTGTGAAACATTGTTGTTTATTTCCCTATTTAATTATACTAGAACACATTTTTCAAATGGAAAACCTAAATAAATATAGCATCAAATCCTACACACTGTGCTCAGACTAAACTGCTTAGATAATTTCCTCTAGCTGACTGAATTACCGTCAAGTTTGAAAAAAATCTTGCTTAATGATATTTTTAACTTCTTAGAGCAAATATTCAAATCACATTTGACCCACTACTCATTTAAAATTCCCCGATGCCAACACAATGAACAAAAATTTACAACTTAACCTTTTTGAGTAGTACTGTGGGCAATCCCCGATAACAATACAGGCTAGGGGATGAATGGCTTGAGAGCAGCCCTGTAGAGGACTTCGGTATCCTGGCGGATGGAAAACTGGACATGAGCCAACAAGGTGTGCTCGCAGCCCAGCAAGCCAACTGTATCCTGCACTGCATCAAAAGAAGCGTGGCCAGCAGGTCAAGGGAAGTGATTCTGCCCCTCTACTCTGCTCTGATGAGACCCCACCTGGAGTACTGCTGGAGTACTGCATCCAGCTTGGAGTTTCAGTACAAGACAGACATGGACCTGTCAGAACCGGGCCAGAGGAGGGCCACAATAATGATCAGAGGGGTGGAACACCTCTCCTATGAAGAAAGGCTGAGAGAGTTGAGGTTGTTCAGCCTGGAGAAGAGAAGACTCCAGGGAGACCTTATTGCAGCCTTTCAGTATATAAAGAGGGCTTATAAGAAAGATGGAGAGAGACTTTTTACCCGGGCCTGTAGCAACAGGACAAGGGGCAATGGTTTTAAAGTGAAAGTGGGTAGATTTAGATTGGACAAAAGAAGAAATTTTTCACAGTGAGGGTGGTGAGACACTGAAACAGGTTGCCCAGAGCAGTAGTGGATGCCCCATCATTGGAAGTGTTCAAAGTCAGGTTGGATGGGGCTTTGAGCAAGCTGATGTCCCTGCCCATGGCAGGGGAGTTGGACCAGATGATCTTTTAAGTGTCCCTTCCAACCCAAACCATTCTATGATTCTATACAGCACATTTATCTGCTTTGTATTTAGTCTGTTTGGGTTTTTTTAATTATATTAACAGACATAAATGGAAGAATGGAAAAAATGTTTCCTTTCACAAGCTATAAAAACTTATACCTCCATCAGATTTCAAAATGCATGTATTTCATCAAAACACTTTAAGATCACAATTATGCAATATGTACCTGGCTCTGTGGCTTCATTCACTTCCTCCAGAAGGTCCTCAACAGCTAAGAAAACATTCAATTCACAGCAATAATGAAGTCAAGCCCTCAACTGATGAAACTTATATATGACATAAAAGAACACAGCAAACAGACATGTTTAACTCTGAGCAGTAAACTGCTATAGACAAACAGGAACTTTGATGAATTTGAGGGGGAAAAAAAGAAATTAATTCTTCCCTGTTTCACTAAAGAACTGTTGTATTCATTAGTCTAAGCATAATCAGTACTCCCACTTTCATCTTTTGCAGCATCAACTCCAACTGCTAGACATATTAAAACCCAACCAACCAAACTAAAAAACCTATACACTTTTACTTTAGAAGTCTTTTTATTTGGATAAACATGCAACTCCTTGGTGAGTCTTACTTTCCTTCCTGAAGGACAATGAGCAAGTTCTTCAACTTAAATTATGGATTCCACAGAAAAATAAATTATTTTTATTTTCTTTGAATATGGCACCTTTTAACTCATTTGACTGTCCTCTTAAGCTTATGATCACAAAGGTGACAAACCAGATACTTACAATTTATTTACACTAGAGAATTTCTTGACTTCATTCTAAACTAAACAATTGTGCCTTTTTCAATCAGCTGTCTGAGATGACTCTCAAAAAAGCTGGTACTTCAAGACAACAAAGTATATAGGACCCAGAGAGAGCACTGCAGACAAATAATATTTTAATTGCTTCTGCTAATTAGACAAAGGCACTAGCAAAAAATATGCATCAAAGAAGAGCTAGTATTGGCAGCCTGTAAGTTTTGAATGATCTTAAGCACTGGTTAAAAGGTTATGAGCAAGGCTCATGGCAGGCAGCAGGCTGAGTGTCTACGCTGAACTACTGTGTTCCAAATGTCCATAAAAAGCCTCACACACCCCACCTTGTATCACTTGAGACCTTAAAGATGAATACTCAAGGATGGTATATTAAAAGAAGATGTCTCAGTTCATAGTCAAAAACTTAATTTTATAACTACACAGACAGTAATGAACCTTTGCCATAACTGGCCATATATCATGATTGAAGATCACACACACGTATGAAGTTTACATATTTCAATATATAAAAATACAAGATTAAGTTAATGACTTCTGTGCTAACTTGACTAAAATATTTCTCCGATTCTGAAAATCATTTATATTCCAATACATTTATTTTAGAGGTATTTCTACTTTAATTACATATGAAACAAAGATTTTTCTAATATTCCATATATAAAAATATATATACATGGTGGGATGTGTGTGGGAGTATACATACACTCGATCCACACACATATACATACACACACACACATCTATATACATTTTTTTTTATATATACGTATATACCTGTATCTTGAGTCTCAGTCTTCTTTTCATGTTTTGGTTCTGAAAGGAAAGAAAAATAAAGTTCCTGGGTGGTTGATATGCATAAAGTATCCTAAAAATTTGGTTCTTAAGCATCCAGTTCATTTCTTTACTGATAACTGCAAAGTTCTCAAAGATTTTCTCTAGTTTTGGGGCCTGAATAGATATGTCAACCCTTTCTGGAGCTTGTAGTAGAAATTGTACACAAAACCCAAATACCAAATATAAATATAACACTGAAATTTCAAGCATTTCTAGCTACACATATGAAATACTGAAAATAATGACAACAATAAAGCTATCATTCTGTACAATTGTTATAATTCACCTACTCCTAATCTTTGAGTAAAAAGCCAGTCTAGTTTTTGTAATTCTGAAGATGAAATATTTTGTTTTACTTTCGATAATGTCTAAAAACAGACAAAATGCTATCCACCAATTGTCTGAATTTTCAATATACATTTACGTGAATTTTAGAACTAAAGAAGTTCAATGTTCATCTAGTGTTTTGGATAATTTCATTATCTTAACAGGTACTAACCTTCATCAGAAAAAGGTTACTTACATAAGATTTTTTGTAAAAAGTAAAATCTTTCTACTATTGTTTTATCTTAAAAGGCACTAATAGTCACTTGGCTCCCCCTCCATCCCTTTTAAAAAAAAAAAGTTCTTACAGCATTTTCTTAAAAAAAAAATCCAGAACTCTTTTCTAATTTCTAATGAAAATCTCAAACTTGCCTTCTTTCTCTAGTTTCACTGCTACAAACTGTATAAAACTCTTCATAAAACTACTGAATATTGTGTACAATAACTGAGCTCCTGTGTTCCAAGTTACATGATCAATCCATTTACACACTTCACTGTGGGCACATACACTCATTTCAACTAAAGAACTTTTTGCATTAGCAGTAACTGCAGAAGGTAGGAAGAAACGATTCCTTTCAATACACTAGACACACAAAGTAGGTGCAGCCTACCATAGGCCTTCAGTTTCTCCCAACACCGTGCAAGGTAGTAGTGATTACAGGAACTGAAGTCCTGTTAGAGCTGGTCACTGATCTGATTAAGAACCAAGTCATACAAAGAGTCAGAAAAGAAACTGAACTGCTCCGGCCAACCAACCATCTTGGCACTGGCCTCTCAGCTTTCTGAGAACTCTAGAAAGCACCAGGATTGGAGAAAATATTACATCAGAGAGTCTGCCAGAAGAGGAGAAACGCATCTGACACAAGATGGAGAAGATACATTGACTCTAGAATAGCGAAGCTTATACTTCTGCTGATTTCTCAGACATTTGCACCTGAAGCTTTAAAGTGAATCTTCTTGTGGATGTGAACTGTAATTTTGGAGCTAATGTCAAAACTACAAGCTTTACATTTGAGAGAAAGAATTTCAGGTCTCCATGATGGCCTCCACCCCTTCTTTGACTTTAGAAAACAGGTGCTAAAAACTGTCTTCTCCAGAAAGAGAGCAAATCTGTTTCATTTTCGATCCAACCAAAAACATGTCAAAAGGTACAAGAAAGATGGTCCAGGAGACAACGGGGATGAAAACTAGGTACTACAACTGCTAAAATGGTGTCTAGCACATATTCATGAACAACTACAACTCCCATGACCTGAAACTGGGCAGACTGAACTCAGAAGGAAAAAATGGTGTATCACAGAATGATGGCCTCACATCTTTCAGCACATCTTCAGAGACATCCATGGTTCGCTGGTTAGCTCAAACCTTAAAGGACTGACAACATAAGATGAGCTTATAGGACTGAGTGTGGTGTCTCTCATCTTTTCTAGGGATCCTGATAACAATTTCTGATTATTTTCTCTGGTTATTTCTGAGACACTGATGAGTGCCAGGAAATAAGGGTGCCTGTACAGAGGTCTGCCCTTGGAACAAAAAGTGACATTCTAAATAACTTTGTAACTTCACGTAACTTTCAAGATGGAGGGGGCAGATGGACATTGGGGTAGGGGGTGGGGGGCAGAATCAGTCAAATCTTGCAAATGTCAGGAACACTCAATGCCTCACCTGATTGGACTTTTTCTTCTACACTGCTCCAGGCTGGAGCTTTCCAATTAAATTCCTCTAAAAAGTACAAAGGAAGCACTGTGCTTTCTCTCACGACCAGAACGTCTTGAAGGGAAAACTTGGAAGCAAGACAAAATTCTGTTGTGAAAAGGCGAACTTTTATCAAGAGAAAAGCAGTTTGTCACAGATTATGTTGAACTGCAGGCACAATTCGCTGCGTAAAAAAGCCCAGCAATTTAGTAGCCAAGAATAATTTTTTGACAAACATGTCCTACCTTGGAATTTTCTTTTGAGAAAAAGAATGGAACTTTCTATTCCTTTCATCAGCCTAATCAGAGGATTTAGAATAGTAAAGAAAGAGTAGGAAAAAACCTAAATCTGATTTATTTGATACTATTTAAAACTCTCATTGCAGCACACAGTAGCAATCACACATGAAACCACTGCTTGTCAAAGCACAGATTAATCACAAAATAGAGTTATTAACTCTTATTGTGCCAGGGCGCCAGAAGAGACTGCAGAATATGAAATGGTTTTGGAATGGATTCTATGAAAAACTGACGCAAATTACTTTGGGAACCTCCATGATCATCTCTACTCCTAAAGCAGGTATAGATGACTCTTCCCCAGGGCAGGGACTGTGGAAGTGTTCTCTGTTCCTGTCACCACTACATATGAAGGAGCATGAAAAGTAAAGATTAAATTTGCACTTCTCCTTCATATCTAGGTGTGAGAAGCAAGAGAGTGATTCTTGATTAGGAACTGATTGTAAAGTAAGTAAGGAGAGTAAACAGTAAGCCCAGGGGAAAAGCTAGGTGTCTCTTGCTTTTCCATCCTATTGATGCCAACACATTTCATCAAGGTCATCACTGCTGAGGCAAATAATTCTTTTCTGCAGACTGAGAAAGACATGGACTAAGGGCCACTGAAAATCCTTCAATGGGATTTTGACTTCTATCCCAAAGGTGGATGTCAGAATTTCCCTCCTAATGACAAAGAATGAACCTCAAGGTTTTCGTCTCAAATATTTTGACGTTAAGATTTGTTGTCCTTTGCTTGGGTTACATAAACAAGGAAAATAAACAAGAGTGCTTTGAAGATATGCTTAACTTTTCTGAAGTATGATAGTCCCTAGAAGGATGTCACAGAAGGAATTACAACCACATACTTTTGTTTCAAGACTGACCACTAGTTGTCTTCTCATTAATTTTTTGATTCAGTCTCAGCAATCATTAGCAAATCATTAACCAAATCAAACTAAAACAGAATAATCTCCAAAGAACTGTTTCTTACGGACAAGATGAAAAGGTAACACTGAGCTATCCAGTTGCAATGAACCACAGCTGACTTGGCCAGGGTTTCATAAGAAAAAGGGCATGCAAAGTCTTCAACATTCTTATTCCACGTATGCACAAAGTACAACAAAAAGGACCGATATGGGAATATAACCTATATGCACGCTCTACACTTGTTCCAGTGTTAAAGATCGATTGATTGCTTACATACACAGGGGGTTTGAACATAAAAAAACCCCAAACCTTAATTGAGAACTTGCATAGAAAATTTTAACACAAAGTAATTCCAATTTCCTATTAATGATAGACTTTGATACTGTCATTTCACTATCTATAGCAGTTGTCATACCATGGTCTTCATTATAATCACCATGCATTCTATCCTCTGTTTAAAGAAAAAAAAAAATCAATATGAAAATTCATGGAATTTTAAGACAATACACACACACAAATAATACAGTGTCAAGTTTATCTAGAACAAAAAAGATATTCAAAACTATAGTATATTATACTGTTAAGTTAATAAGAGTTCAACAAAGGTGAAGATTTCTAAAAGATCCTGTGAGAAGAACTAAATCATTTTCTGGCATCACAAGATAGACTTAAAAAAGATAAAGCAGTATCAGTAGGTTTTTCTTATGCAGTTCATAACAGTAGGCTCTCCTTATACAGCTCATGAACTCATCTACAAATTACCTACAATTCAGAATGGAAATACTCATAAATCATTTCTACATACAGCAAACTTCTACGGTGAAATTTTGTAACCTGCTTGTTATGGCTTGCTTCTTAAAAAGTAAAAAAATTTAAAGATACTACTTTTTCTCTGACACTTATCCCACTAACTTCAACATCTTTGGCAAATTCAAATTATTTTTTTATCCACAGAAACACTGCTATGCAATTTAAAATACAAACATCCATTCTCCTGGAAATTTAACCCTCAAAATATTATTCTGTGCATTTGGCTAACATTACAGAAAAGTAACATTCATGTCTTTGTATTTTTTTCAAAATATAAATAAAAATATAGATGTAATAACTTACTAAGGAACTGATGCTATCTATGAGCTCCACTGTTGGTTTTCTTGGGTTTTTTTTTTGTTTTTTTTGGTCTTGGTTTGGGGCCAAATTTAAATGAAACTTCAATCAAAAGAACTAAGACTTTGGACTGTACCTGTGTAATGTTCCATAGCATCTTCTAGCATTAGGTCAGAGTCACCTTAAATAAAAATATTTAATATTTTATATTCTAATCAAATTTTCATGCAACAGCTAGATAGCACAAGAGAAGTTAAAAAGGTCACATATTTCGCTCAAGAATAACAGAACTAAACATACTGAGTTAATACTACAATGTTTTATTTGAAAGTGACAGCTGCATTGTAAAACACATCCAGAGCTACACTGCAAGTCACACTATATAATAAGTTCATATGTATTTGTATTTAGGCTTAAAATAAGGAATACAAGTAGGTCTTCGACAATCCACTGCTTAGACTGGAAGACTCCTGACAGAACAAGTTACTTATGTATTTGTGGATTGGATTTGTGGAGTGTTGTGTTCATAAATGTAATGGTAACACATCTACAAAAACCAGGCTTATATGAAACTACCTGAAAAGCTGTTTGAAAATAAAATTGTGATGAAATGGTCAATATGACACATTACTTTGAAACATGTTTAAAAAAGTATAAGTGATTATACTTTGAAAAATGTTTAAAAAAGTATAAGTGATTATATTATAATCTGAAGTCATGAAAATTTACAAACCTGGAGCTTCTGGATCACTTACTGTCTTTTCCACATCCATATCATGTTCATATGAAACTGTAAATTAAATATGAAAAAATATTTTTTAAATTAAAAATATGGAATATTTTTAATACTCAATTATTTTAACTTGCATCCATACCGCGTCTGTTAATAGCTAAGTGTAGCTCCTTAGTTGAAAACTGACAAATTAAAACCTTACAGATACTTGCAACTTGACACACAGGAATCTAATAGAAGGTGTTGGGCCACTCTCTCGTCTAGTCCTCTGTTATACTCTCTGTATGAAAACTAGATCCACGAGAGCCATTAGTCTCCATCAATATTTTTTAATAGTTCTTCTAATAAGAATAAAAAATGCAATCTTCCCCTATCCTCAACGTTCTAAAGTAGCTTCTTTACTAATGTGCAGGAGGACCAGTGGTGATGATTTACAGATGACAAGAGCCAGAAATCAGACCTTGAGAAGTATGTACATTTGTTTCTAGAATCACAGATTTAGAGCAATTTACTTTTTTTTCATTGCCTAGCTAAATAAGTGGATTATTTTCCTCTGTGGCTACAATTCTTTGTGACATTATTAATTTACTCAGTTATGTTACAACTGACAACACATGGTACTGTAGGTGAAGTAACTATCCTTTTACTCTGGAAGCATCACAGCTTGGATTCTAAATTGGTAACTGGAAAGCAGTGATCTCCCACAAAGATAGGAAGAAGCAGTTTTAGTTATATCAAACAAATAAAATAATTTTTCTGTCATATTTGGCATCGAACAGGACTGTAAAGTCCAGAACTAACATTGAGCCAAAGATAAGAAGCCTAGTCCAAACAGAAATTGATGTCTAGTGTAAATGGAAGAGGCTGCCTGTATTATAAACAAACAGTATTAGCATCCAGAAGAAAACACTTATCAGATAGCAGGGAAACTGTAATATCCACCTAATGTTTCTTCATAATGGGAAAGGTGAGCTAATGCCGTTGTACGTGACATCAAGCACAATATGAAGATGACTATAAGCTAATTGGATTAGTCCAGGCAAAATTTCAAAAAGCTTTAAAGATGAATTAGGGTGTGCAGAAAGACAGTGCAAGGATACTTCAGAATGAAGTCTTTGGTGCTGACTCACTCTCTGATAGTATAGTCGACCATAAAGAAACAAACAGTCCTAAAGGAAAGGTTACAAACTGGATGCTTCTGAAAGGTGACAGGTTACATGTGAGAACACAAGTTTCTGACTAATGCCAAGAATAATAGACTAGAAGAACCTTAGCAATGTAGACTGGAAGACAGTAAATATAAACAATAAATCTCATTCTCACTTTCTTAGACTGTACAACCACAGATCTCTTGCCTATCCAGATCCCAATCATACACAACAGACAAAACCACATAGAAAAGTAAAAATTAAGTTTTTGCACCAATGAAAGCAAAGTTTCCATACCTATCATCTGTTCTTTTTAAGAACCATTTGCAATAGCAAATATGATAGAGTCATCTCAGTCAAAGTAAAAATATCCAAGACAATCAAAAATAGTTGTTTGGAGAAAAATTTTTTTTCAAAATTATATATTCCTCAACCAGTCTAACCTTTTCTATTTTGTTTTCTCGTATAATTTGCTACATTTAGGCAGAAATATCAATATTACTGAGTTTGGAAAAACAAAATTTTACCTGGAGCTTCATATGGTTCAGGCTCCATTGCTCGAAGATCATCTGCCAAAAGATCAGCATCTGAGAAACAAACACGTATTTACAAATTTTAAAATTTTTAAATCAATACATGATACAGCAAACCCTATAACAGAATATTATGTAAGAATAGAGTCAAATTTCTAAGCAGAAATTCTAAGCAAATTTCTTCTAATGACAGAAAGATATGTATATGGATTGAAAGCATAGTTTATTTTATTCTTATACATAATACTGAGAATGTGTATACACACATAAACTCCGTACACACTTGCTCAAAAAAAGATGACTCTCCACAGACATTTCTGTGTAAATGTAAACAAAGTAGAACATATTCACTTTGCCTTCTTAATTGTAACTTTAAAGATTTAAAGTAACCGGAATTTGAATGTCTCCTCTGTTCACTACTTTAACTTGCACTGTAGATGAATAAAAGAGATACAGAAACAAGGAGGTATAAGACCCAGACTGAAAAGAATTACTTCAGTTGTGGCGAAAGAATCTCCGTGTACTTCCAGCAATCAAAACTTTTAGATGACATCCATTACATGCATTTTTCAAAAAGAGGTAAGATATATGTAAACTTTTCAGTATTGCAGATAAAAAGCATTCAGAAATATTTTTCCCTAAGTTGGATTTATATCATATAATTCTGCTTTAATATTTTGATTACAAACAATTTTTGTCACCCTGTCAATGCCCCAAGGCAGCAGGATATGAGCATCTTCTTTATACGTTATTATGTTCTCAGCAAGACTTGCAATATGGTTCATGCGTAACATTCTCTTAAGACAGTCACATTAGGAGGAAAGTAGAGTGAGAGTAAGTCTGTCTACAAAAGGCTGTGCTAATAAACTCTTAAAATTTAGTTTAATAAACTAGAAAGTCCAGAAGCAGAGTCCATACAGATATTATAGAAGTCCTTCTATTGGAAGGAGATATGCATATGTGGAGGACAGATTAATTTGTTTTGTTGAAAGCTAATATAGCAGTAATTAAACAATAATATATAATAACTTGGATTCCAAAACACGTGGCATTAAAATACCCCATTTTGATTAAAAAAATATTTATTTGCTAAATAATACTCGCTGTGGTTGACATTTGTTAAGATTCTATTGCAAGTACAAATTACAAGTCAAGTTTTTAATGAGACGTATTTCCGTTCTTATTTTTGGCAAAATTTAATTTTAAATATATTTAGTCATTCAGATACCTTTCTGAACAGAGTCTGGTGTCTCATATGCTTCTGGCATTTCATTCTCTAATTCTCTGAGCAAGTCATCTGTTGTAGGAGCTTCAAAAGTTTCTCCATGTATTTCTTCCTTCACTTGCCACTGGTCATTTACACTTTCATCTACATCTTCATGTCTCCCTCCTAATCAATAATACAGATTGTTAGAGAATACATACTCCTTGGTAAATTCTATTTGCAGCAAATATTCAGTCCTCAGCACACCCTTTGTGTTTTTCAACTAGTCCCCAAAGGGGACATGGACAGATGACTTGTCTGAACCTTCCAGCAGGAAGGAAGTCATCCGCACTGACTTGCCAGTGCTGCCTTTGCCCACAGTAAACCATCACTGTTTACCCATTCTTGCACTCTATGCAGTATTTTGAAGAAGTTTTGTCAGCTGACTGATTTGAGCTACTGCTGCCACACACCTCCAGGTAAGAGGCCACAGTTTTAGGATTTGGTAACTGAACTTTCTGAATTTTCTTGAAAATGAAAAATTAGCCTATTAGAAAGTTTTGTGCAGGCAAAAGTACTTTAAGTGCATACCAAAACCAGACTCTGAGATTCGTCTAGCCTATGGCAGTATTTATAAATTCTTCAGTGATTTCTAAGTGTTAATGCATTACCAGGCTGCGAATGGAGAGCTTCCTGAAGAACAGACTGAATTTCCTCTTCCAATTCTACATCAGCATTCTTGTGCTCTAAAAGGATTATAAATTGCAGTGAAGGTTAAGTGCAAAAGGCAAAGTCTAAACATTAGCTCAAAGCTTGTAGCTTTAATAGCCTCCATAAAGTTCTTAATCAATTTGTAAAGTTCTGTAGAGATTGACCTGGTGAACCTCTACAACTCACAATCACAAAAACAATTTGGTTTTGCTTACTCTCCAATATGGGAAGTACTGCATCAATCATATCAGATGCATTCTGAAGATGAATTGGAAGAATTTATCTACACTGCATTTTCTGCACATGTAACATTAATACTTCAGATAACTATTCAAACCAAGAATTCTCTTCTAAGTAATTATTTTACTAACACTTTCATCCATTACTTTCCTACTATTTAGGCAGCAGCACTAGTATGTCATATTTGACAACAAAATGTCACTTGCAGAAGTGGGGTTTTGTTGGCTTTACAAACGGGGAAAATAGATACTAACATTACAATATCAAGGTCTTCTCCTGACAATTCATAGCAGAATAAAATCACAAACTGGCTTCAGGGACAAGTGATTGTCATCTAACACACCAGCCCAGGACATAACAGAAATTTGTGTGAAGTGTTGCTTTCGTATAAACGTCCTGAAATCAGTGTTGAGAAACCCAACAGCACAAAACCAAATCACAGCTGCATTTTTCAAATAAAGCTCCAAAATGGTACCAGTCAAAAGAAAAAAAAGGGGGGAAAAAAAAAAGAAAGAAAGAAAAAAAAAGGAAACAACTTCTTAACTTAATGTATTTTATAAATGATAAATTAAGAAAAGTAATGCAAGTCTTTTAAAAAACTCTATAATCCATTTTATTGACTGTATGCTCCACATTTGTGGGTTATTCTGTTAAGTTCACATAAACATCAAGCAGGATAAGGCTCTTCAAGGAACAGGAAGAAATATGTACTCTCTGAATAACACTAAAATGCAAATCACATATCTGAAACCTGATGTGTAAAAATATTTTTTCTTGAATACCTCTTAAACCTAATAAATTTTACTAATACTACGGGGCTTTTAAAATGTTTAAACGTTATTTTTTTTCAACAGTAGAACCTGTATTTATGATATACTATTTGTTTTAGTGGAAAAGTGAATATTTGATTAACCTTATGAAGTTGATTGTTGGGGTTTTTTTGTTTGCTTGGTTTTTAAGGTGGAGAATCTGCTGTTATTCTGACTGGGTATACTGTTGCATACATATCAAAACATCAGCAGAAAGTTATTCTGATGTGATATGGTTCCAATGGTAAACATGAGAGCTGACAAGAGTGCCTTCTATACATTTGAATTATAAACTTTTCATAGTCAGTGATTTATATAAAAAGTTATCAACAGTGATTCCCATTAAATAAACTGTAGTGGATAAGCAACAAATAAAATTGATGAAAGACTTATTTTTTCTATCCCCAAAAAACCCACAATGAGCTTGCATGCTATGGAAACAGAAATAAATTCAAATGAAGCATCATGTCTTTTGTTTCACCTATGGTTTATGAAAGGCCTTACCTGATTCGACATATGACTTCTCAGCAGGCTGGATGGTCTCCTCAGATTCTGGTGATGTTGGCTGTGCTGGGACAGATCTTTCTTTAAGGCCTGCATTTTTCAGTTATAAAGTTAACTTTATGCTTTTTTTGATCTGTTTCAATTATAAACTAAAAAAGTTGTTTCAATTAAATTAACTGACATTAAACTCTCCAAAATGTATTCAAACAATTAATCACAATTACAGGGCTTTCCTAATATACAGTGATATATACAAAACCTAAAGTGTATTCAGATAGTAATCGAATATGTTTTGAAGACAAACCTACAATGAGGGGGGAAAAGGGACAGAAATTTAAGCACTTGCCTTTATTTCAAAGTAACTGAACAAATGACTATGCTATTCTCAACATCTATTCAGTATCCAGAAGAAAAACAGGCAGCAGGTTTTTCTCACTGTTTTCTCTTTGGGCAAAAAGTGCTTCATATGATCAATTTTATAGGTTTTATGAAGAACTAATTTGAACTTTATAAAATGCTGCGCAGAATGAGAAAAGATATTTTAAATTCATATGTTAAATTGTAGAAGATCTGATGAGAACTGTAGTTTCTTCAAAATAAGGTAATCTCAATCTCCAGTTTCTTTTGACAACTAAATTACTACAGAAAAAGTATGACTGATGGAATTTCACTACTAAGATGCTTACTACCTATAGTACAAAGTCTTTCTAGATCAAAACACAATGAAAAGAAAGCAACCAATAACAGCAATGATCAACACCACGGTAAGAGAGAAAGATAATTCATAGCCTCGGAAGATTACGCCACATCTTCAAGAAACAACGTAGATAGTATTAGCCTAGTCCTACTCTCAACTATCCTTTAGGAAGGATTCAAGCAAGACTTAAACAACAGAGGTTCAGACTGGGTATAAGAAAAAAAACTTACACACCCACACCCCCTCCACCTCCACCATGAGGACAGTCAAATCAGTGGAAAAGGCTACACAGAGACGTTGTGCATTTTCACCATTGAAGGTTTTAAAGACCACACTGGATAACAGCCAGGGTAACCTGGTCATACCTCTGAGATGACCCTGTTCTGAGCAGGACGTTGGAATAAATATCTCCTGAAGTCCCTTCCAAACAGAATTCTGCTATAATCCTACATCATTTTTCCTAGTTGCATATTTAAGTTCCAAGGTAAATTAAGATAAAACTACCTTCTTAAATGAACACACACATATACTGCCCAAAACAAACTAATTTCTCAAGAGCTGTATGCACAGAAATCAATAGAAAAATAATATTTAAGAAAGCAGAGGCTACACTGCAATGAACACTCCTGTACTGCTAACAATCTTGTAAAAGTAACTTTAAGTGGAACAAGTATTATATTTCAAGTCAGTAAAGTTTAAAAAAAATAATTACCACATTTCTACTGGAGTCAAACATATCTCAATACAAACAGGACTAGTATGCCTCAAAACAACTTTGTGTAAACTACATAAATTTTATTATTTTATGCATCATGAGAAAAACATGTATATATATATATATATATTCCATTACCCTATGTAAGTAATGGGACCAGGAATAACAGAATTAATTCTACTTACACATTTTTATGTTATTTAAATTACACGAAGCTAAGTAGTTAGGCTGTATCTAAATTTACTGTAACTAAGAGTCCACTGCTATGGAGTCAAGATCAGAAGCTAGAAGAAAAAAAGCTTCATTTTTTGCCAATTTTCTTCTGTGTCATTAAAAAAACCCTGAAATATTAAGAAATATTAAGACCTACATTCATCTTTTGCTGCAGTAATATTAATGGCTACAAGAGTAAGTTACTTCCTTCTACAATCATCTTTAAATACATATGGAGACAAAACCAGTTATATTAGCCACTGTCTCACACTTCAGAATCTGGACACGTAGAAACAGCCACCCTGCTTTTCACAAATACAGTTCACTTCCCTTACACATTTTTAAGTAAGTCCTCTTATCCTCTGATAATCCACATCTCCAGTTCCAGACAACTACCTGCTCTGCTTCATGAACAATAAATGGATTCAAAGTATTTCAAAAGATAGTTGATATTCCACAGGCAACAAGCATTTAGGGTGTGTAAAAGGCAAGAAGGGACTAGCAAGAGTATTTCTTTGTTTTGCTTGAGCATTTCTCAACTTCGCTTCCAAGCTTTTCATACACATCTGTCATGTTTATCACCGACTCCAATCCTCTGGAGTATGTAATATGTTAAGTTATTTACTTTTTGCAAGATGCTATTTTCTCTTATCTTTTTATTAAAATAAATTTGCACTCAGTTTTTGCTTGTGTGTTACACTTTTTGAGCTTATGTGGTAACCTGCCATGTTAAGTTGAATGACAGTAATATTCCATAGAGATATACAACAGCACAACAGATCTCTGGGCCAAAAATCTCATTTTATTGTGTGGGTATCTGTATAGCCTGGAGTGCTACTCAAATAAAACATTCTTTGGAAAAAAAAAAAAACAACCAAACTTTTTTAGAATCGGATAAACTTTGGGTCATAGATACAATAATATGTTAATCAGGAAGGCAACTCATTCCAAATTTCACTCCCAGACAGTTACAACTTCTGTCACGTTATGGGGGAAAATCCACCATTCTTGAGAAGCGTGATTTAAGTGCTCCTCTGTCAAATATGTGTCTTAACACTTATCAGAGCAAAGATGAATAAACACGTCTATCATCACTGAAACCTAAAAGGGAATGCTCATTATGCAAGGGCATTTATTAGATCTTCATTCTGTCAAGTTTTTTGCTAAGCACTATAATGTTCATAACACATCTTTTCCCTCCTTCTTCGCACATATATAAATATTTAGACAATAGCTCTGTCTATCATCTCTTTTAATTATCACAGCTAGAATCTTAAACTACTGTGCTATTTTCTACAGCTTTCATTTGAACTATTTTTCCTAAGTTTCCTCTAAAAAAAAAAACAAAACCAACCAAACAAAAAAAACCCCCAACAGATCATATCTTACCCTATTACAGCATCTTATACCTCTAGGGATCAAAGCATCTTACAGAGACATGTATGTGCTGTATCAAAAGTCCAAGATAAGTGTATTGCCAACTGTTATACACAAAATTTAAGCAAAACTACAAACAGAATCAACCTTCTGGACTTTAATCTTACACTACCACCCACATGCATATACTCATGCTCAATTTCACTCATTAGTTTTGTTTTCTTTAAAATAATACTGCAGTATAACAAGTCTTCAACTTTCATTACAAATTTTGTTCTGAACCTTGTGTAATTTTATTGTGCAATTAATATTTCAATATACTAAGCGATATTATTTGTCTAGTAAAATTAGAAAATATTCCTTTCTCATATAAACTTGAAAGCAAGTATAGATTCAATAACATACTGAAATATTCCTGCAGAAATGTTTTGTAACTTTTTTTATTCTAATGAGACTGCTGGATAAATCATTCCTCAGTGCTAAAAATAGGGAAGTTAAGAGCGAAATAACACAGGAGCTTGCTTACAGAAGTATCATGTACTTGAAAAGTGTTGTTTTAAGAAAATAATAGCTGCAAAAATACATAAGCTGTTCTCTAATAAGTTCAAACAGTATACAGTACTAGTAGCATATCACTTCTTAAAAGGTGACTGGAATCCAACAATACCCATCAACATTGAAATAGGTGGCCTAATTTTCAGAAGTATTCATTATCAGAAACTTGGAAAGTTTCTGGGAAGAATCTGGACACAGTTAACTGAAAAGTGACAATGAATCAAGTTTCCAGACCTAAAGATAGCTAAAAAATAAACAAAGGAAGGAAGGAAGGAAGGAACGAAGAAAAGCAGAACATATTGTCACAAAATCAATAAACAAGTGTTGCAACATTTTGGTTGAGTATACACTGAAGTATCCTAAAAAAACGCAACACTGAAGTTGGTTTGAGTGTTTGTGTATAAAATAGTTTTCTCAGTCTACATAGGGGAAGAAAGATTAGCAGGGAATAATTTACATTTATTTGCTAAGTTCCTGTGACAATACATTCTATTAATGCTCCTCTTGGTTGTTTTTGTGAAACAGAAGTATCTTCTTGTGATTTTCAACTGTATGTGTCCAGATAATCCTCTTAATATTGCTTTTAGACTTGCATTTGATATACAACATTCTACTTCCATCCCCACATCAAAAAAATAGCATTTTAATACAAGGAAAGAAAGAAAGAAAGAAAAAAACCAAACAAAAAAGCAAAAACCCAACAGGTTTAGAGTATGCTTGAAGTAATTGGTATCAGTTTGACATTTCTGTTTTCAATACACATTGGTAGCCAGCCATATTAACATATGTACATATCTGAGTTTCACAGCAGACATTTTTGCTTTGTGTTTACAATGCCTGGTACACACTTAACAGTTTTCAAAAACTTATTATATATAGCCTTTGTTCACACTTATTTCCAGAAAACATTATCGTCTTATTACCATATTTACCACATTCATATAAATATGCTGAATTTCTCATTCTTGAGGTTTGTTCTTCATTAGCAGGACCAGAACTCTGTTTATTTCTTTTCTTTCTTGTCTTCCTTGGATGGGGTTTTAACTGTCTTTTTTGTCTCTTTGTCTCTTCCCACCTGAATAGTACCATCCTTTTCACTGGCTGATTTTTTGGTAGTCTCCTTGGATTTTACATTTTTGTCTAGGCCTTTTTCCTTTCCTTTGTCTCTTTTAGCCTTGTCAGAATCTTTCTTTAATTTATTCATATCAACAGCTTTCTTGTCCTTTCGATCAGTAGCATCTTTTCCTTTCTTGGCTTTCTTTTTTTCTTCCTCATCTTTGACTTCCTCCTTCTTGGATTCCTGCTTCTCCCTTAGTTTCTTGAGTGGTTCTTTAATAGCTTCTTTTACTTTTTAGTTTTTCATTTAAAAAAGAGGAAATGTTCAATAAGACAACCATTCTTAGATCAGAAAACATCTTATGAACAACTATCTAAAAGCTTTGATTGAATTCTTACTTAATGTTTGTTAGATGCCAATTTAAACTTGTACAATTATTTAAGTTTTAAGCAATTTATACAAATTAGTTTTGTCTTTTAGCAATATCTCACACCATGCAGGCAGCCAGTAAACTTAGCTTACTGCAACTGCATCCAAGTAAAGCATTAATCTAGTGAAAACCATGCCTCTGTTATCTTACTGTTAACTAACTTCTGAAGAATGCTAAAACCAGTTATGTCTGTGAGCATGAAAATCACAGTAAATTTTGAATCTTTGACAACAGTATGACAACTGTAGGATCTAGAAATGTCAAGAGCATCACCAAAAGAATTTTCTTCCCAATTTTCTCAACTTTCTAAAACTACAAATTAACGTGTTATAACAACAGAAACATGCACTACATTTTACTGACGCTGTTACTTCAGATTAAGTCAAGACTTAAAAATGTATCTGAAGCATATATTTTACGAAAATAAGAAATAAGTACACAATAATTAACAAGAAACAGCAATGTCCTGGTGAATTAAATCAGCTCAAAAAAGTTAACTTGGTTTGACCATATTCAGTGAAATCAAAGCAACAACTGTAAATTAATTCTTACATCTTTGCTTTTCCATATCTAGCATTATTAATAATACTTTTTGGTTTGTTTTACTTTTGGAGTTGTATCTCTTGTTCTTATTTTCTTTATTTCAATTCATGTTTCACTGTGACACAGTATCTAGATAATGTATCACAAGAACAGTATCCTTGAAATTTAGATGTTCAATATTTACTTCTACTTTGCCAACAGTTTCAAAAAAATTTGTCAGTACCAGCAGCATTCTCCAGAATAAAGATTTTTTTAACTCAATAAAATTTAGAAATTTTTCCATTAAATCTCTGTATGCAATATTTGTATTTAATTTTAGAATTAATACTGCCACATTATTAAAAAAGCAATAAAGATTTTATAAATGAAGTACAGCAGCTCTATTTTTATTCAGACTTTTGAAAGTAACTGCAGTCCGTTGAGGTAAAAAGCCAGCAAGTGACAACATTTCTCCTGTAACATCTGCCTCTAACCACTGTGTAACATTTCTGTGGAGTGAACAATTCAATCACACAGCTCAGTCTAGAAGGAATAACATCACCTTTCCTTCCAAGTGGTTTTTTGGCATAAAACATTTGAAATATATCACACCATTGCTTCGTTCTCATATCAAACATTGAAAAATAATTCAAAACTCAGGATTGAATTGTCAAATGACATTTATTACATTCTTGGAAACACACAATTTGCAACCAAGTCATACCAAGCACAATGTGGAACAAATGCTAAAAATTTCAACTTGCATGCAAGATGCTAAAAGAAGTCACATTCATATGAGCATGACAGCTTCCCTCAGCAAATCTACTTTTTTTCCTAATGAGACTGTGTATTACAAAGAGTGTGCATTTTTAACATACTGCTAGAAGAAAACACATTAAAGCCTAAGTGGTTTTAATGCAACAGAGACTGTATTCTTTACATAGCACCATGCTGTGTGGAGGTAACTGGGCACATCTAAAAAGTTAAGCACCTGAAGTACATCTGGTACTTTGGTGTTTTGCTGAGGCTAATTAGCTTTTTTAGTCTCTCTGTTGCACTGAACACATTTAGACCATTATGTCCTGTTCATACAGCAATGTAATTATAGAGAAATATATGGCATAAATCAGTTGTAAGCTATCCTACTTCAAGTTTTTGGAAGATTTATAAGTATTATCACTGCAATCAATCCTGCGAATACTATTAAAGGGGAAGTTATTGAACCCAAATTTCTCCTCCCATAAGAAAGAAATAGATTAAACTATTTAAGTATAGACTTAAGCAGAAATTAAGGTGCTCAAGTCCTATTACAATATAGTATTAGTATCATGAATTCATGAAAGATAACTAAAGGAGGATTTCACACAGAACAAAATCCACATACCCATCAGAACTTATTTTTAAACATGCAAAATATGAAGTTATCATAAACTACTTATAATCTGAACAAGACGCCTGTTGTAAAAAAATTTGCACAAACAAAATGTAATCTCTAGTTAGGAAAGCACTCACATTGCCATTAAATTGCAATCGGTAGTTAAAAATAAAACTGAAAAAAGGGGAGGATAATATTTTGCTGTACCATTAGACAACACTTAGCCAACATAGCTAGTATTAGTAAACATTATTATAATCCACAATCTGTATTTGCAACGCACATGCATTTCAGACATCATTATCTGCATAAAGTTCCACAAGAAAAAGAACATTAAAAATACCTTTGACTTTAGTTTTTTTCTTGGCTACCCCTCCTGGTTCCTCACCTGATTTGTTGCAAAATGGAAACAGGTTATGAACATATCTATGATGTTCAATAAACATGACAAAGTTTTCCAATCTGTCATGCTATGTAAAAAATTATCTTTACATAGCACACTACAATGGTATGGAGAGGTACCAAATGCTAACTCATTAAGAATAAAGCATCTTCAGTAGCAAAGACCACCACAAGTACTGAGATGGAAGATGAATTAATCCAACAAAAGTACCACATTACCAGATGCACACTACTTGAGATGCTTCTTAACTTCTTAGAGCTAGCTCAGTTCTCTCCAGACAGCGTGATGCCACATAATTATGACCAATATCCCAGCTGATTTCTCTGCTAGGTATGGTACTAGTTCTCTCTCAAACCCACTGACTTATGTTTCTATACAATTTTATAAATATTTAATAAACATATTAACTCAAAAGATCTTCAAGCACATAAGTACTGTGGACTATATAAATTGAGTATTTTCTTACAATGAATTACAAACTATGTTTCTTTATCCAATGGAAAATACATGTTTTAGCAAAGGTATCACTCATATTTCAAAAAGTGGTTACCATTTCATTTCCGTTAAAATACCTACTGCTTTACTTAAGACTACTTAAGAGTGTTAAGACTTTTATTACAAAAATAAACCTTACTCTCCAAAGTCAGGTGCTACCCTCTTTCCCCATTGTAGCTAACAGAAACTAAAGTCATTCAGCATCTTGACTGTGCTTTATACCTAGTTCCACAAAAGGCATAAAGGCAAAAGCCTTCCCCAAAATACAAATAATAATTAGTCTCATAATAATTAGCCTCATCTTTCTAATACCATAAAAAGAGATTGGATTATCACCATCATGCTGCTGTGGATTAGGACCTAAATCCCATAAACACAACTACCTTAACCACAAAAATCATGTGCATTGCTACTCAAAAAACAACTAGAAAGTTAAGGTAAATTATGGTAAATAACATTTTAAAACTCATACATAATCTTATTAAACTAGAAGAGATATTCCCACTTGTCAACATTAGGCTTCTCATTCAGACATATAAAGCACCTACATTGAATATCTGAACCTCGAGCTTAGGTTTCCAGAAAACAATAACTATGCAAACTGCATCAATATACCTCAACATTTATTCTTAAAAAACAAACACCCCTCCCCCATATTCTACACTAAAAAAAGTTCATAAATTTAAAGAATGTAGCCACTAAAGTCATTGTAATCAACTTGCATCTAATTTCTATCTTACATGTTTTCAAAGTATCAAGCATTGACATGGCCAGAATTTCTTAAAAATGGGTTAGCCAGGTAAAAATACAATTTTTAGATCATTTTCCTTACAAACTCATACCTGGCATATGACAGCCTTTTTAAGCTCTTCCCTCATAGATTACCATCATTGCTGAAGTCCGGAGTTCTAACTTGAATAAATTCATTATTCAGACTTATTACTTCTAAGCAGTGTGTGGAAGAATAAGTAAATAACTTTCTCATATAAATGGAAGAACAAACTCCAACTTTGTTATACCACAGCATCAATGAAAATATAAATAATAAAAGGTACTCAGAAAGTTGCACAAAGCCATATTTAAATTTCTAGCTCCTCCCCTCTTTTCATAGTCAAAATTAAATGTTACTGGATATTTTAAGATACACTTTTAAAAGCATGTCTTGACAGGGAAAACAGAAAATTTTACAAAGTCCTGTATACACAAAAATTATCATACAGATAGTTGAAATTATTTTTAAATAAAAGTATATGCACTACACTGGAAGATTACAAAATACCTTGTTCACTGATCATTGATATTTTACTTGTTAAATATTCAGGCAAGCAGTAATTTGTTTCAATCTGCTTTTATATAATGAATAGTGTTAAGATTCTCAGCAAATTATCAATGCATGACTTAATTCCATAAATCATGTATAGTTTAACATATTATGAATAGACCCATTTACAGGAAAAGTATGTAGAATAATAAGTTTCAAAATCTTAATATTATGTTACAAGACACAAGTCCTGCTGCATCTTGATTTCCACCTGGACTGGGTCCCTACAATGGCTACAGCACAGGGAAGTCTCATTTGTGAATTCCAAATAGCTTGAAGCAAGACATGGATGGGTGCAAAACATTTCCCTTTTCCAACATAGCAATGCCCTGGGGCATGTGATAAAATCGGGCACCTAAGTAAACTCCTCGGCAAAGACTTAGGCTCTTACAGCCTTGGGGCACACAAACCAATGTCCAGAATTTCATGAATCATGTAACCGAAATTGTGGACCTTTATTCTAAGTTCCAGTTCAAGTGCCTTCACACTATTTTGAGCTAGTTTTTAAGTTCCTTCTTTTTTCCACTCAGTCCTATATTATAAATGTCCAGTTCTGGCAATACAAAAAGAAATACAGAATTTATAACCACACAGGTGGTTATAATGGCATGTCAGAAATGGCTGCTATTGGAGTCAGTGAATTAAAAAGTAGACATCAAAGTTATCATAGCTGGATAGGTTTCCTACATCTTCCAAAGAACTGCTTTAAACAGTCATACTGAAAATTAAATATTCCCATTAAAGTGGTTATTTTAAATCATGCTTAATGGTAGATAACGTAGTATCTTAACTGATTCTTTGAAACTTAGAATATTACAAAGCATTCTAATTCTGCAACAAAATCCAGTCATTTCCTCTATTTTTCCTTGTAAAAATCTTCAAGAACAACCTCCACAAAAAGAACTTCCAAGTGAGAGCACAGCTTTAGAATTTCAGTATCAAAAGAAAAAGATATGAATACTATTTTTATTCAGAAAAATAAGCATTGCAAAACAAAAATAATAGATAACACAAAGCACTCGGTCTTTTTGAGTAGTTTCACAGATGTTGACAGATAACATACTCATATTTAACAATATACTGAGAAACCTGATGTTTATTCTTGCAGATGCAAATTTTACATTATTCATTTAATAATACTGAAAACTTTAATACTCTTGCTAAAAAAAAAAAAAAAAAAAGCTTTGCCACATGAAAAAATTCCTATAAATCAATTTCACCACAACACCTACCTGCATAAAACCCTTTTAACCTGCAGCATAATGCAACAAATGTAAGCTAATTTAGGTGGCTTATCCACTTCCACATAAAAAAGGAAGAGGCTACTTCATATTTACCATAGAAAGCATATGGTCAAGGTTAGCACTAAGCAGCTGACTGACAGAACTTGCTACCCTCCTGTGATCTGTGCAAAGCCTGGATAACAGAACTAGAAGTGTCAAGCTTTAAACATTAGGGCTTGTGTTCAGACTCTTGCCTTAATTCATGAGGTCCCATCAAAAACCTCCCTCACCACACAGAAAATTAGCAAAATATGTCAAAATTGCAGAACTAAAAAACGAGATACAAATCCTTAAGCCCAAACTGTTACTAACCTTTTTTCTCTCTTTTTTTTTTTCCTTCTCCAGAAGGATTGCAAGTCAGAAAAAGCTATGATTGTTTGTGTATGCACCTGCACATAATTATTACTATTATTCTGCATTTATAATATGTTACATTGGATATAGAAGGTCTTCTGCTAAACAAAATAGCCTACTGAGAGAAAGCTAGCACACACTTACCTTAAACTGAACTCATTACCTGTATGCACAGCACTGGGCATACCAAAGCCTGTAACCCTCCCAAATGCAAGAAAGCTTTTTTAATTCATACAACTAGCATAAAAAAAAATAAATTAAAATACTTTCAATACATTCTCAGTAAGTTGCTTTAATATCTCTTGCTTATTTAACTGCCTAATTTTAGAAGAAAAATCCAAATCAGAGACAGAGGGCAGAAAGCATTTGTTGCATCTTGCATAAGAAGATATAAGAAACCAACAAGCAAGTCTTGCCTTGACTTTTGAGGAATCTATCCTAACTGATCATAAGACAGACAGTATTTAATGTATTTCATGCTGCTGTGGCATCATTATGATAGGCGTTTAACTGATGGCAACTGAATAGGGAAAATAGTATGCATCTATACAAAATGACTGAACTGTACGCAACAGCTTTCCCCAGCTCTCAAATACTATCAATCGTGTTTACAATATAGGTGTTTCCCCCCACCCGCTGCCATGAAATGAAATTAAAAACCTTCTAATTCTTCAATGCAATCTTCTTCTACCCCTCCTCATCTGACTCTAACCTATATGAATAATTGTCATAAAAATTCAATTTCTTCTAAGGCCAGTCAATTGAGACTGACTAATAATACAAAGTTACCATAAAATGAAACCTGCTGGTGGTAAACCTTATTCACTGACTTTGAAACAGATTTCAAGAGTGAAAGATTGAACATGCTCTCAAAGAAGCTCATTTTTTGAGGGCGGGAAAAAAAGTACTGGCAAAAAGTTGTTGCAAAAAGAATTTCAACAGATATACAATTTTCTGTTTATTCTCTTCAATTCTAAGTTATTCCATGTATTATGAGCATTGTGACACCCCCCCCCCCCCCCCCCCCCATATAAAACACTGTCTTTCTTTCAAATTAAATATTGTTGAAGGTGGTCACAGAAATCTGGGGTTCAAACCTTCCACAAGTTCTCAGCCATTTCAGATATATGGGTATTAAGCTTTTTTCCCCCTACAATTTCTTTACATTAATATCACAATAAAGCAAGCAAGAGCTTATGCTACAAAGAAAGGTTAATGCAGTATTTTGTTTGGAGGTTGTAAACTTCTGCTGAAAACTGGCAGTTAAAATACCAAACATTTAGCAACACGAGAAATGGCAACGCAAAACATCCCACGTATTTCTAAAAATGGGGCCAAACTGGTAGACTACAACTTTAAAATGACCTGTAAGGAGTATGAAGGTAGCTAATGAAAGCTCTATGTCCCATTTAAAATAAAATCACTAAATTTTCATTCTTTACTAGCTACAAAACCTAGCAAGTTTCTATCACTTAACATATTTTTGTCATTAAAAACATTGTTTGCTACTAATTTGCTCCTATTTTAAATTCTCAAACCAAAAACTGTAGGTAGAAAGCAGCAGCTTTGTCTTCTAAAATAATATCAAAAGGCAAAGCTGCTACAGCTTTCTTCCTACAGTTTAAAACCACTTTAAAACGTTTCTGGACTTCTTTTAAAACATTAATATACTGACTGTATTTTATATAACTGATAGTCACCACAAATCAAACTAAAAATTTAGGTTTCAATTTCCTCACTAATTTCAAACACTTTGTGTGGACTTAAAAGCAAGAGTTGAGATACAGTTCAGTTTTCCTTGCTTATTTGCTTACCATACTCAGCTTAACCTTTATGCTGTTAAAATACCTTTTTAAAAAAAAGAAAAAAGAAAAAAATGAAAAAAAAAGAGAAAAAAAAGCTGCCACGCTGATATAACTGAAGACTCATCTAAATCTTATTACCACCCTTACTAGCCAAGTCCTCCTTGCAATCTCAACAATTAATGTAATACATTAAAATCAAACACTTCTATCCCAAACTTTAGGAGAGCTTTGACAGCTCTGCTCACCACTGGTGAGTGTTTAATTGTTAACTCAAACAGGAACACCACCAGGCAAGAGTAAACACTTCTGAAAATAACTATATTCCAGAAACTAAGAACTCTAGGAAAGTTATTTACTGTTAATATTTCCCTTAGGTCTTCCCCCTGCCCTTTTTCCTCCTCCTACATATTCTTTATTTCCACTGTAATTGTTTTTGAGCAGACTTCCACACACTTCATAAAATCAACAAGGAACATCCATGACATCAAATCAGAACTTTCTTGGCCTACATTTCATCTCCCTAGCCCAACTTAAACTGGTTTACTGTTTACTGATGTAACCATTACCTATTTCAGTGCCTGCAGCTTTCTAGTGGTTCAAGAAATCTATTTATCTCTATTTCACTTGAAACTTCATCAGATTATCACTGTGTATTTTAACTATTTGGTATAAACTTCATGATACAGAATTCTCATTGTAGATGTTTTCCTCCTCTTTTTGGCTATCTAGTTCCATTACTGATGCATCTACAACAGAATTCAATGTTCCATGACAATTTTTCTAATTCAGACTGAGAGATATTATTATCCCACAATAGTGATGGAACTCTTATTTCTAATTGAAACCTGCTTCTAAAATTAAAAGAGAAAGAAAACGCAAACAAAACAAACCAAGCTTGCTTATTTCCTACATCTCAGATACTTTGCAAGTTTCTTCTACTTGCTATGAAAATTCTCAGTAATATTCCACAGGTCTACTACCATTTATTTTCATAATGTACAGGGTTGTTGTTTGGGTTTTTTGGTTTGGTTTTGTGGTTTTTTTTGCATTATGCTTCATATAGCTCATCCTAAAAAACATTAGATTTACATGTTACTAACTTCCTTATACCTTAATCCTCAAATATTTGGAAGAAAATTTGACTAATGTTCTTGCAGCTCTATTTCATTTGTAAATCTTAAGCCACAGTATTAACAAGTCACAACTTTTTTCTTTTTTTTTTTTTTTTTTTTACAACACTTCACTTGCTTAACACTAACACTTTTTCTTTTCTGTTACTTTTTAAAGATTTAATAGAACCCCGAGTTGGATGATTTAATGAAAGTTTTTTTGAAACAGTCATTGTTAAATTGCTTTAAAATTGCCATGCCGAAGCAAGTGAAAATTCATTTAATTTAAAAACAGGTTAAAATTTTAGCCTGCATCTACTAGTGTTAAAACTCGAGTATGAACTTTACATGGGAAATCAGTACAAACTTAAGCATAGCAGGCACCACAATAAACAATTTCACACAATTTTAATAATAATATGAGTACACTATTCAGGTATTAAAATGACAGCTCACTTTCAGCTTTTAGTACCTGATACAAACTGCAGAACACAGTTATAAACTCCCCTTTCTATACCAATAACTTTATGATAGCAGAGAGAATTCATGTATATGAAAAATATTTTTGGAACAACTGTCATAAAACAGTTTCACAGGAAAAGGATTAAAATTTGCAGAACTGCATTACGTTCTTGAATTTAGCAAGGAATAGAAGACATTGAATGCTAATTTCCAATTAGTCTTTAATATTTTCAGTATTACATTAGAAATACATAATCACAGCTTCCCACTTCCATGAAAGGCCCATGTTAAAAAAACTCAAACAAATTTAGAACAGCCCTTGTGGTGTGATTGCTATATTAAAAAAATGACTGGAAACTTAGTTGGATAATGAACAAATCAGTGGGAATAAACCATATAAAGACATCGTATCTTCTGAATACAACAGATGTTAGCTAACTTAGAAATAAATGTTTCTGTAAAATTTTCAAGTACTTTTATATGAAGTGGTTTTACTTGAACAGGTAAAAAGAATCTATCTGAGAAATCAGTGAATCACAAAATAAATTATTTATTAAAATTATATTTCACAAGAGAATTATCATTGTCATGTCTATATTAAGGATTAACATATAAATATGTATTTATATAATGCAGTCATGCTAGAGTACTTTACAATCAAAGCTGTTACAAAACACTTCAGTTAATGTTTGCTAGAAAGACAAATGTTATAGTGTTAACAGTACAGATTATTACACTTAGCTTTCTAAGTTTTGTGCACAAAATGCACAAATTGAAGCACATACAGAAACCAGCTACACAACCACAGATACATGTTTTATTCTACATATTTACATAACTGTGTTGTATTTGTCATCCTGTCACAAAAATGGAAAAGTCATTGAAAGGCTTTCAACTAGTGAAACTACATTGCATGGCTGACTTTAGTTCAATCTTTATAGCATCCATTTGGGAGTTTCCCCTCAACGCCATACACTCCTCTTATATTAAGACTGATGGTTTCATGGACATTTTCGAAAGCCAATCAAATTAGTCTCAGTCACTGGTTCTGTAAATCCAAAATAACACAAGTCTTTTTTCCCTGAACCCCTTCATTCTGTGACGTACCATCAACATCATCTGCAGCTTCGCTCTCTTCTTCTTCTAGTATTTCAAAAGGAGTCAATACATCATAGAGAAATGAGAGAAAGCCATAAAACCAATCAGAGCTTTCCTCTGCTAAAATATTAAGGACTTCCTCAAGGGAATCAATATTTTCATTACTGCCATCTTTGGTCAGGCCTACACAAGAATAGAGGAAAAAAAGAGAGAGAGAGAGAGAGAGAGGGAAGGGGAAAAAAAGAGACAGCAGTTAGGTGGAAAGAGGAAACCGTGAAAGGAGGATCTGTGAAAGACATCGCATGTCACAGACAGCAGTCTTTACAGGAATGCTAATTAGGAAATAAATAGAAAGATATTAAGAAAGTTGAATCTTTCAAAGTACAGACTATAATTTGGACAATAAACATGCACAATATTATGCCAAAATCTTAAAAAAAGGCAGTAACTTTGCTTTCCCTTCTTCCTAGTCCTAAAACCAAATCCATTTTTATTCAGTTTTCTTGCCACAGCATTTACCTTTAGACAGTTTTTTAACAGTAATCCTCCACTACTGAAAAGCATCCAATTTGTCTTTTTTTTTTTAAGCCATGATGTTCAAATTTGAGAGCTTGCAACTAACTGATAGCTAGGAACATTTAAAAGCAAACAGTATTTAAACAAACTTGCCACAAACATACTGTTAAAGATAACATTTATTCTACCATGCAGAATTTTGATTTTGCTTAGAAGTGAGGACTCTAACTGCTGGAGGGGGGTTGTTTCGCAGTTTGTTTGCTTGTTTCAGTTTTATAACATGTTTCTCAATCATTTTTTTCTATGATATGTATTCTACATGATATATTTGATCCTCAGGAGTTAATTCCAAACCTGAGGATATACAGAACACTAGATAAAAATGAATAGGTAGCCAATATAAAGGGCATATGTATTGTTACATAGAAAATCTAAAGCAGGCTAAAGACAGCTAAAGTAGAGATGGCCAGAGCAGCGAAGAAAGAGCTTGTCACTTCTAAACTCTGATGCCAGGAGTTGCTAGCTTGAGCTATGAGACCCAGTGATCTAACTGGTGTTTGTAAAATACAAATAAGCCATGATTAATGCTTTTTTTTCCCCTTCTGTTTTGTATTTTGGGGGGGGGGTGTGTTTTTTTGTTTGTTTGTTTGTTGTTTTTTTTTTTAATTAAAATCCACTGTTTTACAGTTATTACTAAACATTTAAACTTTTCCATTCTGGGAAAAGTACAACAGAATGACCAAGCAATGACAAATGGCAATTACTGGTAAGCTTTAAAGTGAGAGAGGGAGGAATTTCCCCCACTTCTAACCAGAACAAACCTTCATTTGTGTTGGAAGGAGAAGCAGAAAAGTGGGCTAAGGGTGAAGACAGATTGTTGAGACATAAAATTAAGTGAGTATGTTGCACATGCAGACTACAAAGCAATATCAGGTGCAGATTAATGAAACATTCAAGATAGAGGAGTTCATGGCAGAGACATTAAACACATTTCAACATGTTTTTTCTTACAGCACATAGTGAAAGTATCAATGATAATTCTGAGGAAACTTCCAAGTCCATGATGTTCCACATCCTTGTACCTGGATGTCCAGAACCTCTACTTGAGTGACCAGCCATTCTCTTTAATTTTTCACTGGATAGCCCAAAGGTTTAAAAATGACAGATTGAATCCAGGAGGCAATCAAGGTATTATAAATATCCCTCTCCAACTTCTTCCATGGCTTAGTTCTATAAAAATTAAATTTTATAGACTTAACTTTATGCATGGTAGTTATTCATCATTCTAATTTGTTTTCAAAATTTGGACCAAGCAAGATGTAAAGACATAAACCAAAGTAAGTATATTTACTGAAAAATGAAATGTAGTCTCAGTTTAAGAATGGAAACCTGAATCTAAAAGAAAAAAATTAAAAAAAAAATATCTAAGTTATAAACACAGAATTATATATATTTCTATCATTCTATTCTGTCAGAATCTGGCATTAAAAAAGAAGCAAACACTCCCCCCCCCAAAAAAACCCAAACCCACCCCCACCACTCACAAAAGACCCCAGGCTTTAGATAGCACTTCTGTAAGTACATGAAGTACCATATAGATGCCCCTGTTCTTGCACTAAGTCAAGAATAAGACTCTTGGGCAATTATCTTTACAAAATATAGGATGGAATACAGCAGCATATTTTCTTTGCAAAGATTAGGACACCAAAGGGAACCACAGATACTGGAAGAATATGTCTTATAGTTTTTACCATAAAAACCACCAAACAACAAAACCCCAAAACCTTTCTCTACGGTTCTTTACAAAAACTATCCAGGATTAATACAATGGCCTTTGAATCTAAGGTTGAGGAAAAAAAAAAAAAGAAAAAAAAAGACACTTCAGCCTGAGTTACAGAAGTAACACATTATTTCACATATTTATCTTTTTCGTTTCTTAGAAAGAGTTAAAAAAAAAAACAACAAAAACTAATTACTACTATTTTTGATCTTCATTCATCCCATGATCAAGAAGAACTGCTTTTCAAAGTAAAACTCGTGCTGATAAGCATAGCAAGAAGGGCCTGAAAAATGGAACTGCCCAATCAGCCAGCCATACCATGCTAAATCAGTGACACACAGGAAATAACTACTTTATTTCAAGAGAAGTCTAAACATCACAATTTAAATCAAACAGTGATCGAAGGAGTCAAAATCTTTATCTACTCAACAGCATTACCACAACTAATGGGGCAGAGGGGCTTGCCTACATTTATTTAATAGGACAAAGCCTTTCTTCTCCTGCAAACATCTCTTTTATGAGAATGAGCATATACAAGCCTTTAATATTTGAAGGTGCTAGAGTAGAACATGAGAAAAATAGAGAAGAGTATGAAACTTATCCTAAACAGCTTAGCCATACAAAAGCATTCTTTTAACTCCCATTATCTCACACAGATTTTCTGAATGTACAATCTTTGTACAACTGCTTGCAAACATCTTTTTCTACTATAGGTGAACCAGGGGGAAAAAGCTGGTTAACAGAAGCTTGGATTCTACTGTTAAATACCCTTTGTTTGCTCATACACTATGGTTGGGGTTTTTTTCCATTTTCTGCATAGCCCGACGACTCTGAACTAAATCCACAAGAACAATACATTGATGACTTTCTGTAGCTGCAGTTCCAAAATTATACTAACTACTGCAGCCATTTAAGTAGAATTTCTCAGGATATTGTTGCTTGTTAAAAAGGACTGAAGTATAAAAAATAGCTCAGCTGCAAAGATTCTATTACAACAGACATTAGTACTACCTATACATCCATTTTTTTGTAATGCGACTAAAGCCACTGTTTCTCTATACTGAGCTAAAGCAAGTACAGAGGTGTAACACTCCTCCTGAGAAGAATAACTTCCTTCAAAGAACAATCAGAGCAACATGGACAAAAAGTGGGATAAGAACTATTGGTAACAGCAGCCCTCAAAGGAGGGGATTAAGCCTCTCTTCCCATTACCAAAAGGAATTCAGTAAACAGAACCTCACAAACACCTGTGAAAAAGAAAGAATCTGCAAGATAACTGCAGACTAGCTTTGACAAGTTTGCATTTCCACCCTGGATAATTTTTTTATAAACAGATACAAAACTAACTCAAAAAAATATTTGAGGTTGGTTGGCTGGCAGGGTTTTAGGTGTTTCCCCCTCCCCACTCTTGCTCAGGGAGGGGGGAGACAAGGAAGAGGGGAAGAACACACTTCTTGCACACTGTTTTTAAAATTACATAAATACCTCAAGAGAACTTAATCATCAAACCTCTATCATACCTTATACATACAAGAAATAAATTAATAAATTTTAATTCTTCTATTTAGGCATGCCTGAGTAGCACAGAAAACTACTAAGATATCAGCTACTAAATCATTCTTTGAAATATAAAATAAACTCATGCTGGTAGAAGCATTTCTCAAAATTAAATTAACTTAAAAATATTTTTATCATTAATATGCAAATTAAATCTTTCAATTTGTAGCAAAACCTAAAGATTATGGAAGTGGACAACATTAAACCACTGTACTTGCCACAACTTCAATATACAGTAGTTCAGTAATAGCTGAAGAGCAGGAAAGAAAAAAAAAAATTACTTCCTATCATTAAACATCAAAAAGTAGTATCTTCTTTTTAAGTCAATATTAAATTAGCAGAGAAACTACTTGCCGTTATGGTAGTCTGACCCAGAGAAAAATCCCAGAAAGTAACAAGTCTTCAAATACAACATATGTACTAACAAGCTCCCCACAAATAAAATATAAAAGGAGCTATGCATTCAATATTTAGAAAGTTACCTTAATGCAGTTGAATATAGGCTTACTATATGGTTTTCTTTACTATAAAGGCTTAATTCTGGAAGCTAAATTTCTCAAGAGGGAATCTAGTCTTCCAGTTTCTGCATCAATGAAATAATTTTAGTCTGCATAGTGGTGTTCATTTTTTAGTTCATATTAAATGTAAAATACAAACAAGCACAATAATTTACTGGGAACTTCAGTTAATAATTTTATATGCTAGTTATTGGAAAAAACTATATTTTTATATTCATAAATTTTATCAATGTTGTCTAATTTTTCAAAATTTACCATTTCCTTTGCACTGCAGAAAATAAACTTAAATGCGATTAAACGGTATTTCCAAGCAAGTATTCAAAAATAATAAAAATAACTTTTGATCTGTGACCTTTTAATGTCACATTTGAAGTATAAGATTTAAATGCGTGATAAGACAAGCTTATAATAGAAACACTGTCATGTACTGGCAGAATTCCCAGCTTTATCAAGTTGCATAAAACAGACATGTAACAAAGCAGCAGCATGTTTCTGGCTACCACCTTGGCAATCTGACTCCGACTAATATGACCCACAGGAGATTGATATCCATTTTCTATACACTAGACAGAGAAAGATTAGGATTATAACTATACAAAGTGTTATCTTAATCGCCATTTATAAGTAACGCCAAGTTTGTAGCTCTGAAGTCATTCAGAGCACTGGAGATTCTTTGGAGTGCCTCTTACATTCACACCACTGCAAACCGGTTCAGTAATACTGGTTGCATGGGTTTTCTTTAACCATGAAGGGATTAAAAAAACTCCCCCAAAAGACTTGCTTATTTCTCCAAACCTAAGTGTGGAAAAATAAACTGATGATAAACTAATTTTTATGAAGTATGAGTTTCAAACAGCAAGCCATAAAATCCTAATATACTATTGATAACTTTGACTAGATTGAGACCTTCCACTTTGCCCTATGCTCAAGCTATTATTTACTATGCTGGGGGTTTTTGTTGTTTTGTTTGTTTAACTTGCTAGGTTTTCGTGCTCAGAATAGGTTTACATTTGACCAAATCAATTACAGAAAAATAAACTTTCTAACATCAGGTATGCAAGAAGCATCTTTCCAATGCTTGATTGTGAAGCTGAAGATAGTAGTGCTTTAACTGCTAGAAGATGTAGGTAGAACGGCAGTATCACAAAGCATGTTTAGTGACTGAAATTTCTCTTTGAAGATACATAGTGAGCAGAAAGACATTCTCCCAAACTACAAGGAACAGAAGCCTAAAAACCAGTGTTTCAACATCAAAGAAGAAAAATCCATGTCATGTAGGATTTCTGAAGGGCAAATAAAATGAACAGACTTGTGGATAACTCAGAATAGAGGAAAGACAGTACAAAAATATGCTAAACAAGTAGTCATCTAAGAAGCACAAAGGCCTGTTGGAAGACATTTTAAAATGAACCTGGCTTAACATGTTAACATAAACAATGTTTTAACTCTTGAAGCATCTTAAGCCCTGCATCTGATAAATTTATTAATAATCACAACCATCTTTCAACAATCAATACAGCAGCATCAGCCACCTAACTTCAAAATCATCCTGTAAGTAATTAAATGCTTTCCACTTACATTGCTGTATTAGGAGAAAAAGAATACAACTTGCTACAACAAGTTGCACACACAATCCTACAACTTGCGTTAAGAAAAAACCCACCACAATTAAATCAATTTAAGTTCTCCAATTTAGAAAAAAACAGAAAAATTGTTCTGACATTAAAAAAAAAAAAAACCAAACATGAATATGACAACTGAATTATATAGATTATTCCACCAGTGTTGGTACTCGCCTAGCAATACTTTAGCATCTTCCACATCAAAATCTCCATCTCCATCAGCATCATATATCCCAAGCTTGCCTAGAAACACAAGGAGAGGAAGAAGAGAGAATTAGGGATTCAGCAGTTTGTTTCCAGCACAGTGTTTTGAATGTGCAATGGTTGACTGTCAAAGCTAGGTTGTTACCATTTTTATTTTTTTTTTAATGATTTAGCCGCACTCCTCTTAACCACATTTTAAATTTCCTGGAAAATATTACAATTATTTTAAGTTCCTTTTGGCATTTCCTAGACTTTAGAATGAACACAAGTTAGTCTTTTTTCCACACATTTGTTTTGGTGCTCACAGATTTAAAATTAATCTGTACTTAACTCATGTGCTTTATATAAACATGTTTTGCTCAGAATAAAATTTAAGTTCAAGAGGAACATTCAACATGTTTGAGGGAAAACAAACAATACAACAAGAATTAATCAAATAATCACCATTTGTTTTCTGATTATATGCTTCTTGCCATTCTAAATTCTCAGAAAAAAAAAGATAGGTATATAATTTTTAGTGCCAAGTTAATAGAAGATAAGCAACCTACTTCCTGAACAGAGGAAAAACACTCATAATTTTTATCAACAACTGTGTAACATTCACTGCAGACAAAAAAGTTGTCATCCTTTTACAGGTGACTAGCATGTCAGACTTCTCACTTTTATTTTTGAAACTGCAGCTCTACCAGTCCTAAGTATATGCAAAAGGAGAACCCAGCTTCTATTCAAAAAGAATTTTTAGCATAGAATTGTGGTATCTAGGATTAGAAGTCTCCTGGGATCACCAAGTGAGTACAGAGCTATCTAATTAGTTTTGATAAAATTCAGACACAACTTTTAATAGGATTGAAATTTTTCCCACTGTTTGCAGAATAACTCTGATTCCTTATAGTTTGCCAGTTTACCATTACACTTGTCATTCTCTAAATGGAGGCAGAACTTGATTGCCATTAAAATAAATTAAATATAGTTCTTAATATGGTGCTTAGAAAATTAGAAAAATTTTGTGGAAGAAAAAGTTCAAACTTGGGTCTAGAACAGACAAAAATAAGGCCATCACCATTGCTCGGAAGCAATCAATTAGAAAGGATCTTTATCGGTTATGGTTAAACACAGCAGACTAGTGGAATAAATGTAATTCTCTAGAAATAAGAATTGTATCATCTTCAAAACCATGAAGAACGAGACAAATGAAAAATGACTGAGTTTCATGTCATTGTAGAAGAATAGTAATTCTCTAAAAAATTAAAAACATAAAAAAAGTAAACCGAAATTTTTAGCCAAGGGACTGTAAAGCAAGCTTATTTCTCTAATATCCTACCTTGTAGGACCTCTGACAAGTTATAACGGAAATCCTTTGCTTTGGCTGCATGCGTGGTAAAAATATAGAAACCATTATTTGCATCACTAGACCCAATTTCAAACCAGAAGCTTCTTTTAAAATCAGTCCAGATCAAAAAAGCATGTACCAACAGATTTGTAAAGCTGTAAAGCTTGTAAAACCAGCAGTTGCAAAAGTGCATATTGAATCCTACAACATCAGGGACAATAGCTCTACCTATGGACATACATCTTGACCTTCAAGATGTTAATTTTTACCCTTAGATATTACATTAACAATACTATCTTAACATTGTTATATTGAGATACAATTATTACTGTTATAAGCTTAAAACTGAGGTCATTCAACAGCTCATTCATGACAGAATGACTCATCAGTTGTCCTGACCCTATGGGCAACACAGTCCATCAGAGGAGTAGTAACATTAGCTGCCCACTTTCAACCACTGCTGCAAGTTTGAGACCTTAATTTGAAACAATACATATTTAGCTGACATTTCAAATGAACTACAGTATGCGTGTGACAAAGCGATCCAGTTCTATCCTTGGAGACTTTTTCAATTCTTTAATAAATGCAGTATGTTAATAACCTCTCATAGTCTTATGAGAACCCCATTTTATCATAATGGAGTTCAACATTAAAACGTACTTTTTAAGCTACATTGCCTATTCTCGTCATGTAGGTCATTTGCAAGCACCACAGTAGTCAAATCTGGTATCTAGAAATTTAAAATGGCCTCCATTTAGTGCATATCATAACAATTATTAGAAGTGTCTTAAGATTTAAAATTCTTACCTAGAACTTCTTCATAATCTACAAGTTCAAACCAGACAACTGCTACTGACGTCCAAACTCCCAGCAAAGCAATTACCATAAACCAGGTGAAAAACGAGCTTCCAGAGAGGCCTTCTTTCTTTCCATTCTTGCTTCCTCCATGCTTAGTCTCTGTTAAAATAAGGCAAACAAGTAGGAAAAATGGATTTGTAAAAGAGAAAATTATGTTTGAGGATATAATTATAAATCTTGTTTCTTATGACTACGTAGAATACAAGACATTTGAGTAACACTTTTTTTTTTTTTTTTTTTAAACTTCACCACTGCTACTTGCTTTTCGTATCACACTGAATTACGGCGGGAAGCTTGATGATTATCTAAGTAAAAGCCCTATAACCAACCAAACACCAAAAACCCTCATGTAATTTGTCTTAACAACTTAGTTGGAAATCCCCCCCTTCCTCCCCTTTAGTGCACGTTTATACAAAGCTTAACATTTTTGAGACGGTTTGCATTTGTGCCAACAGTTCTCAAACCGCCACCAGAGGGCAATATGACCAGCAGAAACAGCTTGGAAGAAAAGCGTTTCTTCTGAAGCAAGTTTCAAAGCTAGTTGAACTAGCTCACAGAATCAACATGAAAATTCAAATATCCTAAGAAGACTCTAAAATCTAAACCATATTAAGGGTAAGACTCCAAGTTCAGACACTCTACCAACTAAAAATATCTTTCCTGTTCCTTAGAATCTAGCAGAGATTCACTACATGCTGAATACCTTTAGACTTCCAGTCCCATGGAACATAGAAGTAGAAGGATGACACAGAGACGTAATGCAAATCACAGCTTCATTTATAACTGCACATATGGAAGGTAAGCGTATACAAAAAATACAGTAGTTATAAACAAACCACTGGGAAAAGAGAGACCTCAACCTAGCATATGGGTAGGCGGTTCCAAATGGGCATCGCCACTACAGAAGACATGAATTGCTTGCTCTGTTGCTTTAGGATCATTTTAGGGAAAGAGGGATACATGTAGTAAATAAATGTGCATCCAGAAGGATGCCTGTGGCCTTTCTCAAGGTCTGCTCTTCTGCCTCCTGGTATTACCGCTGCAAGGGCGGCACTTACCCACAGTTTCATGTCTATCAGCCTATTTCACTTCATTCCATTCTAAGCACCAGCCTTTCCCTGTTCAGCCACTTCCAGTCCTAGTTATTGAAGTAAAACTAGTTCTTACATATTTTGAAATACTCAAGGAACTTTGTCATGAATATTGTGATAATGTAATAAGGTAGAGAGTTAACTTTATCACAATAATTGCAAGTAATGTTTTATGTATTTATCAACACCGATCATAGAAAAAGACAAAAAATACCCTCAATAGCTAAATATCAACATGATTGGGTTTTAGAATACAATGGAGTAGCTCTGAAAGATGAGTAATGAGAGATTGGTGACTGACTTATTTCTGTAATAGATATTATATAGAAGTACTTTCAGACCCTGCTTGCTGTCAGGTTCAACAGCTGTAATAAACTAACCTTTTATTACATTCATTGTGCTACATATCGAGTTCAGACCAATAAAAAAAACCAACTGACTCACATCATGTTTTACTCAGCTCAGTATTTTATTAGGAAAAAAAAAAGTTTATTAAGACTACTCACAAAGATCAAATATCAACTTAGTTTCTTTTCTTTATTAAACACAAAGTTGCCGTGGTATAGGCTGTTCAATAACATTTAGAGAGAAACCCAGACAACTTAGCCTCAGATCAGGCATGTATTGCTTGCCACTGCACAGCACCCTAATCACACACGTGCAAGGTCCATGTACATTACTCATCATAACATCTCTCTTGTAGGAAAGATGTACGGGTAGCCTGAAAATAGAGGCAAAGACAAGCAGCGTGTACCAGTACATTCAGAAATAGGATCAACTGTATATGAAAATTACTTAAAGTACTCGAGCTGGAAATCTTAATATTCAGAAATAAACAATTATACTATGTAACAGCAGAACCTTGCTACTGCTGTGTTCCAATGCAGTCAATGGAAGCTTTTTATATATTTAAAATGAAACTTTAAGGCTAAAAACATTTTAAATGATTCCAGGTTACAACTTTGTTCTATAGCAAACCAGGCAGTGGAAGAGGCAAACAGGAAAGAGAATCTTACTGTACTTCATGCTTACTCATTTACCACACTGCTTTCTACTGTTTATTGCTAGTTGCCTCTGAAGAAAGGGGCTTTACTTATTAGAAGAAAAGAACAGGAAAAAGAAAGAAAAGACAACTTATTTAAGTAATCAAGCATAGCTGTTCATATTTTTTCCAGTTTAAAAGACTGTTTCATGCAAATCCCTCAAAAACAGATTCTGCTATAAAAGTATCATTCACAACAGTTAAAGATACATTTTTATGCTGTGGCTTCCTATCTTATAGGAAAATTACTTTCAAAACTCTTGAAAAATTCTGCAAAGAATTCAACCATGGCAGCTTGATCATGCAACATTTTAATAAAAAAGGAAGTTATGTAACCTAAAATTTACCTATGGTCTGCACAGATAACCCTACACATAGGGTCAGAACAAAACATTGCAAGGACTGGTGCTGGCTCACAGCTCATTCCAGACAGTTAATTCTCAATTCAAGCCCCTTCCCTGCACACGCTGCCAGCCATGTCAGAAGTAGGTCACTTGCCATATCTGGTAAGCCTGTGCTTACACCACCAGATGTCTTTTTGCAGACATCGGAAAGGTTTCAATGGCAAATCTTTAAAAGTCCTATACCTTGCCCACCCCACATTGAGTCATACCTAGATAAAAATGTATGAAAACCTTTTCCCTTTTACTTTAGCTTACGTTAAAGACACCTAGTAATGTCACATACTCCAAAAATGACCTTAATGTCAGATATTTGAAGACAAAATAATGTCTCTTATGTTAATATCTGCTCTACTCAAGCAAAAACTAAGTTACAATTAACCACCTGCCATAAACTCATGAAATACCTCTACTCCAGAGAACATTTAATCAGAGAACAGAGGCAGCCCCGTAATGCAGACTAGAACAGCAAACTGGCTAGAAAACACCAACATACCACACTAAGCCAGTTATTCTGCTGATTATAAAATCAGACACAGCTGGTATTTGCAACTACGCATTTTCCATTTGCTCACAAAAAAGTTAGGATTATACCTGTGTCGTCAGCCATAACATTAGTGCTCGATTTCCAGACAGAGCGAGTGTGTCGATATGTCCAAAAATTAATGTTGAAGGCAGAATAAGAAACAATTTATCCTCACTGTAGTCTTGCAACAGGAGCAAACAAGTTTCCTACAGCCAGCTCAGCTGGAACCCGAAACTGGACCCAAGCGAAACCTGTCCTCCGAATCTATTTTTAGAACAGTTATCCTCAGGAGCCAAACGCTTTTCAGAACTCATATGGCAATCTAGTTCTGACGACAATCAAATTCACTTACTCCTCCTAACAAAGCATCCTGGGTAGTTGATCCTTTCCCCTCCCCTTAATCCTCCAACATCAAACACAGCAGCGAATGAAACTGAGCACACTGTACTGTAGTATTTTTGCTGCAATGTATGCCTCAGTGCCTGAGCTCTAAGGACATTAAATCCATTGGCGTAAGCTGAAACACAAGTCTGGACACAAAGCTTGCCTGCTTGCATTTGTTAAGTTGGCCCTCACCCAAGAAACTTTCTTCACGTTGGCACTCCTCTACCAGGCTTCCCGAGTATCCTGTAGAGACTGCTCATTTGAAACATGCTAGCCACTTTAACAATAAAAGACAGCTGATTTGTAAAACATACTTTTGAGTCTTCTAAAAGAGTTACTTGAAACCAACCACACACATTCTTGCCAAAGAATTTTCAGATCAGAGCTGTTCCCCAGTACATCTCATATCTACTTCTAGCAGACCCAAAGGAGGGTTACTGATAGTTTTGTCAAAGCAAAGCCTGCTTCCCTAGAGTGCAATACATCACATGCCATAAAGCTAAATCAGGCAAAATTTCTATTGCATATTTGTTATAAGTAGCAGAGGTATTGATTTTGCTTTGCTGCCTTCCCTTTCTAGAAAGGACTAACACTAACTCATCTGACCCCTCCTTCAAATTCTGACAGTATGCATGCTACCTGTACAATTTAAAGCTAATACCAATGATTATTGATCAACGTACTCTCTTCTTCTTAAGGACCAGAAAAAGAGGAAAAAACCACTAATACACTATTCAACTTACATGTTCAATTTTAGCAAACTATTCTTTTCCCACTGCATTTCAAACAAAAGCACGCTCCTTTTGGGTGAGTGGAAGACAGAAACAAACTGATTTCTACCTAACAGCAACCCTAATAAAAACTTCAGGATCTAGCACTCTGCCCTTCTTTCCTCACACTTCTTTAAATAACATAGCCATCAGGTGGATGGAGTGAATGTTACAGCTACTTCGAAAAACAACATACACCTCCTGCAGTTTTAACATCCAGAAACTAATTACCAAATGCAATTCCCAATAAGTTCAGGGGAGAAAAGAAGTGAGAAATAACAACCAAGTTTAAGACTTTTCAAATGGATGTAAAGGAACTATAGGCAGTTGATTCTATAACTAGTGTATCTTTTAACTATCCTTAAAACCGCTTGAATACATCAAACAGATGCTTTAAGAAAGATCTCCTCACTACTACATTTCTGTGACTTATGTGATACACAAGTGACTTAGAACAAGATCGGAGGAAAATTTAAACAAAGGTTAAAAGTCACCAAATATATGGAGAAATCAACAGCTTATTAAGGGAAATAATTCTACACACAATGATATGTAGTCTATAGCACATAAAACCTATTGCAACTTCACTTCAGCTGCACCTGCATTTGCAGATGCCAGATCTTACAAGTGGATTCATAGAGCATTCAACTGATGCTGAGAACCTGAAGCCCATATTATATGTATTTTGGAGGGATTGCTCCAGACTAGATCTTACCAGGCTGAATGCCCATAAGTGGTTGCAGCATACCTTTGTGTTTCATTTCACTCAAACCTAAGCAAGTATATTCAGGGACAACAGCACAACGCCTAAAAGCAAAGTGAGTAGAGACAGTCAAGAAATTAATTTCAAATGTACATTCCCAATCTAAACTAACATACATATATTGACCTTTAACCAAGTACCCACAGCCTTATCTTGTGCCCTTTAAAAATCAACTGATTGCAAGAACATGTCTTCCCAAGAAATGACAAACACCTTCTTTCCTGAAAGGGGAGGCTACAGGTAAAATAGGGAAACTCTTCAAACTCATCCAAAGGAAGATGGACCAAAGGGCCACAAAACTGATTATACACCCCATGAACAACACGCATTAACACACATCTTGAAAAATCCGGTTTACACATGTTATCTCTCTAAATGCTATAGTCAAAAATACCAAACAATGTAATTTTGGTTATTTTGTGAAAGACAGAGGTTAAATTGAATTGCTCACCAGCAAGCAGTTACTAGAAATTAGAAAAACACAGTAAAAGGGAAAACAACAAAACACTAACCTCAAAAAAATATCTAAAAATCACATTTCAGAAGTAAAAATTATCAATCAGCTAGATCATAGGAAGACTTTAGAACAAGCTCGTTTTAAAAGCAAAATGCAGAGTGATAAATAACAGATCCTGGAAAGAAATAAAAATTACCTAAAGTTACAACTGTCCTACCACCAATAGAGCTGAACTAGTAGCAGTGCAAAGACAAAAAACAACCTCTCTTGTATGAGCATGGCCTACTACCGCTTGACATTTTTGCCAAATTATCTGTTCCAGCATGATTAACAATAAAACAACTGTTGCAAGCCATTCTCAGTAATAAAATTACAGTTGATTATTTTAAACGGGTTTTCCACAAAGGTTTTTGGGGTGGGGTCAGTAACAAGTATTTTGAGTAAAATATCTATCAGAGAGAAGTTTACAGCATTCTCTCTTGATACTATTTTCCCCTGCATATTAAAATATGAGCTTTTTTTCCCCCCTCACTACTGAGAGACAGGTCAAATGTGTATTTATATATATATACATACTTTTTGTGATATGTATTTTAAAATCTAGACTCAATAAGCACATGTCTTGAACTGTTCCATTCTGAGAAGTCCGCACACCATAATGATTGCAAGCGCTATCCTGAGGTAAACCAGATTTCATCTTTAATTTTCATTCAGTGTACCAAGGGTGGAATAATATACTTTTAATGGACAAATCTGTGCTTTTAATGTGCTTTTACAAACTCTATTTCATTTTGTAAGGGAGACAGAGATTTTTACTAAAATACTTACGGTATCACTTATAAAATATTCCAACTTTAAGCTTTCACGTATCCAAGCTTGGAAATTTTTGTTTTACAATCAGTCATGACAGCAGGGTCTTTAGAGATAAGATCTAAAGTTTAAGGTAAAGGTTTACTTTTAATAAATTCAATATAAAATCTTTGTGATACAACATTGATTCTTCCTTTTGGTATGTAAGAAATCTTCTTCAGCACAGCAGCCTTAATGGAAATTAGGGGAAAAAAAAAATGTCTTTTTATTATTATTATTCTCATTAAAAACTAGATCTCTGCTCTGCACTTTATATAATCTAGTCTACATGGTTATAAAGATACCTGTGCACATTATCAAAGGACTTTAATAAACTAAATCAGAAACTTAATAGTTAGGAACTGGGGAATGGATGGAACAGAAAGAGCTCTAAGTTCAAAGAAAACACAATGACCAGAACTTAAAGTTGAAATAATAAATTAGCCAAATGAAAGGCAGTTTTGGCTCTCCTGCTGCCACTTCAGATTTTTATATTAGTATTTGAGGAACTTTTCCTTATTCCATGTATAATCAATCCTCACACAAACCTTTAAGGTCCTTAATTTTCAATCCCTACAAAATTTCTCATAGTAAAGTATCCTACTATACAAACAATAAAAGAAGAACATAAATACTGAAAACGAGAGTAAAGTCATAAATTCAGGATTCAACAACTAAGCAGGCTGATCACAGAGATGCTGAGAGTGGCCAACTGGGGGCGGGGGGAGGGGGAGGAGGCAGAGGTGCGTCACAAAATATGTAAAAAAACCTCTAGGATCATAAGCACCTTGCTGAACTTCCCTAGTGAAAGGAAGCTCCTCCCTTCAATGATGAAGCAATGCCATTGAACTATCTCCTCGAATTCAGCACTTAATCAGGATGTGAAAGATCAGAGATTCAGTTCTCTCCTCTAGGCAACACTGTCTGAATTTCTTCGGAGGTCTAAAACACATTGTTAAGTATACCCAAGGGTATGAGAACAAAGCCATTTTAGTCCTTCACAGTCAAATTTTAACTGGCCACAACAGCAATTTGTAAAAGAGGAGCTCTGCAGAACAGAGACTAAAGCCCGGTTTTTCCCCTTCTTTCTAGGTAAGAAAGGTGACTCCAGACATAACCAGCCTATCGTCAGGCTCACTCTCAGCAGGCTGAATCTCTGTTTCACGTTGGATTGAAACAGACAGTTTCAACAACAGGAATTTAAAATACACACTCTCACTCGTGTTCAAGTATACCCCATAAACAGCAGCTGCAACACCAAAAGTCAACCAAACTTCTTCAAGAAGAAAACACAATTAAATCTTTTTCTCCTCTATCCTGGGTGAGAGCTCCAATTACCAAAGTATTGCACAGAAGAAACCACTCTTTCCAGTCATGTTATACACAGAATCAGATCTGCAATCCTATTATCAGAAAGTATGCTTCAAGTAAATGATACATGTGGGTTTTTTCCTTTTTACATTCAGTTTATAGAGAGAGATGGACAATACTTTTAAAAAGTCTGCCCATTTCTGAATATAAGCTGTTACAGTTCAAAGTACTTTTAAGCCTATAGATACCTTTCTGGTTCACAGGAAGCGGCACAATATTTAGAAGAGTTTTTTAGTAACAAATCACATTAGCTTGCAGCTAAGTCAGAATTAATTATTCTTCAGAAAAAAATCCAACACAAAACAAGAATAAGATTATCAGCTGGCTGACTGATATCAAGCACCATTCCCAGGGTGGTCGTTTTGTTTTTTATTACTATTCTTATGTAGTTACATTTATTCTGACTATAAACAGTGAACAAATCCTGATTCCTTTCCATTTAAATGATTCTTCTAAGACATACATAACCAACAAAAATCAGAAAATTTATTCAGAAGAAATCTACTAATAAAAGAAACATCACAAGAACGACTGGCTTTGCTTTTTTCTTTAAGGAAACATAAGTTTTTCTTTTTAAGAGGAAAAACAGTCACAAATTAAAGACAAAAAGAAACTTAATGGGAAATTCTGTCCTAGGAGGTTGCACAGGTTCATAAGACTTGTCAAAGGCACTTCGTCTAAATACAGCACAACAGTGAATTCTACTTGCAGTGCTAGGTCTGCACTTTTCAGTGAGGTTTGGAGAGACCAGCTGTTTGCACCATAAGAGCTGCTGCTGTTAACAACTTTCCTCTGGAGCTCTGTTTATCTAAGCATAACTGCTGAAGTCAGAGGAGGTAAAAATGAATACAGAGATAATATGTTAATAAGAGACAATCCTGAATCTGCACCTGCTCCCTTTCTAAACGTGCTACAAAGATGATCACTTTCAAAAGCTAGTCAAATTTTGTCCAAGCCATGTTTTGGATTTTTCTTTCTGGTTATTCAGATGAACATTTTTTCTGAATAGTTCTTCAGTTAGGATTTATTACAAGGAAAAAATAAACACAGATGTGCACACAGCTTAAATGGCTAACAACAACAGTCCTTACAACTTGAAAGAGTTTTATAATGAATACTACCTATCAACAGGAATATATTTAAAACAGTATTTAATGCATCCATCACATACTACCTGAATAGTTTGGATTTTTATTTTTTTTTTTAAAACCTTTCTTCCACAAACTTAAGGATAGTATACTAACAGGCTTAGAGAGTTAGCACTTCAGGAAAAAATAAAAGTCCTGTAAAGACAGAACAAAAATCTTTTGTGTTATCTATTTACCTAATAATCTAAATAGATTTCTACAGAAAAGTACACCCTCCTAGATTCTGATATTTTTCCTAAATGCTTTAGTCAATTTTCTCAAGTTTTGCTTTTATGTATATGCAAACACAAAATAGAATTGATGTCCAAAACTTAATGTAGAACTTGCCTCTTGTAAACTTACTTGACTTCAACATCAAGCCAAAAAATTCATGGTTAAGACTACAAACTTATAAAGACATTTTAGTTTGTCTCTCGCTACAGGATCAACATACCTGTATTGGCTATAAAACTGATGAGGAAACAAAATTAATACCGATTTTAACTGCAGATGACTTGAAAGATTTTTAATAGCTGCTATTTTGATTAACCAGCTCTCTCCCACAGAACATTTGGAAATAAGATCTAAAATTATACAATCTACCTCTATCTTGTACCTGAATGATTTAATGTAGCCAATAGACCTACATAATTATTAGGTTAATTAAATATTTAGTTGTATTTAGGCCAGAGCAAAGTTCAGGAAAGGTAAATGTGGAGAGGAAATACAAGAAATACTTAAGCCCAGAACATGCAAATCCTGCTGGTGGTGACCTTTAAAAAAGTTTCTATTACATAAGGTTGAAAATCCTCATCTCTGTGTATAGCATGCTGGCATTAATTTTAGGGTATTTTTTCCTTGTTCCACTTTCTTATTCTGTAATGTGGGTCACATCAATTTGTTTTAGCAACAAGTCCTAATTAAGCCACAAAAGAAAGAAAATGGATGATGTCATTTCAGTTCTTTCAATTTTTTTCATGGTATGAGGGAGTTTCAAATAGAAGCAAATAGAACTCTAGTTGCCATGCAAGTACCTTAAACTCTGCTATTCATGGGTTTCTGCTCATGGAAGAAAGAACATTTTTAAATCCTGTATTTAATGCCTAAAACTTAGCAAAGTTTCAAGTCTGATACTAAGTCAATTTAATTAGGTGTTAGTTCATAGAGGTGCTATGCATCTGCAAGTCCTACAGAGTTCAAAAGAGTTTTTAGGTGTCTCATACCTAAAGTCTTATAACTAGTTGTTAAAATACGTTGTTACGGGATCTCAGTTGCAAAAAGTATTGCTCTTTTTACAACTTTCTTGCTTCCAAAGATATCACTGTGTCCTCCGGTTACTATGGAAAGAAACGGTACCACAGTCACAAACTGCTATATGAACTTTTTTTAATAATGCTAAAAAAACCCAAACCAAACAAAACAAACTTAAAAAACACTAGTGTAAAAAGTGAGAGAGTGAGATATGTTACATTAGTAATTAATTGTTGATCATCATTCAAACAGAATCACAGGAAAAAAAAATTGTAAAACAAGAAAACAGCTACTCAATAGTTACAAAACCCCTAGCTATTAAATATTTATAAAGAAAGTCTTCAAACAAACAGCTTGGTAGCATTTGTTACACCAGGTAAGTACATGCATAGTAATAGTGCAACTTCCTATGAGAGTAAAATTTTCTTCATTTAAAAAGTTCTGACAAAGCTGAACCACACATACTACAGTCTGTTCAAACTCAGTATATGCTTATATGCATACTTAATTTCCAGTGTGTTTAAAGACACATACTAGAGTTATGATTTCCACTTCAAAGCATAGCTCACAACTCTTCCATGCAAAGAGCTAGCCCATAGGATGCAGTTAGGAAAAAGATTGCTGCAGGCTATCACACAGATTACCAGTTTGTGATCTTCATCAGGAAAGAACCACTTGGGGTAACTCAGAACTTCACTGCTCAAGTTCTCTACAATGAAGAATTCAACATAAGTATTAGCACAGGAACACTTATTACTTGTTTCAAAGTGATTCAGAAAGGTCCAGCTGAAAATGAACTTTTCTTTTCATACAGGTGATCAGTAAAGTGGTTTTCAATTTAAAGAAACAGCAATATTGAAATCTCACCTCTTTATGTACTCTGTAACTAGAAATAATCTTAACACACATGCCTTCTACTGCTAGTAAATTCTTTTGTCTTTACTGAAGCCCTTATATATCCAGCCATTACATTAGCACATCCAACCAAACCATTCACCTTCTATGTTCACACCATGGCTCCATGGTGACATGATTGAACATAAAAGTCTAGATTCAACCTCACCCTCCCCTAATGCCCAGCCACTGTGCACTGAGCCAGTCTGGGGAAAAAAGAAAAGAGTCAGCTTTTGGCTTATCAGTTCCCTGTGTGGTTCACCTAGCACCAGCACAGCTACTAATTCCGGTACAGGGAAGGGGAATTGAAAAGAGGAAGACTGCAGAGCAACCTCAGACTAGATAGACCTATAGTATTGAACTGTAGAAAAATTTAACTCCTTAATCCCCCCATATGATATACATCCCTGGAGTCTCAACCTAGACTAGCTACCACCTCCGATGGGGAATTTTCATGTGCATTCTCAGAGTAATTGCCAAAATCTGTGAAAATATACTCCAACTTTGTCTCCCTAAGATTATTAGTGATACTTTAGGTTCTCCACCCAGCATTTTAAACACCTCTATCCTCAAAAGGCTATTGACAAAGTTACCTCTCTTACATACCATTTAAACTCTTAACGAATGAAATACTCAAAAACTGTATGAATGCAGACATCCTTGCAGATCACAAATGCAAGGATCCTCCATATTTGAAGCACCACAAATAGTTTCTTTTAGCCCACAATGACTTCCTGCATGCAGGTAAGACACATTAGACAACACAGAGCAGTCCCAAGATTTCAGCCACCCCGCATCAAAAGGGGCAGGAAAACTTTCCGTGATGTCTTTATGAAGTGGCAGCATGTCCAGAAGAATGGAGAGGAATCTCCCAGTGTTCCAGAATTCTTAAGGAGAAAAAGTCCTAATAGAGGGAAAGTATCAGGCTCTCTTTGTTTTTATGTCAATCCTGCTACACTTAGGTATCAATCTTAAAACACGAAATAATACTTTCTCGAGAAAAAGCAACGGGAAGAAATCCAAATACCAGGCAACATGGTAAAACAAGTCATAAAAGCATATACTGTGTTCAAATTGATCATTTTTCATTGCAGGGTGACCTTGGCAGTCAGTTACTGTACCTTTCAATACCTAACGGTGTATAGAAAGTTTCTTACAGATAAGCCTAAGACATGACAGGGTTGCCTTTATAGGAGGCTCATTTAACTCTAGCTCTAGACAAATGAATGAAGAGGTATATCAAGGACTCACTATTCCAATGCAAATCTGCTCATGTATGCAGAGAAATACCTGTGTTAACAATTTTAAGAATGTTTTTTACATCACTTTAATCAGAGATAAGAAAACTGACTTGTTTGAAGAGTTACTGCCTCATGTTTTATAGAGAAAAGAGGAAAGAGGAAAGGAGAAAAGAGGAAAGGAGAAAAGAGGAAAGGAGAAAAGAGGAAAGGAGAAAAGAGGAAAGGAGAAAAGAGGAAAGGAGAAAAGAGGAAAGGAGAAAAGAGGAAAGGAGAAAAGAGGAAAGGAGAAAAGAGGAAAGGAGAAAAGAGGAAAGGAGAAAAGAGGAAAGGAGAAAAGAGGAAAGGAGAAAAGAGGAAAGGAGAAAAGAGGAAAGGAGAAAAGAGGAAAGGAGAAAAGAGGGAAAGGAGAAAAGAGGAAAGGAGAAAAGAGGAAAGGAGAAAAGAGGAAAGGAGAAAAGAGGAAAGGAGAAAAGAGGAAAGGAGAAAAGAGGAAAGGAGAAAAGAGGAAAGGAGAAAAGAGGAAAGGAGAAAAGAGGAAAGGAGAAAAGAGGAAAGGAGAAAAGAGAAAAGGAGAAAAGAGAAAAGGAGAAAAGAGAAAAGGAGAAAAGAGAAAAGGAGAAAAGAGAAAAGGAGAAAAGAGAAAAGGAGAAAAGAGAAAAGGAGAAAAGAGAAAAGGAGAAAAGAGAAAAGGAGAAAAGAGAAAAGGAGAAAAGAGAAAAGGAGAAAAGAGAAAAGGAGAAAAGAGAAAAGGAGAAAAGAGAAAAGGAGAAAAGAGAAAAGGAGAAAAGAGAAAAGGAGAAAAGAGAAAAGGAGAAAAGAGAAAAGGAGAAAAGAGAAAAGGAGAAAAGAGAAAAGGAGAAAAGAGAAAAGGAGAAAGAGAAAAGGAGAAAAGAGAAAAGGAGAAAAGAGAAAAGGAGAAAAGAGAAAAGGAGAAAAGAGAAAAGGAGAAAGGAGAAAAGGAGAAAGGAGAAAAGGAGAAAGGAGAAAGGAGAAAGGAGAAAAGGAGAAAGGAGAAAAGGAGAAAGGAGAAAAGGAGAAAGGAGAAAAGGGAAAAGGAGAAAAGGGAAAAGGAGAAAAGGGAAAAGGAGAAAAGGGAAAAGGAGAAAAGGGAAAAGGAGAAAAGGGAAAAGGAGAAAAGGGAAAGAGGAGAAAAGGGAAAAGGAGAAAAGGGAAAAGGAGAAAAGGGAAAAGGAGAAAAGGGAAAAGGAGAAAAGGAAAAAGGAGAAAAGGGAAAAGGAGAAAGAGAAAGGAGAAAGAGAAAAGGAGAAAAGGGAAAAGGAGAAAGGGAAAAGGAGAAAAGGGAAAAGGAGAAAAGAGAAAAGGAGAAAAGAGAAAAGGAGAAAAGAGAAAAGGAGAAAAGAGAAAAGGAGAAAAGAGAAAAGGAGAAAAGAGAAAAGGAGAAAAGAGAAAAGGAGAAAAGAGAAAAGGAGAAAAGAGAAAAGAGAAAAGAGAAAAGAGAAAAGAGAAAAGAGAAAAGAGAAAAGAGAAAAGAGAAAAGAGAAAAGAGAAAAGAGAAAAGAGAAAGAGAAAAGAGAAAAGAGAAAGAAAAGAGAAAAGAGAAAAGAGAAAAGAGAAAAGAGAAAAGAGAAAAGAGAAAAGAGAAAAGAGAAAAGAGAAAAGAGAAAAGAGAAAAGAGAAAGAGAAAAGAGAAAAGAGAAAAGAGAAAAGAAAAGGGGGGGGGGGGGAGGAGGCAGACCCAGCAAAACCAGTAATTTCACTGATGGCACCGCTGCAACATACCATGTAAATTATAGATGTTTGGATCATTTCTGTTGCTACCACTATTTCATTTGGCAGTTTATTTTACAATATGTTAAAATGTTTTCCAGAAAGGCTACCCTGAACAAGACACAAGGCAGACAGATGAATCACAAAGAGGTGGCTGTCTGCATTTTCATCATTTTGCTATTTGTATTAGCACATCTTTTAGGGTTTTCTGAAGATTTAGGGAAGAAACACGCACGCACACACGCAGAGTTGCTGTTATTTAGATACTTTATCACTGACATGATCAATTCATACTTTGAAAGCTATAGTTAGCTATTAGATACACAAATGCCATTAAAACTCAGAGATCTAGAATTAGTCTCACAAGTCATAAACAACTTTCCTGGTTAAATCCATCTCTTTCCGAACAGAGAGACATGTTTTTTACCAGTTTGTGCCAAACTGTTTAAAAAATAGTAACATCTGGCACTAATGGTAACAATTCAAGATCTTTGACTAGTTGTAAGCAACTAAATTAGGCAATAGGATAAGCTTGGTGAAGAAATCACTGCAACATTTCTAAAACAGTATATAAAGATTCCACCAGTGACACACAAAGAATTTCTCATTTGTCTGCAATAGCTGTATAGCAACTCTAACAAAGTAATAACATTCCATTGTATACTCCTGAATACCAAAGATGTTACAAGAAAACATTGTAACATTGAGTTTAAGTAGCCAAATCAAAGCACTGAGCAGCACAATAACTGAATGCATGAGAATTTGTATTAGCAAACACTACAGGTTAGACTTGGGACAAACCAGTCAAAACATTTGTTAAGCCCCACAGAGCATCCCAAATTCACATCTCACTTATGACCTCCAACACCTTAATAGCCTTCTTCCTAAGGATTACAATTAAAATGAAGAAGGAAATAATAGATAGATTCTAACACAAGAAATCAGATGATACACTACACAATTGTAAAGTCAAGAGCATACAGCAAGCACACTGGCCAGTAGTTCAGATCAGAAATTAGAGACAGAATTTTTAGATAGATGGAAGCATCATATTTACATAAAATCCATGGTGTAAGAAAAGGAGATGTTATACCACAGCACAGCTGGGTAGCTGAGAGAGACCAGAGAGAGCATGGGCAATCCCACTTAAAGCATGCAGTGAAGTTCAATGTTCCCAAGAGCCAACAAAAGAGCTTCAGGAGGAAAAAAGTGACCTGTTCAGCTGATGAATTTCCTCTGCTCTTTATGTAAATTAAAAAGCTAACGGAGAGCCTCACCCAAAGAAAGTACACTATAAAGTAGTCTTTACAATAGAGATGAGATAAAATGTCAAAGTTCATGCAAATTAACAGGCACATTCTAGAATAGAATAGAATAATTAAATTTGGAAAAGACCTCTAAGATCATCAAGTTCAACTGTCAACCCAACACCACCATGCCCAACTAAACCATGTCCTTTTTTAATACCTCCAGGGATGGTGACTCAACCACTTCCCTGGGCAGCCTGTTCCAATGTCTGACAACCCTTTCAGTAAAGAAATTTTTCCTAATATCCAATCTAAACCTCCCCTGCTGCAGCTTGAGGCTATTTCCTCTCGTGCTATCTCCAGCCACCTGACAGAAGAGACCAGCACCCACCTCACTACAACCTCCTTCCATTCAGTTGTAGAGAGCGATAAGGTCTCCCCTCAGCCTCCTCTTCTCCAGACTAAACAGCCCCAGCTCCCTCAGCCGCTCCTCATAAGACTTGTGCTCTAGGCACCTCCCCAGCTTTGTTGCCCTTCTCTGGACATGCTCCAGCAAGTGATACTGTTAACTAAAAAAGAAGTAATATTAGCACAAAACTGCAATTGGATAAGGACATCAGGTCAGCTTGAACACATACCAAAAAAACCCCCAAATTTGAAGAAAGCTGAAAAGCCAGAAATTAATGGACGGATTAGATTAAGGGAACTTAGAAGGTCCAAAAGATGAGTAGAAGGAGTTAAAAGCTTGGCACTACATTTGCATTTTGATTTATAAGGAAACTACATGGTTAAAACAGGAAAAAGTGAAATCAAACATCTTCTGGGCTCTTGCAGAAGAAAGCAGGGAATGTCAGAAGACAATCTCAATCATTATTATGGAGATTAAAGAAAATTTGTCAAAGCAACAGTAGAGTTCTTTGACTTCAATCTGTGTGATGACAACATGGCCTCAGAACCAGCAGAGGTAGGATTTATTATTTTTCTAATAGAAAATAGTTTTCTGTAGATACAGATGATGCCTCTTGTTAGAAATGTGGGTTTTGTATAGTGCCTAGCTTATTGAAGAACTACTCTACCACTTGTCATTAGAAATAGAAAGAAAACAGAGAGCAATTATTGCACAACTATATGATCACTGAGAATTATGTTTAAGTAAGTCCTTGCTTATGTACTGTAAGACAAAAGACAACCACACAGCAACATAATGATAGATGCCTTATCATCAGTACTCCTACAAGTAAGCATGGCTTACAAGTTAATTCATATTTTTTCAGCCATCTGTATTTCAAAAGTAGCTGGGCTGCTGCTGATCCTCACTCTTACTGGAGAGCTTCTCCACAACTACCTGCTAACACCGAAGACAATTCCAAATTTCCCATCTCATGAAATTTGAGGGAGTTAAATCTTGACAAGGTGACACGCATTTGCTCCTGTACCAAAACCATCTAATGAAGCTTTAAGTAATATTCCAGCAAGTATCCATTACTTCATCTAGCTGTTTAAAATTGATTTTCTTCCTTTAGAGAGGCCACAGTTTTTACAATGGGTTCTGCAGGCTAGCGACAAGAAGCCAAACTTTCCAGTAAAGATAATAACAAACACGTTTCCCTCTCTAAGTATCCCCAAACTGTCAAATTTTGACCTGGTTTTTGCTTCTGTACTCCAAATAAAGTAACTGGCATATTCACACAATTCTGTAAATGTCACTTTCAAAGCAGCGTCCATCAGCAGCAGTACAAAGCTTTTTTTTTTTTTTTTTTAGGATTAATTTGACAGCTTCTAGTATATGACTTTTGAAAGCAAAAGGTAGAGTTTTATTTCTAAAAAATATTTAGTTCCACTTCTGACATTTCAGTGAATCTGAAAGCACCTACATAAACTACACTTATAACTATTTCAGACTTAATCTATTTGTAAGATTACTGTCAATATTTTCTAGTGCGGAAACCTAAAAGCAGATTACTACATTCATACAGATGCTGGCATTGTCTTCAGTGCACAGATTTTTAGATGTGCTGTCAACTTCAGTGGTTTCAGAGCTATGAGCAATGCCTTGGCAAGAAGCCACATCCTCTCCCATGAACTGCTGTGAAAGTGAATACTACAACATTTTCAAGATCTGCCTCAAACTTGAGGTTTGCATACTTCACAGTCCCAATTACTAGCCATCTCAAAATTATTTCCTCATCTCATTTTCACATCCCTCCACTGTGGAAAGCTTACTGGCTGCTGTGAAGACTCTGCTCCTCTAGCTGTTCTTTTATTCGAACAGGAGTAATCATCCATTACCTCTTCCTGCAGCTGCAACTATGAAAACAGCATCAGCTTCACGCTGTAATTTCTATGGCTGTCCAATGGATTCTAACTAAGAGTTGCTGAAACTAACAAAACATTTGTCTAAATTTAAGAGGTTACATCTTCGGAGAGTGCCTAACACATTACTCATGCTGCTTCATCTCCTCATAGATAACAGTAAATAAAGAGTCCCCAGTGCAATTACACAAACCAGATATGTTTTAATACAAAGAGATAAAATTTTACTCAGACTGAAAATAACAACCAATGGAATACTTTTTTATTAAGTCAGAGATTCAGTTTCCTGATAAATTTATTTTTCAAATGTTGACGAACCTTTAAAATGCTATTTAAAATACTAACAGAACCATGTTTAATATTCAAAATTAAACCAGGGATGCATGTTCTGAATGCATTGTAATTGAAAATTTGTATTTAACATGCTTCATGCTGCATGATGATCAGAGCACCTCCAGTCCAAACAAAAAGTGTAATATAGATTCTACAGCATAAGCCAGCCATTGAAAAAGAAAGATTTTAAAAAAAAAATAAAAATTAAAAAAACCCAAACCACTTCCATAAACATTGTAATATCATCTCTAAACTCTTTTATGCTTAAGTATGTTTGAAATCTTTTTCTCTTAATTCATCATGTTATAAGTAAACTAATCCTATATGGTTCATCCTTTAATTAATACTGTTCTCCATATTATTGCTATATTCAATACATTGATACTATATCAGTGTCGTTATATCAGATATTATTTCAGTGTCATTACCATGTTTCGTCACTGGAGCTCTGTGCACGTCAAGCTCAAAACCAAAGAAGTTACAAGGAGCAAACAGTCAATCTCTGATAACAGCACTTCCTTTCTTTAGTGCAGCGTGCATGGTTGCATAGTGACTCCAAAAGTATATAGTTTTTTTCCTCTTTTAAGCATGTTCTGCTATGGTTAGAAATGCTACTGCACATAAAGCTTTCCCTAACTAAACTGTCCACACACAGTAGTTTATGAATAGTGAGATTTGGTAAGGTGTTCTTTATTGGGAGGGGGAGGAGGGGGGGAGATAGCTGTCTCGAAAAACCTTCTGCTTGCATTTTTCCAAGAGTACTTCTCCTTGCTTCTACAGTTACAGAAGCCATCAGCTTAGACGCTACATCCACAATAGATCTACTAGCTTTAGACCAGTGTTGTTAAACAGGTCAGCTTGAGGAGATACTCCCAACATCTGAATTTGAACACAAGAATAACAGCGGCTTCACTAGCATCAGATATTGGGCATCCTGGTCCTACCCCCGGCTTCGGGAGGAAGAGGTCGGAGGGCACTTTGCCGGGATACCTAGAGATGCCGAGACCCGCCCCGGGCAGGCGACCTGCCCGTCGCTCCCCCCAGCCCTTTTGGGGAACTTTCGAGGGGCGTCCCCACCGCCTAGGCCCGGCCACGCAAATTCCTCCTCCGCGCGAACTCCCGAGAAGGACAACGACGGAAACGCGAGGGACAGACCTCGGCCATCTGTCCCTGCGACCGTCGCCGTCGTCCCCCTCCCCCGCGCCCAGCTCCCGCGGCGCCAGGGGAGCGCGGCCCCCGCAGGCCCGCGCCGCGCCGCCGAGGGCCGGCAGCAGGGGCGGGGGGTGGCGGGGGAGGCTGCACCTCAGCCCGCCGGCAGGCGCAGGCGGAGAAGAAGGCGCAGCACCCCCTCGCTTCGCCCGGGGGCTCCCCGCCGCCGCCACGGCGAGGGGCGGTATCGGCCCCTGCCCCTCCCCCAGCGCCGGGGCTGCGGCCGCCGCCCCGCGGCGGTACGCCCCGCTCCGCCCCGGCAGGCTGCCCCCCGGGGAGCACCCCGCCTCTTCCCCCCAGAGCTACGGCCTCGCTCCCGCAGCGGCGCCGCTCACCTCTCTTGGAGCCGGGGCCGGGGCTGCCGCCGGCGCCTCGGGAGCTCTTGCGTGAGGCCATGGCACCTCCTGTCAGGCAGCGAGGGGCGGCGGCGGCGGCGGCGGCGGCTGCGCGCGCGGCGGGGGCGGGGCGGGGCCGCAGCGAGAGCGAGTCAGGAACCGCCGCCACCACCTGAGCCCCGCGTGCGGGAGCGCCCTGCGGCCACAGCGGCGCAGCACCCACCGCACCGCGCCGCGACCCGGCCCCGCCCGGCCCGCCCGCTGCCAGCCAATCGCGGACCGCCCACGGGAACGAGGCGGGGCGCCTCCCGGCTCCGATTGGCGGCGGCGCGAGGAGGCGGGGCGGCGGCGGCGTGCCGGGTGCGCGTGCCCGACAGGCTCCCCGCCGCCGGCGCCTTTGAACGTGGCAGCGCGGGAGCGAGCGGCGGCCTCTCGCGAGGCTTCGGCCTCGCGGGCGGGCAGGCGGGCGCGTGCGTGCCGGGAGGGGGCAGGGCCGCCCGCGCCGCTGAGGGGCCGCGTCGTGGCGGCCGGTTTGGGCGCTTCGTCAGGAGGGAGCCGCCTCGTTCCCTTCCCTGCTCGCAGGGAAAGGGGCTCGGGCCCGGAGCAGGGGAGAGGGGAGCGGGCGGCTGCCGGTGTGGGGCGGGGCGGGGCGGGACGGAACGGGACGGGACGGGACGGGACGGGAGGGGAGGGGAGGGGAGGGGAGGGGAGGGGAGGGGAGCGGGGGCTTGTGCGGCCCCGGCGTCTTCTAGCTCGGTGAGGAAAACGAGAGCGGGAAGCGGGGAGGGTGCTCGGATGTCCCCCTGCCCGCCCGGGAGGCTCCGTGCCCGGCAGCGTCCCAGCCGGCGGCCGGGGAGGAGCGGCCGGCGATGGGGGTGGGCGAGGCCGGGCCTTCGGGGCGCCCCGGGGGTGAGGGGCCTCCCCGCCGCCCGCGCCGCGCCGTGCCGGGGGTGGAAAGCTTGGGAAGGTATAGCTGGGTGAGCGGGGGGGCTGCTTATTTCTAGGGAGACTCTGCTTCAAGCTGAGATGCTTCAAGCATCCTGTTCTGCTTCTTAAACCGTCCTCCGCTGTGTGCAAGCCTTAATGACGCATCCAGTTAAACGCCCGAATCGTGGGAAGTGGCTGGTGAAGGCTTTCAGAGAGCGCCTTTTCAGCCGAGATGGTGAAGGGGTTTCAAGTACGTTACTTCAACGGATGAATTCTCAAACAAGATTTTTGAGGCTTTGAAAGTACCTAAAATAGCCTGTGACGAAGCAAGCCTCTTTTTCACGGGAATTCAGGGTGCTTCTTGTTACTCAGTGATTTGGATTGAGACTTACTTAAATAGCAGTTTGGCATAACAGTAAAGCTCTGAAACAAAAAAGCAAAACCCACCTTTGAGTCCTGACCATAAATACAGTGTTTCAGGTCCAAATAAACAATTTTGGAAATCAGAGCCTTTGTAAGAGGATGTGTGAAGAGAGAAGGCTTTTCCCAAAACAAAGGTTAGCACTGTGGTTCAAACCGAGTAATGATGCAATGAAGCTAACCAGAAATAATAATTTACTGAAGAGCATTAATCAGTAATTTTGAATGAGATTTGAACTTAAAGTGCTCAGTCAAGTAACAGGATGGCAGTGTGGGTACTTTAGCCAGCAGAAGTAAAAGCAACTAGTTTTGTGAACATCAAAACTAATGAAGCCTTCTTCTTGGTGTCTCTCATATGAATTAATTGGTATCTAGTCCAGTTGAGTATCCAAAATTTTCACTTGGTTATGGCACTCTACCAAAGTCTTATTTTCACACGATGTGTAAGTACTTAATCTTTTTGAGACACTCTCCTTTTGTCTAGTGAGGCTGAAACTGCCAAACAAGAAGCTGCTAGGGAGGAGCAGATGTACTCGTGACCACGTACAATTTATCAGAGAAAAGCTAATGATGGATTATTAATATTTTAGCAAATTGGAAAATATAATGTAAGGAACAAGTTGTCCTGAGGAAACAAAGAAAAAATTGATAATCTGTAACAGGGATTACTGAAAAATATAATAATTAGTAGAAAATAACTGCCTGTGTGACTATATTCTTGCAACTAGTAATTACTGTCAAGTAAGACAACAACTTTTTGTGGTTAATGTGGGATAGTTTCCTGAAGCTGCACTATAGGAAGTGGCAGTTTGATAAGAAAAGAGATACTAAGAACACTGCAGCAACTGGGTGAGCAGTGACACTTAGAAGGATATTGCTAATGATTTACTGTGAACAAAATTTTTTACCGTAAATGGACTGTAAAATTCCTTACTTCTGTTTTCATTGGCACACAGCTGCCAGCATTTTGTATTTGGTGTATTTAGTACCTGCTTGTCCGCTCTTCTGTCCAAAAAGACTCTCTTGCGGGATTAATATACGCACATGGAGGTGCAAATGCTCATAGAGCAGTATTGTATCTTTATGCTGATCACTAGCCTTCTGCATGATCTTGTTACTCAGAGTTTTCTGTTGATCTTCTGTAGCATCACGAAGACTTTTTCCTTCCAGATAAACTGAATATTAGATAAGAGGGACTATTGTCTTCTAGTGATCAGAGAATCTTCTTCTAATATTCCTGCCTGGTATCTCTGTTTGCGTACTTAAATATGATCATCATGGACTAAGGAACCTTTCAGATAAATGTAGCAGAAAGCAGTAGGCCTGGTTTTCCTACTGGGATTGCCTGAAGACAATTCAGGTACAGGCTATGTGATCTGTGTTGTGCCATTGAAGAAGCTTGGGACAGCTTGGTGTGACTTATTCAAGAGACAATAATGCTTAATTTGATTTAAATTTGCCAGGGTGATTGTTGCAGCAAATGATACAATGATCCCTTCTGATCTGAAATGTAATGAAAATTGAAGCAAATTTTTAAATTGTCATTTGGGGAAAGATGATGGAGAGAAAAGCAAACAATGTGGGTAGGTGAATGTGCATGGGAATGGCTTGTCATTTTTTAATCTGCTCAGTTGTTTTAGAGCTACGTGTTTGGTACACTGTAAGGGTATGCAGTAATCCACAAGAAGATAAATATCATTGTTTTTGTTTGTAGGAGGAAAAGAAACAGGGCAGTAAAAGAACGTAAAAATGAGAAAGGAGCAAGTTTGTAAGGTGAAGGCGAAGAAGAAAAGCCAGAAAAAGCAGGAGGAATAAAAAAGAAGTTACATAAAAAAGGCAAGAGGTATGAGACAGAGCCCTCAGCAGTCAGTTGGAGTCTTTCCTCTTGGATCAGGCTTATTTAAAAGAGAAAATAAAAAATGCTTCCTTTTGGCAAGACTCACGTTTACCCCCACTCCAGACTGTCCTGATTGACTGCTTGTTGAGACTACAGCTAAACTAAATTTAAATTATACTGCATATCATAAATCATTGTATTAGAAGAATGCCACCGATTAATGAGCCCTGCTTGGAAAATAAATGCATGTTTTTACTGTGCATTTTATTTCCATAAATACCTTTGCATTAATGCAGTCACAGCTGTTTTCTGGCCTGATTTATTCAATAGCACAGTGACTCTGCTGTTTGACAGAAAGAAACACGTCCAAGGTGATAAGCAGAAGCAGCAATGAAACAATTACACAAGAAGAGATTTCAGTCTCTAGTATCCTGATTTGTAAAAGAACTGCAACTATATGACCTGTCTATAGCAGGGAGAAGAGATGCTGAGTAAAAGGCATTATTATTATGAAAGAATGAGTGACATCTACCTAAAGCAACCATTAATTTAGCCCTATATTTTTCACTTCCTATAGCATAGCTGAATAAGCCATTTTAAATTCCCCTTCACCTGTGCCAAATTCAGTGCTATGGTTTTCTGAGTTTAAACTGTGTATTCTATTGACAAATTTATTTCCATTCACAGTTTTTATCTGAATTTGTCATGAAGTCATCTGTTACACTGCTAATAGGCCATGACATTTCTTGTATGAAAAAAATATAAAGAATAATTGAATGCTTAGAGTGCTCAGCCTTATTCTGTTGGTGTTCCTGAGTTATGTTATTTATGTTAATCATTCTAACTGAATTACAGCTGTCCATTAGATTATATACATTTCTCATAAATAAGTGAGTTTTAATTGATCATTAAGGGAAAGCCCATTCTCCAACTAGAGGGAAAAAGTATTTTTATGACTTAATACATTGCAGTGAAAAGAGCTAGAGAATTCTCAGGATGTGACAAAAATAATATGTTAAAAACTCTATGATCGTCTAAGATTTTCAGTAGAAAACTTTGTCATTTAGAATGTTAAGGTTTTTGATTGTCAGATGGTATTTTTTTCATGCATGGTGAGTGAACTAAGCACCTTGCTAGCCAGTTGGAAAATGTGTTTCCATCAGCAGACTTTGTGTTCAAAAATGTGCCTTGGGTGAACTTAGGGCAAACAGGGTCATGAACAGGTTTTGCTGTTTGTTTTCTGGATTATCAAGTTGACACTTGAACTGCTGATACCCTCTCTAGTTTCTAATGGGGTTACAGGCAGTACAGAGAATCAACATCCAGCCATTTGCATTTGTCAGCCAAAATTCACTAACCACTTATGAAAAACCAGATCAGGTGTTTTGGGAAGAGGGGGAGAAAAGAGAAGGTAAAGAGTGTCTCAGTTATCCAAACCTAAACATCTGCATTGTCTGTGGTGGTGTTCCACTTATAACTGGTTGAATCTGCAGCAAAGAAAGGTGTATTTAAGTTGGTTATTCTTAAGGAGGAATTCTCTCTCTTTTGTTTATTTGTCTATTTATTTTAACAATGCTTTCATGGCAGTAGACACCTGTTACTAGATTTGTGCATTCTTACATAAACTTAGAACATTTTCTAAATAGTTGGTGATAGTGACAAATGGAAAGCAGCCATTTGTTGGAGAGGCATTCAGAAGGATGTAATTATCTGGAATATAAGGGACACAAAGAACTTAAGCCAGCTGAAGCATGTCTAGTTCAGGCAAAGCTAAAGTTGAAGTGAAGTTTGGCTTAAAATTGCTAAGGTAAAATGTAGGCTATCTATTATAAAGTCTAGGTCAAAAGCTTGTTCTCCTTGCTCTCAGCTGATTTGTATCGACCTCCCCAGTGAGTAACTCAAATAGCATTTGGCCTTTGGATCAGTAGTATGGCCTGGTAGTCTGGGATTTGTTACAGCATTCCTTGGATTCTGTGGGTCTTACTGCAGATTTTGCCAGGTCTGGTTCAGCTAAATTCATCCCTCTGAGTGTAATTACAGCTGAGAATGAAGCAAACTTCTCAGAGCAAGATTTTGCATCTGGTGATTAGATTTGGTATAAACTGTGAAGATTATTTGGAATTTAAGTGAGGCCTTTCATTGTGTCCCTATGCACCAGTGCAAGAATGTGTGGATTTGTCTCCTACAGCATGAGAGTCTCAGAAGAAAAGAGCAAACATTTCTTTGTGCACCTGTAACTGTTACTTGTAATGTCTGCTCTTAGAAGGACAATCAGAAACTAGCATCGAAATATCTTTAAACTGGAAGTCATACCTTCCGGATAGGTTGAGAGCAACTGGTGGAGCTCAAATTGTGCAAAACACAGGCTGGCTACAGATAAACACTACAACAAACCATGATCAGTATTATTTCAATTACCTTGTGTAAAAATAAAATCCTCATTAGAGTGGCAGCAAGAGAATGAGGCTTAGTCAGCCATTCCCAGCCATCATACCTGCTACCGAAATTAGTAAGAAAAATAAAGAGAAAGTACTTTACTGCCAGTGTACTGCCTGCTCTTTTCCAGAGACAAATTTTTTAGCAAAAATGTGGAAAGCATCAAAATCATCTCTAGCCTAGAACTGCATTTGGTAAAACTGCTGTATAGGCTGCAGCAAAAGTAGTGATATTAAATGAGCTATCTGAATTGCAAAAATTGCTGATCAGAAGTTCTAGAGTTTTGTTTGTTTGTTTAAAAAAGAAAAGTCTGTATTAGTCATAAATTGGGGTGTTCTTAACCTCAGAGAATATGCAGATATGAACAGAAATAGTAACGTACTTAATAGGTTGTCCTGATGGCTCATACCTTACTGTGAGTAACTTAGCAGCTTTCCAGAATCAACCTGGAATATTCGTATCAAATCAGCCACCACCCATAGCTGCTTACCCCAGATGCCATGTCTGAACTAGCCTTACTTTACCTTCAAGCTTTCTATTATAATAATTTTCTGAAATTTCCACATTAGAAAAGAAAACATTGTCCAAGGAGCAGCAGAATACACGATGCCTCAATTCCTGGAGATTTGTTTCCTTTGTTTCCCAAAATTCTCTCCCACCTCTGCTTCAATAGCCTCCCATCTTCCACTGAGTGTTGTGATCTTCCCCATGGGGTGTTCAGATAATGTGTACTGTCTGGTTAGTGCAGAGCTGTAAGGCTGGCATGTTCTGGCATGGCTGGCCAGCGCATACTTGCTGATTAGGCATCCTGTTGGCAAATTAAAGAACTGAGTCCTCTCTAATGAACTTTGTATCTTCTGTTATAAATAAATACCACTCAAGTTTATTTAACATACGAAATGTACTGCCGCCTTCAGAGTTTTTTGCATATTCAGTCATGCCGGAAATAAAATGGAGAAGCTTCACTTAGCTGTACTTAAAATAACTTAAAAACTGAAAGCACCTGCAGGAAATGGGTAAACAATACCTAGTATTGTTATAAAAAAGCCCTATAAATGCTAGAGCTTTCCCTGTAGGAGGCCTTTTCAGTACAGAGCACTTGCTTAGGGATCCCTTGCAGCTAGTTTCAGTCTGGCTGTAGTACAGGGATAAGGCAGCCAATAAGATGAGTAGTATTCTCTTCAAAATTACAAATTTCAGTAAACCAGAAGTGCTCAGATGCCAGAACCTGCTCACGCTCATGTCTTTGCAAGTCATTCTGGGGATATATCCTGCAACATGAGCTCGCACAACTCCTGAGACTTGTTCGCAGCCTCCGAAGACTACTTCTGCCAAGGCTAAACACAGACACACAAAAAAAAGGGAGATGTGACTTATTACTATAGAGACAAATTCTTAGATGTATCAGCTAGTGCTAGCATTTCTGGGACCCTCACCTGCTCCTTCATTTACAAGGTGAAAGAATATAACTAAAGGTTGCTGTTTTCATGAAGTAAGCTTTATTTCTATTTCTCTCTAAGCCTATTTCACTTTTCAGTGAGACATGTAGCAGTTGAAGAAATGTAACTTAATCACAGGATCTTGGCACACTCACTACTCTATATTCATTAGGCAAGCGAATTTCAGAGTTAAAGTATTCTGTGTTTTATTCCTTTGGAGCCTGATAATATGAGTAGGACATGGACAAATCTGAGTGGAGTTGGCCTAAAACTCACTGTATTTCATGACTCCTTTGAGATAGATCATGAACAATCTCCTGTGTGTTTTCTGTCTGGTTAGCCTTCTTGTGTATGACTGTAAATAGTGTATTTGAATGCTTCTTTTTTAAGTTGTGGATTTTTAAAGTGTTCTGCAGTAGGCATTTTCTGCCAGCTCTATCCTTCCATTAGCTCTGCTTTTATTTCCCACAGGTATGTCTTTCCCTCCTACTGGATCAGAACACTTTCAAGAGTGGTTCATTTTACCATTTGTTTAAATAACCCTTAGTTTGGTTTTGTTGGTTTGGTTGGGTTTTAATTCTTTTGTGTATTTCACTGTAATTTTTATTTAAAAAATCATACTGGACTGGTAAGTTTTATACCTGTTGCACTTACTGACAAGTAAAACCCAATTTCTTGCCAAACTTCAGACTGAAAGAGCAATTGCTTCATTTATTTGGAGTAGCTAGGCACGCTAAGTCTTGTTTAAGTGCAGCCTAACTTAAGAAAACACTTGGCTGTCCTGAACATTCAGTGCAGCAATATGTACACTTACTGTATTATTAGTCTTGTCCCTCCTCAGTGGGGAGAGGGGGATACATATTTGGTAATCCAAAGAATAAAGTCTGTGATATAGAAATGTGTGATTTCTTTTGCTTGATGTGACACAGCCAAAGGAGGCAGAGCAGGCAACTTTTTTCCAGAAAAAAAAGGTGCTTTATTTATCTGTTATTCTCTGTGATATTATCAGAGAGGACATTTATTGCCCCTGTTGAAATTTGCAAACAAACTGGAAGCAATGTCTTTGACTAAATGCATGTAATTAATTTTTGCTGTGATGAAATATGTAAATATTAAAAATATTATGGGTGTGTGTATTAAGCACTCTGAACTGGGGAGGAACAAAGGCTAAGTCCAAAAAACAACCAAGGTGGGGAGTGGGAACCAGAGGTGTTTGATTTGAATGGAACGGGAACAGGAAGCCAGAATACACGTGTTTCTTAAAAGCCTATTTGCAGAAGGTTCCTCCGAAGCATTGGGTTGCCAGCTGTCAGTTCTACCTGGCAGGTATAAGCAAGTACCTTCCTTTGGGGAGCAGGTAGTAATAATTCACCTTACAATTTGAGTATCCTGTAGGTGTGGTGGTCATGATAGTGTGTGTATCCTGTATAGTGTGTAGATTATGAGGAGAGACTTTGCAGTGGAAGTGCACCGTCATCCTAATGAAAAGTTTTCTGTTTTGTGGATAGAGAAAACCAGTTGTATTGGAGAGTTATCATTCACTCTTAAAAATTCATATGACTGTGAACTTCAAGACTGTTCCTTTTTTCATCTGATTAGTCAAGCTGGTCAAGTTTAAGACTAAATCCAGGAAGACTGACATTTAAAATAGCAAGTTAAAAAAAATAAAAAGGACTTCAAGCAGAATCTGTCAACATTACACATGCTAACGTTACTTCATTTTCGAGGGCCTTCAGCTTCCATTCCCTTGCTTTGTATGGAATGGAGGCAAGGTGCCAAGTTCTGTATATTATGCAGTCAAGAATAGAAGACTGGCATTCAGAGCATGAGTGGGACCCAGCTCCACAAGCTGACAGATGCCTGTCATTTGTCTGACATCTGACTTTCCGTATCAGGATTAAAGTTATTGTTTCTCATCACTTAAGATGCTGACTTCATTTGCCCATATGTTAAATTTTATAATAAGCGCTGGTGTACTTTCTTCCATGCTCTGCCGCCTTCTTCACATTCTACGTTAAAACACTTTTGCCCACAAAAAAAATTAACCCATGGTGAGGACTGGTGCACTGTAATTAATAGGATGGTAATGTTTCCTAGTACTCCCTGACCGTCCATATGTGGTCCTCCAAGCTGCCTTACAGTATGAGTTCCTTTGCAGGAGGAACCCATCTTTTACTGTAACTGTATAGTTCCTGTTGTTCTTGGCTGCTACAGCAATATGAGTGAGAAATAAGTGAATGGAGTAATGCCAGCGGCAGAATCTGGCCTGTGTTGTTGCTCCTGTGTTTCCTATGTGAAATTCATAAGCATAGTTCCTGTAATGGCTCCAAGATAGTATACAGTGGCACATAGAGTTGGATCATACCAACTGTAATTTTCCTGGTTTCAGTAAAACCTTACTGATTTACCTCTGTAAAGTCTCTGTCCATAGGTTTGTAGCCTTCAAATGATGTTAGCTGTTTTGAAATGTACTCTCCTGTGGCGTCTAAGAGAAAACTACCATTAAATCTTCCTTTAGGTTAAGGATGCTTTTTCCTCAAAGTTCTTACTATGTGTTTCTCTAATGCAAACTCAAACTCATTTGTTAGTGGTAAAATTTCCACTGATTTCCATTTGCAAAGTCAGTCTTTATATTTCTGAGTTTATCAGGCCATTACTTTCCTTGTAATAAACTGTTTTACAAATTGTGCCATTATCTGTTGCCAATAGGTGGAAGGTGATGTGTGAAGGTCCAGTTACACTGCACTGTGAGAATTAAATGCAGATGTACAGGAAGATGGTAATGTGAGCCTACAACACCTATCACAACACATTAGCTGAACTAGTCAAGTGTAGAGCCTAATGTTGAAAAGAAGATACCTTATTTCAAGAACCTGTTTGCTTTACTCATGACTGGGTACTAAAATGGCATGAATGTTAATTTAGAAAAACAGCCTGTGAACCTTTTGCATGCTGGTACATTTGGAACAAAATATTTTATTAATGGAAAGGTATTTGGACTTTGGAATGGAGCAGAGAAGGATGGGGATGCAGGGAACGAATAGACAAGGAAAGGTGATAAGAACAGAGTTAGGGAATTTTATGTGCTTAGGTGGGTGAACCTGATCCAAACAAATTTTTATTTGCTTAAACGCAAATATACATTACTAAATGGATTTAATTGTTCTTAATTACATTTTTACAAAGTCTAAGGGTAAGTTGGAATTTGGGCATCATGTGGAAGTTACCAGAAGAATACAAGGTAGCAGAGAGTTCCTAACTCCAACAACTTGCTCTGCATGGGGAGGACAGGTGCTAAGAACTAAGAAAAGAAGCAGAACATACCCACACCCAAGATTAATGTAATGCTAGCAAACACAGTGTGTCCAACAGGATCTTGGGGTAGAGTTGGTTGTTGTTTGAAAGGGGAAAATACTGAGATGGTAAAGGGAGTGTGGGAGCCAAAGAAGTGGAATCTGACAAATCCACATGCAGTGAAGTTGAGGAGAAACTTAGGTTGATGGCACTATGCTTAGTTAATCCGAACAAGTATTAATGAGCATTTAATATTCCATTAGACATATAGACCCATCAAGCGCATCTGTGGCCTGGCTGCAGGGTATTGCAATGACAAAAAAATAAGACAGGTATTTGTCTGCCTACTCCAGAAGTCCATGGTGTTTCTCATCATAATTTCATGTCACAAATTAGTGCAGCCTAGTGGTGGTGGGTTAGCCCCACAAGCAGAGCTGACTCTGTGTTTTGAACCCCTATTTATATAGGTCCTCCACTTGTAGTATCCAAGTATAGACCAGCTAAGGCTGTTCCTCATAGTAGGCTGTCATCTCCACTTGGATTAATGAAGAACGGAAGAGGGAGATAGAGCAGTGTGAATGTAATGCAGTGACAGAAATGGGCTGAGGTATCCCGTCAGGGAGGGTGTAGGATCTCGGTCTTTGTGAAAGCAGGTAAGGCTCTGAAGTTTTATTTCTGTGAGAGGGGAAATGACGTTTGCATCTCCACCTGGAAGAACATTCCATTCTTGCCCCATGGGGAAAAACTGCACAGAGGTCAAGTCAAACAAAAAAGTTCCTTTGCGTGCTTGGAGTGTCTGTCTTCAGACGGCTCTGCCCACTTTCAGCTTTGCTTCATCCCAGGATCCTGTGGTGAAGGAGGGGTATCTTAGGACATAGTGCACGTTCCCTTCAGTGATCAAATGCTTAATGATTCCTAGCACTCTGAAAGCAAGTCTCTCTGCTGCCACCTTCACATCATCTTTCAATGCAGCCCACTCCAGTCTCTCACTTTAGTCCTCCCCTGCTCTCTTGCCTGAATGTTATCAATATTTTCTGTTATTACAGAATCTCATTACTCTTCTGCTAAATAATTAGACAAAAGCTGGCTGATAGAGTTTAAACGAATCAGCCTATTTGACAGTTAACCTGCCTGACACTGAGCTGACGCGGGTTAATTGTCAAAAAAGCTGATACACTTAAACTATATCAACCACCTTTTATTTGCTTGTTCAGTGAATGTGAGCTTGCCTTTGTGGAACTATTGTTACTGATAAGGAACACTGTGTTTCCAGTGTTTTTTAGTCCTATTATATGAGTAGCAATGTACCTGTTGGGAGGGATCTGGGAGTGTGCCCCTTCAGTTCTGCTCCTTCCTATTTTAATGTTTCCTTGGTTGTTAAGAATCATCTTCTTTCACTACCAAAATTGATTCACCTGTTAGTTGTGGTCACTTTCTCTTTCCAGAACAGGGTGTGTGTTTGTTTATTTCAGGTCCTTTTTGTAATTTGATTTAAATGGTCTATTGAGGAAAAAGGAAAAGGAGGAAAAACTTGTCACTTATACATCCACTTTGTTGTTAGTACAGCACAACATTGTTTAGAGCATAGTCTTAAAAATTGATCTCCTTCCTTTCTCTAGCTATCCATAGCTATTTTGTTCACATCATTCAAAAGACAGCATATAAATACCATCCTTGAGTTTGTGCAGTATATAATAGGTCAGGCTCAAACATAGTTTGTAAGTAATCCTGATGTATGTGTTTGTATGTGGTGGTTTTGTGTGTGGGTATATATATGTGTGTATATATATTTGTGTATTAAAGTCTTTCTATAAACAGACTATTGATAAACATTTTCTCATAGATATTCACAAGTTTTTCAGCTGATGGTGAAGTACTCATTTTGACTTACAGATAAATACATATGCCAAGGTGTGTCTTTGAATGTATCCCATCCCATGCTAGCATATATTGCCAAAGGAGGAACTTGACTTAAGGCATTATTGGGATAAGAATTGGGTGGCTGAAGTATTTTCCTTTTTTTTTTTTCCCTACCAAGATGTATAAAATATCTGAGAATCCTAGACTGATTGTGAAGCTGGCCTTTCTGCTCACCCCTGTGACTGTGAGTAGCTGGATTTTTAATGGGGGTTGCCAGTGGCAATATGAAAGCTACGGGAAGTAGGAGGGTCTGTTTACTTTATGTTGTTACTGAATTATCTGATTTGGTCTGAGGAGTATTTATTACCTTGTTTATGTATTCTGGGTAGCTTTTAAAAGATTATCGGTGATGCCTACAGCATTGAAGGGTGGCTTTTAAATCATGTTATCTAGTAAGTAAAATCCAATTAAATTATGTAAGAAATATATACGCACAAGTTATAGTCAAGAAAGTCTTTCATATTTTTTCTATGTTTGAATAACTTTATGATCCTGATCTTATTTGCTTGAGTGTAAAGCCATGCAATTTTATTTTGTATAACGTGCTTATTTGCAGTGTCTAGTGGACCATGAAAATAAATTGGAAGCAAACCATTTAATGTAAATGAAATGACCTTGGAAGGCATCTGCATATTGAAGTATGTAATAGGACTGTTTTCTTTTTCACCAAGGAAGCACATAATAGTAAAAAGATAAGAGAATAGGATTTGGTATACAGAGTCAGTTTTGTTGTGTTCCTAATCCAGAAATGCTGATAAACTTCTACTCAAGGAAAAGGTTAAAAAACACGCATCAAGGTCTGTGACACACAGAGCCAGCTGCTCAGGACTACACATGTGAGGAACATTCCTTTCTAATCTTTGTAGGTGATCAGGTTATGCCCTGACATGGGACCCTGGCGTGCTCATATTACCTTAAGCTGGCTCAGCAAGTGACCGTTGTTGATTTGCCAACTAATCATCCAGCCCCTTAAAAAATCTTGCAATCCATATGTGGTATATTCGTGTTGTAGGGAATGTAATGTTACTAATATAAATCCCTCTTATGTTAAATGGGATGTCCTTTAGTTTGAAAGGTGATTCATTACTTCTAATTCCACAAAACAGAAGACTGTTTTCATGAGGAACTTCATCATTTTCTGGAAATGTAACTTTTTTCCCCCAGAGAGATTCTACTGTTCATTTTTTTTTTTGCTGTAGGAAAATCTTGGTATTCCACTGGCTTTATTTCTGGACTTTGCTCCTGTTAAGCATTTACTTATTTTAAACTGAAATAACTGAAAGAACTCTAAATGTTTTCAATAGGCTTGTATTTTAATATGTTTAATCCTTCTGGACAGAAACATCAGAGCTGGGAGAGAAGATTAGCTGTTGGTCACCAGAGGTAAAGGGGAACAACTTACTGTGTCTAACATAATTTACATAAATTAATGTGTTGTTTATTCCTAGTTCCACACAGTACTGTTTTCTTGCTGCTTTAGATATACTGGCAAGGTTAATATTTTGTACTAATGACAGGACAAATACAATTTTTTTCCTTTATTTCAGGGTTAGAGAGTCATCCTGACTTAACAGGCAGGGATTTGTGAATTGAGAATGGTATTTCAGTTTGACAGGATGACCTCCAAAGTTCCCTTCCAACCAAAATTTTTCTGTCATTTTTAGTGAAGGGTATGGAGTTCTGTCCAAGAAACCACGAAAGCCTCTCTGAATAAACAAGAGCAACCCAATGGTAGCAGTCTAGTCTAGCATTCTTCTTCTGAATCCTTCATCTGGAGGACAGAAGGTGTGGTCCGTGGGTCTGGAGGATCTGTTTTGGTCCATGGGATTCTGTGGGCTTGGACTGGTGTGGGCCCAGGGTGAACTCATGGCAGTTACTGCAGCACAAAAGGCTCAGGAAGACGAGTTGTAGTTGCCCTATGGTAATGGTGAGCTGATTTGCAGGAAGGGTAGTCTGAAGTGTAGTTGTCCTGCAGTGCTGGGAGTTAATGCTTTCTCTTACCCGAACACACAGTACAAACCTGAACAACACAGACCAGGCAGCTATGGCAGAGTTCATGTCACAGAAATTAGTCATGTCAGAGCACACTGGAGCAGAACTGTGTGATACATATGTTGCTGGACTGAAACAGATGTGAAAAAAGAGCCAACTTGAGGTAATGACTCAGTGGACCCATGGGCACAATTCTTTTGTGGCTAAATTGTAGCTCAGTAAACCAGATAGTATTAGGAATGCTTTTATGACCTTACTTCTGTTACACAGAAGATTTTGCTCCTTTTATTGAGTGTATGGCTCATAAATGTGCACATTTAATAGAAATATGATTGTGTGCCTTCTTTCCTCACTCCTCTTTTCCTTAAGTGCTGCCATCTCTCATTTTTCCAGGGGCTGGATAAGGCAGAAACTTGGTAAATGTGATTAATAGACAAGCTAACCTAGCAAACTTTAATGCAAGATATGATTGGGAAAAGGAGAAAATTTAATTGGCCATGGAATACAGAGATCCTCTAGCTGAGCCAAACTGATAGGTGTGGATAGTGAAGGTGTGGCTGTACTGCTTTTACACTAAAGCTGGCCTGCTCAAGACACTTCAGATGGCTCTGCCTCCAACAATGTGGTCGACCCACAACCTCGATAATATAAGTCACCAGAGACATTCTGAGCAGCAGGCAAGCAAATGTGTGGGTACAAGGTCACAAAGATTCTCAGGATTTGTGAGTAAAGAAAAAGTGAACAGGTAGATGGTTTAGCTTCTCAAATGCAGAAGCACAATTCTGAGTGGGGACATGAGTCTTTCTTCATTTAGAAGAGAACCTCTAGCAGATTGCACCTCATCTTTATTGTTCTAGCACTTGTATGAATGATATTTATATGCTCTATCTTTTGTTCACCCAAGTATTGTGTTTGTATTTTTAATTGCTGTTGTGTGACTGGGATAGATGAAGGAATTTCTGGGGAAAAGTTTTATAATCTGTCCTGCATAGGAATTAGAGTACCATCGTGATCACAGTTGTGACCACAATGGGCACAGACTTTCACTGAGCTCCTGGTATATCTTGTGTTTCTTCGCCTTGAAGGTACAAAGCAGGTCATTGTGTAAGATGTGACACAGTGATGTTATAGATAATATGCAATCCCAATAGGATTGGGACAGGGTAGACTTTCTCAAGTGTTGTATGACCGTAGCACCCGTATAAACAAAGAGTAGCTCTGGGAAGACAGTTATTGGAGCAACACGGAGATTTGGGGCTGCTCACACCTGTAAAAGCAGCCTGTAGGCAATATTCAGAAGGCTATTGTAAATGAGAACAGTTCCTAGCTGACTGTCAGTGTAACTAAGCACCAAAGAGTGATCCCTGGTTTTGTGCCAAAATAAAGCAGATACGGATTCAGATCATGCAAGGAAATGTGAAAGATCTATAAAAGACGTCATCACAGAAGATCTGTACAGTACTACCTGCACATATCCCTGCTCACTCAGCCATTGTATTTAAAAATCTCATCTTTTTTGAGAGTCTGCTTTAGTCTGATAGTCTTTTTTGAAAGACTATTTTGAGTACCTATACTGTCCAAAAAAAAGACTACTGTTGTAGTCACGTGTTTTGTGTTAGTAGAAGGGTTTTAAATGGGGTTGTTATATGCATAGGGATAAAGCCAGGTTCTTTTCTGACGTATAACTATCTATGTGATGCTTAGATTGGAGAGTCATTTTGTACTTCTTCAGACCTTGGCTGAGATCAGAGGGGACATTGCTTAGTGAGAAGTGGCATAAAGTGCAGAGATGCAGTCTGACCTGGTAGGTTCACAACTACAGTTCAGCATTTCACAGACTTAGCAGCTCAGTTTTGAAGACAGCATGTGTATAAATGAGCTTAGCACAGTTCCTGAGCTAATGAGCTCTGACTCTTGCTACTGCACAATAACTGGGGCACAGAGCTGCACTAATGCAGCTTTGTTGCTCCATGGCCTGGAGCTGGCTCATCGTTCTCAGATTTCTATGCAACGTGCTGGCCCCACACCGTGTTCAGCACAGTCAGATCCCGTTGCATCTATCAGCACAGAGTGATTTGGGAGGTTGTTTTTAGTGTCCTTTGACTGAGTCCCAGATGAGTCTGGTTGTTCTGCTCTTTAGAGCTTCTCTGGTAACTTTTTGGACAATAAATGGGGTGTTCTTCAGGCCTGTGATTTACCAACATTTGGTAAAGAATAAAATTGCTTTGTTCTAGAGAAAGTTGAGTTGAAGACACCTTACTGGATTCTGAAACAGTGACAAAAGCTGGTTTAAACTACTGGGGTTAGTTTGGGGGTTGGTTTGGGTTTTGGTTTGGGGTGGGGGGTTTGGGGGTTGGGTTGGTTGGGGTTTTTTTTTTTTGGTCTTTCAACTCTATTATCAGATGTGTGAATATGCCATTTTGGCAAGGTGTCATTTTCCAGTTCATTGCTTTGGAATGCCATGTGAGAAATGTGCATTCGCATTACAAACGGCTTTAATGGGTAATTGGATAAGTGCAATTTAATGAGAGAAATGAAATTTTAAAAATCCATGTTTATGTAATTCAACTGTCAAGAAATTACCCTCATGCTATAGCATAACATTAAGGGAGACAAAATAAAATAATGGGATGAATAAATTACCATGTACCGAACATTTGTGTTAGATCTGCTCTTTCTTCTTTCCAGTTGTGGCTGTTAGTAATGCTTTTGCAAGAAAAGGAAATCACGATGGGGCAAATGAAAGTTTAAAAGATATTTCCATTTTGCTTCAGTCCAGATTTTAACAATGGCTTCTTTGCTAGGAGTGGCCAAGTTGTGTCCTGTCTGGGACTCAGAACCCTGATGCTCAGATGCCCAAGTCCTCGTGTACACGACTTGACCCACAGCAGAGAGTCCTGAGGACTTCTGATGTTGCTAAAGATGTTATGTGGATATGTTCAGACTTCTGCTTAAGAATGATGTCTATGTTTCCCTTAAGAAACATGGAAAATATTCTTGGACTTACTGGGGATTAGAAAAAGGAGGAGGCTTGGATTCATTTTGCCTGACTTTGGTGATCTGGGTTGCTCACATTCAAAGACAGAAAAAGACACTTGTCAGAAGGCAGAAGGTTTTATCTGAGACGATGATGAGTGGAGCTGCCTGCCTACATGGACTGGCAATGGGAAGGCTCTGGTAGAGGAAGGTATTTGTCAGTCTGCATGATTGCTTTTGGTTTTCAAAGTTAGAAGATGTTTTTGATTTCTGTTTGATCCTAAGAATGTTTTTTCACTGTTGTTAATTAAACATTAACTCATCTCTTTTCCTGAGGCAATGTTTCCAGATACATTTCTGTTTTGTGTAATGGCAGTCCTTTTGACTGGTGTTTTGGGATTTGTACTAGGGCCTACTAAGTGGAAATGTGTGAATCAAAAAGCCAGCTTTCATACCTTAGAAATGGAAACAGACTTGTATCTCTTACAGGCTGAGAGCAGAGCGGGTTTTGCAACAGCCTCTTGAGGGACTGATATAGTACCCCACTATATGGGAAACTGTTGACAGTGCCCAGGTTGCACCCTATAACTCTGTCCTGGTGTGAAACTCTCCTTTATGTGATTACTGGTTGCCGTTCCCAAAACTAATAACATGAGTTAGTTTGAGCTTAGATCTGATGTACGTAACTAAGAACTTTTAACAGACTGCTTGTATTCTTCACAGGGCAGGCACTGAAATCCATTGAGTTTGCATTCACAGGTGCATTCTCTGTCATTCTGCAATAAAAATCTATATGTAATATAAATCAGTGTTTAATCTAGCACCTCTTTTTTTCCCTTCAAGGAATTTTAACATCTCATCTACTCTCAAGCATGTCACTGAGAGCTGAGTCACCACCCAGTGAATTAGTCTATCTTTTGACTCTATGGCAACAAATAAGTCCTATTTATTCTAGTTGAGCATGTATTTACATTTTAGGACACCCACATAGCACTGCTCACTTTTTTAATAACAGTAGGGTTGAAATGTTATTTATTTTGGAAAAAGAAAACTGTCTTGCTCAAGACTATTGATCATGAGCTTTTTAATATATATTAGTATGAAAGCCTTTAGGATTGGTTAACATAAATATTCACCTTTACTGCTGAGAAGATGTGGAGCTTGGAGAAATACATAAAAGCATTATATTGTTATTAAACAGTGTCTAAAAGCAAAAGGGGAATGAACTGATTTGTTTTTCACGGTCTATTTAAAAAAATGTCAAAACACTGTAATGCAAGTTATATCTTTCTCCATACAGAGCTGGTTTTTCTAGTAAGGGCAGAATTATTTTTTGTTATTTTAAAAAATATGTTAGAAGTTATTATCCTCTTTTTATCCTAATTATTAGATATGTTGCACATATCCAACACTTCTTTTGTGTTTATTTTTCAGTTTATACTAGTTACTTGATTTTGAAGTTTTTGAAAGTAATTATAAACATGCTGGTTTTCTGTCGTGAGTATGTTTTTTGCCTCTAATGAAGAGAAACAAGTAATTCAAATTTTAAAAGTTGCACATTTGGACATTTGCAATTATAATTCCATAAGCCACTCATTTATTTTCTATCCAAACTATTCCAGAGTACGGGTTAGAAAACTTCCTGAAGTTTCTCAGATGAGATTTCTACCCAACAGTTATACTCAATTTGAGATAGAGGAAAGGTGTGATTCCCTCTTTGCGGGTTTAAGCTCCTGCTGAGTGCAGCGAGGTTGCAGACTTGGTAGCTCCTGAAGTTGGTTCCAGAAGCATAACTGTGGCTTGGTTCCTCCCCAGGTTCAGTGGATCGGTAAGAGCCTCCCACCACCTTGGGGAGGAAGCAAACACGGAGTGAAGTGTTGGTGAGGCCTTGCTGTTGAAGCAGAGAGACCATAACACCGTGACTGTAACAGTAGTGTACTGCTGCAGTCGTGTAGTGCAACACCGCAGCATTAACCGGAAAGCACGAATTTCAGTGATAGTTCTGACAAAAATCTCCATCCAGGTCTTCCTGCCTCTCCTAAACAGGCAGCACCAAGGGAAAAGAGTGCTCCCGGCTCCTGCTGAGTGATTCAGCCTCCTTCAGTGTCTGTCCTCAGTGCTATGTAGGCAGAGAGCTCATTAGTATGTGTCTTTTTGTAGCGTTGTTTGTCCTTTTCCCAGTAGTATAAGTAACATGCTGCTGCTTCCATGACTTTTACCAATCCTCAATCAATGCTTAAGTTTAAAACTGCCTACACTGTCCTCAATAGGGGGAAATTATTATGCAGTGATATAGTGAAATTAAAACCCAATAGCACTTTTGGAATAATACCCTGTTAGGACTGCTTAGTTCAGAATACAAATACATTCTTGGGTTCAGTGTTTGGTTATTACAGAAAAGCTAGCTGTTGCAAAATGGCTTTTAATGCAGCATCTGGTTTTGGTGGAGCTTACTGAGTGTTGCCGGTCCAAAGGGACTGTGGCTGCAGCCTTCTGGGAGGGAGTGTAGCTTTACCCTCATTTCACAATATTTTCTTTGGAAGTTCATAGCACCCAACTGACCCTGTCATTCACCTGTGCTGGTATTCCCCTATCCCTTCTTAAAAACAGCTTCTTGTTCTACTAATTATTACCAGTCTATTTTAGGAAATACTATCTCCTCCTTTGATTTTTTTTGATGGCAGTTGAAACTTAAAATTTTCTCTATTTTTTTTTTTTTTTTTTTTAAATCCTGTGAATGTCATTATTGACACAGATGAAGACAGCAATTTAGGAAATACATTGTAGCATTTTTCAGGTATACTGTATCCTTCCTGGGGATTGAATTGCTCAGTCACTAGAAATAGAAATTTTGTATGAGACTTGATTACAGAGGACTAGAGCTAGTGAAATTCTCCTGGCTCCTGGCACCCTGGATGAAAGTATGTGGGAGTCCTGGAGAAACCCCCACAATTAGACAATATTGTCAGTCACTGGATATTTGAAGTTGTTTGTGACATGGAAACATTTCTGCTTTATTCTTACCCTTGAATGGAGGTTCTTTCAATATCATGTAGAGGTAGTTGCATAGTGCAAAAATATGATAACCTTAATAGACTGAAGACGGAAGGACTGTAATTGTAAGAGCTGTTAACCTAGACATTTTTACAAGACTGTCAAATTGTACAATAACAACTATGTTATGAACTAGGATGAGGGGTAAACAGCTAAAACTTTAATACAATGACAAGCATTTAAAATAAATATTAAAACTGAAAATGCATTAACCATCTGAAATCTATATAATACTTTGAAAATGTAATATGGTTTTCAATGTCATGTGCTTGACACAGTATATGGTATTCCTCAGGAGAAAAATTCCTGACCAGTCAAGCACATACCAAGGGAGAGATGTGTGAGACTATTTCAACGGTGTGCTATTTTTGCAATATACTACAAAGCTGCTTCTCACAAACACTCAGGTTTCACTGTATTCACATGAGTTTTGCAAACCTGATTCTACGAGCACTCCGTACTTTGAGTGTCATGTCCTATGTTTGTGGATTTGACTTTAATCTGCTAGTATCTTTGAAATTTTACTAGTCCACAGTGGTTAAAAAAATACCGTCTCCCAGTTGTATTATATGTTCCTCTGGAAAGCAGCTTCTTAGGAAGAATAACACAGAAATCTAACCCAGCAACTCTTACAAGTGTTCCTACTTACTCTGAAAGGATAAACCCCTATGATGAAGAAGTTGTGTTAATAGCACTTTTCTTCTCTGGAAAGGGGTACGGGATTCAGGCAGTATGCTTACTGCTCATTAGAGGTCAGCAGTGAAGCACTACAGGAAGAGTTGAGCAGTCATTTAAAGAACTGAGTTCTCTTCTGTTTGGAAGTTATTTTACTGTATCTGAGACAGGAAGAAAAAAAATCTGTTTTCCAGATGTGGATTTTAAATATATTCTCTTAAAAGAGATTTCAGGTTAAAATGCATGAGGATATAGTTTCTGAACATTGGATTCAACATAACATTAGTTCCTTGCTAATATTTATTTTATGTAATAGTAGGGTATCCATCACTTGAATGCAAGCTAGATGATTTTGCAGGCAAACCCAACAGATTTAAAGTACAAATTAAAGGTGTAATAATTATCTCAGTATGCCTCCAAACAGAGATATACTACATGAGAGAAAGTCACATTACTGCCTTAAGTACAGGGTGCATAACTGTCATCTTCAGTTCTGACAAATCAGCACTACAGAGATGTGGTGAGTACAATCTAAAAGTTTTACGTTTTATTACCTCGATTGTATTTTAATGTGGATGCCAAATGCAAAAATGCATGCAATATAACGCTCACTTGGTCACCAGTGTCCCAAATGCACATTTAATCTTCCAGTTTCAATATGCATCATTAAGACCTGTCTCCTCTAAGGCTCATTATGGCCCCAAGCCAAACCTCACCATCGTTAAGACTCCACTGCCTCCTACCGACTTTTTGTCAGGACCCTAAAATAGTAGTCCCCAAGAGACTAGCAGTTCATATTGGTGGAAATGGTAAAGCAGTTTAACAGTTTAAAAACAGTGCTTTTTAACATTCTTGAATAATTTACATAATCTGAAAAAATGAATTCCTCTGCAGACATTTAATTCCAGAGTGAAGAATTGCTACGGTTTTCATTTCGGTCTTAGGGACAGAATTATTAACGTACTAAATCAAGTAAATTAGATATCATGCAAAACTGGGTTATTTTTCAGGATTTAATAATGCAAAATCAATAGAAGCATTTACTGCATTCTGGTGCTTTTTGAACATGGTCTGAGACAGTTTTTCAAAAAACAGTTTTTCAGCACTCAGGCTACTGTGAACTGCTGCGAAGGCAGTTCCTCGTAAATTGCTCCCAGAGGCCTCTGCAGTCGAACATCCTCCTCCCCACCACCTTTAGGTTTTGCCCAAAGCTTCAACTGAACATTTCAGGCTTTACATATAAGAATAAAAATCACAGTCAGTCAGCACAAACATGTGCCTCTCTTATGAAAGTTCAGGGCCTCATTTTATATTTTGCAAAGTTTCTATGAGCTTTGAGGTAAAGGTACAAAGGATGCCCTGAAGAATTAAAAAATCCAGTCCTTGTCTTCTCTACCCCACTCTCTCAGCTTGAAAAGGAGCTGTGCTGTTTCCTATTGAAAACAAACAAATCCTTCTTGACGGCTTTTTCTAGAAGCTAGAGTTACCCCTAAAAATGCAATATTCCTTCAATCAGTATCAGGGTTATATAGCCATCTCCATCCACTGTCCTTTCCAAGCAATCTGTCTGCCATCACATTAATCTCAAGAGTAAAATTAATGGAATACTTTATTGTCATTTTTGTTTTTGAGAAAAATATGGCTTCTGTTAAACATGGTACATAAAATGCCTAAAGAAATCGGGCACTCAAAACTGAATCTTGCTCTGGTTGGCAGGACAGAGTTAACTGTTTATATTGAAGTACCAGTAAATCCATTAGCATATTCTGTTTACCATTCTTACAGGACATAGTTTTGTTTACCAGTCCCAGAGACATCAACATTTTTAAAGTGAGGTGGTAAATGTTAATGATGTAAGTCAAGATCAACTGCATTTTTGAAAGAATCTCAGGGACTGTCTATGTATATTCAGATGCTGGCATTGGTCCTGTTCAGTGGAAGACAGCTGAAGATGAAGGCTTAATTGTGGAAGCATCCTAGCTAAATAAAACAAAGGAAAGTGGTTTGGATTTGACCCAATAAATGGGCCTCAAAGGTGGGAAGTAACTGTATATGTTTCTAGGGAAGTAGGGACACCCCCCACTCCCACCCCCCCACACACACAGCAAAAATAGCTAGAATAAAATTCTTTAATTTTCTACTGTGTGTAATGCAATTGTACAAAGTATTCTGAGGCGGTGAGAAAATAAACCCTTTTAGTTATCATGCGATTCTGTCTATCCTCCTCTCCTTCTCTCTTCCTTTCAGATGGGTAATGGCATAGTTCTGAGACTTTGTAGACTTTGCCTAGCTGGTCATTCCTGAACTGCATGACATACATGAAATGCACTTAGATTCTGAAAGGACTTAATCTGTGCTCTTCTAATCAGCCTCTTGGTACATTTGGGCACAATGTTGTATAGGTATCTAAATACCTGATTGTCCCCAGCATGTCTCAAATTTTGTGGGCAGAACCTCTATCTGGTGCATGGGGAGGAATGATGGGGCATCATGTTCTGATTCCAGGCTGCTTTGGCAAGCATGCTGTATTCAGCAAATAAAAGGCCAGGTTTTCTGCTCCACTAGATGTGATCTGCACAGCCAGCTAGACTTAAATTGGTTTGAATTGGCATTTGGGTTGCCCTCCAGGGCTGCTGTGAGGAAGAGAACAGAGAACAGCAGGTATAGCAGTGGAGGTGTTTCATTCTGCTCATCAGTCTCATTGAATAAGTCTTTTTTTTTCTTTCTTTTTTTTCTTCTCATTAGTACTTAGAAAAAGGAGCAGAAAGGCACAAAGATAGTTAATATAATTCCTCAGTCTTTATCACGTCATGCTTCTATTGCACATGCAAGAGAAGTGACTACAGCGTAGTGTAGAGATTTCCAATATTGCTTTAATCTAGCTAACAAGGGCAGTCCTAGCACTGGGCTGTGGCAGCATAGAGTTGCATTCGTTTAAATTGTGGAGGACATACGTTCTGTATCTACCCTCATTTCCTAGTTTGAAGCATGGGGAACAATTTTTTCTACGCTAGATTTCACCTTTCAGCATATTACAGTATAATTTGATCTTTTATCCTTATTTCTCTTTCAGTGAAGTAGCAAGGAAAACATGCTGCTCTGCCAGAGAATTTTAACTCTCAGGTACTGCTGCAGGTTGTGCTAAAAACCACTCTGGCTTCCCAAGCGGTCTGTGTTTGGCTCAGTGCAATTGTGCTGCTGTTCGCTTCAGGAAACCTTCCAGAGTGATGGTCTAATACAGCAAGCGTGTTGTGGACCTAACTCGTCCTTGCCTTGTATTTTGCTGGCACTTTCATCTATGTAAAAAGATGTAAAACGTGCCAATGTGTTGAAAATCCTGATCTGAAAACCCTCTGCACCACTGACAGGTTAGTTTTTCCCAAGTGATTTCACAACATAAGACCCAACCCAGAGGCAAAAAAACCTCATGCAGAACTGGAATGGAAGGAAACCAGAAAGTCTATTTAGCTACGTTCCTATTTGCATTATCATGTAATTGTCTATGGCAAGATGAGATATCTGAATAAAAGACTATTGAACATTTTTTTTTCCATTCTACATTCTTGCATGAATATTTTTGTATTTTCAGCACCTAACTTACGGGAAAACTGGAAACCTCAACACTTTAAGTTTTGTAAGACACTATAGGTTTATCAAATATTGTTTCTGCCTCTAGTTATATTTCTTAAAACCTGTCCAGATCTGTCCTAATTCCATGGCCGGTTTTTCATCTGTTTTCAGGAAGGAAGGGAGTCAGGATATAATACAAATGAATACTTCTCGATAGATGATAAAATGGACATTATAAGAACTCTTTCCTTTCAAAACAACTCTACTGAACATGAAGGTAGCGTTTCCCTTGTACATATAATCAGACTATACTCAGCCTTCTGCTCAGTAAGAGCATATTAGGGAATAAGATACTTTTGCCAAACTACAGTGGAATTTGTTCCACTAATTATTTCAGTAATTTTTAAAAAATTTGGTATTTTTATTTCAAAAGATACTGACTTCACACCATTACTTGTCAGTCATCTATACTGTAGCCATGAGAAGTTTTGTTTAGACATCTGTTATATGTGAAGCAGAGTATTTATCTTGCTCATCCGTACCATCAGCATCTTGCAGCATAGTGATTACTGAGTGATCATACCTTAGACTTAGGACAAATTTCATTGTTCCCTAAATCTCTGAAAAGAAGTTATATGCCTGGAGTCTTTACTTGGAGATTTGGGGACAAAGGCTTTTTGAAAATGAAACTTTGGGGTGCTGAGAACCTACACACTGGCCAGAAATATGGGGCAGTGAAAAGTAATAGGCAGTTTTGATTCAAAATCCTTTGTTAGAAAATGATTAAGAGCATACTAGAAATAGAATATAATGGCATTGTAATTTAATAGCCTTGCAGGTTTTATTTGTAATATTTACATTGCTAATAACTGCGAAGAGGTTTGGGGCATAGTTATTTTTAGTTGTCATGGTCATGATACAACTTGTATGTTACAGTGGCCTTTCGCTGAATGAGGATTGCCTTATCAAGTGAATAACATTCAAGTGAATACAATGTTAAGTGTACGTCTTGAGAAGCTGGTAAGTGATTATTTGAATTCTAAACAGCCAAGGTGACTGTAAGTGTACTTTAATGTCTAACACAGACATAGTAATAACCCCCTCCCCTAGTTTCAGAACTGCTCATAATTTTCATTTGTTATTTCATTCAATAGAGATTAATTGTAGAAAGACTAGAAAAGTGATTCTCAGCTATTTGATTGGTTTCTGCAAAGCCAAAGCAGCTGGAGCACTATTACCACATAACTCATCCAGAGGGCCCATTGCCATTAGTCACACTAATGTCCGATCGCACCATTAGCTTAAGCGAACTCTCAGTCAACATCCATTTAATTTTTCTTTCATGAATAATTGTTTCTGTGAAGGACAGGTGGCTGGCTCTAGCCTTGACACAAGTCTGAGGGGGATGCTTCTTCCCCATTTAAGCTTCTGGTATAGGATTAAAGATGTTTTGCATATTTTGGTCTGTGGTAGAGGGAGGTTGTGCAAAAGTGGGGCAAAATTAGTATACTAAATAATAGCATGAAAATCCCAAGTAATCAATAGTAAGTTATTGTTGGCTAAACTGTAGATAGTCCTTTCACAGATCCATAACATGTAGAGAGTCTCTCTTCTATGGCTGTTGCATGACCTTCTCTGAAAGTTCAAAAATTACTTGTTCATCCTTGCCTCAAAGAAAGAAGCCGTAGAAGAGATGGAAAGGACAAAGTACTGTGAAGCATTCATTGACAGGCCACACAGCAAAGGTTGGATGGCATTTTGGTGAGCAGAGCAAAGACTACTGCCTATAGAGTAACACAGATGCATCAGGCACACTATCCTGTGACTAATACTGAAGCAGGACAGCTCTGACTGAATCCTTGATGGGATCAAAAATTAGCATCTAACATGTAAGTGGATTTTTTTAAAGTAGCTTGCTCCAGGATGCACAACCAAAGTGTTAACCAGCAAGCCAGATAGCCAGTTTCTGATCTATCCTGGGGGAATGTAATTGTTGGGTGATTTCATCGTTTCAACAGTGCAAAAAGAAACAGCATTTGACTCATCAAGTGGGGATAGACTAAAATCATATTACTACTGAGCTATGATGATATCAACCCACGTGTACTGCAACATCCAACAACAAGGACCCATATGTGAAATGCTACAGTTGGAAGTCCTTTGAGGTTTTTCTCTTGAACTCTTGCTCAATTATCTGTGAGATGGTGGTAGGCAATATAACTCCATGTGTTTGAGAAAGCAAGAAATTAAAGAATGGTAATATTCTTGCCCATTTCCTTTTAAGCTGATCTTTCTAGTCTTGGGCATTAATAGAATTTCTAGAAAAGGATTTTTCTGGGATTGAGGAAGAAGGAAGTGGTGCTAACAGAGGAACATTTCACAGGTGCAAAATTCCACCATTCAGAAGGAAAGTATGTTGGATTGTGGATGATGACAGTGTCCCAGGATCATAAGTAGCCATTATGAACACATCATAGCAGTACTAAAGTAACTTAATACTATGAAATCAACAAGATCTTTTTATTAAGAAACATATACATGACATCAGTCATCATTATGCCAAGTTTCCTGCAGTGATCCGGACAAAGTTTTAGTTCTTAGCTCTGCTTTATAGGTTTCTGCTCCTGACAGTTGTGCTTTAAATTTTTTTGAAAGCAACCTCTGTATTTTGAAAACTCAAACTGGTGCCAGAGTAGAACACCAGTAGAACTGGATAACTGTTTTCATTTAAAAGTAAATTAACTGAAAAATGCAGTTTGGGAAGGGACAAAATTGTTCATGATGAGTGTCAGGTTTAGGTAAGAGGAATATCTGGAAAGAGTGATGAAAATACTTGAAAAGTTTAATTTTGAAAAGTACAGAAGTTTTAGACTGTTTCTCAAAATGTTGTCTTTGCATAAACACTTTTCTTAAATTCCTGTATGAAAAAGTAAAATATATATTCCATTCTTCCTGACAATATGTCAATAAAAATGTCAGGAATATTTATTTCTATTTCAGTCACTGAGCTGAACTCTCTGTGGGTTCTGAAGAACACTTAATGAAATTTAAACGTAATCTTACAGCTAAGCATATGTTTTAGGGACCTGACGCAGCATCTTTACTCAGTTAGAGCTTTGACATTGATTTTAATTGATCAGTCTAAAAAATTAAGAAAATATTTCAGCCTGTGTTAGACTGAATTCATGAATAAAGGCTTCAGTGTGTGTCATCTGTATATACTAAGTAGTACAAGTGGTTACTGTTATGGGTAAAAACCACGCCACACAAACTCATAACAGTTACTCACTACCAGTGTATGTATGCTTTCTAAATAACTTCTTCCTTCACATTGCTGACACATGGTATTTCTGTGACTGAACCCTTTCTCTTGGGATCTCCTTATTTCCACAAGAAGAAGCCCTCTTTCTTAAAAGAAATACTCTGTGTTAAAATACTATCTATCTAACTGTGAAGTAGATTTTGAAGTGAAATTTAAGCTGTTTCTTTGTTTGGGCTCTAGGTTTGCATCCAAGCATTCAAAAAATTAATCAGCTGTGCTTTCTGTTAGAAGACACCTATGGAAATAGTTGAGAGAGAAAACTTTCAAGTCAGAATTTATTTACCTTTCACATTCTTCATAATAAACTTATAGAGAAAATACCCTTTTGCGATCTTATTTTTCTGCTCTGTGATTTCATTACTAGCCATAGAAATCTTTCAAATTCATGAAGGTAACAGGTGACTGATTACTCAATGATGCAGCAGAATAAATCTGTTGTAACCATAATTAAAGAGCAAATTTGTTCCACACTGCCCATGCAGTGGGCATTAAATGTGTTACACAGAGGAAGTGGACACCTTATTGATTACAAGCAGTTCCCTAATAAATTGAGATAATTAATTTCCACTGAGCATCTTGCATACAGATGTAACTTTAAAGCAAGTAAAAATATTTTTAGAGTTCATCAGAAATTGCTAGCTTCTGTTTTTAACATTTTCAAAGTACTTTTTGACTATGGTCTTATTCTGTCTTTTTCAAAGTCAATTCTAATTAAAATAGCCTTAAAAAAAATCAATTTCCACAACTGAATATGTGTATTTCTCTTACAGCTAAATAAAAGGTTTTGGCTGGAATCACACTCTCCTGAAGTTAAGACCCATTGGGAGCAACCAGTAAAAGTTAAATCTCTTTATGCCTCTGCTTTACAGGTTTCCTGACCTGTTTAATGCTGAAATGATGAGGACACTGAAGGAGACAAAAGTTCTCACACCCACACCTTGACATAGTGATGGAAAGCTCTGTCAGTATTGGGGCATCAACGTTATTTGTGTGAATACCCAGCATCCCTCCCAGCACCCGGTGTTCTCTCCAGTCCTTGGAAATAATACTCCTGGGATACACTACCAGCATGGCTTGCCTAACCCATGCAGTTCCTACAGAGGGAAAGCACTATTTCATGCCAAGGTGTGCTGAAAAGCCATAGATTCTGGGGCTGGTTTATTTTTGTGGACTTCTCACAGGCTGGCAGCAGTAGATGACATGGATGTTTTTCATCCAGATTGTGGTTTGCTTTTCTTAGGTCTAGGAAACCAGATCCATGAGGAAGGGCACCATGACCACGTGGTATCTGTTTACCGTAGTGCAAGAGAGATGAGCTCCCTGCAATTCCAGGACGAGATTTCTTTTTGCCCTTACCATTTTTAATATTGTCACCATCAAATATTGGGGACGTAGATTTTATGTCCACAGGCTCCTTTGCATTGGCACATTTTAATAAAAGGCTTGACTTTTGTGTCTAGAACTGCTTCCTTGAACTTATTCCTTCAGGCCTTTTTAAATAATGATCCCTACAAGAACTTAGCCAGCTAATGAGGAAATAACGACCTGACAATGAGGCAGCTGAAAATAAAATATCCACTTTCATATATATATATATACATATATGTATTTAATGTATGTAACTTACAAAATTGACAGTATATTTTGCTTCTTTCCCTTTACATAATGCTTGTAGCAATATTGTAGGGGATGCTGCTTTTTCTGCATTCTTACTACATTTGTTCGTGAAGTGAAATGGTCAGATCAATATAATCACAGCAATGAGCTTGTGCACAGGTACCTTTGTCAATAGAACTTCTATTGATGGGTTTAAGTTTGCTGCTTTAAGAGCTTTCTATACAGTTATTCAGCAATTGAGCTGATACATGTAAGTACACAGGGACATGTCATTGCAGTCGTCTTTTGTGGGAAAGTTTATTCTACAAAAATGAAAACTTCGTTTGGGAAAATTCCTATTTTGGAAGGAAGTTTTGGTTCTGTAAGAGAACTGACATCAGATCAGTGATTGCCTTGTGGTTTTAACACTTTGCTAAGTCATTGACAGTGCTCTGAACATCTCCAGCATGAGTACCTGAGAGGCACTTCCAGGAGATGGCAGTAAATGTCACTGTGCCTGCTCAAAACATAATTCCTCTCTGCAGAAAAAGTTAGGAGTTTGGTCCTTTAGAAGAAATGTTTGCAGTTTGCTAAGTCAAGAAATCCAGCTGTCAGGTAGCTTCCGGAAGCCTGACTTCCAGATTAGCCTTCGGTTTGCAAAAATTTGGCACGCAGCTTATACTTCCCTTGGCCTGCATTTACCAAAAATTGGTCATAAGATGCCAGCCGTGATGAAGTCCACCTTCAGACAGTGCTGTCCTCCGAGTCTGAATATCAGTAAAGCTGTGGAACTTAAAGACAAAGCAGAGAAAGGTAAAACTGTAACCTGTCAGCATAATTATTGTAACAAATCATATTTATAGTGTATCTAGGCCTAAAAGTGCCAGACCTTGATTAATAATCAATTGTAATTGCTGTTTAGAATTAATGACTTTCCTGAGTTGCTGACTTGAAAAATGATCCAGAAACATTTTCCCACACCTTTTTTGAGGTGCTGCTAACTTGATTTTGAAGACAATTTAATATTTTGAACATCATCACATAATCCTTTTATTATCTTTCCTTCCTTTTTCAATTTGTTTCATGAGGACCTAAAAATATACAAACACAGCAATAGCTCAAGTCATGGTGTTGACCTCTGAAGTCTGCTTCACCGTAATTTCTTTTGTGCCCTTTCAAGCCAGTTGAAATGGGTTTTCATCCCACAATGACACCCGAAATACTCCATAAAGCTGGACTGTCTTGTGGTAGGTGCTGTATAAGCAGAGTCCAGAGAACTAGATACACTGAGGTGACCAGAGAAATAGTAAGGTCAGAGTTGGGTTTGCGTAAAGAGGATGACCAGTATGTATTTTAATGGATTTATTTATAGAAACAAACTTTCCTCCCCCTGAATTTTCTGTGTTTTAGATGTTAGTTCAAATTTAAAATGTTTTGTTGTAATTTTTGTACTTGAGTTTTCAGTACAGTTGACTTGTTCCTTGGTCTGTTGCGTTTGATGGGTCTGTAAGGTATTTGTTGCTGACACTAGGTGTCACACTAAGAATGTTTCTGTTTCTGGAAAGAAACAAAACCTTTGCCAGTAAATGAGTATATGCTCTTCCCAGAATATCCTTCTCTCAGTCAGAATGCTCGAAGTCAGTAGGAGTTTTTGCATTTATTTATTTTGGTGCAGTTGAGTTTGTGCCCTTGAGGCTTACCTTGATTCACTCCTTGTAGAATTGCAAGACATGGACACAAACTGCCAATTTGGCAGCCACTTGGATTTGGTGTCCCCATTCAGTGTCCAAGGAGCTAACTAAGGAAAATGACATTTGCCTCCAAATGTTGCCCAGATTTTTCCAAGATTTGGTTATGGAGTCCATTAGGTTTTCCAATACAGTATTGTAGCTCCATAAATAAAAGTACGAATGAGCAGTTCTCAAAACAGCATTCAGCAGGACAGATTCTGTCCAGATTTGCATGCTCTAAAACCCAAAGTCAGTGAACTGGTTCCTGGACTTTGGCTGGAGAGCATGCATTATTCCATGCTTCATGCCAAGCCCTCAAACCCCCTGTGACCCTACAGTCGCTGCCTCTTCCCCCTGCAATGAGTTTCATTGGGACACTTCTATGGCACATACATGCCTAGGAGGGCAGTGAGAGAGGTGGAAGAACTAGCCCAGTGGTAGCAGAAAGGATTTTTGTACAATAATTGTGCAAAGTTCAGAGAGTCAAAGCTTCCAAGTATTTTGCCAGGAGCTTCTCTGTATATAGCTATTTATATAAGGTCTAATCTAAAGCTTGTTGAAGTACAGAAGCCTGTGCATTGATGGTGGTGTACTGCGGATTAGGCCTTAGTGCGGACGTGAAAAGACAGGTCTGTGCCTGAAGTGTTTGCAATTAGGAACACAGCATGTAGATGGAAAGATGGATGCAACAGAGAACTTTAAAATTATCTATTTATTTTTCATTTGAACTTTTCTTATTTGGGTGAGCAATTCATTCACAAGGTGTCTTATGCCAGCTTATACTGATAAATGCAAGAACTTTGTTTTGGAAGATTCTGAAAGCTTTTAGAGATAAAGCCTTTATTCGTTCTTCCAGCCTGATGTTCTGAGAAAAGGGTTTAAATCCTAAGCACTTGCAATTCTCCAGCAACATGCGATAGACTCAGGTTGAAAGCACTATAAAACTTGTTTACAAGGACTCAAAGAGTGAAAAATTGTTTCATTTAAAATGCTGCAGAGGAAGTAGCACCTGACAGCTCCGGAGCCTGATTTTTTTCCTGTCTCACAGCAGGGATAATGCACCAGCATGGACATTCCTGTCACTTTAGAAAGCCCTTACACCACCTGTGCACATGTGGGCCAGATAACACAAGAGGGATACAAGGCAATGGACAAAACTATTTCCATTCCATTCACCTGCTTCTTCCTGAGTTTTGTGGTTTTAAACATCACAAAGGAAGGTCTGCTCTAGTTTTTCTCCCATCACTGTCTATCTTGAGGGTAAGAACAATGGTGGGACAGACAGAGCTATATCCTGTATTCTTCCTCCTAAAGTAAGACAGGTAGCAAAGAGAGGCAGATGGATCTCATGAGTCTATTAACGTTGTGGGGCTCTGATACCTATTTGCTTTGTCTTGTACCCATCTGATACATGGAAAAACTGAAAGAGCTGTTGATGCTGAAAAATGTTCAATGTCAGGTAAAGAAATCTGAAATTCTTGGTGCTTGTCTCACCCTCCTGCCAGTTGGCATGGTTTTGGTCTGTGAATTGTGTTTGCACTAGCACAGATTAGATAAACACACAGGTTCTATGGAGCAAAGCCTTCCTGGTAACAAGTACAACATGGTGGCAGGTCTCATGTTCTGGGATCAAGGCTTGCTGTTATGCCCGTTAGACCAAACTTTGACTGTATATACAGTAAAAAGATAATGTGGTGCAGAAATGGTCAGGCTAGTGTTCTGGACCCTGGCTCTGCCCACATGTATTAGTTATTCTGCCACTTGCTTACACCAATCAGACCTAGACAGAACATTGGTTTGCAGTGCTCTGCATCCCAAACATTGAAAGATAATGCTTAAGAGTGAGAGTCAGTGTCTCACAACTATTAAAGCAAAACCAAAACTTTCACTGCCCTGTTTTGTCCTTCTCTATGCAAGACACATAATGAATGTATACAAGAGGCTTATTTGCATGCTTGCAAGTAATGTGGATATTGTAAACTATAGCATGTTCAACATATTCTGCTTCAGATCATGTATGAGAAATGCAAGAAGCTGCATAAAACATAATTGCAGCTTGAAGTAAGGAAGGAGAAGATGGCTCTAGGAGGGCCCAAGGGCAGCATTAGTACTGACACTGCTTTTTTACTTGCTGTTGGTCTCACCACATAGGCTTCTCAGTGCCTTTGGTTTGGGGAAATGAGTAGCTTTTTTTTTCCCCTCAGTGCAGACCCATCAGCCATGAGATGGGAAACAGGAAAAAAAATCATGTGGTTTTTGTCCTCAGCAGATTACACTACCCTTGGTAGGTGAGGATGGCAATTCTGCAAGCCAACTGTGTGTCTGAGACCATGGTTCAGCTGGATGAAATTGTGACAAGAGTTGCCAGGGCAGGATATGAGGTGGGATATCTGATGCCTGCTAGTTCTTGTGCCTTATGTTATTTTCTAACCTGAATGAAGAACAAAAAAAATAAATGCACACAATAGTATTGTGCATCTAAGACTCAATTTTAGCTCTGCAGTTTCAATAACTGTACAGACCATAATGTGCTTTAGGATATGTCAGATGCGTTCTCATCTCCACTACGCCTGTTGTGCCCTACTGGGACTTTGCTGACCATCACAATTATTTGTACCATCCCAAATTTCAAATCCTCTGAAATCCACTGAAGCCCTACTGTGACAGAGTAGAGGATCATTATTATACACCTGCTCATATGCCTTTGGAAAAAGAAGAGCCCCATTAAAGGAAACAGTGTTTTGTGCATGTCCAAGATCTTGCTTCCTTGTTCAGTCTGTTTCTTTCACATGTATAAGCACCGTCTACCCCTGGGCAGCTGCACAAAATTCATCACAGACCAGTTTCTTCTTGATGATTTAGTTTCCTTCCAGTAGCCATCTAGGGGCAAATGCTTCTCAAACCACTGAGTCTGAACAAAACCCCTACAACATTTGGAGCAATTTGGATTCAAAATGTTTGGCTTGGATCCATTTCTATATTTCACTCTAGAGCCCTTCTTCATTAGGAGTGCATTAGCTGTAATATTTTCCTTGCGCCACTTCTGGTGCCTACTCTTGCCTGTACAAAAGCTCTAAGAAATTGCATGATACTCTGAGCATCATTACTGCAACCAACGCAGAGTGGAAACCCTAGCTGAGCTGGTCAGCTTCTTCCTGCTGATCTGTTCTGACAGCTTCTAGAATGTTTTCTGAGGTGTTAAATTCTCCTTGTTTTAGAAAGGCAGCAAATTCAAATGTTATCTAAAAAGCAGTGCTTGCGAGCAGCTCTGAGTTCTGAAAACAAAGTTTACCAACAATTTAAATCAGCAGTGCAGCAGGTAATGAGAGCTAAACATCGTATACTCTAATGTGGCTCTCAGCAGAGCTGACTCTCAACTCGGTTTCTCTGTGTGTTTCTTAATCTACCAGTACAGTTCCAGTGTCAGTTGGTTTTGGTGGCTGACGCTGCAGGTCCTTACTATTTGTTTTACTTTGCTCATTTTGGAACTCAACATTTGCATTGTGAAACCATTCAGACTCATGAATTAAGGTGTCTCCGCAGAACGCTCAGGAGCAATGCAAATCTGCTCCATGGCTCTCATACAGGACATTGATTCAGTCAGGCTTCTGTCACACTTCCAGGCTATTTCCATTATATGAAGAAAAGAGAGTAATCTGATAATAAATATGGTTCTGTCATGTCTGTTTTCTTGGGTGGCTGCACAGGACAGACCTATAAATCCCACCTCACATAATGCTGTATTATTTCACTACAAGCTGATCTGCATGGCTAAGTGCAGGACTGTTAGGCAAAGTTAGCACATCCACATTGTTCCACCTGTTTCATGTTCTCTAACATGTCTGTAAAGTCCTGAAGAGTGTGCGGTGGCTTTACATGCTGACACCCAGATTCCAGGAAGGGGAGGATTCCAAAAGGACATCTGTGTGTACAGGACGCTGGATACTTCTGTGGGACCAGAACTTACAGTTTTGCGATGGAAATGAAAGCTAGAGAAAGGAGAGGAAAGGGAACCTTCTCAGTACGTATTAATTTTTAATTTATTGCTAACTATGAAACTGACTGTTGTCTCCATAAGAAAACATTTGGGTGAGATTCCCCTCAGTGCAGAGCATAGCAAGGACTATGTTAAAGGCAGACCAGGCACAGTATTTCAAATACATTGAAATTTGATAGTTAGCAAGTTTTCAACCCTGGATTAAAATTAAACATTCAAATTAATTTGGGGCTCAAATTTCTGATTAGAATGCAGGGGCAAAAAGCAGGGCAAATCATCCTTATATGAACATCTTTTCCCAAAGATCACTTCATTCCATCTGCAGATACCTTGCAATGCCTTGAGTTTAAAACAATAACAAAAATTATCTCTTGCAGATTGCTATTTAATCCTCCCTAACTCTTTTTTCTCCTTTATTTTTATCTGTATAGCTCTGTTTCTTACTATAACTTTCTCTTTTAGCAGGATTCCCTTTCTGCTGCTTATAGTACCAGTAATTTCCCCACCTAATATTTCCTTCTGCTGTCTGCCCCCCCGAGAATTCTTTTTACTTCTTATTCAGCTGTAAAGTCAATGCTTCAGTTTGATCAACCAGTTTTGTGGTCTCTGACCCTGTTATATTGTAAGCAGCATCTTAGAAACGCATTTCTGTTTTGATCACCTGAGAAATGTTCAGAACTACGTAGGATCAATCTTTAGAAACACCTTGATCTGTGGGTACATGAATATTTTCCCTTCTGGCTTGAAACGTTTCCAGGCTGCCAATTTTTAAAGTACTCAACAAACCAGTTGGAAGAAACAGATGATCTTTTTTGCCATTAACTTTCTCCTGTTATTTGGCAGAGTTGCCATCAATGAAAAAGAAGTGTAGAAACAGGAGGACAGATTGCATCCATTTTAGAGTCCCAGGATTGTGGCTTAAGAAGACATCAACTGCAATCTCCTTTTCTTTTTTTATGCTTTCTCCTCCCCTACTTAAGTGTTCCTAGAAGAGTGTTCCCATTTTGGTGTCTTTCACAATCTTTTTTAATTAGGCACATAAGTGCCCATAAAAACCTTGTAGAAAACCCAAAGCACAGAGCAGCACTTTTATGTAACCCTACTGCCGGATGGCAAGCTGCCACCTCCTGCCCCCACTCATCTCCTCTGACTGATCATTTTGGCACTGCCTCACTTTGACATGAGACTTACTTAAAAGGCAACATTTTGCTTTTTGGAGTTAAATTTTCTCTGATTATAATTTTTCCGCAGATGCTTCCATTAACTTTGCTTAGGTTGCTTAGGATGTATGCTGATCATGTCTGTACCTGTTACTTATTGGTTGGCATAATGTTGTTTCTTTGCTGGCACTGTATGTTGTGTGTAGCTGTTCCGTTGCTTTGACCTTGAAGTCTGGCATTTCAGAGGCTTCCAGATGCCACTTCTCCACATACTCAATAGGAAACTGTGGATGCCTCACTACATTTTTTTGTGTCCAGTTCTACTGTGGCAAGACTTATGGAAACTGATCCTATTGCACAGGTAACAGGAACACAGGCATTTCGAAGAAAGGCACAACTTGATATTATGTCTCATTGTAATCTTATACTAATGATATTTCTGAGGACAAAGGTTTTGAAGGTGGCAGCACCCTAGAATATTTCTTTCGAATGTAAGATCATGAATAGCTGCACCTGCACTGCCCTGTAAGCACACCTACTTTGCTGTCTTGCGGCCACCTTTTCTGACCTTTCTACATATTGATGTATCTGGAATGCCAGAAGAACAGAGGACAACCTGGTCTTTGCAGAACCCTCTGCTGTGCCCTTTCAGGCCCTCTGGATGACCCTCCTTTGGGAGTACCTGGAACCTCCCTGGAAGGAAACATGGCAAAGCCAGCACCAGTGCACCTCTTCTTCCATGATACGAGTTAGAGCACACAGCTTCCTTCAGTGCTGGTTGACTGCACAGCCACACAGAAACAGTGTGCAGGCAGGAGAACTTTTCTCTGTCCCACAGAACAATTCTACCTGCAACTCTTGCTAAAGAGCCTGTTTCATCTCCTTCATAGGCCAGCACCGAACCAATGCTTCTCCAGACCCCTGGCTTTCGAAAGCAATATAAGCCCCTTTCTCTACCCATACCTGTATCTACATATTTGTTCTCATTTACACTTTGAAACTCATTCAGAGATACTCCACTTCTGAGCTGGAGCATACACATGTATGAGTTTAGTTATTGGCAGACATGAAGATTGAAATTCTGTGTTTATTCAGCTAATGGGTGGAACATAAACATGTATTCTTATAGTGGTTGAAATGTTCTACAGCTGGAGGGACCATCGCTAGACTTGATAGGGTAGTTTACTCACAGTGTCTTTGGAATTGCCTGCTGACAGATTGGCAGTTTTCTTTTTTCATCTGCTTAATTAGGTATAGTTCTGTGTCTAGTACCAGAGCAATGGATGTTCTCACAGGTGAAGCAAAACTAAATGCACATCCAGCTCTTAGGCAGTTGTCTGAGTATGTATATTTACATGCAATACACCAATGTCAGTGTTATTTGGTTTTGCTTTGAATGATCCTGGATGCTTAAGTTTCCAATGAACGCAGTTCTTCCCACTTACATTGAAATTGTGGACCTGTTTTTTCTAATGCAGTTAGAGAATGACTGTGACTCTAATTCCAGTTTTCATGCTTTTGAATACCTACATATTCTCCTGTGACTTTGGCTTCAATTAGTTGTATTGATTCAGGTTTATAATTTTGCACTAACACAGAACTGTGTTAGAAGCAACTTCAAAACTAAGAATGCCTTATTGAAATTACATTGGTTTCGATGTGGATTTCAACAAGTAGATTCCTATATTATCAGTTTATATGCCTGAGCTGATGGTAAACGAATCTTCCACCTTATGAATCTGATGAACATTGTATTAATTGATTTTACATTGGTAACTGGTAATGCATTTGTTGTGGATGTGACCTCCCAGCCCCCAAAGTGGATCACGGGGATTTTCTCACTCAGAGGTGTATCTTTGTGTTTCATGTATGCATCTTCCACAAACTAGTCTAATCCTTTTGAGACCATGGAAACTTCTGGTATCCATGATATCCAATGACAAGAATTTCAACTACACATAGTGTCCAGAAATCTATAGGGGGTTTGCACCTTTTCTATACCTCTTATGATTTTATAGATCCCTGTCATAGTCCTCTTGGTTATCTTCTTTCCAGTTTGAGAAATTCAGGTTGACTTAATTGTTCCTTGCCTGACAGCCACTGCCTAATTTTCATCATCACTGTTGGCAATGATGCCACTTTTCCAGTGTGCCATTAATGCTCTCTTTGGGTCTGGGATTACTGCCTACCATATTAGCGCATCACTACATCTTTTTGTTTTCTTTCCTACTTCTTTCCAAAGTATTGGTCATTTTTGCTTGTTTTTGTTTTTACCACTGTGAGGCAGTGAGATGATGTTTTTATAGAACTATTTACTATAACTCTGAGATTCCATTCCTGAGTGGTAATAGCTAGCTGAGAGCTTCTCATTCACTTTATAAAGTTAGAATCGTTCATTTTTTTCCTGGCATTACTTCACATTTGTCTCTATTGAATTTCATTTGTCATTTCATTGCACAGTATTGTGAAGTCCTGCAACTCCTCTGTCAGCCTTCATTTTTACTTCTGTGAATGATTTAAACTTTGTCACTTTGATATTCATGATCATTTATGAATATGCCAAATCATATTAGCTTGAGTATATGTCTCCTATGGGAACTCCATTGGTGACTCTTCTCTTTTGTGAAAATTAACCATTTGCCGTTCTCTTTAGTCAGTCAGTTAGCTATATGAAGACTTTCCCTCTTATCCCAAGGCAGCTTTTTTCTCTAGGAGCTCTTCAAGGGGGTCTTCATGAATGTCTTCCGGAGATCTAAGTAGTTATACCCACAAGACTGACATACCTCTCCTTGACTCCTTTGCAGAACTGGCAGAGATTTGTGAAACATTACTTCCCTTCACGAAAGTCATATCAGCTCTTCTCAAATATGTCATAGTATTCACTCCCAAGCATATGCAGTGAACCAGGACCTGAGTACCAAAGCACTCCAAAGAAAATGTGCTGAAAATAGTGTAATGATAATATCATGATGCTATTTAAATAATGTAGTATTTTTAAACTTAACAGAAGGGAAGAAATCGTAATATTAAATTTTTAACGTGTTTTAAAATTTTAAGAAACTCTAACATGTGATGAGTCCTAAATATTATTCAGGAATCAGAGGTAAGTTGCAAAGAAATGAGGCTGTCACATCTACAAATATGTACCTCAGTATAAGTCAGCGCCAGAGGAATGCTGCCTGGGGCATCTCATCACCTGTGTAAGACTACTTTAATACAAATAAGGCAAGCAGATGCAATGTCTCGTGGTTAGCTCCTTTTCTTGCCAATGTCTGTCTCCTTTGATTCTTCTTCCCCCGGCGTTTCTATCTTTGCCTGTGTATGTTAAACACTTAACTTATAAGCCATAATACAAGCATTCAGAAATCCAGCTGAAAGGTCTGCAGAAGTCTGTGTTATTGTATCTCCTTTAGCAGTCTTTGTGTACTTTTCCTGCTTGTTATTTGGGCTAGAAGCATTCTGCTCTGTGCTTTTGCATAATGGGGTCATGATCTTTGAGCAGAGTTCCTGGGTACTACTGAAAGTTTTTCAGTGTTTATCCAGATGCCCACTAATTCTATTCAGTCTTGCAGCATTTTGCGCAGTACAGCATTATTCCTCCGATGTTCCCTGGATACCTCCTGGAAGCACATCATGTTTGCTGACACTGAGGCAATTTTAAGTGAGAGGTTACACCCTGCAATGCTTATTTCAGCTGTTTCATAATTGAGCCCTTTAGTACTGGTCCTGGAGTTTTGTTACTATCCATTATGTCACTGACCAAAACTTTTTCTCCTCACATTTCAATTTGAGACAATATTGCGGTGCATCTGCTATTGTGTTTCAGTGTGGGCCTCTGCCTGAGCTCCTGCAAATTGGAGAGTCCTGCATGCAAAAGATGGATGCGAAATCTTCCTCTAACTTTTCTGCTGTGGCCTTATCTTGTGTGCTCCGTTATGCCTTCATCACCTGTTAGCCTTACAGACTATCTGGTCAGCTTCCTGAGAATTGTTCCTCAGACTTTTTTTCGCCTGCCTAACATGATTTTTACATTTAACCTGTCAGAGTTTGTTATTTTCTATTTTTCTTGTTTGGAAATAATGTCAACTATTTTAAAGAAAGCCGTCTTAATCTAATAGGCTTCCTTGGTGAAATGTTTAATCCTGCTAATCTTTCCTGGGTATTTGAGGTGTCAGGAGAGGAGGAAGGAAGATTTTAGTAGATGCTGAAGGGGCTTTATGTTATCTCTTCATACTTACTGCTTTAAGAATGCAGAATTGGTTTTGTGGTATTGTTAAGCAACATTTTGAATACAGATTCTTATCAAAGAGAAAAAAAATAATACTGGACTTTCTGAGCATATATTATGGTTTTAGCCCTCATCCCCATGAGTGACTATTATGTAGATAGTGCCATTTAAAGTTTCCAGTTTAGGAGCCAATGGACTAGAAGACAACAGCCTAGAAAATCCCCAGGACTATTTCTGGATACAAAAGGAAAAGACAAACAGACACTTTCAGACAGCCAGTGCAATATCTTGTTTTCACTGTAGTAGCTCTGTCCTGTAGTGTGACAATCTGCCAAGCAGTACCAGATGTCCGAGCTGCTTCTTTGGTTTGCCAGTGAAGATAGAATCTATGGTGCAAATGTGCGGTTATTTATGTGCCTACTTCACACCTGAAAGCTGGCCAAATGACATGAAAGACAATTCCTCTTTCTAGATGCTGCTCAAAATGTGTATCTGGTTTGCAGGAAGCAACCTGGCAACAAGCATTTGCTATTTTACCTCAAGTGCAAACACACTGGGAGAGGGATTTACTTTTACTGTGTGTGTGTACAGCAGCTAGCGTGGTAGGGTCCTGATTTATGGGTGATATTGTTAGGTACTGTTGTAGGCTAAATAATTATATAAATAATTTATTGTAGCAGGAACTATGGCAGGGGGCATTCATAACTGCTTGTATAATTTCCCCTACTTGTAACCACATATAACTACAAAGAACAGCAAGACTGAAAGCTCGTTTACAAGTTAAGGATAATAAGTGAGAGTACTCTATACACTCATCACAGCTGTTTTGCCACTGGCTGTAACATTTCTCTCCCTCTCCCTCTCCCATTTCTCTTCACTCATCTTTCAATTCACCTTGAAAGGCACCAAGGATTATGTATGGCAAATTCTGCTAGCGCGCTAAATTGGCAGTGGTGATACTAATAAACTAGCACTGTTACAGCTCAGTGCTGCTACTAGCAACAAAATCCATGTTCTGGTCTCCTGAAGTCTTCAACATTCCCACAACACTATTGCACACCAAAGTATAGCCTGATGTGATTTTTCTTCTCTGCACCTGCTTATTTTCCTGATAGGTAGCAGGGGATAGGAGTAAGAAATTATCCTCTTCACTATTTGAGAACAGAGTCCCCCGTCAACAGAATTTTCTGCTAGTTAAATACTGGTACATTTACCTAAATGGGGAGAATTTTCCCATCAGTTGCCAATTTCAGAGCCTGTACATACTGAAATTCTACTATCAAATGTGGAACAATAACTATCATACAGTTACTGCAGCTTGTCATGATTTTCATTGCTCCCATAATCTATAGAAGGATTTTGTTACCTGCCCAAGAGAAAACGGTGAGTCATTACTCAAGATGCTGCATGTGCAAAAGGGAAAGGAAATTGAATAAGTAAATAACTAGCTTTTAAGGAAGCTGTTGAAAACAGGAAAATAAAGAATTGAGAATGTTGTATGGAAAATCATTTCCCTGAAATTAAAAATGGTTTGTAGTGGGGAGAAGATAAGAAACTAATTATGCAAAGATTAAATTTGTTAATTTGCTAATAAACTTTATAAACATGATTTTTCAGGGATCATACAAAATTTTTTTTAATTTTAAAATTCATGTGACATAGATCACTGCATTAACTTAATAAGTATAGACTTGTTTTCCTATTTCATGTTGAGGAACCACTTATTTTTATCAGGAAATACTTTCTGGTTCTCAGTTGCTCCCTCACACTGACTCAGTTTCTATCAAAACATGGCTTGGCAAATTTGAACAGCTGTGAGTGTAAGAATTCCCCCTTGTTTGTCCATACAAGCCTTGACAACTTTTAATTAAATGTGTGTATCAGCTCTCATAATGGACCTCTGATACATGATTGGGGCCCCTTGGTACTTCCATAATAAACTCAGAAATTTTTGCCAGGGTTTAATGATTTCAGGAGATACAGTATAACAATTGCTAGAGCACACCATGGCCTGTCCCCTGCCATACCCGTGCTCAGCATTTCTAGGCTTGAAAATCTAGGCTGTATTTCTGCCTCCTCCTCACAAGTCTGGGGCACCGCAGTGAGGTTTTTACTGACTCCCAGTGCAATCTGCAAAAGGTTGGGATGCTGCAAGTGGACCAGTTAAGACAAACCTTTAGGAAGCGATGCAGCCATTAAGGCAGAAGGTGTGCCTGCCTTCTCCTGGTGAGATTGGGTGGGTGGGCAGCTCCAGAGCCCCTTCCACAGAACGCATCCCTCAGCTGTCCTTGTACAGCGAACTGCGATCCGTTTGGGGCACTCCCACAGTGCCTGCGGCTCTGCAAGAGGAGACGGTGACTCACGGTAGTTATGCTACAGTTATAAATCCAGAACAGCCAATTTAGCATCTTCTGCTGATGAGGCAATTGAGTACTGATTGCAGACTTTGCAGTGTGGTGTAAGTTCTGTGGGGTTTTTTATTAAGAATGAAACCCCAGCTACAGCTTGAACCAGGTGGAGGTTCAAGTCTGGCTGTGGACCAGCTGTTTGACTCCTTCCAGAATAGGAAAAGAAAATAACAATTTCATGTAGTTTTTACACTTGCAATTTTATTGTGCACAGTTTACATGGGAAGCAGCCCCTTTCAAAGTAGCGCAGTCACTGATACACATCCTCAGTGCTGCAGTCCTATGGCTCTAGGCTTGCGTGCAGCTTTGTTTCCAGGTGTAGTGGCCAGAGACAAACCATTATGAACACAGATACCCCTTGTAACTGTACCAGGGGAAGCACTATAAAGATTAGCAACTGTAGAACTAAACATATTTACTTATATTTAAGAGGAGGCAGCAGGACCAAGCTCGTTGAAGTATGTCAATCAGAGAGTACTTGCAGGTAAATCCAAAGCTAATGGGATATAAAAATTCCCTTTCTAATTTAAATACTCCATTTTCATTGCTGTAAAATCTGATATTCAAGACCGTCTCTAACACAGGACAAGAATCTTACCAAGTTACAAGGGACCAAAATGATGGACACTTTAGAGGCTTGAGAATATGTATCTCAGGAGGTAAAGATGGAGATATGTAAAAACAGATAATGTGAATTCACTTAATCATTAAAAGCAGAAACATATTATTAGAAATTATAGCCTAGGTGCAATTTACAGCCCTTCCTTGCTGCTGCTTCTCTGTTTTGTGTTACTATTCACTATATTATTATACGACTACATGATGTTTTGGTTATGACTTTTTCTGTCTTAGGGAGAGAAGCAGAGAGATGGAGTAGCTATAGAACTAATGTATTGCCCTTTGGAATCAGATTATGTATGTGGGGTTTTCTGGAATGTCCCCCTTTCTCATGATACTCTACTGTACTGAGCAGTAGTTTTAAGAGACATAAACCACCTATTAGGTTTGGGATTTTTCTTTTTCATTTCAAAATGCACTCCCAGAACATGCTTGTACCTGTGTTACAACCGTAATGTAGCCATTGTCTGTTTCTAGCTAGACAATGTTCAGGTCTAAAGCTTGGTGTAATTTATCATCCTCACATTGAAACGAATTAATAACCTGGTTGAGTCACTACAATTCCTTTCCCAGACCCTTCACACTTTTCTCTGTGCCTTCTGTTGTATATTGCCTTGTTTTAAAATCAGTCTATTTCTTGTTGCAGCATTATCTTTTCCCTCTTTCACATATACTTCTTCCTTCTGTCAAATCTGTTTCTTCTGTGACTTATTCCTGCCTTGCTCTTCTTGACTGTCATTTTTCTTCATCCATCTTTACCAGATCCAGTCTGTGTCTTGTGCAGGGACTTACACATCTTAGATTTTGAGCCATTTAGGGATAAAAAGATCTCACTTAGTTTAAAGTGAGTTAAGCTTCCTCAGCAATTCTGTATAAATGAGTAATAATACATCATTATTGACCATATAATAAACCCACAAACACAGTAAAGAGATAAACTTGGTGACCAATACATCTTTTCTACCTCTAACCTTTATTAATGAGTCCTAAAAAAATGCACTGCTCATTAAGTCTTAATGCTTAATCATACTAGTGTCGCTAAATAGAAAATGTATATGCTCCATCTGGATTATTACAAAATGCAAGAGAAAGGCTAAACAAATTCTACTTTTAATTCATTCTTTTCTTTAGCACAATAAAGTAAATTAAAATCAATGATTAATTGTCTTTGGGAACATCATCATCAGGGCTGAATACATAAACAATGCACTAAATGAAAAGCTATTTAATTACATTCTTTCCTCTGTGTGTGTCAGTCAGTATATCATGAGCCAATAAATGCCATTTATTTTATTCAAAAAAGGAAAAGAAATGCATTTATTCAGTTTAAGTGTTTCTCCCACTTCAAACCCGCTTAATTTTCTTTGAAGTTTCTTTATTTAAGAAAATGTATAAAAATATTTTAAAATGTTTAAAAACATCTGGCATTGTATACAACTTTTGGCAGTATCTTGACTAGGCTGAGTGCAGTGCAGGGCATCTGTCTTCATACATTGAAACATGCAGAGTCCCAGGGAGTTTGAAATGCTCTTCCTCTGTGCCCAAGAGTGTACAACTAGTTTGTCCTTCCACCAGATGCTTGGGTGTGTTTGGGGTTCTTTTCAGTTGGAATAGGAATTTCTTTTGACTGTTATTTTAAAATGGTCTTTCTCTTTTTTTAATGCTGTATGTTAGTGTCTTTACATTAGCTATGTCAAGGCCCTCTGGTCATGTGTCTTATGCTACTCTTCAGTAAACTGTCCTCAGCTTGCATAGTTGTACGTGCCTATACAAGGATGCTGGTAATGCAGAACTGAGGTGCATGGGGGATTACTGTTGTGAAGTGCTATTCTACATGTGGTTTTAAGGAGATTTGGTATATTGATTTTTGCATATGCATTTCATACAATATTTCAAATAAAAATGATACCTGTATTCCAAAAATGCACAGAAGAGACATGATTTATTGTCCTGAAATAGACTGATTTGGAAATGGAGAAATAAATTGCACAGAGGTAAACTTGATAGTGTGGATTTTAACTTGTTGATTTAGGAAAAGCACTTTTAATCAAGCAGATGTTTACTGGTATGCAGGTCGGAGGTTTGAGCTTTTCTCCTCAGCCTACTAGTACTGAATCTGGTACAAAGTTTGATAGTAGAATGCATCTGTCAAGGTTCGATTTATTTCTTTTCATATCTAGGAATAGAAACACAATTGTATGTCAACCCTGAGTAGCATGGGAAGGAGACTCCAAAAGCTTAAACGGGGTTTGCAAAGCTGGTAGCATCTGATCATATATCTTTATTGTCCCTCCCAACACAAACAAAGAGGGTGTGGAATCTCTGAAATCTATATTTTGTGCCTTTTTTGCATTTGGAATTTCAGTGGTTATTAACTGACCAAATACCCCTTTCCCCTTTAATCACACTGCTTCTTGTCTGTGTGAGGAAGCAGTGAGAGTCTCCTCGGGTTAAAACCCATTAGATCATTTTCTTATTTTCCATTAGAGACACCTTAAGAGTAATTTCTTTTATGACGCCTCCAGAAAACTGCCATCTAGTAACAGGTAAGGTGGCTCAGTTTATGGATATTAGCACGTTTGTAAAATAGAAAAATTTTTGAGGCAAGAAACTTTTTTAGACATATGTGTGATCACTACTTAGCACATAGGGTCTTGAAACTGTGTGGAAGCTTTGTAATACACAACTGTAATGCAAATAAAAAATAACAACTTTTCCTCCCCCGACATCTCTTAAATGGGACACAGGCTGCATGGTCAGGTCAGGCTGTACATCCAGCTGAGAGTTTGCTCCACTGTGGCTGCAGCTACGGGAAGTCTGGTTTCCAGAAAGACACACACACACACCAGCCGCTCCAGTTTTACCAGCAACCACTTTATGCAATATCCAATTTACTTCTTGTGGTTCTTTTTTCCCCATGCTTCTTAGCTGACTTTAATCTCCTACAGAGATGACAAATCCAGCATACTGTCTGTTACTAAAAAGTTCTCTAAGAGTTTGTTATTAGTTTGAATAGCAGTCCATCGTGCCATCTGATCAGTAAGGCGAAAAGCTTTGGCAGTTAGAAGGCATGGACACTAAACTCCTGACATCTCCTGAAGTGCGTATGGCTGAGAATTTCCCCGCCTCCCACCTTGTATAAATATGGACCATGTAAGAAGAAGGGGCACTGACTGATGGGTGTCCTGGCACACAGTGACTTTAAAGGACTAGAAGTCAAATGTCTTTCAGTACAAAGTAATCCTAGGAAAAAAAAATCAGAAAGATAATGGGGAAGTGGAAATACAGACACTATGAAATCAAAGCTAAATAGAATTTACATTTGATGGTGTGTTTGGGCCTGTATGTAGTGAACTCTTTCTACTTTTTTTTTTGAGTTGCTTGATACCTTCATTGGCAGTATAAAGAACATGCTCTGATGTGATTTCTGAGGCTGATCTGGACATGCGGCTGTCATTAGTGAAGCTGGAGGGCCTGTCTGATTCTTTTCAGTTGGAATACATTGTGGCAAATGAATACATTGTGAAACAGGTCATATGTAAGGAAAGAGAGGGTAGAAAAGGGGATGGAGTCAGCCGTTTGGACTTGTCAAAGTTTAGCTAATAGCTAGTGTTTTAGCTAGCTTTTGACTGAATGTCATATCTTTGAGATGTGCTGGTTTTGTAGAAATTCAGTATGCTATATTGCAGCTTCTGTTTCAGAATCTCAAAAGATTTGCCACTGTGAAGTTACATGCACACTGTTAACCTCAATAGTCCTGTTGTGTAGTGTGCTTCATTTCTTTGCACTTGCTAGAAACTACTGCAAAGTTGACTTTCCAGCCTCATGACAAGAAGTGAGCTCTAGGAAGGGTGAGGACTTAGAGGCCACAGTTCAACTAGGGCCCCCTTGTGCCACTGCAATCGTTAAAATTCAGTGCAAGTGAGAGCAGTCTAAAACATTCTCATTTGCTCTGCAGTCAAATCTGACTTCAGCTTGCTCAGGCTAGTGGCGGGAAGGCAGCGGAGAAGCGGTTGAGAATTGCTCCTCTTTTCCTCTTAACTGTTCATCACACAGCTGACAGTACATTTCCGAGCATGCTGCCTCCTAGTCTTGGGCATATAAAGTTGGGTTCCTGGGATTTCAAACATCCGTAATTATGCACTTAAAATGTATTGTTTCCAGATGGTAATGCAACCAGTTATTTCAAACAATGAAAAATCCAGTGATTTAATTGTTTGTGACAGATGAGTAGGAAAGCTGAAGGAATAGAAACATGTAAAAAGAATGTTATATAAGGCCATTGGTAAATTTTAAATATAAAGAATTTTGGTAGAAAGGTGGGTCCATAGCCTTAAAAAAACCCTTTCCTGCAAATACAGATTTGAGGTAATTGAGACATAGAAGTTTAGAATAATTTCAAACACTTCTCACGTGCACAGGTATGATTAAAGTTGTACAAGCAAAGGAAACTGCACATTTTTCTTCTTGAGTGCAGTATTTGGTTCTAAGGCTGGAACAGGGGATGAGCAGAATTTTTTCAATTTCATTGTTCCCTGCAGCATGTTGATTACAGCAAGAGCACCTTGAACTTTCTATGTATTTCATGAACCCAGAATCATCATCAGTATGAGCAAACACATACAGAACACATCTCTTCATCGGTTCTTGTCAGTAAATTCTTTTGGCCAAATGTGACAGTTCAATTATATGATTTTACAAGTGTAAAGAATGTTGCTCAGCTCTATGGATCGGTAACACGCTGCACCCTTATGACCTACAGGTCACAGTGTTTAGCTGCCTCCAAGAAATATCCTCTTAACATCATGCCACGGTAATTAAGACAATAAGGTCATCCTGCATTGTGAATTCTCACTTTTTCCTAGTGCTGGTTACGCCCAGTAGCAGTGACAACAGTTTACCCATCTCAGGCCTTCTACGTGGTTTATGCTTTCCTGAAGACACATTGGTGTGAGCAGGCTACAGGTCAGCACACGGTCCCAGGAGTCCCCTGGTGAATCCTCTCGCAGCCCTGTGACCCTTCCCTCGTGCCACCCCAGCAGCGTTACTCTCTTCAGTGCGGTGGGCTTCCTGCCAGGGCGCTGGCTCAGGGGAACCCATCCCATCCCATCCCCGACCACACAAGGAACTGTCAACCATGCAATTCCTGTACTCTTGACTGAACAAGCGCCTGTCATGTAACAGGGGTGGCTTTTTGATCATGTGAGAGATACTCCATGTTCATGGAAAAAGATGGGGTAATTATGTGCTTTACATGCCTCCCTACAAGCTATGTTGCTTCTCCTGCCCAGATAGCCCTAGGAAGTGAACTTTCTATGCACTGTAACATTATCAGGTAGCTATCAAGTGCTTGTATACTCCAAATCACAAGCGATTTCTCATTTCCATCAAGTACATGTTTTAAGCTATCACTGAGCAAGTATTCCAGTACACATAAACAATAAAGAGAATAATTTTATTTTACTGAAAAGCATTTACTTTTCTTAGTTTTCTTTGTTAGCGGGCATATTTGTGAAACAGGAAAAGTCATGCAGCCAAACAGCGCACAGCTTACTCAGAGCAGAAGCAGCCTGGAGGTGCGTGCATTCACTCCTATTCTGTTCTTACAGCAATTTTAAATGAGATATACAGACTCAGGATTGTACCAGCAAATAAGGGCCACTGGGACAGTTAAGAGAGTCACACATCAGGGATGATCTGACTACCCTTCCTTTCCAGGCAGAGAAATACCAGCTGCCAGAAGAGCAATGGCGTAAGACATGCTATGCCAGTTCTCTGCGTTAATTGGCTACCCCAGGTTTAGAGCTGCTTTGTGTCAGCAGCACAGTGCTAATCAGCTGCAGCACAAATCTGGATTTGGTCTCCACATTTCTTCACAAAAGCTGCACTACTGACTGCACCGCTGTTGGCTTTTAAACTGCTTATTTACTACTCGAGACCTCATTACCAGTCAACACTGCAGCCACTCTAACAGTGTGGTTTTTGATTGCCTTGTCTAAGCCTCCGATTCAGTGTAGCTTGATCTGCTTTGGTTCTGTTAGCATAAGCAGAAATAACCTAACAAACTCAGGATGGGATGCTTTAACATTGCAATTCTGCAAGCAATACAGCATTGCTGCCAAAAAGAACAGCCCTGCCCTTTCCCAGTTCCCAAATGTTTGTTCTTGTCCCTGTGTTGCTCCCTGCCTGCTGCCAGTATAAGTATTTGCATTGCCAAGCAATGAACTAAATGAGAGAATGGGTCCACTTCAAAGATAACTTGAAAGAAAAAATAGTAATGATTAATTTTAATCCAGATTAATTCCAACTGTTTTGCTGTTCAGCAATGAGAATGCCTTTGTCAGCCTAAAGAAGAGGGCAACTGGGAGGGCAGCAGTTTGTATTTAGAGGCAGATGGAGGGCAAGGCTGCTATTCTTGACTTACACTTTTCATAGAGTTGTGGTATAAATGTGATCCTGTTCTCAAATGCCCTTAAAATGGCACTATTATTCTGTTCTTATTGCTCCTCATGTCTCAATCCTCACTTGAGGTCTTTTCAAAAGCATTCATTAAGGTGTTTTTCTTGGCCCTTGTCATCTGAAGTTTAACCTGGAGTACAAAGCTCTGTTCTCCCTGGATTCATCATGACAGGGGTTGGAACTAGACAGTCTTTAAGGTCCCTTCCAACCCAAACCATTCTATGATTCTATATGGATGTTCAACAACTGAAACATGTTTATTGACAATACGTAACACAGAAAACATACTTTGCATGGGGCTGTCTTTTCAGAGGAATAAACATAGTGTAAGCTCCTTTTACATATGAACAGAACATCTTTTGCTTGTGCAGTGACACTGGTTTCCTGGTAAGTGCCAACTTAACCAAAAAGCAAGGACTACTCCTTTTTTTTTTTGGCTCCCAGAGACGCACCTAGTCAAAAAGAGCATGATATTGCTGGAATCAGGAAGAATGTGGATGTGCAGACATGAAAATAAAAGCTGCACAATTCTACCACCCAGATTTTAGGTACTTTGCTTCAAATCCTATTCCAAAAGAAAGACTAGTGAGCGTAGTCCCTCACCCAGAGGAGCAGAACTTGTTGAATGAGAAGATGCCGTCTTTTACACAGCTGCTTCTCTCTTACCACTTTCTTAAGAATTCTTCTTTTTTCTGCCAGAAAAGAGCTATCAAACCTTGTAATGTGTTTACATAACAGCAAACATTTCATCTTAAATTATAGATTTATTTCAGATTTCAATATTTACTGTAACATTCGAACCACAAGAGTTCCCTCACAGCCAGAAAACAGTGGAGCTTCAAGTGATGAGCCCCCGTGTGTCCTCAGCCTGGTTCATATTACCTTTCTGTTCCTTGGGGCTAACAAAACCCTTCACAGGCATGAAGAATGAACCACAGCTAGGTCAAATTCATATCCAGAAGTTCACTGCAGTTTCATTATATTACTGTTAAGTTCCATGTTCCTGCTGAAAAGATGACATTTTCTATTGAATAGTGACATTTGAAAATATAAAACTAACATATTACATTTTTTCTGAAATATTTCATTCAGCAAACAAGTGACAGACAGGGATATTTCTGGTTTCATTGGCTTTTGAAGAAACATTATACAAATTGCTATTTGCTCCCAAGATTTAACCCCTTTTTTTCCTTTACATAGGCAAGTGGATAAAAAAGCAGAGGTATGAGCTGTTTAAGACAACAGCACAAAAACTTTTCTGAAGTTCAGTTTTTTATGTTTACCATGGAAACATTCTTTGAGACATTACTTAAGAGCCAAACAGGGATTAGTTAGTGGAACACAGTCTCTGCCTTGAAGTTTTATACGAATATATCAAGACATATCAGAAAACTTTCTTAAGGATAAATAGCAGACTCTGATGCTAGACACACAAATGCAAACGTGGCCCTCATTTCAGTTTAAAAACTTTATATGAAAGTCCACTGCAAAAGGCAATCTCGGACAAAAGCACTTAAACATTTTAACACCTCTAGCAATCGCTGCGTCTGTATACAGCTTTGTTAACTACGGTATTAAAAATGAACTGGGACTCCAGTTAACAGTCACAGCACTGTAAATTTGTTGTGGCGCATTAGAGAATCTGGCCCAGTGCGTGTCACAGTTGTTTAATTCATCTAAGGTTGGCCGGGTGTCTTTTTTACTTAAATGTATTCACACCCATGCAAGCTGTCAAATTGGAATTACACTTAAGGGCTTAGAGGGAGGTGCAGCTGCAGAGCAGCGATGGGGGCAGGGAGAGGAGGGGCTCGCACCACTCCATCTCCTGCTGCCCCAGACTAAAAAGGATGCCCCCTTAGCTGTTGGCCTGGTCCTGTCTTCCCTGAGTGTTGACTGAAGGTCTGCTTGACCTAGCTTCTGTCTGGAATTTACAGTTTCCCATAATCTTAAATGACGTAGGGATACCATTTTCATTTAGCAATGGGTAAAAATCAGGCATTGAAGAGAATAGCCTTGCAGCTTTAAATGACCAAGATACCATCTATCATCACAGCCCTGTTCTGTCTGCTGCTAGAGCAAACTCTCTTCATTAGAGCTGGGAAAAGTATTTGTAGTAAAGCATTTATTCAGATAATTTAGCCTTTTATTTTTTTGCTTTTTTCCTATTGAAATTTATCTGCAAACAGTCCGATTTTTATGTGCTGGCCTATTATTCAGAGTTATTCAGTGAGTTCTTTATGCAGCTGTATTAGAGTTTATGCACTGCTCCTGAATTGCTCACTCTGGCCATTTTTCTCAAGTATGAGCCAGTCATAATTTGCTATTTGTTCAGGGGAACATTCAAATAAGTTTCCTAATGTTGCTTTCATTTTCTTCTGAGCATCCTGGAGGACTGCCTAACTTAGGGCAGGATCTGTTGCTTAGAGGCATCCATGCTGTCCAGAGTTTTCATAAAAGTATCCCTGGTGACACAACGGCTTTCTGTCTCTGACACATCTCCTTCCCTTCACTCCTCATACTGTCTTTGGGTTAGAATTTTTGACGGCTTTCTATGATTCAAAGGGACTTCCTGGTATCCTATAGGGTCCTGGTATTGCAAGTATCTATGTGTTATCCACTTCCCCTCATTAATTTGTCAACTCCATCTCAAAATTAATTGGCTTAATTTGTTTCTCCCAATAGCCTTGGGAAAGTTGTTGTAGAATCTCATTCCTTTGTTGGCTGGAGTCCTACTAATTCCCAGCATAAAGTCTTCATCAAAATACTGCCTGCTACATTAATCTTTGAATCCTGGGACTGAGTTTTGTTTTTTTTTTTTTTCTTTAAGAGCCCTTTTATAGCAAGTACGGAGTTTGATGCGGTAGTGAAAATTTCCAACAACATATTTAATTTTAAGCATAGCACTATAACTTTAAGGAGTGTCAAATGAATGCAAAACTATATGACTACATTTTCTGTACTAAAATAACTAACTAGTACCCAACTTCTCAGGCAGTATCGGTCATCCAAGCTGAAAATTCATCAGTACTACCTTCTTGATCAGTACATAGTATGCTTGATTATGTTTAACAGTCAAAGTGTGTGCTATCAGATTCTGGAGCTGATTCAGCTTCCATTCAACTGATGTGTTACTGTTACCCTTACACACTTAACAGCTCTACTTTGTTGTGGGGAAGACTCGGTTTATTTTTCTTTATGCAAAGTAAGTTTCCTGTAATCACTTGACTCCTGGAGTTGGTCTTACACAACTAACATATATTAGCAAACGTGATAAAATCATCATACTTGGTAACATGTATTGCCAGTATGTATGGATATTGAACAGCATGCTTACACACTGGCAATTCAAAGTCTACAACAGAATTAGTAGGTTATGGAAATATATCTGCAATGTGTAGGGAACTGATAGAGAAAACCAAGAAGGAGTGTATTTATTTACCTCCATGCACAGATCGTTAACATGCAAACTCATAAATTCTGAACAGTCTGTGAAGATTTGTTAAAATCTCTAAAAATAATGTCATAGGCTGCTCTCAGACAAACCATGAGCCTGAAGAAGAGGTTCGCTTTGAAGGCTAGGGGCGTACTTATGTTGTAGACTTTAGGTTATTATAAGCATCAAATTTCAATACAATTTAGAGAACCAAGGTTAGGAGCCTAAGTTCCCCACATTGCAAGCGGTAGAAATCTTGATAGGAAAACGTCTCTTCAGTTGTTAAATAGACAAGAGGCGAGAGTGCCTCTCACCTTCCTCCTTCCCACAGCTCCTAGGGAAGGATCATTTCAATGTTATCAAGGTTTACTCACTGCACAGGTAATCCAGTAAGTATAACAAAGGAGACTCTGGTCTGTAAATTCCATGTAAGTACATATATGACAGTGGAATAATGTCATTTTATTATTAATTCAGATATTCAGAGGCTAATTATGTTCCAATGAACTCAGCTATGGAAATTGAAAACTGAAAATGTATGTATTTCAGAACGACACATAATTATATACTTCTAGTTTGCCCTGTCTATCTTGAATTACTTCATGCAAATCTCATTTTCAAGGATTATGTATAAAGTAAAATTAGATGAGCCCTTAAATAGCTAATATAATATAATTATGGAATTATTGTGTGTGTGCATAGCGTGTACATAAGATCCAGCTGTTAATTAGTAAATCAGGTTGATTTAGCAAATAGAAATTTGTTCTGATGAAAAACTGAAAGGAGGGACAATTACTTCCTAGAAAGTTATTGTTTGTACTATGAACTCACTGAAAGGAAAAAATGAACATGGCAAAAAATACTCTTATGAAAACACCAATTAAGTCATATAAGTAGGAATTCATTGCTCCCAGAATCTAGTCTGATGGCTTTGTACAAAAAGACACGAGATGTTTACCATGCATATGGATTGTGTAATGGTAAGGCAGCTTTATGTAGTCAAATCTTCTACTTGTATATCATTGCATTTCATCTGACAGTAATGGAATTAGGGTAGTTTGCATCAGATGCAGATCTAGTTCCTTAACCTTTCTTTTGAGGGATACAGCTAGCTCCAGAGAGTTAAAAATTCAGTCAGACAGCATACAGTTTCCCTGAACCAAAATTCCCCTAGTGCATCTCCTTGGATGGATGCTGTTCATAGGCTTTATCCAAATGGCAACCTTGCACTCTGTCGAAAAAGAAAACTTGAGTTAAAATATTTCAGCTTTGTAGACATAACAAAAGAAGATTTTTTAAACTACAAATAAAATAACAATAATTTAGGTAAATTTTGTTATTTGGCATCAAGCGGACAAGTCAGTTTTGCCTTTCTTATGAAAAGCTGACATTTAATGCCTGAAAATAGCTGGAAAATGAGTGTGAATTACTCAGAGAAAAATATTGCCTCTACTAAAGCTGACAACAGAAACTTTAAAACAATTGCATGGAACAACCTGTCATCTCAGCCTACAAGCCCTATTCAGGCCTTAGCAATGTGTTCATTGCTTCCCAAACTCCAGTTGATTTCAGTGGGAGTTCTGAACGTATCCAGAGCAGGAGGTACTGCCCACATTTCCTACAGTGGCAAAATCTGTGCCGTGGCCCATGATGGTTTATCACTGATCCCCAGATTCAAAATCTAGTTCACTAAGTCACAAAAGCTGAGCAGAACATGAATGCAGCAAGTGTCACAAGAATATTTCAGACCATCCTAGCATCTAAAACCCTTTGGTTGTGAATAACACAGCTGGTATCAGTGACGCCTTTTAAAAACCTAACGCAAGAGCCTCAGCGAGCAAAGGAAAACAATCCATGCTATACCCCATTTCAGATGATATAAATTCAGCTTTGCATTTCAAAGGACTTTTCTATACAAACATGTACACGGTGACAGAGCTGAAACATTTTTAAACAATGATGAATGGATCACTGAAAATGTTTGTCATCACACATCTGCAGCTGGACACCTGATAAGCTGTTCATGATTTCAGTAGGAAAAAAAATGCATGTTCTCCTTTGCATTTATTCTCATCAGGGAAATGTCAGCAAAAATACTCTCAGTGTATCTGCATCCATCTAAAGAAATGCTCCACCAAAAAGTATCTTTTATTACCAAGAAATACTCTGAGGATAGAAAAAGCTTGGTTTATTGTGTAAATGCCCTTTATCCATCTTTCAATGGTTGTTTACAACAAGCTTTGTTGTAAACTCCATTCTTGTAAACTCCACTGTACGTCGACTCAGGTTTTCCCATATTAAAATTGAGGATTGTAGCAATGTTTATTCACACTGAATGGTTCAGAATGGATCACTGACCTGCAAACAAGAAGAAAGCCTTATTATTTGTCAGCTTTTTGTTCCTGCAGTTAATATGAGAGACAGTTGCAAAGATCTTGTGCTTTATTCTAGTCTGGCTGTTGCTGGCTAGAGGGATGTGGTAGCATGTATTATACTGAAAAAAAAATAAAAAGAAAAGGTAAAGACAGAAAAACCAAACCCAAAGCTGAGCTGGAGCCTACTGCTGACAAACCAGAATGAGTTATAGGGAGTCAGTCTGTGCACTGAAGGCGCTCATGCTTTCAAAACTGCTTTCATATTGCCAGGGCCCCGAGGGCACCACCAGCCCTGCCTGTCCCTGGCCACCCCCCCGGGGCTCCCCCCACCCTGCCCACGGCCCAGGACCCCGTGTCAGCACCCCAAGGGCCGTCAGTCCCTGCCGCAGCAGGGCCGGTGTCGAGGTCCCCGCAGCCCGACCCTGCCTGGCCATGAGCCCGACCTCTGGGCTGATGTCCCGTCCTGGCATTGACCCGTCCCCAGGGTCAATAAGGGGCTGTGCCTGACCCCCCGTTCCCCACACTGGGCCTGAACATTTAAAACACTATTTTTAAAATAAAAAACATCATTCACAATGAACATATCTTTCCATTCCATAAAATACTTGCATTTTAATGAAGAGTACAGTTTCCTAGAGGCAGGTGTTAACATTGAAATGGAAAATTAGATCATTGTGTTGTGTATCTGCCTTCAGAAGGATAAATTGAAAATAGGATTTACTAAAAACAGTGATAATATCTTGAAACCCTCATTTGTCTTTAAAGGTATATTAAATTTCATGGGGTTTCTAGTTTGCTTGAGGTATTTCAAGACTGCTTGGGGAATACACAGTGGAATGTTTTTCTAAGCTATTACAACTGCATGTCTGCCTAAAGTGTGACCTGTTGATAGCTATGTGGAGGTGTATTTTGATCCCTGTATCCTCTCTCGTTCTGGGAAAGCTTATAAAATTATTACAAAGCTTCTGATTCCCAGTCTTTCTGCATTAAATGTCAAAATTAAAGGTGAAATCTGAGGCCACGGGAATCTGTTCTTAAACTCCAATTCTGCAGACCCTGAATGTACTTACCTAACCTCTGCACAATATCTAGGGCTACTCTCAGTGTTTAAAACTAAGTAAATACACAAATCTTTCCAGGATTAGTGTTATTCTCTGGCACTCTTAATCATTTTTATCAGTAATTTCCTCTGAATAATACTCATGATCAAAGATGGCAAAGCCAGGCATGAAGGAAGTGTTTCTGCTACCATCTGTGATTATTACTGTAGTCCAATGGGCATAGTTAACAAAACGCACCTCCTTAAGCTCAGGTCAGTGACCAGGTAAGTTTGATGCAGGTTGAGGAAAACTCCAGCACAGGCAGACAAGTAAATGGCTTATTAGATGGAATAGTATACACCATTAAAGAGCTACAAGAAAAGTCAAATATTATGAATTTCATTTTGTCCTCTTGATATGAGATCCTTTAACGATGGTTTTAGTTCTTAAAAACTAAAATGTTCATATCTTTTATTCTGAAGAGTATAACCTACCAAGGAATAAACCTATAGGAAATGGAAGTCTCTACTACATAGTTGTAATATCTCTTACAGATATTTGTGACGATATTTTTCTATAAATGTGAACAACCTTGGTTTTCTGCTTTGAATGCAGAGAGATTAAAAGCACAAGCTCTGACGGCCTACAATTAATGGCTTTAGCATAAGGAATCATACAACTATGTCAGGGTATGGCCATGTCTACATGAACATATCATAAAGCTTTTGAGTACATGCTTTCTTTTCAAGCACACTAAATTTGCATCCATACAGCACATCCTGTTAGGCATTAAGCTAGTCCACAGGGCTTTTTAGTGCTTAGACATTTTTTCACCTACTTGGCATGCACAGTGCTATATTAGGGCTGTCTTCATTATGAAGCTGGAAATGAGTTTCTACGGTTATTTGACTATCAGCTTCTCTACCCAATTCATGGGTAGAGAAATCTATAAAATACAGTCCTTCCTCTTTGCTTTGTACATTATATTATTCTTATATTGCATTCTCTGATATGTTCTAGAAATCCTATGCCTTCTCATAATCATACTTCATTTTTAACCTCCTCCCAACCCAGGTTCTCTCTCCTGTATCTCTCCTATGCCCAGTGCTTTCAGCTGTAGGGCAATTACATCCTAATAGCTTAGTTCCTTGTGCTCCTGTGGAAGACATGTTCTACAGCATTCTCTTGTTAATTAACATTTTTTTACTGCTTCCCTGACCAGGTAACAGTTTTTTGCTTGTGGAACCTTATACTCAGGAATAAATTTGCTTTACACAACTGTCCTTTTCATTTTGAGATCACTTTTGGCTAGCTAGAGTACAGAAATTGCAAAATAATTCAGGAACATCAGAAAGCAAAGAGCAAAATTATAGAGATTCATAGACCTCTGAAACTTCTCTGCAATTAAGCCCCATGCAGCTGCTCACTCACTCCCTTCCCTGTGTGGATGAGGGAGAGGATCAGAAGGGTAAAAGTGAGAAAACTCATGGGTTGAGATAAAGACATTTTAATAGGGAAAGCAAAAGCCACGCACACAAGCAAAGCAAAACAAGGAATTCATTCACCACTTCCCATGGGCAGGCAGGTGTTCAGCCATCTGCAGGAAAGCAGGGCTCTGTCACGCCTAATGGTGACTTGGGAAGACAAACGCCATCACTCAGATCATCCCCACTTCCTCCTTCTTCCCCCAGCTATATATGCTGAGCATGACGTCCTATGGTCTGGAATACCCCTTGGGTCAGTTGGGGTCAGCTGTCCCAGCTGTGTCCCCTCCCAACCCCTTGTGCCCCCCCAGCCTCCTCGCTGGTGGGGTGGGGTGAGAAGCAGAAAAGGCCTTGGCGCTGTGTAAGTACTGCTCAGCAATAATGAAAACATCCCTGTGTTATCAACACTGTTTTCAGCACAAATCCAAAACAGAGCCCCACACTAGCTACTGTGAAGAAAATTAACTCCACCCCAGCCAAAACCAGCTCATTCTCCACCCTTGGCAAGCAAGCCCCATGTGCCTGGGCTGGCAAACGGGGCATCCAGTGTGGGGCTCGAAGGATTTGAGATAATGACAGGTTTGCTCAGATCTAGCAGGTGCTAGATCGAATTTATAGCTGTTATTGCTGTTCAGCTATTAATTGACAGGCTCCTGTGCTTGCCATGGGGCTTGCTTGCCTTGCTGTATATTAGAGTCTGGTGCTCATTAGCGGCTGCTTTTTGCTTTTGCTGCCTGCTCTACTGCTGCCCTGCTTATCATCTTACTCTGTTGTGCCTGGGAACACTTTGATAACAGCAATGGTGATGCGGCTGATCTGGCAGATGGCCAGGGCATCGCTGCTGTTTCTGTGCTGCTGTACTGGACAGGCTGGAACTCCAGTGTGAACTCGAGTCGAAGGGACTGTGACCTGTGGATGAATCCACGTGGGAGGAGGACTCCCTGAAGCATCTGTGGCCACGAATAAGCCCATGCCAGAGCAGGTACATCTTGAAGCATCTGTGGCCGTGGTTATGTGTGTGCCGCAGCAGGTATACCTCTGAAGGGACCGTGGCCCAAGGATAAGTCCACGCTGGAGGAGGTACACCTCAAAGCATCTGTGGCTGTGCATGAGGTCATGCTGGAGCACCTCAAAGCGTGTGGCCATGGATAAGCGCACAACAGAGCAGGTACTCCTCTGGAGGGACTGCAGCCACGGCTAAGGCCAAATTGGAGCAGGTTTACCTCTGAAGGGACTGTGGCTGTGGGTAAGGCCATGCTGGAGCGGGTATATCTCCGAAGGCATTGTGGCCCATGGAGAAGGCCACACTGGAACAGGGGAACCTCAAATCAACTGTGGCTGTGGATAAGTCTACGCTGCAGCAGGGATACCCCTGGAGAGACTGTGGCTCGTAGATAAAGCTCCACTTGGAGCAAGACACCCCTAAGGGACTGCACTCTGTGGATAAGTCCAAGGCAGAGCAGGAGCAAGGGGAGGAGTTCAATGCAATGTTAAACCCTATAGCCTGGCCCAGAGAGACCAGGGGTGGAGATTGTAATGGATACACCTTTAAATTGCTGTAACCTATGATTGGAGTTGCATGTTACAGGAATTACTATAGCAGGAACCACCCAAAACAGTGGAAGACGAGTCTTACAAGAAGCAGTGGAAGCGCAGCAGTGACCCGACCTGAGCTGGTTTGGTGCCCAATAACTCCATGCAATACACAATCTCTCCTGTCCTGAGTGACCACCATAACAGATGGAGCCCAAAGTCATGGACTCGATGAGCTCCATTGACATTTTGTGGACATTTTATGGGCATTATATGGACATTTCATAGGGGTGGTCCATAGACTGAGGGAATGATATCTGTGTCTTATAACAAAGGATGGGAAGGGAGGTGGTGGTTAATGAGGTTGTATTGAGTAGTGTGGCACCTGAGCATGACATAAACAGTACGGAATAAGGGGTGGAGAATGTGCTGGTTTTGGCTGTGTGGGGCTTAGCTGCCGGCTGATGTTCAACCACAACATCAGTGAAGATGGGAATTTCCATTTACAAGGATGGGAAGAATGCAAGTGGTTTGGAAAAGTTTGGATTGGGGTTTTGTTTGTTTTTTTTTTTTTTGCTTTTTAGATGTCACTTCTGAGACTTACTTTTACATGCTCTGAAAGTTATCAGCTCTGGAATTCAAGTTCAGTAACACACAGATTAGAAATTGTGAAGATGGGTCAGTTAAACTGTTTATACAGAAATACCCACTGTTGGCTTTCTCTTTTTTCTGTTTGTTTGTTTTTGTTTTTTTTTTAAAGGAATTTCCCATCTCTAATAGTCTGGAAGACAGCTTGAACACTGCTTGCCTCTGAAACAGTAATACCCACTTGGTTCTGCAGGCTGCTAAAACAATAGCTTGGACAGGTGAAAAGTACCTTGTGTATCTTATCCAGGTCTTCAGAGAGTTCTGCCTTAACAAAGAACAAAGAACATGGGTTAATGTCAGCTACTATCCTAGTACTGGAAGGTATCTTCTTGCTTGCGAAAAGGAAAGGTAAGGATTTACCTCCTTCTCAGAAGAGCACTACCCCTGGGGAGAAATAGAAGGGGAAGAGTTATGGACCTCATCCCACTGATGTACAAGCAGGGGCTGAATATGGTGAGTACAAGTAAAATCTCTTCAGCACTAGCTCTTTTATCTGGTTCCTCACCCACCCTGCAATTCTTGTTATTAATCTCTGTATTATTGGGCTTAAGTAAAAAGCATCTGGTAGTGTATTAAATACTTCAGTGAAGTGCAGAGAGATGATGCCTGCTCTAAGTCCTCTGTATAGAAAACGAATTATCCATAAAATTTACCAGTTCAGTCTGGCACAATGTATTTTTGGCAACTATCACCTTTTCAATTTACTTCCATATCTTTGAGTATTCATCCTTCAAAATATGTATGTTCTCAGAACATGTAACTTTAGTGAAGTTTAGCCCCAGGTGGAATTTTATCTTAAAAGCCATACATAGGAATATAAATCTCAGGCTGTTTTATTGAAGTTTTGTGTGTTGTGCAATGTGGGTTATATTTCACACTCCTCACATACATACCTCATCAAATACATATCCTGGATGAGTGGAATCTGGTTCTTACTTGTCTTTCTTTTGTTCCTTCAGTTTGGTATATAAAACTATCTTAATGCTTTCCTACTTAAAAGAGAAGTGGTAGAAAAAAGCAGCTTTCCAAATCTAATCTGACACAATACTATTTTGCAGTAGTTTTGTAATTATTTGACTATTGTCACTACTATTTAATGCATACATTAAAAGTTGTATGTAGTTTGGGGATACAATACTGTGTATTTCATAGAGACATTAATCAGATATCTTGCTAAAATGCCTTGCAGAAGGTAGGGTTTTTTTTTTTTCCCCTCAGGGCAAGCTTCAGTGTTCTTTGGCGGAAGTCTGTGTATCATGGAAGAGCAGCTGGTAACAGGTCTGTAGGAAAGCACTGCGTGGTCAGCAGAACACGGCCCTTTTGCCTTAATGCCTATAAAAAATAATCTGATTTACCCATATTTTGTTGGAGAAGGGGAAAAAAAAAAGGTAGTTGACACTTCATCCATGTATCAAAATATTTTTACGAGACAGTGTGCATATTTGCATCCATTACTCTTCCCCAAAACATGACTTGTCCACCACCAAAGTGCATGTACAGATGCAGGGAGGGCAGCGTCTCCACTGATCCCGTTTCTCTCAGCTGCCCGCGGAGAGGCTCCGGGAGAGCAGCGGCTACCCATCCCTCTCCTCGCACGCAGGAATGCTTTGCAACTCCCGGAGCCCATTCACCTTTGAGGAGAGAGAGCGCGGCCGGGGCCGAGCCCCTCTCGCCCGAGGCCCTCCCCACCTCACACCCGCGGGGGGCAGCGGGAGCCGGCGGGCTCTCCTGGCACAATGGCGTTGCCAGGGCGGGAAACCCCCTCCCCCAGCGCCGCCCGCCGGCTGCCGAGGAGGGGATTAAGCCACCCGAGCGCCGGCCTCGGACACCCAGGCCCCTCTCCGCCGCCGGGGAAGCCGGCTCGCCCTCCCCGCGCTCCGGCGCCGCGCAGGGGGGTGGAGAGGGCGGGAAACGGGCTCCCTGAGGTACCTCCCGTCACCCGCCCGGAACCCGGCACCCAGCCTCTGCCTGAGGGACTCCCTGAGGAAACGGGGCCCGGCTGCCTCCCCCCCGCCCGCCCTGGGACCCCCCCTCCGCCCCCGGCACAGCGCAGGCCGCGAACAATAGCCCTCCGCCCGCCCCCGGGCTTCCCCGGCCGCAGCACGGGCGGGCTGCTCCGGGGCCGGCCCCGCCCCGCCCCGCCGCTCGGCGGCCGTCGCTCCCCCGCCCCTCCCCGCCTCAGCCGCCCAAGTCCCTTGAACTTTCCCCGGGCGCTCGCAACAAGCGGCCCGCGCCGGGCCGCCTCGGCCGCAGCTGCCCGCACGGCCCCCTGCCCCTCCCGCCGAGTCCCCCGCCAGCACCGCCCGCCCGCGGAGCCTCCCACAGCCCCGCAAGCCGCGGAGCCTCCGCGCCCCTTGCCCCGGCGCCCCGAGGAGAGCCCGCCGCCGCCCCCGCTCCTCTCCCCTGCGCACCTACCACGGCGCCCCGCTCCCCTCCCGCAGCCGCCCCCCGCCCTCCCTAGCACGCCCACCCGCGGCACCCCTCCACCCCACCCCACCCGCCAGCCCCCCGCCTCCCCGCCCGCGTTCCCTCTGCCCACCCCCGCCCCGGTCCGCACACGCCCACCCCCGTCCCCTTCCCCAGAGCCAGACCCGCGCCGCGCCGGGCAGAGCCCCCCCATCGCCCCCCGCCGCCGCCGGCTCCGCTCCCCTCCCCGGGGCCGCGCTGACCTCCGCGCCCTCCTTCCCGCCGCCGAGGAGAAACCCCCTCAACAAAGGAGGGGGAGCAGCGAAAGGCGGGCGACGCGCACACGCCCGGCCGCTCCGTCCGGATGCGGTGAGCCCCCCGCTTCGCCTCCGGGGCCGCGTCAGCGCGGGAGGGGAGAAGAGGAGAAGCGGCGGCTCTCCGGCGGCGCGGCGCGGCCAGCTGCCACCATGGGCTGCTGCACGGGGCGCTGCACGCTGATCTTCCTCTGCTCGCTGCAGCTGGTGAGTGCCCGGCCGCCCGCCCCGGGGCACGCTTCGGCTTCGCGGAGGGGGGGGGGGCGGGAAGGGACGGGCGCTATCCCCCTCCCCGGGCACGGCCGCCGTGGGGCACGGAGCGGCGCTGCCCCGGCTGCGGGAGCTGTCCGCGCCCTGTGCGAGCGCAGGCGGCCGGCCCCGCTCCCGCCGCGCCGACGGCCCGCCCGCTCCTCGCCCCCCCCCGGCCCCCGGTCCCCGGCCCGTTAAGTTTTGCGGTGCGACGCGAGGAGGACGCGGCGTGAGGCGAGAGCGGCCCCGCGGCCGGGGAGCGGGGAGGCGGCGGGCCGGGGCGGGTGCCGCTGTGCCTCAGCCCGGGCGGCCGTCAGCGCTCCCTGCCTGAGGCAGAGAGACTCCCCCGCCCGGGCGTCGCTGCCAGGCGGCCCCGCTCCCCGCGGGTGCCAGGCAGGGGCTTCCCCCGTCTGCGGAAAGTAGACGCCGAGGAGAAGAAAGAGGAGGACGGTGCCCCCGCTCGGCCGGCGGCCGGTGCCCGCGGGGCGGACAGCGGCTCGGGGCCGGCGCGGCGGGGCCCGGGCCGGGCACTGCCGGGCGCTGCCGCCGCGGGCCGCCCACCGCCCGTGTCAGCGCCGGGGGGTGTGGGGGTGGGTGGGGGTGCGAGTGCGGGAAAAACACCGTCACCGCCACCTCTTTCTGTTTTTCTTAACCTTCGTAAAAGCGGCATCTGCCGGCCCCCTCCTGCGACTTTTCTTGGGATTCCTTGCCTCTGATCAAATATTCCTCGGTGTGCAATGGAAACAACAGAGCGGTGCATCTTCTTCTCTTTGTTTTCTTGAAGTTGGCATATTTGTTTCAGAGACAAGAGTTGTCGAGACAAAACACCGCCAAACAGTAATAATGCTTCCTCTGGCTCATTAGCCGGATGATAGAATAATGCTCTTCCTTTAACAGTCATCCCTGGTCCCGAGAGCATTTTAAAAGATTTTTCTCTTTTCTAGTGACTCAGAGTCATCATTTTGCCACATGATCTTTCTTAAGATGAGTGCTGTTCCTTGTGTGTGTGTGTGTGTGTCTGTAAAGAAGAAAAGTGGGATGCATTCACTGTGGGGTTTTTTTCTTCTTAATCCTTTGCTAATCTTGCTAGTGTTCTGTTACAGCACTTTGAAATCGCTTCTGTTTCAGGGGTAATACACTTAAATGCAATACGTACAATTACTTCATTTGGAGATCCTCATTCATTTTCATGGCTTTATGCCAGATTTGCTGCCTGTGTAAACTGGTGTACCTCCATTGTTTCCAGTGCGAGTCTGGACTTTATTCAGATGTGCTTTTTAGTGTGGCGGAGCCAAGTGTGGTTTAAGTACTTCAATGGCACAACCTTGCCGAAAAGCAGAGAAGACGTGGGATTTGTACTTTTAGTGTGAGGAAAGCTTTGTTTATACATTTCTGGCCTTTTTTTTTTCTTGTTTTCCATCAGTTTTGCAGATACTGTCCTATTGACTGCAGCAGAATCATTCCTGATTTACTTCAGTGCATGCGGGAGGGGAAACAAACCCTTTTTCTTCAAATATATGTCTCCGACAGTTATGAAGGTTATAATAACTGTATTTACTATTCTGTAGAATTACTTGGAGGCTATAAAAATTGAAGTAAAGTGTGAATAGCCACCATAATCTGCAGAGAAATGCATATAAAGTCTTTCAGAAAAAGATTCATATTTTATAAAAGACCTATCAGATGATATAACAACTTTCAAAAATGACTTTAATGTGTAGGTTTTTTTCTACTGTACTTACCTGCTTTATAATAATGTTCTACTGTCAAATCCATGTCTTTCAGGCACTGATGAATGTCTGTATGGCAAAATGCTTTCATTTTAATTTATTTTCATTTAAAAATAAAAGTCATGTTTTAGAACCAAGAAGTAATCTAGTGGACATGAACTTAAAGTTCAGGTACTTTCTGTGATCTCAATGGTGGTGGTGTTCAGTTTATGTCTGTAGAAGTTGTCGCCACAGGCGGTTTTAGGTCTTTTTCTAACATCTCAGAGGTCATGAGTATAAAGCATGCACAACAAAACTGCATCCCTGGACTTCGCTGTCATTAAGCGAGATTTATTTTACCTTGCGTCAATTTATGGAGAGGTGAAGGAGATATTACTGACTGTGGACAACATTTAGATTAAATGTTACAAAACTCAAAGCTCTTGTACTGCTAATTTGGAGCATTTCAGAAGTACTGATGATTTATATGACTTGAAGAAAAACTTTAGAAAATGAGACAGATGGGGCACGTATTTTAAAAAAGGAAGTTGTTCACCTTAGTCGTATTCTGGTCATGTCAGAAAAGGTCCTGGGAACAGTTCAAGCTTAACCTTAAGATTAACGTTTAGATACTACCTGAGAAAGAGATATCTTATAAAACACAGTTGGCAACACCCTTTATAGCATATGTGTACTATGTAGATTCTCTTTGGTATAAGATGATGTGAAATAAAAAAGCCAAATTCCCGGAAACATGTTCAAACCAAAGATTTGGTTCTTGTTCTAAAGATGCGATGTTTAGTGCCCTCAAAGCACAGTTTCTTGATTCCTTAAAACTGATGTCTTCTCTAACTTTTGCCTAGGCCGCATGTTTACTGCATGGTTTCCTTGAACCTCTGCAGGTGGATTCTGCTTCTGAAAGCCAAGGGAATATTGCATAAGGAGAACTACATTGTGCACCCCAAAAAACCCCCCTGTGATCTTTCACTTCCTAACTGAAGCATTGTCATATGCCTTTTCCAAAGTTGTCAAGCTAAGAACTCAGAAGCGTCTGTGTATTTCTGTGCATAAATATGTCATTAAGACTACTAGGAGCTATGTATACATCAGGAAAATATATCATGAGGATATATGAATCCTTTGGATTACAGCCATAATTCTCACTGGTGCCACTAGAAGTCTCAGATGTTGGCCTTGTCTGTACTAGAAAATTAAAGCAGCTGCCAGAGATGGTGCCTGTGCTAGTATAGCCACCATGCCATAAAATATTGCAACATGAAATGTTTGGAAAATAAAACAAATTCAAAAAATATTGAATTCCGGAAGGGGTAAATTGACAACGAATTGCAGAGAGATTTAGCTGTGTGAATCCAATTGATGTTAATATGTGTCACACAGTGAAAACCTTCATGCTACTTTGAAAATGTGTTTCTGAGCAACTACCATTGCAGGATAATTTTGTTTCAACACTTATAGTAAGTGTAAGTTTTTGGTACCTAGACATACACAGATATACAAACACAAAGAACTCTAAATAATGGAGATTGTGAATGAGATTTTCAAAGCAGCGAAGGGAAGATTAATGGAAAGCATGTGGCTAAGTCCCTTTCATTGCTTTGACAATGTCATTTCATGTGTTTATCCTTGGACTTCCCTGCACTGTGTTCATTGTTTAGGTCTTGATTTCAAAGTGTATGTTTTATCAAGTATAGTTAGGATAAAATAGGCTGTTCCCTATTTAAGCTGTTAACTTTCCAAGTAATTTAAGTGTCAACAGACCACACTGGGAAATGATTCCAGTGGAAACACAGCTTCTGCGTATTAATGTTTTGACTAGCAATGGTTTGGGGAGTGCAGTTGGTCATTTTTAACAGACTAATTCCTCTCTATATTCGGAAGATTTATGTTTGTGATTGCCATTAACATTAATTATACTGATGTATGTAAATCCTTATGCTTGGAGATGAGACTATATCCATTAGACTGAACAGTAACATTTCATCATTTGTTACTGTACATAGCGGAATTTCAGCAGTTATGTGGGGAAATGATATATGCCACGCATAGATTTTAATCTCATTTTAAAATGCTTTATAAAGCTGGAAACTCTAACTTATGATTTTGGCTCTCAGTGCTTGTATGTTAGAACTGACAGATAACAGTTATTCAGTTAAGGGATTCAAGGGATTTGATAAATTTGAGAAAGTAAAATACTTGAACTGGTAAATTGCTGCATCTTTTTATGTTGGTAAAAGAATCACTGGCCCATTGATTTGGAGATGAAGCATCTGTCCACTGATAAAGGAGGAGGAAGTATGAGGGGGTGCCTATTGTACTAGCAGGGGTGGAGGAGGCTTGGGATTTTAGCCCCGAACAATGCACTGGCTGCAGGATGTTGCCCTTTCTGTTGAGGCAGCTGACGTGGGGATGGTGTTTTGCTCTGCTAACTCATACGACATCCCCAAAATGTGTATCCGTTGCTGGTGGCTGTGCCTAAGAGGCTGATTTGCTTGTTGTACGGGTGTATAATTGCATTTAATGTTAAGATTGGAAGTAATAGACTGCATCCAGTAGAACTACTTGAGTTAAATCTTTGCAATCCAAAAAATGTATGAGACTATATAATTTTTAGGATCTCTCTCATCAGGGACAAAAGAGTAACAACAAGCAGTAAGTGTTTTTCACTTTGTGTTTTTGGTTTATTTTACAAAATTCTTGGGAGATACCTGTTGGTAAAACACACATTCCCAGTGCATCAGCACTGAAGTGTTTAACCACACCATGCACCAGAAATTCAGCCTTAGTAATGAAATCCCCTCCTGACAAAGCTGCACGTAATACTTCTTTCAGTTCAGTGATCCAAAGTTGGGAATTCAAAACTTAAGGAACCCTGAATTGTCAGAGCTCTCTGAAATTTCTGAACTGGGTGAATGTCTTAAAGAAACCATGCAGCTCTTGCTTGGTTTTATGCTCTGTTCACCGCAGCAGGCTATTTTTCTACACTTCCTTGCTGCTCTATGACTGATTGTCAATTGTCATACAAACATTTAATGAATATTTTTACAGTGATGAAGTGAAAGGGTTAGGATTTCAATTATAGTAATGGCAATTAGTTCGCTAAAAATTGGGAATTATATAGCTATCCTTCCTGTCTAAGATCAGTACATTTTGGAAGTTATTAAGAACATTGGAATATACTGCTGATCTGCTTCTAAATATCTGCTATGTTCTGCCAAGACACAATTCTTGGGACTAGGAAACAAAGACTGCGTTTTTGGAAATCATTAAATTCAGAAGGATGGTACTGTTGAATCCAAATGGAATTTGGGTAGGACTTCCAGAACTTCGACACACAATAGATTTATGTTTAGAGATCCTATGGAATCTACTGCACTTGTAGTTGATTACGTGGTGCTTAAATCTTGCTGATTTTGTGAGGTTTGGATCTGAAATAAAAAGCTGTAAGGCTAGATAATCTTAGGAAATGTTTTCAACCTGTATGTATCTTACAAGCATCTTAGAGGTATAAAGTGCATCCTTTTAGTTTTGGGCCCAATCTGGTAAGTTGACAAATGAGTAATAAAATACAATTCTTTAATTTTTCAGGTAAAAGTGTTGCATTTTGGCTCCTCTGTGATATCCAAATTACATTTCCACATAAATAAATGAATTTGATTAGGTGAGCAAACAGAGAGTCAAAGCAGTTGCACGAATCATTGGCCCTGATACTGCACATGAAAGGAGGGTGGAGGTTTTGGACTTCACTCGAATAGGACCAGAATCAATTCACACATTCAATACAGATATGGGTAAAATGGTCTCTTCTTGGATGTGCTCAGTGAAAAGAGGAGAGGCAGTGGACCCAGGATGCAACAAAGGGGAAATTCTGATTACATATTAGGAAAAAAAATTCACAGTCATACATTGGATCATGTTTTCCAGAGAAGTTGTGGAAACTCCATCCTTGAATAAATTCAAAACTTAGCTGAACATAGCTCTGAAAAACCTGATCTAACTGAAGTGTATCTGATGTTGAATTTGGCCCTGCTATGAGTAAATGTTTTATCAGATGAACTCCAGAGATTCCTTTTAACTTAGCTTGTCCCGTGATTATATGATCTTACCAGAGCATAAGGAGTAAGGGCCTTCAGTTCTTTATTAGGAGGGTATTTAAAATACACAGTAATTTGGGTTGTTTTAAAATAATTAATTTCTTGATTTGTTGTGGGCATAATACTGTGGAAATAGGTTTGATAGGGCAATAACAATTGTAGTATACAGTTATATCTCTTGGTATCAAACCTCAGTGTTAAATTAAATGAGAAGTACCTCTGATGGCCTTGTAATTTATTATTTCGCAAATAATAATTCTGCGATACAATGTAGTATGTCAGATCTTTTGAACTCATTAGTATTGAAGCAAAATGTATTTTATTCATTCAGTCCTGTAATTAATTGCTAAGCAGTCATTTTGGGGCTAAAAGCCTGTTATTTCTATCTGTACAGGGAAATGGATGCACATTTTTGGTTCTAAACGAGTAATATGAAGGAGCAGTAATAAGTGACCGTGTGGTTCAAGAGAGTGATGATATGATACAGAGTTTTTCACCTGTAGGTCACATTTTGAAATTCACTGCAAGTTAGATGAGGGCAAATGTCATTATGGTTTATATGAAATGTTAGCAGTCTTGATACAGCATCAATATAAAAATATAATCTCCATATTAATCCTGCTTTCCACCTTGTATGTTATACTAGGAGGGTCAAGGTTGGTGGCCATGCTACTGTGAAGAACAAAGTGATCTTTTTGATAATGTTTTCTTCAGGTCATCTTTACAGGGGTGCTAGCTGGACAGCGTAATGAAGTTTGCGCTGCCTTTGTTCATACTGGACATGGTATCTTTGCTAGGGATGTCAGCATAGGGAGGCATTTGTAAGCTTTGTGAGTCACATTAAATCAAAATGAAAAATAATGTTAATTGCACTGATTTTGTGTAAATTTCATTTTTTTCATTGGTCAGAAAGAAGAACATTTCTTACTTTTTATTTAGTATATTTTGCGTTGAAAATAGAATTCAGGCAATAGCAAATGGAAAATGTCTCACTTCTTTGAATCTCGAAGCAGCTCAGATTTGTCTAAGATGTTCTAAGTTTTCTCATCTATCAAGAACAGTTAATACATACCTTCCTAAAGGGTATGCCAGCAGGTTTCAGATCATACACTGCTACACTTAGCGAGACCTGCAACTCCTTGACAGACCAGTGCCAGCAGCACTACGACATGTTTTAGTATGTCATGGGCTTTTTTTTTCCATGTGTGACCAGTGAAATCTTTGTAATCTCACTACGGATCTGTGCCTTTGGTAGGTCTGTAAAAGACAGTGGTAAGCTGGATTTAATCACTGTTCTTTGATCTCAGGAACATACAGAGTGCTTAAGACCCTGGTAATAAAAAGGTAGTAAAAGATTTTATTTTAGTCTTTTTACTTTTTACTATACTTCCTTATCATCTTGTCTTTCTTCAAACACAGCCATACCTTGCATGTAATCTCAGCTCAGATGGATTTTTTAATGCTGTGGTGATTTGGGACTCATTCTTACGAGTTGCTGAATGCCCTCCAGCTCTCATTAAAGTTGCTGAAAGTCATTCTTTTACATATAGGCTCTTTATAATGATACGTTCAAGCAAAAGCACCAGTGAACTCCTTCTACCTAGTGAATGCCAGCATTATAGTAAAAGGAAAGGAAAAAGAGAAGTTTGCTACTTGATACAACAACCAGTTTCTGCCAGACAAATGTCCCTTAAATCTCTCCCTTTGAGATTAATATCACAAAGTAGTAAAATTGAAAATTTTATGAAATGCAAAAGGAAGATAATTGTAAAAACAATTATATATGTTGAGAGTGACTCTCTTGAATAATCACAGTTGGTTCTTCCACAGATCTCTCCAAAGGGGGTTGAGAGAAAGTTTTTTTTATTTCATCAGTACAGAGTTTTGGCTGAGAGTAAGTATAAATATATATGAAGAGCGTATGTTTGACAACGAGCCAAATGGAACTTCCCTGAGGAGGGTTTTGACACACACCAAAGAAGCTACAGATAAAGCAAAGGAAGAATAATTAGGAGATGAACCATGAGCAGAAAGATCCTGAAATGCTTTTGTAGTGAGGGACATTATGTGGGAACATGGGATGAAAAGTGTAGAAAGGTGCAATTAGATGAGTGTAAAGAAAGTGGGACATGGAAGCCCTCTTCAGCAGACAGATGAAAGTTGGCTCTGTGTGTGGGAGGAATTCCTGTCCAAGGTTTCACTGAAAACAAGATCTTAAGAAAAAAAATTTTATCTGTCTTTTCCAATATGCCGCTGCTGCTAAGCCAGTTTCTCACTGTTCTATTGTAAAGTTACTGTGTTAGTGTCAGACCTTTTGAGTAAAAAGAACCAAGGAAGCAAAACCATATTATTATGGTATTTTCTAGGGAGATTGGAATGAATGGCAGTCTTTCTCATCCAACTTGAGTTTCTGCCTTTGGTTGAGCCTTGAATACTCTGTGCTGTTACGGGAATGCTGCAGCTTCACTGCCCTGTCGGCAGCTCCTGGAACCTCACGTGAGCAAAGTGCATCTGGAGCTTAGGAGCGTGCAGCTGAAGCTCAGCACAAGCCGCAGGGGAAATGAGTAGACAGGTAAATCCTTATCAGCCTTGTGCATCCTTACAAAAGAAAAAACCCAAACAATTAAATGCAGATTTTTAGGTGGATTGAAAAGAGTTCATAATATGTCTAAATGCATTTTGGAAATGGGGTTCTGTTAAAATGGAGTGCATAGAGAAAAATCCTTTTGGAAGTTTAGTCTCCACAATCAAATAATAAAAAGCTGAAGAATTCTAAAGCTGGAAACTGGAGTGCATTATAATACAGGAATAACATCATAAAAATATATAGTTCTACATCTGCTTGTGAGCTATTTATTTTTTCCTGCTAAAAGCTTGCTGTATCTTTCTACTGCAGAGTGAGCAGGGTGTTTCGTTTCTCTAATATGTATTTTTTTCGTGAGATAAGTAGACATCATCAAGGTAAGTGTGTTTAGATTTTAACTGGAACAGAAACTTTGCTGCTCCTACAGATCGAATAATGTTCATCATAGAAACCTGAAAAGCCTCTTTGCCCTCTAAGGTGGATGGAGCTACCTAGAAAACTGAAGAGAGATGGTCTCCTCGTGGATATCCTCTGAGCTACTGAAGATTCTTTAATCAGTCTATAGTCAGCCAGCTGTACATTTGTAAGATGCCTGTTTTAGTGTACCCACTAACATGTGCATTCAGGAAGCCTTAAAAATGGCCAGATTTGGAAAATATTTTTGCCAATTCCCACTGTTTCTAGTTAATTCATATGTTGGTGAAAGTTGCAGATTGGTGTTCAGCCTCATCCATCTTATAAACCGTTTCTTTTCTCATCAAGATGGAAAGCTTGGCTCCAATGCCTAGCTGTGAAATGATACGCTATTTCCATTTTCCTGTTTCTCTTTTTTATTGAGCCAGATGATTTGTTCACAACTCTCAACTATTTCAGACCAAGTTCCAAGTTCTGATCTTCATCTGTTTTATCAAAGTAGGATTCAGACCCTGTTCCCTCCCAACCCCAAACCAGTCAAGACTGTTAAAATTTACTTGTGGATGTAAATGGGCCCGGTGAACATCAGGTTTAAGTTTCTCCCCACCCTGAAAATATCCTTCACTTCTGTGGTTGAGTTCTTCCATAACTGTGGCTAAAAATACTGCATCATTCTAGAGAACTGGAAGGAATGGCAAATGTGTTTGCAGTTACAAATGACAGATAGAATTCCTCGGTTAAAACAGATAGGGTAATTAATGCTGTTTAGCAGAGCACTTTCAAAAACAAGGATGAATTTCCAGTCTTAAGACTCTACATGTGTATTTCTCTAACTTCTCTTCCAGAATTATTAAGAAAAAGCAAAGGCATGCAGAAATGCACTTATGCTACTGTGGTCCATTTCTCTTCACTTGTAGGAAAATCAAGTGTGTGGTTGTTATCTGATTGATCTGCATCTATACAATGTGAGTAAGATTTCTTTTAGTCTAATCCACAGTTACTTGTGGTTCTTCACATCATACTGGTTGCACAACATCATAAAAAGGTCTAGTTAGTGCAGAAAAGAAGGCAGTGTCAACGAATGATACGTGATAAATGAAGTAGTAGTATGATTTACTGTAATGCTGTTGTCAGAGGACTTGCAACAGGAGTGTTGGAATGGAATGGAAAAAGTGCTTCCAAGTCTGAATTTACAATGACAAATTAGACGTATGAATGACAGCAGCCTAAATCCAAACTTCATTCAAATGTCACAAATGAGTTTAAGTATATCGAAGTATATTAGATGCCATGAATGGCTTTAAGTTGTATTACTAATGTATAATTTAATCATAGTGGTTTGATGAGAGTTGAAGCTGACTGAGTTGTGCCAGAAGTAACCACAAAGTGCCAAAGTTTATTAAAATTGGATTGATGAAGCCCTTCATTTCTCTAATATGTATTTTTTTCATAAGTTAAGTAGACATCATGAAGATAAGTGTGTTTTGATTTTAATTGTAACCAGTTAGATCTGTTAATCTGTGTGACTGTAATCACTTGAATGCACTGACGACTCTTCCAAAATGTAGCCTGTGCAGCTGAGATGCAGTGTGCTGCCTTGCACAGCAGTAATGCGAGGTGCCTGAAGCCTTGTCCTTAACTGCAGTGTGCAGCAGCCACACCAGGTTGTCACCGTGTCCACATAGGTACCTGCACTTTGTTGCTTGTTCTGTTGTGGGACAGGTGCATTTTTGTATCCATGAAAGGTTCCAGGTTTCAGCATTCAGCCAGTATGTGATACTTGCACTGAAAGCTGAAGAACTGTTTCTGCAGAGCCTTGTGGCCAAAAGAGTGTCAAGGTTAATCCCAGATCTCACTGAGCAACAGAGATTCTGGCCTTTTGCTTGTACAGGTAATAATTTAATTAATTGTTATTTATCTTTCTTACATATTTAGTTCCCTTGGCCTGTCTGACCTGTGAAATTCTTGTCCATGTGAATCTCTTAGTTCTCTGTGAGATTTCTAGGCTGTAGTTAGATTTCTGGGCTGAACTGTAATTAGTGCATGTGCCAGACATGCCGGAGTGCTCAAATACTGCTGGGGTTTCATTCTGCTTATTCATCTGTTGAGACACAGAAGTAATGCCCCAAATCCGGTTCTGGATTTGCACTTTTAAAGATCATGTGAAACACGTTGCAGCTGAGATTGGCTCTGGACTAGGATGTGTATCTGAGATACATCTTGCCTCAAGTGCTTACAGACCAAAACAGGTAATAGAGTTAGAAAAGGAAGCATGCAAATATTTTGCTTTAGGCCCTACAGAAAGTCTCTGGAGCCCTAGTTCAGGCTGTTTTTCTACTTGGTGCTCCTTCATGTTTCTGCATACAGTTACCGTAATTCCTTTTTCATATTGGCCACAACTGACTGTGAGCACATTAACATTTTGGTAGGCAAGTTCTCAGTATTTGGGTGGGCTCACATTGAAGAATACATTTCTTTTTAATTCTGTACTGTTTGCAAAGTGGTTTAGAGGTGCTAAAATTCATTGCAAAGACAAAAATCTCCTTCTGTTTGAGGAGGAATGTAGTAACTATGGATTCTCTTTTGGAAAGATTATTTTAAGGTGTTGACAGATTTGAGTTGTTCCTGACACTATTAGCTCTCCTGCAGAATGAGACTTGCAAATATCTACACTTGCACTGACCACATGCTTAGTTGGGGACTCACCCTTGTGTTGTCTGGACACAGGCACTTGGAGAAGACAGGAGTCAGTATCTTAAGGGTGTTCTGGAGAACAGGAAAATAAATGAGTGTCCCCAAAATGCTGGAACTGACCATATGCATACAGGGAAGGGACAATTTTGAGTCAGGGAAGTTTTGTTTTCTTTCTGCTGATAGATAGAAGCACTGTTTAATTTGCACTAGAAGAACCGTGAGTTCATGGTTTTCTTGGTATGTTACCTCTATCAACCCATTTGTTCAATTTTCGGTAACTGGAATTGGCTAAGAAATTACAGCATATTCACTGCAATAGGAAGGAGAAATCCTAATCTCTTGGGAGGCAAACCTTTGTTTTTGCATGTACCTTTTTCTCTGAATGACAAAAGCACATCTGACAGTGAATCCCAACTATCTAGGCAGAAGAGTAATTTCCAAGGCAACCCATTCACATTCAATTCTCTTCCTCTAAAAACAAAGCAATAAATTATGCTGGTGTTTAAGGGGTAATCTCTGTGGCTTTAAAGAACATAAACTATCGCAGACATACCGGTCTGACTGTGCTAAGTGTTGAGCACCTCCTCTAAGGGAGTGAGTAACCTCATCTCCCATCGAGAACAGCAGGAGTTACGTATACTCGTGTCCTTCCACTCAGGCATCACTACCCAGAGGGATCGAGCTGTAACCGAGGCATCTGTGCCACTGACTGGGCTCGGTAAGTGCAGGCACTATTAGAGGGTACCATTAGATGAAGTCATTGAACCATTAGGAAGCCTGCAAAAATGAGTACCCTCTTCTAACCTGAAAAGTGTTGTGGTTGAGAATATACCCATTGGACATCCTCAAGGGAAGATTCCTTTCACACATACTGACTCTGTCAGTGTTACCAGCCAGCATCTCACTAGCACGAGACTTAGCTTTGTAACATTTCACGGATCTCTACATCATGCTGAGTAGTGCTGGTCATCTATTATTAATATGCTTGCATTTTTTGCTAGGCTAGAAGTATCTTATTATCTGTTTTCTTATTAAATCCTCCATTACTTTAAGATGCTTTCAAGGTCTGTTCTGCTCTGATTTTATTAGTTGGGAACAAAGGCTTTTCGAATGTCAGAAGCTAATATATGCTGATTTCTGGATAAGCAAGAAAATACCTCAGATTTTGAGGCCATTTTATTATAAAATGATGTCTTTAAGCCTCATACACAGTTTTTATAGAATATTTCCCTTTTTCCTATTTTGAGTGCATATGTATATGCAATTACAGTTTTGCATTAGAAATACTGGCTGTATGGCAAGGTGAGACTTTCTCCTGTTATTGTAACCAGTTATTCTTTGGCATGCATATAGACTCAAAGAACCCTTAAGTTAGAGAAGTAACCTTGTGTTTGCTTACACAAGTCGATGGAGACAGTTGTATGTTCATTCTGCTTTGAGATGGTGAGAGGCAAGCCAGTTTGCATCTGGGAACCGTGGAGTTAGCATGGTGTGGTGCCTTGGTTAATGAGCCTGCAGAGAATATCGTAGCTCAGGCATAGTACAGTGCTAATGCATTCACAAGGGTTCTGGACAGAAGCTGGCCTGTATGTGGACAGGCTGGAGTATAGGCAAAGCAGTCAGACCCACTCTGGAAAAGATATGCACCTTGGTAAGATTAACACTGTTACAAAGTGCTTATTCTCTAAAGAGATGTTGTTATCTGAGTTTCTCAGCTACTGACATCAAGGTATTTTGTGTTAATTCTGATGGAGGAATTGCTACCAGAGAGCCAAAGGAGTTGAGATGATGTTGTCACTGAACAACCTTAAGCAAAGTTTGGACTCTAGTGATTTCCATCTGCTAGATCACCTATCAGGATGATTAAAACAACCAAATCAGACACTGGAAAGTTATTGATTAGCATACAGAAGAGGGAAGAAAAAAAAGAATAAGAGAAAAAAAAAGAGTAAGAAAGAATTTCTAAGGATATTGAAACTGAATGGTTACACTAGATATATTTATTTGAATCCATTTTAAACTTTCTATGAGCAAAGAAACCTGACTGAGTTTTGTCAGAGCAAGTCAAAACTAAAGTCAGATTCTGTAGTGTAGGCTGGGGTCACAGCCACCCATTGACCAGCTCAGAGAAGTGGCTCATGTACACACACCATAGGTCCCTTTTTGGACTGCGTGCTTCATTCCTTTCTCATGGGGGAAGGTAACAGGGCCCTGGTATATGGCGTCTGGGGTATAATCAGGATAGTCACCTGAACATGGGAGCTGGGTCAGTGACCTGTCAACCAGCCTCATTTAGATTTTTGCATTGATCAAAGTAATAGTAATAATAGTTACTACCCTGTCTGAGGCCAACTGGCCTAAAAAGAGGAGAGTTAGCAAAATGTGAGGACACACAATCTTTGACATGCTCAGGATGTGAGGCAGCTCTCGCAAAGAGATACACTGGGAGAGCAAACTGGATCCACCAGTTATTGTTTTGTTTGATTCCAGCTTATTGCTTTGATGAGAAACTGATTTGTTTATCCCAGTCAGGTTTCTCTCTTCTCTTGGTTATTCTTGGGCAGCAGAATGGAATGGGTCGTCTTAATCCATAATGCTGTTGTAATGTGATTTTAGGATTAGGTGAAAGGTAAGAATGAAGAGGAGTATCATGACAGAGGAGAAGTACACAAGCAGAATCTCAGGAGTGCTGCATTAATATCCTGCTGCTGGTGGCCAGGTTTATCTGGAGTGGTTTTGCCGTTGTCGCCCTCTGGCTGAAGCTCAGCAGAGGGACGGATTCTTCGAATCAGGTTGGAAATTGCATCATGCTTTCCAGAGTTCCCCTGCAAATCTCTCGCTATTTTGATTTCTGGAGTTCTGTTTTCTAAAACTCTGCACAGGAGCTGTTGGTGGAATAAACCTTCCCCTTATTATTTAGCTGATGCAGGACTAATTTTAAGTGCACCACTTTTGCTCTGTTAATATCTAGATTCATTCTTAGCTTACCAGTCATAAGCCTAACACAGACACTGAATTTTACCAATAACCCTTCCTGCTTAGTTGATCTATTTTTTCTGTCCTCTTAGCAGGTTATTTTTAATATTTTGGGAACTCTGAACTATTTTCCACAGCTATGCTCAAAAGTGGATTTGTAGCCTTTTACTGCCATTGCTGCTAGTAGACCTTGCTTGAGGCCATAGCGAAGTTGAGACAAAGCCAGGGAAGAAACACAGACTCATGACTCCCATGCTCATGTCGTGAGCACAAGATCACCATTCGTCTTTTATAAGCCTTTCTTGTCTGGTGCTTTCAAATTGTCAGGAAAGTTGGCACTGAAATTGAAGTGTTCATGCTTTTTCATAGCACAAAGATAGATTTTTCCTTGGGAAAGTTCGGTCATGTCGTGCTTGTCTATTTATGACCAACAAGGTGTGTGGTGATGATAAAACTGAGATCATTATCACTTGCTTTTTCTATTATTAGAACATGCAAAACTCACTTTCTCTGGCTCTCTAGCCTCTGTAAATCCATTAACGTCGATGGAGTTATGGTCATTTATACTTGCTGAATATCAGTTTTAAGAAATGACAGCTGAATATTTGATGGTAAGTGTCCTTCACATATTTGAAAAAATTGCTTTGACAATGAATGTATATTTTAAAATATTTCTTACCTCCACATTTTAATAAAATGCTTAATAGGGTTTGAGATTATAATGGTGTCCCTGGTTTGAAATATGTATTTTTAGTAGTTTCTCATACCACTATCTTCATTAGGGGGTTTGTCTCTCTACGCATTCTGCCTCTTTCATCCTTGTCCTATTTTTGGAAAGCGTAAAGTTTTCAAATGCTGCAAAATCCTCACAGTTTTTAGCAGAAGGCTGTTGTTACAGGGAAGACTCATAATAGTCCTGTAACTTCTGACCTTTCCAGAACATGTTTTTATGTCTCCTTTGAAGGAGCATGGAGGGGTGATGGTAAGGAAGTTGAAGATATGGCCAGCAGAAACACAGGTATGTTCAGGAAATAATATTTCCTTCATTAATATTGAAGGAAAAAAAAACACTTCAAAAAAATAAGGATGTGACCCAAAACCTATTGGAAATCAATGGAACAGATCTCACTGATTTCAAGTTTCGGAGTCAGCTCTGCACATAGTTTTCTGCAATGTTTTTCGTGTTTTCTTTTTTCAGACACTTAAATGCACTTTATTAGAGTTGCTGCAAGAGGCAAAGTTTAGGCTTCCCTCACTGTGGTTTATTAAAAATCTCAACCATAGCATTGCATTAACAGAATTCTTTGCATTTAGCACTCTTACTTGACAGGGTAGAAACTTACTTCTGTCTAGAATCATTGTCTAAAGACCTTTCCAGAGGTGTCAGGAGAGGCACATTTCTTCTGTGTTCTTCACCTTTCAGAAGAAAGGAAGAGCTGTGAGCCATTTTCTGAAAATGTAAGACAAGGTTTTTGAAATACACATAATATCAGTTCATATCTCAAGGAGTGGTAAGAACTGGGGCAGTGGGAGTATCAACAAGAAAGGCAAAACCTTGTTTTAACGATGTTTTCAGATTCAGGAGCACTTTTCCATTTATGCAGGTGAAGAAAGCTTTGGCTTGGTTGTCCTCCTTTTGAAAAATAAGAGAATACTCTCACTGAATTTCTTGGGAAAAGGGTTACGATTCTGGTTTGAACAGTGCACATTTTCCCCTACCCTGTCTGATTCAGGAATTATTTTTGCTTGCAAAGTATATATATTATATGGGTTAAACACTGCTCCATCTTTACTTTTTCATGAAAACAATAAATTTCTCAGGGATTAGGGGATCTGTTGCAGGGATGTTTGATCAAGAATGTATCATTTGTACAGTTGATTCTGTCTTGAGGCAGATGATCTCTTGTGGCTGCTTCTGACCCTGATTTCAGAAATGGCTAAAAGGAAGTGTGCACCAGCTGAATTAAAACTTGTAAGGACTTGCAACACTATGTTGGCTATAAAGATCATATAATAAAGACCCTGGAACATACGGATATTGTAGTGATACATATTGGTTAGGTTTTGTCTAAATTGCAGGCTGCAGTCTTAGCAGTACTGGCATAGCTTCATTACAAGAGCCTTTTGGTGTAGATGTGACATATGCCAACAGGATTTTCTTTTTTCCTGTAGGCTGTTATACCACCTCTTTAAATGTATAAGCTTAGCTAAGACAGCTCTTATCTACTGATGCAACCATGTCTGTATCAAGGGCTTTGCCATCCTAGAGCAGTTTGCTGTGGTGTTGAAGTTTTCATGTGAGCTAATAGAAGTACGGGGCAGTTATGGCACAACTTTGTGATGTAAACTGGATAGTACCTGCCTATGCAAAAGTGAGCAACGTATTCAACAGCTATCAGTCCCAACATCTGAATGTGAAAGCTGTCTGTGGTACTCCCATGCAAAGTTATAAGGCAACTCTTTTTCCTTTTAAAATAGTGACTTAAATGGTATGTTTTGAAGAGTGAGAATCTCATTAATGGCAAGCAGAAAATTGTGCACATCATTTGAACACCAATAATCAGAAATGCCTTTTGTTAATTATGTTTAGGTCAAATATGTTTGTTTTATGCATGTATTATGTTGCTTTAAAAAGTAATTATCAAGGGTTCTAATAGTGGCAGAAAAAAAACAGCCGAAAGGATGGGAGGAGAAAGAATACATGTCTGCTTTTGCATGTGAGGGTCTTGTTTCTGTTGCTGTATCATTCCAGCCTTACTCTTTTAAAGTATCATCTGACCTCTGATAGACATATTGATTCCAGGGGCACTCCTTGTTGCTCAGATTCTAAATAAAAGAACTAAGTCTGCTGGGGTCAGCTTCTCTGCTTCTATGTCTTTAGTCTGGAGAGCTCACAGTTTCGCACAAACTTGATAAAAGGCTTATGTCTGCTGAATGTCTGGTGGTGACTTAGAAACCTGTTTTCTCAGTCTTGGATTTTATGATAGTTTTCTTCCATATACATGTTGTTCTGTTGCTATTTACTGAATGTACAAGGATGACCATGCGTTAGACTACCCAAAGCCATTTACTGAGTGGATATTTTTCACATTTTTCCTATTGAATCATATTGAATCGTATTTCATATTGAATCATCCCAGTCAGCATGAGTTCATGAAAGGCAGGTCCTGCCTGACTAACCTGATCTCCTTCTATGACAAGGTGACCTGCTTAGTGGATGAGGGAAAGGCTGTGGATGTTGTCTGCCTAGACTTTAGTAAAGCCTTTGCCACCATTTCCCATAGCGTTCTCCTGGAGAAACTGGCTGCTCATGGCTTGGGTGGGTGTACTCTTCACTGGCTAAAAAACTGGCTGGATGACTGGGCCTGAAGAGTTGTGGTGAATGGAGTTAAATCCAGTTGGCAGTGGGTCACAAGTGGTGTTCCCTGGGGCTCAGTATTGGGGCCAGTTCTGTTTAATATCTTTATCAATGACCTGAATGAAGGGATCAAGTGCGCCCTCAGTAAGTTTGCGGATGACACCAAGTTGGGCGGGAGTGTTGATCTGCTTGAGGGATGGAAGGCTCCACAGAGGGATCTGGACAGGCTGGATCGATGGGCTGAGGCCAATTGTATGAGGTTCAACAAGGCCAAGTGCCGGGTCCTGCACTTGGGTCACAACAACTCCATGCAACACTACAGGCTTGGGGAAGAGTGGCTGGAAAGCTGCCCAGCGGAAAAGGACCTGGGGGTGTTGGTCAACAGCCAGCTGAATATGAGCCAGCAGTGTGCCCAGGTGGCCAAGGCAGCCAATAGCATCCTGGCTTGTATCAGTAATAATGTGGCCAGCAGGACTAGGGAAGTGATCATCTCCCTGTACTCGGCACTGGTGAGGCCACACCTTGAATACTGTGTTCAGTTTTGGGCCCCTCACTACAAGAAAGACATTGAGATGCTGGAGCATGGAGCGTGTCCAGAGAAGAGCAACAAAGCTGGTGAAAGGTCTAGAGAACAAGTCCTCTGAGGAGCTGCTGAGGGAACTGGGGTTGTTTAGCCTGGAGAAAAGGAGCCTCAGGGAGACCTTATCGCTCTCTACAACTACCTGAAAGGAGGTTGTAGTGAGGTGGGTGTTGGTCTCTTCTCCCAAGTAACAAGCAATAGGACGAGAGGAAATGGCCTCAAGTTATGGCAGGGGAGGTTTAGTTTGGATATTAGGAAACATTTCTTCACCAAAAAGGTTGTCAAGCATTGGAACAGGCTGTCCAGGGAAGTGGTTGAGTCACCATCCCTGGAGGTATTTAAAAGACATGTAGATGTGACACTTGGGGACATGATTTAGTGGCAGACTTGGCAGTGTTAGGTTAACAGTTGGACTTGATGATCTTAAAGGTCTTTTCTAACCTATGTGATTCTATGATTCTATAAGAACTCAAGTTAGAGGAACTATCAAAACTCAAGTAAGCCATTACTGAGGCCTCAGGGCAGTATCAGCCTATTTTTGTCTAACCTTATCATAAAAAATGTCTAGTTATGGAAGTTTTGTCATTCTACTACTTAAGTTTCATTACAACTAGAAAATGTGTCACAGTGCCTCCCACTGACATAGATTTACTTGGGAATGTTAGGACAAGTGTCCCTGCTGACTTCAGGGGGGATGGTCTAGATGACCTTGAAATGTTCCTTCCAACCCAAACCATTCTGTGATTCTATGTTCCCTGGTGCTTGTGGTCAAAGTCTAGAGCAAAGTTTAGATGTGGGGGGCAGTAAGGAAGTGCCTGGTGGACAATAACACTTCCCCTGTGAAAGCAACAGGACTGGGGGCCCATTTCAGGTGCCAGTACATGATGGCAGCCTTTGCACAAGTGGCCACGAGACTGTGGATTTTAAAATCCTGAGAGAAGTGAATAAGACTTGCAGAATTATAAACCTAGTCTTCAAGACAGCAGATTTTGACTTTCTCATGGATCTGCTTGGGAGGATCCCATGGAGATGTGCTGAAGAGCAAATGGGAGACAGGAGAGCTGGTTTATCTTCAAGCACAATGAGAGGGGGGGAAAGGCTGTTTAGAGGGACAGTGGTTGTCTCCATCCTTGCATATATTCAGAACTGGATGTTACAAATAGGTTTTATAGGAAAGAATTTCTTCAGCAGCTCTGCCTCAGCAGTCTACTAGTAATTTCATATATAAGGAAGCTGGAAGAGGTTTTAGAAGAACAATGAAGTGGTTAATGCAGATATCGCTAGTGGAAAAGCCCACATATTTGGAGAAAAAAAAATACTCAAGTGGCAATTTAGACTTTAATTAATTTTCAGTGTCATGCATTTATTTTCTTTCACCTTAGGCTGTTAAATAAATATTTTTGAAACCTCACAGTTAATGATGAATGTCTTCTCTTGTTGGCTTTGTGAGTATCTGCTAGTAAGTCTTTACAAAGGTATGTTCTAAAGTAATTTGTGGGAGAGATGTTCCCCTTGGTTGGAGTTTAGCCAGGAGCATTGCTTATAATATACCGTTATAATATGGTGGGAAAACATGGTAAGACTTACAGATCTGCTGTAAGTTCCGTTTTCATAGGTGTTTTCTTCCCTAATTCCTCGTACTAGTTTTTGAGAAGTTCAGTCACACAGTTTATTCAGTTTGAAAACCGTATTGTATCTGTAGTGTGGCAATCTTTAGGGGGCTCTAGGATTTTTTTTTCTGCATGTCGAGCACAGCACAATTTTGAAATTGTGTCCTACTGGTTGGGGTTCTTTGAAGGCTCAAAGCCCACTGGAGTTTCAAAATATGTTTCTAGTAAGGGCTTATTTTTAATTCTCATCATTATTTCTTAATTTTCAGGATGTGCTCTGTTCTTTACAAACAAATAAAAAAGACCAGCATCTTGTTAATGACTTTAAGGTCAGCATGTCACCCTTTTGGACCTACAAAACAAATGCTGATGCTGTTGCAAGGACCATCACAAACACCAGGTTAAATATACTAGGAACTATGGGTTCTTTGGGATCAAAGGTTCATATGTGATCCTGATCTTTCCTGACTGGTGAAAAAACAACCATAAATAGAAGTGGTCAAAGGAATAAATGAGTACATTTGCTCTTTTTTATTATCCCAGTAATTCAGATCATTCTGCTCAGTCAATGGAGTTCAAAGAGCCCAGTTTCAGAAAACTGACAATTTACTACTTAAATTTTAATCTCTGAGTTTGTACAACATCTGGCACCATGTGGCTGGAACACTGAGGCACATCTGTAATAAAATTCATAGTATTTTCTACCTTGTGTAGATTAGAGTCTATGAACCATATAAACGTATAAGGTATGCAATATAGTGGTATGTTTATAGTGGTATGTTCTGTGTCAGCAAAGGTAAGGTGTAAAGATCAAACTTTATACATTAACTTGTGGAGTGTCTCCATTAATACATTGGTTTAAGAAGAAACTACACTACGTGGTCACCTATTTCTAACAGTGAATAAAATGTGGTCCCTGTGGGATATCTTACATATTAACGATAGCTCACTGTTCAGCCAGATGTTTTAACAGCTAGAAAAGCAGCAGGATTTTTGGTAACTACTGATAACAGATCTGTCAATATTTTTCTTTTTAATCTTCTTTTTAATGCAAACTATAAAACTTGATGCTGTTGCCATACAGAGTGAAATATTACATATTGCCCTACTGTATGATGGTATTTGTTTAACTTGAAAAAATTAGAACTAGTAAAGAAACAAAAGACAAGAAAAGCTTCTTTTTTAATAGGCAAAAATACCATAGTAAGAATTTTTTTGGCATAGGATCATGGAATCATAGGATGTTTTGGGTTGGAAGGGACCTTAAAGATCATCTAGTTCCAACTCCCCTGCTGTGGGCAGGGATGCCTTCTGCTAGACCAGGTTGATCAAAGCCCCATCCAACCTGGCCTTGAACTCTTACAGGGATGGGGGATCCACATACTCTCTGGGCAACCTGTTCCAGTGCCTCACCACTCTCACAGTGAAGAACTTCTTTACATCTAATCTAAATCTACCCTTTCAGTTTAAAGCCATTACTCCTTGTCCTATTGCTACATGCTCTTGCAAAAAGTCCCTCTTGAGGTTGCTTGTAGGCCCCCTTTAGTTGCTGGAAGGCTGCCATAAGGTCTTCTCGAAGCCTTCTCTTCTCCAGGATGAACAACCCCAACTCTCAGCCTTTCTTCATAGGAGATGTGCTCCAGCCCTCTGATCATCTTTGTGGCTCTCCTCTGGACTCACTCCTTCAGAAATTCTGTTGTGGTGCTTCTCTAAGAGTTGACATCTCTTGACGTACCTTCAGTCTTCTCTGTGGATATCTAGATGACTTCTGTGTTGTGTAAAGTGACATACTTTCCTCTGTTGTCATATGATATGAATCTCTAGTCTTAATGAATCATGAATTATACAGTACAGGTGAAGAACACCTAGAAGAAAGAAGACAGAGCTGCACAAAAATTGCCAAGAAACATTAAAAAGCACTGTCAAATTCAGTTTGTTTGAATTTTATGCAGAATATTTTAAACTGAAAAGTTATATTTTCACCTAGTGTGAAAATTGTAATTTATTCAAAAGTGTGTCTGTGGTCTAACAGTTATTACAGAGAAACTTCATCCATCCATGTAAAAAGTATGAGCACGTACATATGTGGAACAGGAAAACAGAAGTTTTTTTCAGAAGAATGTCACTAAAGCTAAACAAGTTACTGTATATGTGTGTGTGTGTGTGTTTGTGTGTAAATACAGTTTTTGGTTGCTTTCTGCTGCCTACCTCCCCATGTGGTTGACTCTTGGGAAGGAATTGCTCCTTGAGGAATTGTTCAGTCAATCCAGAAAAGCAATGGCATGAGGGATTGGGGAGTCTGGGCTTGTAGAAAGCCCACCTGTTTTGGTTCTGATAGGATTTTAACAGTGGATTTTCATTGAATAGTTTTATTACTGTTGAATCAATATTTTTTGGATTAAAAAGTCTTCCACTGTAAGATTTTTTGACCAGTTTATTATTCATGTGCAACATTTAGACTGCATTACTGCAGCTGTCTCCAGTAATTCCTTAACAATCAGCATATACTTAAGCACAAGCCTGTGAGCAGCATCTTTGATAATATTGAATGCAAAGTTCAAACATGAATTTGAGCTGTCACTGGATGGGCTGCTATCAATTCTGGGTAGGTTCAGCATTTGAAGTAAATGTATAGGGAAAAGATTCCCATACTGAAAAACAAACTAGTATTTGTTATCTTGTGTAGATTGACAGGCACAAAATTCAAGAGATTCATGTAGCTGAAGTTAAATGGATGCAAAAGTGTATCTAAGACTGGGCTTTAAGCTATGAATAATTGTGCCTTACCAATTTTATCAGTGGGTTTTTTTAGTATAAAACTGTATTTCCCCTGAAAGGGATTGATAAGCAAATTGTGGATGTGACATAAGGGCTAAATAGTGAAACCACTTCATACTTAATGTATCAATCTTACCATAAATTGTCTGGAGACTAGTGTCTGCAGGAAAATTACAGTAGGCACCAAAAAAGCTGGCAACTGCATTTTCAAATTTATAGATGGAAATAAAAAATAAGTAATTGTTGGAATTCTATGTTGTGTGATATATGCTTGCCTAGTCTTCCTTTTCTTTCTGCAAAGGGATTAATTTATAAGTATATGAAAAAAGACAATTTTTGCGTGTTTGAGCTCATAAACAATTTTTCATACGCCTCTTATTTCTTAATGTTTTCTTTAGGACTTGCAAATATTTATTTTTAAGAGGTTTCTTAGATTATTCTTTACTATATGTGGCTCTCATTCTTTCTGTCTCCTATTAAATGTAGTGTGGAAGGTCAGACTCTCAGGTTGCAGCAATAACAAGGGGATGTATTTCAGTCAGTGTTGGATGTAGTTTCTTTTTGATGCGAATGTAATTTACTAGGTTTCATATATCCCATAAAATAACTCATGACAGCTACATGCTAAAACAGATAGCTTTTCTTCCTTCCGTAAACCTTTGACTTGGCTGTTCTCTCCACTGCCTTTGACTAAATACAAAATTTGTTCTAACTCTTGCCCAATAGATGTTCAGAAAGTATATTACGAATGTGGCAGAAACCCATGAAAATATTTTCAGGGATCAGTTGGCTCCCAGGTGGTGTTCATGCTGACAGAGATGGAGATGATTTATGTGAAGGTTTGCTCCTTCTGGGGGCAGGACCAGTAGTTATTTCAGCATGGGTGAAATGCCTGTACTTACTAGTAAGGTGATGGTTTGAGATACGTGATGACAGTGGCTTCCCCCTTCTCCCCTTAAAATCCACCCTGTCCAAAACTTCCCTAGCCTTTTTCCCATCACCTTGACAGGTAGTCCAGTGGTTCCCCACTCTTTTTTAAATCAAAGGACTGTGTATCCTTTCTGAAGAGGCAGGAAGTTGTAGAGTGTTACCACAATACTCATGATTCAAGACCATGCTGAATACTTTTTTTTTAAAATAATCTTTTCCCTAGTTTTGCTTGTTTCTGTGCTTATGTATAGAAGATCATGCATATATAATTAAAAACATATATATTCCCAATTATTTTGTAGACAATTTTCTGATGCCTTTTGAACCACCAGCTCTGCAAGTTCTCTCTAGACTGCTAACACAGTTCTAACAGAGCAAAAACGTTCACACTGGAAATAATGATGAACTCTATTAACAATAGCAAGGTTATAACAGAGTTTATTTTAGCTATACACTACATTTTAGTGAAGTTTTCAGAGTGGCCAGGTGTGAGAGAAATGCAGTATTAGAAGATTATAAACTAGGAAATATGAATAAGGTCAAAACACAAGCTGGAAACAGTATGCTGAGTACATTTATGAAGCTGAAACTATTCAGAAAATCGCAGGCAAATTGGGTTCCCCTTGCTCTATGTGGGGTGGATTCCCAGCATGACTTTTCATTTATGGAAATTGTAGAAGCCTAAGGAGTACAAATGCACCATATACCCTCTTTAGTGAGAGAAAATTTGAATGAACAATGCATGACTTGGTCAAACATAAGGACAAAGTGGAGACAAAAGGTATGGTTTTGCATTACAGACCTGACTTCTTTGTAACTAGTTGGTACTAAAGCAGCCTCCAAAACCTGTTGGTTTATACATTGCTTTCTTCTGATTTAGTTAAGCACAGGCAAACTATTTTTCAGAGCTGTTTTTCAGAAACTATTTTTCAGGGTGCATTTATGATAGGTGTAAAACTGCAGATATTTCCAGTCATGATTTTTTTTTGCAGTAAAGCAGGTTTATCCATGACTATGACAGTTTGTATATTGCTTGTTTAGTACCTTCTTGAAGACAAGCAGACAAGATACTTGGGCAGTAGAATGGAGAAAGCAGGTGTTACGTGTTGTGCTTCGATAATCAGCTTCACTGTAGTAAAGCCAGAAGGACTCAGAAATATAAAAATTAGATCTAACAGGAATACATTCACCATAATGGTTAAACATTTGAACATATGAGAAGAGCTGGAGGCTGTAACTGGGTCTTGTAACATTTTTCAGTGAGTGAATTCAGTCTTCACTAGTGTTACATCTGATCTACAGCTGTGTCAAGGGAACAGTGTCAAGGGATGCAGCATCTGTGTACATGAAGATCCAACCATGCCCAAATTCTACTCACTTGCAAAAGAATTCAAATGAGTAGTCTTTATGGTGACAAGTGTTACCTTTTCCTGCTAGTTTAATTCATATGCACCTACCATTTTTTGTATTAATTATTAAATTTCTGTTCCACTGTTGCAATCAAGTAGTTTAAGACTATTTCTTGGTAATTTGAAGTTATGTATACAGTCCAGGTAGTGCTAAGAAGGAACTAATTTTCTTGCTTTTGCTGTAAGTTTTCTTTGAAAATATTTTAAAATTGAAATTCAAAATCTGATTTTGCATGTTCTCTAATTGTTTGAACTGAAAACAGCAGAGTTAGCCATTGGTTATCATTTTAATATTGTACTGGAGTTCTCTTTGAGCAGAAGTACTGTATCTTAATGAAAATGGCATTACATAATATGAATTACTTAATAAACACATTTTTCATGAGTAATAGCAATTTTAGTTGTATTTCTTACCAAAGTTGATTTTAATCAAGTGAATAAGATAAATACGCTTTTTTCTCTTCAGTTTCTTATTCTCCTCTGCCAAATATACACGTACAAATACACATACACATGTATGCGTACATGTTTATTTACTTTCTGGCTCATACTATTGCTGTCACATAGGTGTTAACTAGCTCGGTCAGAATTTCCTGTTCTTTTGTTCTTGTTAGTTTGTAGTAGTGCTGAACTGTATGGGAACGTGGGCAATAGAGAAGGTTAATGTATCCCCTGTAAATGTCACAGTTTCTGACATGCAGGTATATTTTGAAAGGCTATTAATATTTGTGTCTGGATCAAGCTGATAGGGTCAGGTCCAGAAACAGTTGCAGTAATGCTTATTGTCTTCAACAACACTGATGATGCTAGTTGGAGAACCTAGGTGAATGCTGGAGCTTTTGGTTGGAGTTGGTTTTGGTTTTGGTTTTTTTTAATTGGTTGTTTTTTTGGGGGGGTGGGTTGTTTTTTTGGTTGTTTGTTTGTTTTTTTGTTTGTTTTTTTTTTATACTTATATGCATCCCCTGAAACTCTGGCACTGAGATTCGACGCAATGACTACCAAGTTCAAAGATCCAAGGGCCAAGTGGCAACTTCTTTCAAGGAAAAAAACAACCAACCAAACAAGAAAAAGGTTCAAGTGAGTGGGTTTTTATTTTTTTTTTATTTGCATGATAAATGCCACATTGCCTTGCTTTCTGTCCTGAGACATACCTGTATTTTTCCATGAAGTGGTGATGAGTCTTCAAGATTTAAAATCTTTGGAAAGTAAGACAAATATTCTGAACTAATAATAATCACAATTACTCTCTTGTATGGCATGCTTTACTGACTCACTATAGTTTTCACATGCCAAGTATTGGTGGGATATAGTTCCTTAAGGGGATTAAATTTTACCCTCCTTACCATGAAGTGGTGGGTATTTGAAGATTTAAGTGCACTGGATACAGATATTCATAAAACCACGATGAATATAGGCCCCTGTTATTCTGCACAGATTCTTGCATGGAAGAGTCCTGTTGTACTAATGGAGAACTGGACACTTCTCTTGAGCTGATCTCTTCCCTAAAACCTATTAAGATAGATGGATTTGGATATGGGGATGCAAGGTGAGCATAGGGCATATACAACCTTCACATTGGTCTACTGGAAAACATGTAGAAATTCAGTACATTAATGGATTGTAGACTGGCAGGCCAACCTTTAGGCTCTGGAACAGGTATGAGTATTGCTGGACTTATGGGTTGCTGAAGTTAGAAATGTTTTGGGGTGAATATCCAATATTGACTAAAACCACAGAAATACCAATTCTCAGTGAAGAGGATGTCCAAAATATGGAAAAGAAGGTGGATAAGAGGGATGTCTCTATGGATCAGAACTGCTATGTTTTAGGCTAGTGTATGTTTACATACCCTGAATCTTCTGTAGTTCTCTGATTACAGCTTTTTATTGCTTCTTAGCAGCTTAGTATGACTTAGGCAGAAAGCAGTTGATGATGCATGAGAGAAAATGGTATCCACTAGAGGGTTGGTTTTTTTCCTCTTCATTTTAACGCACTGCATATGGGTATCTTCAGTGTCCCATTTTATGTATTTTTACTATCAGTGCAGAGAAGTGGAACAAATGTGAGCAAGAATGGATTTCATTTGCTATTCTACTACCGTTATCCTGTTAGTACTTTATTACTTACTGAAAACCTATCTTGAAGTAATGGTGTGGTGCTGCTTAAGAGCAAAGATGTGATTAATGGCAAGGTTTTGATCTTTTTTTCTGTTGTAATAGGGGAGTGCTAACTTAAAGCAGAAGTTATGTCATTTACCTTACTCACTGGGAGTTTAATGTAAGCAGCGTGGAATATGCCTGCTGTTTGCAGTAGAGCTGATGACGTTACTTATCAGACGTATTTTCTTCCAGTGGATGGAGGCAAATTCTGCACATAGAGATCACAGTTTTTACATATCTATGCATTATTCAGGCTAAGTGATTAAACAGTTTATGTGCATGTATTTCAGGCTCTTGGCTGTTTGGAAGGCACTCATGGTGGTTGCTCTAGGTATCAGAGCTACATGATCAGTTGCCTCAATCACACGGGATAATCTCCATTTCCCAGCTGGATGATCAGACCTTACTGGATATGCAACAGTGATGAAGCAATGTGATAAGGTCAACATTGTCCTTTCCTTTTCCCATCAGTCACTGACTGACCTTTCCAGTTCCCTGAGACAGTGGATGGCCATGGCTAGGACAGCATTACCAAGTCTTTGGGGAGGTTCTTCTTGTACCTGCTGAAGTGGTCACTTTGCACTGAGGCATTCACTGTGCTGGAGAGATACCAAGAATTGCATGGAAGTACATTATCCTGTCACTTGTGAATGACAATGTTAACACTGGAGAGGGTTCTGGATATGTTTTCAGGGCTGCTTATACATGTCAGTAATTGCCCAAAATATAGCCATCAGCCTGGAGAAAGGCCTGAACTGCAGGTGGTCTGATAAGCTCCAAAATATGGATTTATGTTCTTCTGTGTCCCCAGCAAACTGAATGACACAGATACCCCTGCTTGCCTATACTCTTTAATCCTTCTTTTCTTCTCCATTCATACAAACACTCACTGTCAGAGTCAGACTAGGTGACAACCTAGTGTTTAGAGTCACGGGTTTGATTTTTCAAATGCTGAAGAAGAAGGAATTGAGCTTGTCTCCCATAGCCTAGGCAAGTGCTCTCACTGCTCTGGAGAGGAAGCAGGGAACTCCCGAGGATGATTTAAAAAAACTAGTGATGGATGCTGCTCTGCAAAAGTGACTCTAGAAAGTGTGAAAGCTCCAGTGTGAACATCCAACTCTGAAGTACCCAAATTAGGATATTTCAGATCCCCTTAGTTTCTGGATTCAAAGTGATTTAGGCATGAACTAGATGTCAAACTCTTCTTCCCTCTGTAAGAAAACTTGGCATAAAGCAGAAAATTACATTTTAAAGCACCAAGGGAGACCTAAGGAAGCAGCTGTGGCTGACACTGAGGTTGGGCATGTTGCAGAAACACTAGACAGACAGTGATATATTTCAAAAGTCAATTTTCTTTAATGATAACAAAGTGTAACAGTCAAATTGAACAGGAATGTTATGTTGTGTTGAGATATGACAGCCAGATTGGACAGGAATATTAGGCCATAAACACTGTGACGAACACAACTTATTTACAGGTTCAGGATGTCAGCTGGGAACTATCACTACGTGAACAATAACCAAATCTAAACTTAGAATGATGACTCAAAATGTGCAATCACTCAGCGATGTGGTGAGGCACTCGGTTCCAGGAAGTTTCCTTAGGTGGTGTCCCGATCTAAGGGGAGAGTCTCCAACTGCAGACCCACTGTTCTGAGGAAGACTGGCTCAAAGGGGTCTTCTGGTGGGCTCCATTTATACCCTAAGTCGAATCGGGGCTTGTGGTCATCTATGGTCAGCAGTCTAGAAACTTCTTTTGACCAAGACGTTTCATTGTCCGAGGGCCTTGTCAGTTGACCGAAGGGCCTTGCCTTTCCTATCCTCGACCAAGATGGTTGTCACCGGTGGCTGAGGTGTGTTAGTGACCACAGTCACGACGAAGGCCAGGCGGCTCGAGCCCCAAACCCCAGCTTCTAGTTTTAACTCCTTCCTTTCAGTGGTCGAGAAATTTCAGTCTTAGTCAGGGCGGGTGTACCTGCCACAGGGAATAGTCATTAACATTCCCAACAATATAGAGTTTATCAGCCTCAGAGTTAGGCATCAAAATCCTCACAGCACTTTTAGTCTGTAATCTTAGAATTGCTGATCTAGCTGGTTTTGTATTCTTAAGATGTTTCCTTTGAAGGCAGCGGATCTTTAGGGGATCACAGGTCCTATATCAGGATTAACTCTCAGTTCATAAAATTAGTTTATTGAAATCAGTTTTGGCATTACATATTTCCACAGTGCTCATGGGTAAAAAACTTTATCAACAGAAATGTTGCAGAAGCAATGAAAAGGCAGTGCAAGACTGACTGAAAGGAAATGTAGCTTAGAATCTCAGGGAAAAACTGTGGGCGGTTTTGCTTCTCTGTCTGACCAAACTGACCTTGGGACCTTCTCCAGTACTTTGAACTTCTGCCCACTGGTATCTTTGTACTTTTTCCCCATGCTTCTCCTGTAATTTCTGGATTCTGGAATGCTCTTTCATAACATACAACATCCTTGCATCATCCCATCAAAAACTCACCTTGGCTTAAGAAAACCCAATATAAGCCATAACTTACTTCCTACCCACCAGGATGTATATATGTCTGGTGTAAGGAGCTGAGGAATTGTCTTTCCTTTCCTTTCTTAGCCATACTTGTACAACACACGCACTGCTTCATTCTTAATCCTTAAAATACCATGTAAACTGCTTTACTGAGGTCCATGGTTTACTATTTATGCAATTACTTATATGCTTTATATACAAAAGCAAACTCCATGTCAAGTTACTTGCATACCACAGTGAATGTGGAGAGCAGGGCCAGCAATTCTTTGCTCATTTCCAGCTGTGTTTCCTGTCGTAAGCTTAAAACAATTATGGGTTGGATAAAGTAAGACCTAAAAATTAAAGCAGATTTACATCAAAGCAGAATTACATAGTCCAAGAGCTGCAGCACAAAACTGGGCTATCTTCTTCATCATTCATGGCAGCTATGTGGCCCATACATGCCATCAGGTAAGATGTACATCTGGGCTAGACATAAGAAATTCTTTTCTTCTTTGCTGCATGATTTAGCATGTTTACATGTGGATATCCATATATTTTAGATCATTTAAGAAAGACTGAAAGGAATTAAATATTTTTTCGTGCTTTTTAAATAACTGGTGCATGGACTTGAGCTATCCCAGTGTGTATTATTGTCTGGCTTCATTCCTGTGGTTTATCTGAAGTATACTACTGATCTTTTTCAAGAGAAAGGTTTATTGATTATTATGGTGCTCTCAGGGAATCATTACTGTCTTTCTAGCACAGGTGCCTGTAACCTTTTGAGAACTGACTTCTATTTAGAAGAATTGTCATCTGTTTGATCTCTGAAGAGCCATGAGAGGATTAGAGGTGACATGGACATGGCACTTTTTTGATAAACAGCTTTTGATTGAGCTGAAGTGCATTTTGCTGTGCTTTTAATTATTTAAGATACACTAAAAAATGCAAAAGCAAGAAGAGAAGGAAATCTGAAGAAGCTATTAATGACCCCAAAGCAAAAACAAAACCAGAGCATATAAAGGAGAAGAAAGTCTCCTGTTAAATAGTTCTAACAAAGACAGCACAGTTAAACAAGCTCTGTAAATTGTAACTATTATTTTTTTTTCTCAGAGAGATACAGGAATTCACCAAGACAAGAATCCAAAAACTTGATACTGACTGCTGAAACCTAGTCTGATAGAGTGTACTCAAACAATTTAGAAGACAATTTATTTGCCTAATAAGATGGATTACAAAAGTGATGCTATTTAGATTTTAGGATACATTTTAAATCTTTGCAGCAGTTTATAAACATTAATGAGTTAATTCTTGCAGCCTGAGTTGGGTGTATGTATTTTTAAGCATAGATAGGCTATGCATAACTTTGGTCAAATTCACAGCGTATTTTAATCTGAAATAAAAATAAATATAAAAATTCAAAAATTGAAACAGGTTATGTAGCACTTCATAAATAAAACATGATAAGTTTTCAGTGACTTAAAAACTGTACATCAATGTTAGTGGCCCATGAAGACTGCAACATAATGAGAAATGATATAGAAGGGAGCCTTCTCAAAAGACTGTTTGCGTATGAAAGCTCCATCTCTGGCCAAGTGAACTTTTCTAGGCAAGTTTTCTGCAGGCTCATTTAGTATCCTAATTATTAAGCTGTAGTACATGAGACATTATTAACTGATGTCCTCTGAGTGGTATCTAAAGCCACTCAGTCCAGCTCTGTGTTTCCAAATTGTCTTTGCTTTTATTAACACAGTTAAAAATGACCAAAGAGGAAACCATTTTTTTTCATTCAGTAAAAAACTGGAGCAAATTTGTTTTTATATTGATCTGCAATAATAATGCATGTATGTATTTATTGGAACTGTCAGCAAGGCAAACAAAGATTTTTGCCCATTTGTCATCACAACTCCTTTCTGAAGTATAAACAGAATGATTTCTGCTTTAGAAATAGAGAAAGGAGTGTGGGGAGATATAAATTCATTAAGGATGAAGTTTATGTTATAATTTTGAATTTATAAAAGTTTGATTAAGAACAGTTTTGTGTTAATTTTGGTGAGAGCATACCTTACTGAAAGCTTTAGTATTATTTATCTCTACATTATGTAAAAGTAACAAAGTCAAGTAATAGAAGGTGCTTTTTGGTTTTCTGAGGATAAAACACTTTAGAATTATTTGTAAGCACAGTGGATATAAAGACTTTGATTTTAAACCCAGGAAATATCTAACAAGTTCTTCTGCAATAAAGGCAATACTGTCTCTTGTTTTAAAAATCCACCATTATCAGAGGTTAAGTTCCTTCTTGAAATCTACAGTAAAGAGCTCTTTACTGTAATTACCTTGAAAACATGAAAGATGAGAATATTAACACATTTGCAGCTTTGGGGCACGGATTAAGAGCTTGTTTTCCATCTCTCTGTCTTTTGATCTCTGGATTTGAAATGCAGAGAGAGTAAATCTAAGTAATATTGTAAGAACCCTGTCACAAATGTGTTTATCCCCTTGGGAGACGACAATTAGGTTAGAAAGAGTCCAATTTAATTTCTTAATTTGCCAAAAATTTACTTCTTCCTGTTACAAGCATGAATTGATTGTTTGGAATATGTAAGAAGCCTGTAAATAAAAGTTTGACTTTTTCCATTTTTGTTTTTGCAGTTTTGAAACTGTTAAATAAGCTTTTTACATTTTTTTCTAGCTTTGCAGAAAGTTAATAGGCATTTTATGTCCTGAACATTATCTATGAATAGAAATTTAATCTTAAATTTTCAGTAAATAACATGTGTCAGGTTTAAAATACATGAAGAGAATTAGTGCTTTATGTTGGAAGAATGTTTTCTATATATCAGATGTTCATGTAACCTTTAGAAAAGACAGCACTTCATTTTTCTGAACTTTTTATACTTTTTATACTTTTATTCCATATTGCAAACATTGGTTGAAATAAAACAGAAGTTGAAGGTAAAAGATATACAGAGGATTATATATTGTTTTAACTATATAGAATATATATTGATGTATTGGTATAAGAACTCCAACCAAATAGCTTAAATGACTTCAGTTGAGCCGGGGCAGAAGCAAAACTGATGTTCCTGAATGCATATGATTTGTATGATATGGAGGATGTTTTTCAGGTTTATAAGCAGGCCATTTGTTTTTTGCAATATTTTAAAACAAAAGAATTCCAACCTGAAACAGTATCGCATCCTTGGTGTTGACTTTGGTGCAGCTGCCATTTTCTGAGCATTAAAAAGTAATATGGACAATATCTTCTGAAAAGATGATCATGGAGACTTTCAGAAGTCTGGGCTGGCCTGTAGCCCAAAACCAAACCCTGTTTTGTTTTGTTACAGAATCTCTTGATAATCAAGAGAGTCCCTGATCTTGGTCTTATTTTTAGAATGTCCATATAACATAGTGGTATGACCAAAAGCATTCCAATTTGGTGGATCATTACAGGTGAAGGCACCTAAGTGGGAGGAAGATCTGATCTCAATTTGAGTCAGCTGTTGGGAGCTCAGTGCTTCTGACAAACAGTTTACAGGTAGCTAAGGATCTAGAGACCTAGATCCAGTCACAAGTTTGTGAAGACTGTCGCTGTAATACAACATCTAAATAATAATGAAGCTATGAATCAACCAAAAAAGGTCAACGAGGCTGAAGCATAATTCCTACATGCAATTGGATCGAATTAAGAATGCTTAGGTGACCACAAAACTCAGGTTTCCTAATGTTTCAGGGCATTCAATAGCTAAAATCAAATGTATTTGAGCATTACATTACATTAAATTTTAAACTCTTTTAAGTAGATTAAATTTATTTCTCATTTTATTTCCATTTGGCTTTTAAGAAAAAAATAAAAGCAAGTTCATTATTATCTTTTTTTTAATTGCTGTTAATAGTTAATTCAACAAGTAAGTTAGGGAATATTTTATGTAATATGTAACTGAATGGGGAGAGTAAGTATTTGTACTGCTAGTATGTGGTCAGGTAAATTTAAAATACTGTTTCTACGGAAACAGTGGAAATTCTTATTTCATGTGACCATTCAGGGTAATAAAACCTGATCTCACAAATATTTATAGAAAATGTACAGAAGAAGGTGAGAGCATCATATGAAGCATTCATTTATAGAACTGAGGAAATTTTTTCAGGATATTTCTTATTCTTATTACTTCCCTTGCTATGAATTCTCTTAAATTCAAAGTTCCCCTCCCTTAATTTATGTGTAACTAAATTACACATAGCCCAGGTTAATATTTCAAAATATATTATGGAATTTCAGTGGGTCTAGCAATAAATAATTAATTTTTAACCTTTACATACATTATATTTTCAAAATATACTCAAAGTATATTTTGTATTTAATACTTTATAAAATACCATTGTATATGAATCTTAATGGAGCCCTGAGTTGTTTTTTTTTTCAGTATACAAGAAAAGGCATTTAATGTCTAAGTATAGTTAAATGCAAACTGGAGTTTTGAAGCTGAGAGCTGGGCTTGTTTCCTAAATGATCTAGAAGGGCAATTATCTTTTACAAATGAAAATGTTGGCAATTGCTGCAGTAAGTGGCTGTTGGGAAGCCCTGTACAAGCATTGTCGCCTTCTTTGGAGCATTTTAAATTTCTTTATTTAGACCCAGTAGAGAATTGTTGGAAGAAAAAAACCCCACATTTCAGTTCTTAGCAGCCATCTCCCTTAATTGACTGGTTATTTCTGTCAAATAGAGGTTTTTAGTGCAATGGAGTGATGAGGCTGAGGAGCTGTCAAACACTCTGTTTCACAGCAAATGGGTTCGTGATGGATTAGCCGTGTGCCTCCTCCAGGAGCGCGACAGGCCCAGATCACAGGCACTGAGGTCCTCTGCCACCGTGCAAACAGGTCAGCATCCCAGGGAGAGCAGTTGGGACACCATCAACATCCAGTGGTCTTCAAGGCATGAAGTCAGATCTGGAAACAATCCCCTGGATAATTATCCTTTCCAATGTACTTCAACACAAATGAACTTTGTATTATCATTACTCCTCGTAAGGTTGCCTTGACCTCAAAACTTTGTTTCCTCTGTAGGCAGACATTGGTATTTCTCTGATCTTGCTTACTACTGGCAAATTTTAATATCCCAGTCATATTGCTGTCTGTCTTTTGATATGTCTACATCTTTTATTCAGGAGAGCTGTTTGATACTGCTAATTTGTGGGACATTAACTGTGGGCTCTTTTATTGTAATGATACTCAGAAGAACAATAACCTCACAGCACTTTACAGGAACCCAGTATCATGTGTTGAAGTGACTTAATTGCAAAGCTCATGTTTTGTCATATGATTTTGTCTTTGTATTTAAATATGTATATAAGGTACAATAGTCTATAAGTGATATATGTTACAAATCAAGTAATGAAACCACATCATCTCGTGTATGGGATGCTATTCAGAGAAGATTAACACATTATAACTACCTCGGGCTTGGCATTAGTATGTTGTATACATAGAAACTCTTGCTTTCCTATTCTGTCTTTTTTTGTTTTCTATGTGGCATCCTCAGTAAAGTGTCTTGCAGTGAAGTCTTTTAGTCTCTTCACTCAGCTTTTTGAGCTTCATCTTCTATCACCCATCTCCTTTCTGCAAAGAAGGGGAAGAAGCTTCATTTCTAAGCAGACCCTTAAACAACCATTCTATTCTCATAAAAAAAGTATTGGTATTGCTTTCAAGTTAGGCTGTTTAGGTACAATTCGCTGTAAGTTTCCACTGCTGAAACAGAGGGGAGTCTCCCTTCAGGGCAGCAGTTATTTTATTATTCATGGCTCCACGCTGGCCCCTTCCAAGAAGATGCCTACTCCCAGTTGTCAGGTTTCTTGGTATGATGTGGAGGTCTTCCTTTATATGAATCCTCAATGGTCAAACATTTGGGGTTTTTTTTCCCCACGAGTTATACTTAGAGAAGTATCTTCCTAGGTTTTGAAACATGCCAGTTAAACTTATCTCACCAAGGTCCAAAGGAAAAGCTTCCATGAACACTTGCATGCCAGAGCTAACCACCCTGCAAGAGGATCTAAGTGGACTGGTTACTTTCTTGGAAGGAGGAACTCACATCAGCTGTGTAAAATCCTGCATTCTAGCTCAGTGGGAAGAAAAGCCTTCCAATGCTACCTGTAAGACCTTGTTTTCTGTTGTACAAAGGAATGAGTTAGCCTGTCACCATGGTCCAGTTTTTGTCTCCCTCAGAGAAAACCACTTCCTTGCAGGATGCTAGCAGATTCTGACTGCTTCTTTATCATGGACATTAAGCATATACACATGAAAAATAACTTTTTTTTTTCCTTTGCCATGTGGTACTCATATGTTTCTACAAGATATTTAAATTGATAGGGTTTTTTCATTTTTTTGCCTTCATCTGGGATTATTAAAATATGTTATACTTTAGGTGTCCTCTTTTCTGTGCAATAGCATTAAAATCAGTTAGGAGGAAATAGTTACTAGTAATACTATTTGCCTAATCTACAAGATTTAGAATATAAAGTATTGCTGTGTGGCATCTGAAAGACATTTCGTACAGCCATATGGTAACAGGGGATTCCTTCTTTGGATGAGGTGCTGTTAAATGTTTGCCAGTGGGTTGGTAGAAGGGAGAGACTAGCAGTCATCAGCACATTTGCAGATGACAAATCATTTAGGCTTCTTAATTCAGGCTTCGGGAAGAATGAATGGAACTCAGTGTCATGAAAGCCTGAGAGATTCAATATAAATACATGCAAAGCAATGCACACTGGAAGGTATAATTTGAGATGCCTTGGATCCAAATTCTTGGTGTCCACACAATTAGATAGTTCTAACAGCCTGGCTTGTTCTTTTTTTTTTTTCTTAATCTCAAGGAGACTCTGTGTCACTTCGCTTTCTAGAACTAGTGCTCTCATGGAACTTAGTAGCAATTACTAAGGATACTAGACTAGCACCCTTGTGGTTTCTTGCTAATAAGGTAGCTTCTCTAACACCAGCTTCTCTCAAAGGAGGCACCTCATCAGCAGGATTGTTTGGGAGCTCAAATTGGACGCATGGCCCTTGAGGAAACGTTTTGGAGCCTGTGGTTCTTGCACGGTACACCAAGTGTGCACTAAGCAGCAGTGGCCAAAGGCGAAGGCATGCTGAGCCAGCTACCGGAAACATAGGAGCAATTGTCAACAGGACTCATTACCTTAACATTAGGAGCTCAGTTATATACGCAAGTTACTGCTTTACTAAAATAGTGGGACGGCTGCAGTTCAGTACTGTTCAGCTGAATTAGCAGGCAAAATTTAATAGTGAGCTACTACACAAAAGAAGCAAAGGGTCACAGAGAAAGCATCAGTGGACTAAGGCTGGAAGCAATGTTTACCCAGGGAGATCTAATTGGTACTCAGGTGGTCAGGAACAGGGATGGCCAGTTTTAATTAGTCCTTGGAGACCTGAGAAACATGTGGCAAGCTACTTACTGTTCGTTTTGGATAAACAGAAAATACAAAATGCCCAGCACTACACTTGAGGCTGTAATTAAGGGTTACCATTTTTCATGCTGCTGTTTACTCAGTCACTAATTGGCACAGCCATGTATTTTGATCTAAGCAAGGTTTGTTTACCTAGCTGTTATTAAATTTTCTGGTTTTCAGTTTAGACAACAATAAATCAAAAGCATGGTAAAAGTACAAGAAAGACATGGACATTTTGGAGTGGGTCCAGAGGAGGGCCACAAATATGAACAGAGGAATGGAACACATTTCCTATGAAGAAAGGCTGAGACAGTTGGGGTTGTTCAGCCTGGAGCAGGCTCTGGGGAGACCTTATTGTGGCCATTCAATATTTCAAGGGGGTTTATAAGAAAGGTGGGGGCAGACTTTTTAGTAGAGCCTGTAGTGATAGGGCAAGGGGTAATAGTTTTGAACTGCAAGAGGGTAGATTCAGACTAGATATAAAGAAGAAATTTTTTACGATGACATTGGTGAAAGACTGGAACAGGTTGCCCAGAGAGGTGGTAGATGCCCCATCCTTGGAAATATTCAAGGTCAGATTGGACGGGGCTCTGAGCAACCTGCTGTAGTTGAAGATGTCCCTGCTGACTTCAGGGGGGATGGACTAGATGACCTTGAAATGTTCCTTCCAACCCAAACCATTCTATGATAAAAAAATCAGTCAGTTTATCTTCATCAGTCAATTTTGTACTACTGGAAAGCAGTTCAGGGCTGATGACCTGAAGCACTCCTCCGTTAAAATTCTGCATACAAAATGGAGTTTTACAGCCCTGCATTGAGTTGCTTCTTTTCTCCTCCTCACTCCTCTGTCATCAAGGAAATCCCAGGAATTATTTAAAAAAAAAAAAAAAAGCTAAGATTGTGGTGATGGCTTTCTTTTTGATATTCCTGTCAAAACTAACCAGATATATTCTAACTTCATAACCAGCTCCTATCCAAAATAAAGTTTTGCTGTGTAGGGGTATTTTTTCTGAAAGACCCAGAGGCAGTGTACTCAGAACTGAAATCTCATACTATCTGACATAGCCACCGATTCAGTATCATGCCAGCTAAAAGAAGTTTTTCTCACAGTAGGTTACCTCAGCATGCTCTAGTAAGGAAAAAGCTCATCATTCCTGTATGGGTTTCTTCATGGGAAAATTATAATCGGTGAAATGTGGAATAATCTATTACAGATTTACTATAGATTTTATTTTAGAAATCCCTGTATTCGTTTCTCATGAAGCAATATTTAAACTTCAGTTCTACTTTTGTATCTTTAATACTGCATCATTATAATGTATGTAATAACTAAAGCATGGGCTTGTATGGGCTAAATGATATTAATGTTAACAGAAGCACAGCTAGACAAACCACAAGTGTGCTTGGGTATGCTGTCTGAAACAAATGAAGCGGAAATTTACTACTGTGAGCTTTGCAATGTGAGATACAGTAGTGTCTCATTTGATTGCAACTGATGTTTAGGCATGTCCACTGGGTGCAAAGAAATCTAGACATCTTTTGTTTGTACATTGTAAAAAAGGGATGTGACTCTTTTTAGTGTATCCTGAGGGAACCGGTACCCTGTTGGTACAGAAGGGAAGGAAGCACAATGCGTCCTCTGTGTCTAAGATGGTATGGGTTGGTTTTCCCATCCTATACATGGAGGGGGTAAACCAAGGAGGGATGGCAGCACTCTGAGGCATAGTTCCTAGTAAGGCACTCTCCCTGTTTGCTATTTCTTTGTGAGACTGTACTCAAATTTATTGTGGTACTATAGTTAGGGATTTTGAGGCATTTACTGGGAAAATATTTCTGCTGAAAATTATGTTTTCTGGTCCCCCCCCCAAGCACACCTGGTTGCAGAAAGAGTCTGGTTTAGAAGGAATTCCTATACTGGAGGGAAAAAAAATTAGTTGTGAAAATGTCTTCTTTTAGTACTTTGAAAAGATTTCAAATGAACAAGTAGCAGAATAGTGTTCATAAGCCTCAGGCTGAGAAGTCAACTCATCTTGTGCTGTCTGCTGCTGATAAACCATAGTTTCTCTCTGCTGTGTAGTCTTGAATGAACACAAACCCACAGATCACATGTACAGCATTGCATAAAATATCCCTTCTGGGCTTTCATCTAGTAATAAGAGTACACAACAAAGGTATATGTAGTAATTCTGAATAACTTCTGCACTTTCCTACTCAAAGTCTCCAACTTAAGGCTTTTTCTTAATGACTTAGTCTGCCAATGGCATCTTAAAATCTTTGTTTCAATTTTTCCCTTTGGAGAAAGTCCTAAATGGTTCCTTTCCATCCATCCGCCCATCCAGTCCATCAAATCTTCACTCTCCCCTGAGAAGTGTTGCTTTCATCAGCTGGTCAACCTTGTAGTCACCTGTTCTTACTCTTAGTTCTCCGCCTCCTGAACACTGAAGAACATTAGACAGATTTCTGTCTCTCTTGCATGCCTAGAAGTCTCCTAAGTCACTCACAGCAGGAATAACTACTGCAAATGTGCTCTTGATTCCAATACTGGCAAAGACTCTGTGGAAAACCAGAGGGAGATGGTAGTTTCTGAAGCATAATCAGTCATTATAAAAAGCAGAAAAATAAATTGCATGATTTTGCAATAGCTCCACAATTAGGCTATTGCTGTATTTACCTTTATATTCCTATCAGATGAAATCTTTGTAAGAAGGTGCGGCAGAGTCTGGGAGGGCAGGAAAGACATATGGTTTTGCTAGGTTGGGGGGTCAGAGGAAATATTGTTTAGAAGAAGTTTAACAAGCATGCTGGGTGTACAGAGCTGTGGTTCTTTCTGCTGTTTGCTACTTACACTGTGTCTGTGTTTACTAGTTACACTATCACTATGACATATATTTTTCAAAATTAACAGTAATAATGATTTTGTACTCCAGCACGGGTATTTCCCTGAAATGTACGTGCCATTGTGGGTTAAATAAGAAAGTAAATTATTTTCCTTCAAGATTATGTCAAATCTGCTGGAATTTCTTCACTGTTGGTTGAAGTTCTTTTTCTGTCCCTACAAATGTACCTATCACTGAATGCAATAGTTAAGAAAAAAGACAAATTTTCTGATAGAAATTTTATCTGCTTCTAAAAGTGGGGAAAAATGCTGCAGAATAACTGAGACACTATTTTTTTTTTAAGTTTATTTCAAATTTTCACTTGCATTCTTTTCATAAGGACTAGGAGCTTTTAGAAACCAGGAAAAATAATAAAACTTCATTTTAATGAGGACACATGGGTTAACTGATGAACTTAAACTGATGCATCATCCATTTGCAGTTTATGCTTACCTTATTATATATTTTTTCCCTTTGCTTGCCTTAAGTCTGATGTTTTGGAACTCAGCATTGTCCATATGGATGCCTGTGTTATTGAAGAGGTTTTGATTGTGCATCTGATTTCTGTATTGCAGTTTCAGTTCCAGCCACGTGTCCCACAGTGTGTGCCAGGAGAATGACACAGGAGTGCTCATGACATGACCGTAGCATTTCACTGCCACCTTCCGTGCCTGCCCTGTTGCATGAAAGACAGCTACCTGCAGGAGTTTGAAAGCTTCCAGTATTTATGTATATGTACAAGCACAAATTGAGGCAACGGATTTAGTAATTTGCTCCTTGATAGGAGTTTTCTATGATTTGCTGGTCCTGGGGTGGTGCCATTCAACAAGGAAGCATAGATGATTTGACTTTACTCTTTGGGGTTTTTTCAAGTTATTGGAGCTTTTCATGTGTACATGAACAAGGTCAGAGATTATGGCAGTATTTATGGACTTGATTCAGAGGGACAGCAAACTCATTGTCTGTCAGGACAGGAACCTATAAAGTAAAAGGCTAACGGATATGCCAAGCTGCTTTTGTTCTTCCTGTGTGTTTGTTCTGTGTTGTAGTCTTACTTGTAATTGTAGTTTCCACTCTGGTTCTGCGTAGTACTTCACTCTTTATGAGTACATTGCCATCTGTCAATCTTACGCTGCATTTTACTTTCTCAGGGAACTGTAAGGAAATATGAAAAATTTGAAATCAGGTTATTTACAGAAGACCATTGTAAAATATTTGTTACAGTCATGTCCCTGCTTGTTTTCTACTTGTGGGTGCTCACCAGGCTGTTGTATTGGGCCCATGACTTTTAAGATCACTGAATCTGAGGAATATTCAGAAACTGTCCTTACATTTGGATTATCAGATACTGCACTTCCCTGTGGTGTGGAGCTCTGAGACTGGCTGCTGTACAACCAAAGATCAATGGTGAGAAGTCATTTCCTCTTTATGGAGGATACAAATACCCCTCCAGAGCTCTGTGCTCATGGACATGCTGCATTACTATTTCACCTTGTGAGAGTCTTATGACAGTGTAAGCTGTATACACTCTATCATGCACACAGTACAAGTGACACTGAAAAATGATAGATGTCGACCCACAAAATCTTCCTCATTTGGCTTCCTGACAGCCTGTTTGGGGCTGCTCAGTGTCTTCCGCAGACCATGCTCCCCTCACTGACTCGTGGTTGCAGTCAGAGCCTGCTTTTCTGTAGCAGTCTCATACTTTCTTCTTGAAATTTTCTCTCCTCCAATCTTCAGTGAGTTAGAGTCACTAGAAAAGCAATAGCCCTGGGCTGGTGGTCTTGGTTGTGCTACTAGGATGGGTGTTTCAGGGACAGATGAAGGGAAAGACACAACAAGTATCATACAGGAAACCCTTTCAGCAAGGTTGTAAACAGGAGATTGGGACTTGAAGTAGATTAATTTCTGCGTAGTCGTAGTTTTGATGCATTTTAAGGATGCCACAGGCTAAAGCTTCAGGATAAAAGTGAATTACCATTTGTTGGGAAAATGTATCCAAATACATTTTTTCCAGTTTTGGATTTAACATTTCTTTTGAAAGCAGCTGTAGTCTTTGGTGACTAATCCTGTGACAACTAAAATGAAATGTGTAGAAGTGCTGAATTATCTCTGTCTCAGCACAATAAAACTGGACATACTTGCTAGTGTGAGTAGATCTTTTCCCTTCTAATTTTCTAAGGTTATCACAAGAGTCTTGAAATATAGCCTATTTGTGCAGGTCTAATTTCCAGCCAACTCAACCCCTACTTCATGTTTTTTTTTAATATGTTTTGTACAAAAAGTAAATTAGGTATTTGGAAGGAACTGTCGTGGTTTAACCCCAGCCAGCAACTAAGCACCACGCAGCCGCTCACTCACTCCCCCTCCACCCAGTGGGATGGGGGAGAAAATCGGGAAAAGAAGCAAAACCTGTGGGTTGAGATAAGAACAGTTTAATAGAACAGAAAAGAAGAAACTAATAATGATAATGTTAACGCTAATAAAATGACAACAGCAGTAATAAAAGGATTGGAATGTACAAATGATGCGCAGGGCAATTGCTCACCACCCGCCCACAAACACCCAGCCAGTCCCCGAGCGGCGATTCCCCACCGCCACTCCCCAGTTCCTATACTAGATGGGACGTCCCATGGTATGGAATACCCCGTTGGCCAGTTTGGGTCAGCTGCCCTGGCTGTGTCCTGTGCCAACTTCTTGTGCCCCTCCAGCTTTCTCGCTGGCTGGGCAGGAGAAGCTGAAAAATCCTTGACTTTAGACTAAACACTACTGAGCAACAACTGAAAACATCAGTGTTATCAACATTCTTCGCATACTGCACTCAAAACATAGCACCGTACCAGCTATTGGGATCTATCCCAGCTGAAGCCAGGACAGAACTCACTATATTTCAAAATACCCGAGTGAGCTTTTTCCTACAGAGATCATGCTATTTAATTGCAGATAACATCATTGCTGCAAAACTGTGGCTCTTTTTCAGGATTTGTAGTTTAACATGTTCGACAGGGACGGGTCCCTAACTGAGTAAAACCAAACAGATGGCTGCAGGTGACTGACCTTTCGCTCTCATGTGTTACTAATTTTCTCTGCTTTGGAGGGGAACTAAACAAATGCAATGCTGTTTTGCTGTTCCACATATTCCATATACATGGTAAAGGCAGGTGATTTAAAATCTACAGTGTTTTCTCTGACTTGTGGCTGAGCTGGACACTTCATTATTTCTTCTTACATCTTCCGTTTCCCACCTGTTACTTTTATATATATATATATATATACATGTTGTACATTGTCTTAGTAAATTTCTTGAAGCAGGTACTGTGTCATTGTTGATTGTTTTGGTAATGCCTTCATGAGGAAACCCCTGTTTTTTAGGTGCTTCATTAAAATAAATAACTTTACACCTTATAATGATAAAAACCTCTGTTTACAAGAAAAATGAAAAATAGTGTCTGAAAAGAATGTTGATAGTGTAATTTTAATTGGGTTTGATTGGATTATTTGTTAGTTTGAAAAAAATCATAAAGTATATGGATATGCACATTATGCTGCTTCAGGCTTGGATATTCACAAGATAGAATAAACAAAAATTAATAAAAAAGCATATAATGTAGGCTGTGGGTTTGGGCGGGGGTTTTTTTGGTGTTATCAGAGGGCTACTCTTTTAAAGCATAAGGAAATCGTCCTGCAATTAAAACCCCAAAGTTTCTACATAGGAAATGATTTTTTAAAATTGTAGATCATGGCGATTAGCCTAAGTACTGTGAGTTTAGTAGGTACTAACAAAAGAGGGGGTGGCAGCTTTTTTTGAGTGTGGAATTGTTGATCTAGAGTGAGGATACCAGTCCGGTGCCTTGAAAAGTGGTTTTGGAGCCAGTTTTAGCATTTGCAGTGATGACCTTGCACAAGAAGTAGCACCTGTAAAATTTGGTGATGGATGAAGCCAGGAGGCATTGTCAGATCAAAGGCAGCATGGCTGAATGGAGAGAAATGGGTTGAAATGCAACAGTGCAAAACGTGAGACCTTGTATTTAGGTACCCATATTGGGATTTACTGCTCTTAACATAGAGCTACTTTGTTGCAAAGAGCTGAGGAAGAGAAAGACATTATTTTATCATTTGCTAAAAAATGTCTATAAGCAGTTAGGAAAAAAGTGCGCTAGCAACAGGCTGGTTATGACGACCCATAAAGTCCCTTTCAATGTTCTTGTATCAACTGCTGATTTAACAAATGCACATACTGTTTGAAAGCAAAAGTGAATACAGAAACATTTGCTGAATACCTGATGTCTTTAATATAATGTATATAGTTTTACAAGCAGTATTTTGAATAAACTAGCATGTAGTGCATGACGGAATATTGGCACTTATAATTCATTCTTTATTTCTTCTCGCTTAATTCAGTGTTTCTAAATGGAGAATTATCAGGTGATAATATTCAAATGAATAATTATTTTCCCTTCATATACTTGCATGCTAGAAAATGCACATACAACTTTATGGCTGCTTTGGAGAAGACTCTGCAGCTTGTAATTGAGAGACATCAAGCTTCAGGGAAAGTTACATAAAAAAGAAAAAAGCATCCAACTTTGGAATAATAGATGGAATGTGATAGGCTACCCTATTGCCTGGAGCTTAGTGTCTATGTTTCTGTATTGATTGAAACACTTTAATTTTGCATTCTGTCTCGGTTACAATTGTGCATCGAATACTGCAATTCTAAGGAAGAGACTATTCTAATGAAATGATTTTTTTTTTTTAAGTGAATTGTTTAATGATACATGTTTGTGTGATTACTTGGAACTCTTCACTTATTTTAGAGCTCCAGCAAATGAAACACAAGATAATTTATATCATATAGTGGCGTTCACACAGAGTATCACAAAATGATTCAGAAGGAAGTGACTTCTAAACAGAGACAAAGTAAGCCTTTAAGGTGTGATTTGAGGAGATAAATTGCCTTTGTGGTTGAGAAGGGAGGACAGGATTAAATTACAGACAAAGGAGGTAGAGAAAGCAAAAGCATGACCTTCCCAGCTGGGGAGGGATGAGGGACACGAAAAAGGGTGAGTGGAGCACCACGAGAAGAGGGGGTGGGTGAGCGTGAGATCAGAGCGGTCAGAGCAGAAGGTCAGCAAGAAGTTTTACATTACAGGAATATGTTTTTTGAAAACAGTACAGCTTTTTTTTCCTTTAGGTTCAGAGGTGGACAGGCTAAAAATGGGAGATACATATTCTTGTCTCACAGAGTAAGATATGTATTTGGCTGAGGTGTTTCTGGTGTTTTTAAAGCTAAGGGTAGAGAGGTGGGAGGAAAATAAAAAAAGAATGGCGGTAAGCTGGGATGTGTTGAAGAAGGCTGTCCTACAAGCCACTGCTTCCTCCCATGTTTAGTCCTTAAAGAAAAATATATCTTATCTTTGGCTATTGTATATAGTTTTCTTTCTTAAGTATCAGGGAGCAAAAGATATAATACTCCTCTGCTGTTTAGCCACATATCACAAAATACCTCCCATGCTATTCTTGGCTAAAAGTAAACATAGCATGAGAAATATTCAAGCACAATTTATTTATCTGTTGTTTCTGGTAAGATACCCTGTGATAATTCACTGTAGAATAATCCTTGAAATAATTTTTCTGCTGTCACTTTGAGCTGTTGAGGGAAGCTCAATGTGACGGACTTCGGGATTTGTTGGATTTTTCCAGTTCAATCCAGCAGATCCAGGTTGTTGCGATCCCATGCTCCTTGGTCCCAGCAGTAGAAAGGCTGAGTGCATGTTCCCAACGCACACACACAGCGAGCCACCAGCAAATTAACACACACGGGGGGACAGTGCCAGGTCTGACACCTCATGTGGAGATGTATGCTCACGCGACATGAGCGATACAAATGTGCTGATTCTGTTCTTTGCATCTGGCTAATAAGACTCCAAGCATGCTGGTACATCTCATGCTCATGCATCCATACACAAAGACACACACACACAGATGTCTCCAGGCCTGTGGTTCCTGAGAATAGACCACTCTCAGGTTCTCCAGACCATGCTTTTTCTGGTAGCTGGCTCCCAGACCTCTTACCCTACCCGTTGGCTAGTCCAGCACAAAGTTTGCTAACGCCTCACACATGCACTCAAACACAGAACAGAAAGCACATTTAGGTATAGTTACAGGGAAAAAAGTTAGGTGTAGAGTTTAATAAGACAGGGTAGACTGGTGATCAGGTGCCAGGCTTGGCCAGACAATTGTACTGACCAGCAGCTTGCTTACACTTGGCTGGGCCCTTTATCTCCTCTTCTCTCCATTATTCCAAGGTTGTTCCGCCTGCTCGCTTTTATCTCTCTTGGTCTCTGTCCTTGCCTGCTTCCCAAATAAAAAACCTGTCCCCAATTATTTTTCCCTTGCTAATCCCAGTTGCACTACATCCATACCCAAATCTGATATTACTGACAGCATTACCTAGGTCTTCTCAGCCTTATATGATATCACTAATATGGCCACCTGCATACTCTTGGCCTTGCAAGACTCTTCTCCTCAGAGGTCCCCAGTACTCCTCTCCGCTTCTCGGAGAAGTTTGGCCATTTCTCATCTAGCTTCCCCTTAACTAACCATGCAATCCAACCATCCTTCATGGCACTATCTGTACCTTCTGTCAGCTTCTCACCCTGGCGTTTGTTACTGTCCAGCAATTTCTTGTGTTATCTCAAGTTCCTCGTGTTCTCTTCACTTAGCTAAACATCAGGTCAAGGACTGGTCATCTACCTGCATACCATAACAAGAACTTCTACTGAAAACAAATTTACTGCAGATTCAGGTGGGACAAGGTTCTGAAGCCTTTTGTATCAGGCGAATAGCAAGGATGAATGAACACCCCCACACACCCCAAAAAGGCATCGCAGCTTTAGACTGCTTGTTCTTCTATTTGAATTTTGCGTGTATCTGGGAGTAACTCCCATAGATATATCTGTAGATATAGATGCATTTTCACTTTCACTGCTGATTTGAAGTGAGATCCTTGTGAGAACCTGGTGGCTGGTATAATTTGTCTTTAATGTATACCATACAACCCTTTTTTCTTAATCACCTATAAAACATTATTTTTCAATGTGGTGTAAAAAAAGCAGTTATACTTCTGACATGTTTACCATTCACTGTGTTGTGATATGCTTTGGAAATGAGGTATTTTTATCATTATCAAAGGATTATGTTGGCATTATACACTTTAAAGGTTGCAGTTGTACATCTGTTCACTTTAAATAGGGAGCAGCGCATTCTGTAGTATCTGTGAAATTACACGATGGTCATCTTTGTATTGTCAGCTTTAAGCAATTTGCAGCTCTCTTGAAACTGTTGGTATTTAATAAAGTAGAATCCTCTACTTCTATCTTACTTTATAACAGTTTTTCTTCACACATTCTTGTCACGAAAAACCTGGCACATAAGCATATACTTTCTGCTGTCATGTGCTGGAATTCGTAATTTGCCCAGGAAACATAAACTGTTTTGCTTTTAATGTACTTTAAATAGCAATCAAGCATATGTAGAAGATAAACTATATACATCAAGAAATTCTGCCCTTGGTCCAGCCCACTGAATGGCAATTCAAGTTCTGTTTCACTACTCAGAGAAGCTTATACAACTTTTACTGTTTTAAAAAGATCCCTTGAATTAGATTCACTATGTTCTTTGAGAGCATGGGCTATTCCATCAGAAAATATTGAGGAACTTTTTGCATGACCAAGTGCTACAACTAATGGAAAATATCTACTGCATGTATTTATTTTGAAATCTAGAGTACCTCAACCCTTCAGTAGAAACATAAACAAGTATCCTGAGGTCTACCAATGTCTGTATAGGATGCTAATGAGAAATTTTCTTTGTAAAATAAGTCATTAGTCAACTTTTGCTTTCTGAACAAAATGTTTTAGATTATGTGAGTGATATAGTAAATCACTCTGGATAAGTCACTTTATTGAAGTCAAATTGGAGATTTATAAATAGAGAATAATTTGTATTTAATACTGAGTGTTACATGCCTCATATGGAAAGTTCGGAAAAAAATTAGTTGTTCAGCTATACTGTTGTTGAAACACAAAAGATACTTAAGTAGTATTGTGGTAGGTTTATTTATAATTGTGTTGTAAGACAAGAGTTTCTTTCTACTTAGGAAAGTAAGTGCCCAAGGGCATGTATATCAGAAATTTCATGAGAATTCTTATTAATTACTAACAGCTCCAGGGTGAAAAATTCGATCTCACCAGTGGGAATCTTGTAGATAGGAAAAGCTGTATTCACTAAAAAAGGAGATGCTTTTTCTTATATTCCTTCAAATAAAACCCCAACAACTCCTAACAGACTTTCTACAAGGGTATGTAAAATATAGTCTTTTTGTTCAGTCATCTTTGTCAAAAGCTTTGGCCTCTATGAATGCATTTGACTATGTTTTGAGAAAGTACAAAATCATTCGTTAGCCTCAGACCTGCTAAAAAACTAGGTTTCTAGGTCTTAGCTTTTAAGATAGTGTAGAAAAGTGCACCATGGTGGAACCTGAATTTTGTATGCTGTTTCTGAATGAAGAATTAAGGCAAGTCTGCTTTGTATGATTTATGTAAAAAGGCTTCTGATGCATTGTTGGCCCTCAGTAATGCAAAAGTGTGCATATGCTAAGATAAATGTAAATGCCTGGCAGAATTCAACAACAAGATGAACTTGTGTTTTACAGAGGACGCCCAATGCCTGGTGTTAAACTATGAAACTTTGTACATTCCCTTTATGCTAAATTAGGTTCTTCCTCATGTAATTCCACCTTATTTTATTGTCATTCATTGTCTCTTTGCTCATGCTCTCAGATGCATTTATAGCATGACTCTCATGTGGGTTGAGTAGCATCCTGTGCTTTAGCTGGTATTTACAAGCAGGAGACTTGCTTTATCGGTTGTCAATTGATTTTTCTGTTGTTCATTTTCATCCTTCTGCTAGAAGAATGGAAAGGTTGAGCAACGTGTTAAAGTGCAGGGATGATGCTTCAAGAGAGGGGTAACGGATCACGGTGGATCATTAAGTGGAGAGTATATTCCAGTCAGATAGAAGAGGTTGAGGAAATTGCAATCACAATACTGAATTAATTTACATGAATACTGGCAGCTGCTGCTTTGCTGCTTTTAGTAATTTTTCTTAAGACAGAAGACAGTTTTCAGAAAGGCTCATGGAAGAAGTGGAGCAGAAGCAGGATTCAGACCTGGTGTCACAGAGCTAGACCAACCATACTGGAAGAAATGGGAATCAAGTTTGGCTCTAAGATTAGGCCACTCAGTGCATCTGGTTATATTTTGAAAATCATTAGGTGTTTCATACGCTAACTTTTATGAGAAGGGCAACACAGGCAGTGTATGTGCCCACTAGTGGAAATGAGAGGCTGCACCTGCTGACATGCTTGCATTGGATAGTAGGAGTGAAGCCATCCATTCGTGCCTGCTGTTTCTGTGCTGTTTCCACGTTCAACTTCCTCTTCCTGCGTTGGAAAATATAGAGAGAAACACTCAGAAAAAACTCCCAATGCAGGTAGCGACTGTGTGAATGTCAGAGAGGGGGGCACTTCATTTCCCTCTGCCTCCACAAAAGAAAAATCCAGGGAAGCAATTCTACTCAGTTGCATGTCATTCCCTTCTTTTGTGCCAAATTTGCACACAGTCCATTTCTTTTGTTTAAAACCAGTCACTTATACTGCACAGTTTTGATAACCCTGAAAAGTAAATTCAGATCACAAATCCTCAAAGCAGTTAATAAAATCACTGCAACAGACCTCCCACTGAATCCTGCTGGGGCTCCTGAGAAAAATAATTAATCTCAAACCTACTTATTTCAACATTGTTCACTCACTGAACAAATGTGTGGAAAAAAGACCTTCCTGAAATAATTACCTAGTTCACAGATTATGGTTCTGACTGAGAAAAGTACTTAGCCATAATGGAGACACCAGACCACTTTTCTTATCATTTTCCTAGTGTAGATTCCACAAAGGGAAGAGTTAAGCACAAAAGCTGATGTCACTGAGAAGATGTATTATTACTATCGTTATTATTTTTATTTTTGTAGCAATATTTAGGAGCTTGTATAAATCAGGTTACCACTTTGCTAAGCATTTTGTATGCAAATAGTGAAGAGATTGGCTCTTCCTTTGCAGGTTTACATCATAAATAATGAGATGAGGGATCCAGCAAATTAATGAGCAGCTGAGTTCTCTTTGAGAAAAAAAAAAAAGGATTAAAATTGTGGTGCTTTGTCTAGATTGTTTTCCCTAATTTTGAAGTATGCAAATTTTCCATTGTTTTTGCAAATTTTTGGGGAAGCAAAGTTCAGTTCTTTCTTGCAAAGTTATAGCACAATATAAAAAGTGTGGCTTGTGAGGGGCTAAAGGTATGTGGAAAGGATTTTTCATGGCCTTAGTGATTCCTTCACCAACAGTGAAGGCTGCATTGATCAGAAAAAGTAACGTGAGCATAGCCCTGTAGCTGGGCAAGTTGTGGGCCAGTTCATGGCCAAGCCTGTCCATCCGCGGGGGAGGAAGCAGAGCAGCCTCTGCAGCATGGTTGCATTCCCAGTCTGCACAGGTGAGTGAGAACTGAAAAAAAGGTGGGAAAAGGGCAGAACCTTGGCTTTATGGTTGTCACTGTATGACATAAGAAACCTCTTGTGCAAAGATTTTCAGAATACATAACTGTTGTCCCATTGTGGGAGATGTAACACCAACACCTTGCGTCAGCCGTAGAAAAAAGGCACTGCTGCTCGATCAGGTGTTCCTCTCCGGTCCAAGCATAAGGACTTGGTACTTGGGTACTGTTGTTCACTTCCCGTTTCTTATCAGTCTTGTCTTTCTTGCTGTACTGGCTTTCAGAAATAAAGTAGAAATAAATGGACTGGGTTCTCAGCGTGTCCATGTGACCATTTGATATCTGTCTTTAGTGGGGTGTGTGGTTTGATTTTTGAGTAAGAGCATCTTTCTCAAGAGCAGTGTCTCCGCAGTCAAGAGCTCTGTGCCCTGTTCTGATGAGCCAGCTGGATGTTTTATTTGACTTTTAATAAATTTTCTAAGGTTTGATTTTGCCCTCATCTAAAGAATGGCAGGTAATTCTTACTGTGCCAGGGAAGTCTGTAAGGAGGCCTGATATCCCAGACTAGGCAGCACTGTAGCAGAGCAGGTTTAAAACCATGGTGTAGTGCCTGTTCACTCAGCAGCAGAAGCTTTGAAGATGAACAGTGTGATATGTGACGATACACTGCTGGCAAAGGTGTCATGCCACACGCTGTTGCTGGCTGTACCAGTCGGCAAAGGAGCTCTGATGGCTGCGGCCATGGGTGCGTTGGCCAGTGTTTGTGTGCTGAGTTTGCCTACAGGCACCGTTAACCGAAGGTAATTCTTCTTTTAACAGGCTTAGCTGTTCTGAAAACAAATTGGACTACACCACGGAAAATCTTTCATTTGGAAATATTTATTTGTAGGCAAGTGAGCTGTGAAAATATAAATCTCTTGATAAACTCTCCCTGCTGTATCAACATTGATGGTACACAAGGCAATTTCTTGCTGTGCTGTGTTCTTTCACGGGAACCAGAAAATCCCAGGAAATACTCAGTTTGTCTTTAAAGCACAGCACTAATGATCTTGTAACAAGTTTACATCTGACACAGGAGCAACTTCGCCTGTGTTTGCAAATGTTTTATTCCTCTTGCTAAATAAGTTCTAGCAGTAACTCATTTGAAATTTAACAGGAGACTTGTAGCAGCATACAATAAATTAACTATTAATTCAGAGGATCATTTTTTGAATGCTAAAATTTCAAAACAATTAACTTAATAATGATTTTTCTTATTGGTTCCATCCTCAACACATTAACTGCTCATTACATCTTTGTATTGTCTATTGATCCATCTATTATACCAGTTTATTCCATTCTCCTGCTTACCAATTGCACCCATGAGCCTGAATTTATTGGAACAGTTAAATGACATTTAATGCACTGTAGCTGGGAAACAGAGCCAGTAGACGAACCTATTATTATACTAATGGAGTTTTTTGAATTACATCTCACTAAGCTCAATGTTATCTTCCATGGTATTCTCAAACCCAATGACAGGTGGGATAGTTTAATATCTTCTCAGCTGTGTACATTTCTGACCTGTTTGCTTAATGAACCTGTGGTTTCAGACATTGTTTTCCTTTTTTTATAAAGAAGCTTAAATGTTTAAAACAGTCATAAACAAAACAAGCAAGCAGCAAAATTGTTCTGGACAGAGGAGGTAGTTTTCCTTTCAGACATCGGACGAAGCAGCAGTACCCTGCCCCTATTTCTGAATAAATCAGAATAAAATTAGTTGGAAAAATCCTTCTAGAAACACAAAACAATACTAGTATAAATGAGGATGACTCACCTAATTTCTGTGGAATTATGTGGTTAAAAAAAGAATCCTGTCTGTGGATTGAAAGTTACATCCTTTCAGAGAGGTAGGAAAAACCCCACCCCAGAGGGACCTTCGCATGTCTTTGCTGAGAAACAAGAACAAATGCTTTAATGTCTAAATAAAGTAAATAGAAACGTTTGATCTCATCTATTCCTGACTTAAGTTGCTGATGATTACCTTTGGCAAGGACTCAGTATAAGTTTGAAGAAGGTTAACAAACACCAGTCCACCAAATCTTTTCCAATTCAGAGCATTCCTCTTTTCTTCTTATGAAATTCAGCTGGCAGTCACATTAGAGAACACTTTGGCTTCTGGAGGGTGCAAGGCAGTATTCATGCCTTGGCACCCATTGTCCTGTAGATAAACATATGCAGAATGACCAACCTCATTTTGTCCAGTGAATAAGCAAACAAAAGCTGCCAGTTGGCAGGAGATGAGGAAAACTAGTTCCTCTGCAGTTGAGTAACTCCCTTCATGTTCGCTGGGCACGTGAGCAATGAAACACTTAGTTAGGTTTGGCTTTTTAGCTATAGAAAGATGATGGCCCACCTTCTTTCTGGTACCATCAACAATAAAACAAATCTCTTTGAGAATATGAGGAAATTTACTTGTAAATATAGTATTAGCAGTATTAGCTTAGTTCTTGCTGGTCTGATGGAGGCAGCCATGCAGTCAGGCTCTGCTGCTGAGGCCCGACATACTATGCAGTTAGTAAAATCCATTGCAGAGGTGACAAAACCTCTCCTGAGTGCGAGGTATCCACGCAATCCTGACTCTCTTCCTTTGTAACAGAGTTTTTCATTCTCTCGCACTGCGCATTCATGGAAGCGGTTTGAATCCCCCTCCCTCACACAGGGACAGGCTCGTGGCTCCTCGCTGGCGCTGGAGCAGGGACGGTGCCGGACAAAGGAACTCGAGAGCTTTTCATTTTCGTGATCCAGGGGAACAGACTTACTCAGCTCCTCTTCCGTTGATGAGCTGGATGAAAGAGGGGTTATCGCAACAGCCACAGCCTACGTGGCGCTGCCTGCCTGTGTCCTTTGTCACAGAGCCTGAAAAGAATATATTACTGGAGTCAACAGTTGTCTTGGGTTGTCAGTCAGCCCTACAGCAGCCTGTTCGGAGAGAGTTGAGGCTGGAGAGTCACCTTCCCCCCATCCCCCCAGCTTTATTCACGAGGAGTGTTCTGCAGAGGTGTCAGGAGAAGCCACAAGCAACGTTGGAAAACAGACGGGAGACCTTGCTTAGGATTCAGCAACGAGCTGAATGAGATGACAGAGCTTGATCTGCACCTTTCTGAAAATCAAATAGATGTACCCCGTGCATCACGTGTCATTGTGAAATAGGATGCACCTGCCCAAGAGTATTTATTTCATCTTTTCCAAAATCTGTTACTTTCACTTCTGCAATTGTTTCCTTTCCTGTCGCACACATTTTACTGAAATATCACATCTGCTCTCCCAGTAATAATTCCCATGAAGGCATTTGACAAGCCCTTTAATATCTGAGGTCATAGCATGGACTGTCCTGGGCCTTTTAAGGAATTTACTCCTATGGGACTTAGAAATGACCAAAGGAGATTTACAGTCATACTTTACATGTATAGAGAAAGCCAGTCTTTGAGTAACCTATCTCAAATTAGCATTACTGGCAGCTTGGCAGGGTATTAATAATGTAATTACTTTTCCCAAAATCACCTGTGCTAATTTGAATGTATAAAACTACTTTTTTCCCCTAAAGGAGACTTAAATATGATCTATGTGGATACGTTTTGGGTTTGCACTCCAGATTCATTCACTGTTACTTTTAGTTGAAATATCAACAAATGAGGTTGTAAGAGCACATATCTTTTCAGTAGTCTGTCAAGAGCAGTGTCACTTAATGTTAGGAGTATTTAGATGCGGTTCTCTCTGAATCATTCTGATTTTTATGTAAGTAAGAAAGTCCCTCTGGAATTTGCACAGAATTTCAATGCAGTCCAGTACTGGAGGACATCCAAGATCAGAAGATACATCTAGTGAAGACATTAAATAGCTATCTCAGCCTAGTAAAACGATAGAACAGATTTAAAAAGGATGAGGATCCTCTTAGTGGCTTCTTGTTTTCCACTTTGAATTCTTGCAACTCTTGGTCTCCAATATTTTTTCTAACTTTAATTTCTATACTGTTAATGCCACTGGGAACTATTGGTGTCAAGAAAATCAGCATGGCTTATCTGTGACATTCAAGGTGACTTTTTTAAAAACGGGTGACAAAATGTCTAGCAATCACTGTAAATCTATGCTAGCTGAATTAGAAAATAGTTTCAATACCAGGAACTTGGCAGGAGTTTGACCCAAATTATTTCACTGCAACCTTGGTGATAGGAATCAAAAATATATTTATCCAGGAGAGGGCTGAATTATTTGTTATAGGCAGTTTTATGTAGAGTTTTTCTTTCTAATGAACAGTTCACCAGCAGATGAAGCACAGCTTATCTGTTCTATTTACTTCCCATTAAAGTAAATATAATATAAATATAGAAATATAGACTTCTGCCTTTGATAACAGTACATTTCTTCCATTTGCTGTAGAGCAGCTGGTGTGGTTTGCCTTCCCAGCTTTTAAGAAAAATAAGAAGAAGTGATCAGTCCTCCATTTCCTTAGAGCAATAACTGAAGAACGGACCTGGAGTGTTGATGATCTTTTTGCAGAAGATAGCATTGATCCTACAGTTTGTGGGTGTCATCTCAGCTCTGCTGAGGAGACTCAATTTTTACTGACTTCATTATCAACAGTCATTGATTTTTGGTGAAATCAGCTAATGTTCAAGATACTCAGCACGAGGAGATGCTTGATACCTTTTGGGACTGAACTATTCCCGTAACCTTAGATTTAAAATGCCTCTTTGGCCATGAGGGAGAATGAGATATATGACACTTAATGGCTGTTGGGTAGATGCTATAGGCAGCATTCTTCTCTCACATAAGCACAAAATATTTATGTTTGTGTTTGCATATATAGTGCCATTTGTGAATGGTGAGTATGGTCATTTCACTTCGTTTGATTAATTCCCTGAGCACCAGGGCTTTTCCCAGGACTTTTCAGGTAGCTCTTGTGTATTCCCTGATTGGTACATCTGATAAATGCAGTATTTAAACTGTATGGTGCTGTCCATGTGATCACTTATTTTTATCTATCTGTCCCATTTGCTTATCTATGTCTCCCTCAAAGCTCTGAGTGTGGATGAGAGAACTGCTGAGTGTTCAGTAAGGGGATATTTATGTGTCTACATATGAAATTGACTAAATTTGCATCCTTTCACTGCCACCCTTACTCACTCACCCCAATCATGAACCAGCCCATTGCATTCAAGAAGCAGCAAATGTAATTCACACTCCCAAATGAGACTCTTTCTGCCATAAATGTATCCCTTTCTGCAGTATACCTTGTTTTCCTTTCTGTCCTTATGTTGAAGTGGTATTTAGATGCTTTATTTGAGAAAGCTAATGATTTTGTCAACTCTTTCCACCTTTTTATCATCATCACTTCCAAACTCAGATGGGCCAGTCAGTTTAGGATAGACATGGTTTACTTGAATTACAATTATAAGAAAATTCATGTGACTAATTTTTCATCTTTACTCTGCAGTGCTACCCTCCCAAAGCCAAGGGCAGCCTAGAGGGTGTTGTAAAATAATAGGAGATGTCTTCATGTAAGCTTCATTAGTTGATTTGTTAGAAAGGGGTATTCTCTTCCAGCCTTATGGCCAGTACAAAATTCACCTAATTTGTCAAAATGAAAGTGGTCATAGGAATATTTTTCATAAGGGCTTGCCTGAGGAGTAAACACTTTAGAGCAAGGCAGGTTAAGTTGCCAGGTAACTAAGGAAAATAACTGAAAGGTGCAGGGCAGTTGAGCATGAATCTTTTGTTTACGCTTCTTTTATTTACATTTTTATTTTACATTTCTTGAAATAAATTCTCAAATTTGGAAGGAATTGTTCTGTAAGGTAGATGTAGATACATCCCCATTTCAAAACTGCTGTCTTACTTCTGGTGATACTAGCATTTCTTTTATTAACTGTTTTTCTTCAGATCTGAGCTTGCTCATCTGGTTTCACATCTTCTGTATGGTACCTTTTTTGCGATTCTAGCTTGTGCAAAATCCATGTGCATGACTTCATCGCATAAAGGTTGCAAAATAGCCACTGTTTTAGCTTGTCATATGCTGAAGTCTAGGACTTTCTTGCTGTCTTTTGTTCCAGCTGTAGAGAGTCAATGGGATGCCAAAATAGGTGAACAGTTATCACATCACATGAGGTTACCTTTTTCATACTTTTGGCATGGCTCTGGTTTACAAGAAAGGGAAGGAGTTTGAGGAGAGTTGTGAAAATGCTGGGGACAGTAGTGGAACCACCCTTAGGGGCTGCAGCGTCCCCCCTGCGGTTCCTACGGGGCACTGCTATTGCTGCCTTGTGAAGCACCGAAAGCCATCAGGCTCTGTCACTGCTGAGTTGTCTTACTTGTATTAAAGTCCATCAGGAGTAGGGAATTCAGTGCTTAGACCATACTGTTCAACAGCAGGTTAAAAATGATGGTGCCACTCACTTCTTGTGGGTAAAGGCATAACAGGAGAGGGATTATGGGAATCTGATCCAAATTCCAGATGCTGGGGGAAGATACACCAGAACCTACCGCAATAATAATAGAAATTCCATAATTTGCCATTGCTGTGCTGAGGTTTGCTGTTAGCATCTCTGCCAAAACGGATTATATTTACTTTGGAAAATTAGATATTTGTGTGGGTGCAACTGAAGAGAAATGCATGAAGCAGCTATAGCAAAACTGTGTGGATGCACAATTTGTAGAATAGCCATTCCCAATTAGTCTAAATGGAAGATTGCAGTGCAAAATAACTTTCAAGCTTAGACAAACCATTACACATACTCTAATGTTAATATCATGCTGAACTTTCTGAAGTTCATAAAGCGTATTGTTGGAACTAATTAATATGCTGCTTTTTTTAATACTCCAAAGACCTGAAGTTAGTAGTTTGATAATTAGACTGAGTTTCATATTTAGACACAAATTGAAGACGATTAGAAATGCTGAGGTACCATGCAGGTCAAGTGTGCACCATTATTTGAGCTATTTAATGCATTTTAATGGTAGCTGATAAGGTGCAAAGTGCTTTGTAAGCCAGACAGAGAGGTTCTTTTCCATTATACATTAAATCTGTAGGCATAAATAGTTTTACATTTTTCTAATTCAGTTAAAGAAACTGAAACCCTTCATATGATGCTACAACAAGTAACCGACTACTGCTGACAGCAGCATCTCCTCATGACTAGGTGTGTTAAGCTTTTCAGGAATGAGTTGTCATTTTGTACTTTGTGCTAGTGTGAAAAAGACAGGTGATTTTTAACAACACTACACCATGTGGAATAGCTTTGCAGAAAGCCTGGTTTCTTTAATTTTCAAGGGCTTAAGTTGAGCTGCCTTTTTCTTCTGCTGCCTGCTTTCAGTTCCATCTTCATCTGCTGCCAAAAGGTATTCAGTTCTGCCTGAGGTCTGTGTCAAGAACAGCTTTCATGCAATCTTCTGTCAAATATAAGCTATAGGATGGACATGCTCTGCAGTAACGATAGCAACAAAGTTTCAGAAATTTTAAAATATAGCAATAAAAATTTCAGAACAATTTGTGTGCTGTCTGTTCGAGACTTTTGTTTCTGAAGTTTTGGACACTCATCCCCTGCAAATCAAACCCTTTCAGTATCTCAAATAATGAAAACTTCAGGAATGAAAGTTGTAAGAATAACCTGGCATTTTGGAAAATGTTGGAAAAGACTTTTCTTCCAGCACCTCCAACTACTCCACCTGCCAACTGTTTCTAGTAAATTTTCCCTAGTATTAGCATGTCTCCAGTGCTTAGAACTTACATAGTTTTCTGAAGGGCTATGTTGCAAGTCACTATGGGAAGAGGAAAGGATAACAAGTTCTCATTTGTTGCAGTGGTGTTTTTGCTATTTTCAAGGAGGAATGAAAGCTGATGCTGACCTGTTCTGAAAACAGCAGCTTCTGAGGAGACAGACACCTCCAGCCGTAGGGATATCATGATAGGGAGGAAAAGAAGAATTGTTTCCAATGTCAAATTGTACGGTATTTAGAAGCAGGTCCCCTTTGGGTAGGTTTTTAATTTAAATTGCTGCAAGGGAACTTCCACTCGCTAGGGAGATAGGTCATGTGTAGACTGTCTTTGAACAGAATACATTCCTCCTGGGGCCTTTTTGGTGCGTGTAATGAGGAGAAGCTCTCACAGCCTAGTGGCAAGTATGAGACAAAGGGAATGAAAAAATTCTGGTCCTGGTTTGACTTATCTTTTACACCTGTAGAGGATATTTAACAGAAAAGTTAAGTGTTATTTGGTCCTACAGTATAAGACTTACATGATTTGTATATTCAGGGTCAGGCTTCTAGACTGTGCTTTTATCCTCCTACAGGTGTGTATTAGTTGGCACAATGCTTTAGGGATGCTGAGATGATTAACAGTTAACTTCCTTAACCAGTTTTATTTAACTGTGACTGCAGTAAAAAAAATCTCACTTGTATCATTGAGAGCTTCATGCAAGAAACAAGTTGTTCCCCTCTTTCTCTGCATGGGGCAAATGAGACTGTATGATCCCAGAATGACCATGAAAATAGAAACAAGTGGAGTCTAAATAGTGTTTTCTAACCCTTTACATGATGGCATTCTTTGCATTAGTACATTGTGACTAGGGCTGTGTATGCATCATGGTTGAATAAAGAAAGGATTTGTAATTGGGAAACAGTTGAGAGACATGTCTTGAGGGAAAGTCGGTGAATTGCAGCTAATACAAACCCTTCTTTCACCAAGCCTGATCAGTTTTTGTTGTGTGAATACTAACCTTTATGACAGTAGCAGAGACCAAGCTATCAGTGGGAATGCGGTGGTCAGTAACTATTGAGGTAGTGGGGAGAAATGTCTGGAATTATTAAAAAATAGTGATGGTGGAACAGAATGTGGGATCCATGTGGTTATCCATAGCTGGGGGAAAGAGGAAAACTCTGTGCTCTGCAAAAATAGGAGTAGAAAGAGCTCAGCTTCAGGAGCTGAAAGTTAGTATGGTTTGAGAGGTTGATGTCGTATGTAAAACCAACAAGGAGTGCCAGGTCAATGCTATACAAGGACAAATTCCAGATTTCAGTTCTGCTGTCTTACAACTATCAGAACAACTACTATTAAAGACAAAAATTTGGAATAGCATTTGCAAATAGATTTTTTTTTTCTCATGAAATGGAAGACTTCTGGTTGGTTTTTTTGTTTGTTTGTTTGTTTGTTTTTGTTTTTTGTTTTTTGTTTTTTTAAATGAAAAAATGCGTAAAACATTCAACTTTATCCCCCTATTTGTATCTGCAGTGAAGGGAAAGACCATAGAGCTGTTCTGAATGTTGTAATTTTTTTCCTTCTTCTCTTTGCCCCCCTTAATATTTTTCTGATGTTTCTTAGCTTTTTAAATTTATTTAATTAATATATTTATTTATTTATCTATTTTTTGGTGAAGCACATTTTTTTGGTTGACTTACTGGTCATCCTAGACCATCATGCTTAGATTTGCATTGAGTAATTTACAATCCATGGGGAAAAAAAAATTCCTTATCTGTGATTTTTAAAAAATATTTTCATTGAGATATTTGTTGTTGAAATTATTTGCTAAATAACTTTTAGGAGCAGCTGAAGGTCACTGGCTAGTGTGGAAATAGCTTGTGTAAACATTGCAAAAATTTGGCAGTGCTTATGAATTTGTATATATGTATTCACGTATCTATGTTTATATCTGTCAATAAGTATTGCCTTTTTGACTGCAAAACTTTAAATCAAAAGTACAGGTTCTGTTTGCTACAGGTGAATAAGGGATGATACAGCATTTGACATATTCAGTTATGCTGGCAGTAAGTCTCGTGTACAGAGAGCCCAACAGAAGTTGGCAGTACCCACAAGTCTTTTGAATTTTGGCCAGCCTATACAATGTATTTGGTTTAAAATAACTATGGGAATTTTGTGTTAGTTGTCTGATGTAAAGGTTTTAAGATCATAGTCATGCAATGATCTTTGCAGAAAGATAACAAAGGAGATCACTGTATTGTAATCCTAGCGTTGGATTAATGGAAAAAATATGGTAGGAATATATTAGTGCTATTAGTGCTATTGTTTGCAAAGTTTTTAATTGTCGTAAGATATCTACACATTTAAATCTGCAGATTAAGAAAAAATAATAAACCTCATTCAGCTTTTTTATCTTTATAGCTTATCTCAGTCCTTCCACAGTATTTCTGTGTCCTCAGTGAAGTACACAATTCTCTCAAAATCTAATATCATGAAATGTGTAATTATGTTGGTGCACCAATAAAAGTCAGATCAGGTCATGAAAAGAAGTTAGCTCTTCTTTCTAAGAGAAAGACAGAAAGTTGACCTACGCAATTCATTAGACCTTCTGGAGGAGAGTAGCGAGTGATGGAAAAGTAATAGTTTCCAAATGGTAGCTCTGGGAATATTGAGAGCCACCAGCAAGAATGCAAACAGCTGGGAGTTCAATTTATGCCATTCAATTTCCAGTCATTAATATGCTTTAGTGTACAAGAGTAGGACTTTTAAGGACAAATATTCTTGTTATTATGGTGTTTATAGGGAAATATTATATATAAAGGCCCGTGCTGATGTTTTTTTGAAAATGCATACAAAAAAGTTCCAAGTCTCTGAGGTTTTGCAGGGTAGTTTGAATATTCATGATGTGGCTGCTTTGCTGCTTTTTTATTCTTAACTTATGGTTTAATGAACTATATTGGAGACAAGCATGGAGTCAGATCCCTACAAATGCAGAAGAAATGTGTCAGGGAGAGAATACCCTCTGCTTTGGTGCCGCATGGATTTCATGGATGACTTGGGGCCACAGAGGGAGTCACTGTCCAGCACAAGGATGCAGTTCTAACAGTTTGTTTTCTACCACTCCCAATTCTTTACTACTCTCACACACAAACTAGAGATGCTTCCCCTGCCTAAATAGAAAGAAACACATTCATTGCATCTGTCATCCCTGGTATATTCAGTCATGTGTTTAATCAGGTTCTTACTTCTATCTTGCTGTTTTTCAGCCCAACTGAAGCAGCAGAAAGCATTCAGTGATGTACATAACAATGTGGAATTGATGCCTGCTGGATTGGTGTCTCACTATTCTTCTCAGTTTGACAGTTTATTATGTTGCTTTTCTCATTCTCTCCTGCACATATATTCCTCCTATATTTCTCTGTCATGTATACACACCCTTCATACCTAAAACTGGATGACAAGAATGTATACTGAATATGTAAATAAGTTAATAATTTCTATATATGCTGCATTTTATTCCCATTAAGTGAGGGCATTAAAACAAATTAGAACATTACTTAATATGGTGTAAAATTATTACCACATTGAGCAGTAAATTAACAAGATAACATTTGCAATAATGACTTAAAGGTGAAATGTGAGAGCTTTCAATAAAAAAAGAAAACGGAAAAAAAAAATCCTTCCTGGTCCTTAAATCATTATCAGGGTATATAGACAAACAACCGTGACAATTACATTTTATTACAGATGCCTTAAAGATCTCTTCCTTCATTACTGCTTTATCAAGGCTTAATTGGGTGCCCATCTTCACTAGACCTGATAAAGCTTATGCAGGGAAGATGGCTCCAGGAGGGCAGACCCAGAAGAGCGCACCGTCACTGGGTGCAAAACTTACCTCTCATCTTTGGGCACTAGAAATGACCTACTTTTCCTTATCTTGTGCTGAGGTCAAAGACATTTCTGACTCCAGAATGAGACTGAGGACTCCAAATCTGGAGACGCAGGCAGCATAGGCGATAAGGTGCCAGTTCTCCCAGGAGCCATGACAGTCACCCTCATACCTTCAGTGGCTGTGACAGGGAGGGAGGTGCAGGCACTTGCCATCACTCACTGCTGAGTGTCTGTAAGGTGCCAAAGGTCTGACAATCCTCCTAGCAAGCCTGAAGTCATGACCCTAGCGGTGCCTTTCTTATTTATGTGTTGGCGGTTTTATTTTAAATACAACTCATACCGTAGTTCCAAAGAAAAATGCTGCCTGAGAGCTTGAATTAAATCTAATCTGAACAATCTGGCAGTTTATGTCTAAACAATGTATACAATACACCAAGCATGCACATGGAATACACTGATATGATTTTAACTATATTTCGTATGGGTATAAAGTCTGTTTTCTGAAATACCAAGGCGGCTTAATACCTTCCAAAATGTGACCTTAAAATTTATGATCTTGTATTCTTAACTCTGTGTGTGAGCATTGTTACCTTTGAAAGAGGGAGGCGACACGTTGCTTGGATGCATTTACAAACATGGTCCAGGCTGCAGGCTCAGGCTCTGCCTCTGGTGTGTGGTCATCCCTCACCACAGCTGGATGGCTGTGACTGCCTGACTTATGGCACTATTTGCCAGAAGTCCACTTAGGAAAATGACTAGGTAGAGAATTCATTATTCTCATTTTATCTTGACTCCTGTGGTAGTTAATATGATCTCAGTAGAAATTGTTCCTGAGTCAGTAGTGTGTTTTTCAATGGGGCTGACTATCTTTTTTCCCAAAGACTCAGAGTTTTTAATGCTGTTGTGATGTCTTAGCCACAAAATGTCCTTCATACAGAAGCCACAGGATTTCCATGATTCAATTCCTTTTTCTAAGTCCAGTAGGTTTTTCTAAATCACAGCATGTTTCTTAAAATGCATTTGAGGGTCTGTAAAGAAAAGGGCTTTGTTCTGTGGTGCTTTGTTCTTGTGTATGTATAAAGTCCTTTGTTCCTACATGTGTTCTTTATACCAGCATGCACGCAAGTTTTTATTCAAACTTCTGCGTTGTCGCTGTTCTAACACAGGCTTCTGGTGTGCAGTGGAGATTTTGTTCTTTATGAATAAATTCAAGTCCTAAAGGCATCCTGCCTGATTAAGAGTGCACTTAACTTAAAAACAGTAACTTCTTTCCCTTGTACAGAATAATTTTAGCAAATATTTACTGTGTAATGGATGCACAGAGAAATGAATCAGCCAAAACCTTTGCTAATATCTTGTCCATTCAGCATTACTGTTTATTGCAAGCACAACTCCAAAATATGCTTGAAATTGTACAGAAAGATAAAGAAACAGTCTCTGCTTGAAGAAGCTTAAAACCTAAATAGATCATGTACAAATGATGAGACATTTGTGTCTTAAACTTACTTAAACCTTAAAATGACTTAAAAATGAGAGGCACTTACTGACACAGCTTCTGTCCAGGCTCCAGTGAAGGGAAAATCTAAGTTATAGTGGTAGCAAATGTGTGTGCATATTTGAAGGGATAACTGCAAAGAGGCTGTTACAAAACTGATAGATTTCTTTTGATAATCTAGTGATAATAATTTTTATAATATCTGGCATGTTGCCTTTCCTTTGTAAATGAGGTTGCAAATTAAAAATGTATTACCTAGATTGACAAGCAAAGTGCTTCCTGATCATAAGACTTGCAGCCAGTAATGTATAGTTGCTATACCTCTTCGACCTGTACAGGAAATCAACAGAATCTGCCTGACTAGGAGAAAGATTTGGACTGCAAAGCACTAGATGTGCATATTTATTTATTTAATATCTGGTATTTTTTAACATCTCCCCCACTGTGGCAGCATCAGGCTGTAGAGGTATGCACTTGTAAACCTATTTGCAGATGTTATTGTCCATGGTTTGTGGAATGCACAATTTGATGTAGTATGCTTCTCTTTGCAGATGTCTTTGTCTGAAGGATTTGATTGAATGAGTTGTCATATCAGGAAACTCAGTAAGTCAATTTGTTATACTGATATTCCTGTAAAATACGTGAGGTCCAAGCCAAGAGCTGCTGTATTCCAAGAGGTGTTTCAACAGTCCTGTCTGATAAATCAGATTGTATTGCATTCAGTAAGTGCTGTAGCTTGAATTTCCTTCCACTCTAACTTTAGCTAAACTATGAAGGCAGGGTTATGCAAAATTGCATCACAAACCGCATGGCTTGAAGTATGAGAAAATGGAAAGGAAAGAGACAGGGGAAGACGAGAGTATCTTTGATAGTTATCAGCTATGCAGCCTTTGGTCCTGTATATCTGTAAAGAGTGTATATGGCTGAAGTCTTAAGAAAACTGCTCTGTGAACAGAAGGAATAATTAAAATGTCACCTGTACAAAATTATGAGTGGAAACAGCACTGCCTATTGAAATATACTTAATTATTGCCAGGCACCTGGCAATTTCATTCCTTTCCACTGTAAAACCCACAATATCTGAACTGACTACGAGTAGAAGCCGCAGGTAGCTGTACCGTGTTAGCTTATATGAAAAAGATCAAACTGTATCTGGCAAGGCTATCACTAAATGGCCTTTATATGTTATTACATTATCAGTACAAACTGTGAAGGACTGGAGTGCAGAACAGTACCAGAAGTTGTATAATTACTTTATTGCATCTGAATCAGAATCTGATGGCTAAAATGGGCCCATTTGCAGTCCTGAGCAACAGGTCATTTTAAGGCTTGCTAACCCTAAAAGAAGCCTGTGAGTCTTGGCCCAGAAGTGGGAAGAGAAACGATTTGCAAACCATCTGAGGAGTATGAAAATGCTTTCTGTGTCTGCAGTTGAACCTTCTGATCCTTACTTGCTCTTTGACATCAGCATCTGAAATAGTTTTGCAAAGAGGATCTAGGCCTGGGTAACCCAGAATTAACTTTCTGCAGTGCATGGACTTGCTGTAGAACTGAAGTGCATCACAGAAGAGCTGCAGCTTATTCAGTGTTTTATGTACTATAGGTAATTTTGATGATGGGGTTTTAAGATCAACAAGTACTTGGATAGAAGAACATAGTTCTGGCTTCTGCTATTAATCACTTTATGGCCTTAGATCTAAAATTATTATTTATCATTAGGAGGAGTTCTACTCATGATGCACAAAGTCTTTGCTGCCTTACTCATTGTTTAGGCCAGGGTCACTCTCTGCCTGGAAGAATCCACCCTCACTTGGACCTAATCCAAAAGACCTTAATACAGTTTGTATGCAGCTTTTCTTTAATTTTTGTTACTTCTGGTAAATAATTAAAGCTGATTAGGAATTTCACAATATGGATATTTTGGAATGAGAAGATTGCGTTGCTGAAACTATGGTTTTCCAGCAAATACAAGCTGCAGTTTCTCTTGCAAGTGAAAGGCTGTGTTGACTGTATACACAGAATTAATCAGGTGATAAGGTGTTCACTTGGGATGTGGGAGATCCTGTCAAAGCCCTGATGAGAATTAATCAGAATGGAAGGTTGTACTTTGGTCTTCTCCATCTTGGGCAAGTGCCGTGAAGACAGAACTATTTATTGTCCTTATGGAAGGATGAAAAAGGGGTTGGTGGAATAAATCTCTCCCCCTGCCCCCAATTTCATGGAAATTTTTTAAAAGCCTTTCTTCTCACTAAATAGATGCAATTTTTGGTCAGATTTTAATGGGGTAAGACTTTGCATTTAACTCCATCTTTTCACCAGTTTCTCACACATATGTATCATGCCCTACTTCTCTCTAGAACTATTATTTATGTTCTTCCAGTCTCCTCCCATTGTGGTCTTAATCATGTTTATAACTGTATGCCACTGAAGCTGTAGATGTAATTAGTAAGAACGATTTAGGCAGAATTTAGCCCATCAGACAGGCCTTCCTTTTGCTTTTATTTCTGAGTGGCTTTCTTAAGAAAGATAAAGTTGAATGTATCTTAAGTGTGTTGAAAGTATCTTATCTGAGTGAGAGAAAAACAAAGATGTTCTTAAAGCGTGTTGATAAAATGTAGACAGCTAGCTAATGTCAGTGGGCAAAATCCTTTTCCTTTAAACACAGCTAAGCCAGTTTATGCCAGCTGAACTTCTGGTGTAAACATAGTTTTTTCTGTTTATATAGTTCTGCTGATCATAAAAGGAATCGGAATAATCAAGCCTGAATTTTTGATGCTACATAAGAGATTCTGCACCGTTTTTTCTCAGTACATATATGCTTTCCCTGCAGTCCTTACTTCCCAGTGCTGATTGCAGAAAGATCATCTTTACAAGGGAAAATACAGTTTTGACCTTCTACATCCATTTAATTTCTGCCCTCTCCAATGGGATTTCCAGCCGGGCTGCCAGGTGTGAGTTAGATTTTCATTCATTATCAGGAATAAAGCAAACACCGTTACATCAGTATCAGATCATCAAACAGCTACCACGCAGGAGTTACACTGGGCTTTTACTATCTTGTGTCGCTGCACTCTAGTAACCCAAAAGCTAAATGGTTTGTTTTGCTATAAAGCCACTCAGCATCTCCTCTTTGCTTTTCAGCTCTGGTGAATGAAATCACAGGCCGCATTTAGAGCTCATCTCTATTGACCAGGTCATTGTCCCCAGGCAGCTGTTGTTTGTGAAACTGCATCGTGATAAATGGGACCTCAACTTTAAAGCTGCAGCCGAGGGATGCTGTGTGAGGGGGAGGTCTGTTGGTAGCCCGTGCTGCTGCCTGCGCAGGGAGGCTGGCAGGGGCGTGCAGAGGAATCGGTCCCTTGGCCTGGCTACTCAGGCACCCGAAGTGAAGAAGGAGGGTTCCTTAAGGATTCTCTCCTAGAAGGAAAAGGCTTCCGAAAAAGTTTGTGCGGCAGAATGATTGTTGGAGAGGCAGGAACGCAGCGAGGCCCGGAACAGCAAAGTCACAGATGTCTCTCCAGTGGATCACTTGAGTCATGCCCAAGTCATGGGGGCAGTGGAGCATTTGATTAAGCCTTCCCTGTGGAATTGCTTTGGAGTGAAGTTTAAGGCAGGTACCTGAGCACAGCTAATACCTCATTTTCAATTTCTTCTGGTTACATAGCATCTGGAGGAGATCAGAGAATAATGTAGCTTCTTACACCATCAGTTTGGCATCCCTTGCCTCTGACCCTAGTGTAAACCTTTACTGATTCCCTTCTCTTTTCTACTGTATCTTTCTGGCTTCTGCTGGTTATAAATAGATGGTGCTTCTAAGGACTGTCAGGTACCCACTAAAGTACCGTGAATGGAGAGGCTTTGTTGGTGATCATTCCTTGCAATGGGCTTTGGAAAGATACATGCCATTTCTCTTGTACTAGTTTGTCCTTCCTTCACTCTTTTAGCTGGGCCTCCTTATGACCTTTCTTACCTATCCTTTCTTCACTCTTCCCGGTTTCTTTAGTACTTTGCAGAATTTGTTCCCTCTTCTCCCCCTCCTCATCCCCAGCCTCCTCTAACAGAGCCCTGTGACCAAGTAAGAGTTTTAGAAAGAAAAAAGAAGGGATTTATTTGCCCTTTTTACATTTAGTTTTCTACTTTTTTTTTTTTTTTCTCATTTGTAGAATTAGAATTAGTTATTTTTCACTATCATTTTATTTTGTCTTTACTCACTGGAGTTATTTATTTGAAAACAGAGAATTTAGAGAAGTAGATATGGGTAATTGTTGCAAGAGTCAGATAATTGCCTTTGTCGTACTCTGCCACATGATAGGTTTGGCCTGGGAAATCCTGAGTTGGGGCTGGAGATGTCCTGTAATCAAGAGCAGATGATAGCAAGATTGGATGCTTCTATTACTCCTGCATCTCCTCTAGAAGTTGTCTGCAATGCTACACAAATAGAGGAAAGAGAAACCTTTGTAGTGGAAACATTTGTTTACTCCTGGCTGTTAGGCTTTGAAAAAACAAATGTATTGTACTTTCTTTTAGCCTTTTTGAATTGGAGCATCCTCGCTCTTCCTTAGTCTGCCCAGCCACTTGGATTGTCTTAAAAAGACCTTTAAGCTATCTACATATTGAAGATTGCTTCCCTTGTTCTTGACAATGCCTCTGAAATTTTGTTTCCTTCATAGATGGCCTCTTATTTTCTGTCCTGTTGATCTCTGCTCTGAAAAATGAGGCGTGTGTTGAGTTTGTCCTCTCTGCTCCTAGAAGACATTGAGAGGAGATTTTTTTCCCTTATTGATCCTTTAAATAACACTTTCTCTCCAGTCCATGCAGTTTAGCTGATCAATGATGTGGCACAACAGCTATAATGTGTGAGTTTGTAAGAAAACCACATGCTAGAAATGGTTTGTCTAGCCCACTCACCAGACTATTATGTATAACCTCTTCTCAAATAATCCACAAAACACCAACATAGTATTCATGGGAGAAAATCCAATTGACTCCATTTCTTCTGCATCATTAACAGACTAAGCATGCACAGATATTTATTTAGATCACACAGCATGTTTTCTAACAAAGCAAAACAGTGATGTCCTCTAAATAGCAATGACAACAGTGCTGCAGAACATACAGATTCCCCCATTGTATGCAGGGTGGAATTCTAATCTGTACTCAAATCAGTCACCATGCTCTCATCCTCGGTATCATGAAGGGTTTGCTTACAAAGTGTATTTTCAGTGCAGTGCTAAGGTATGCATTGTCAATATTGCCCTGAAGGCTGAATCCCTTCCTTAAATTTTGAAAATACAGACTTTGTTTAACAGTGTATTGGTTATCAGCTTTTGCAGAAGTGGTGCTGTAAGATGAACCCTTTTAAGGCAAATATCATCCCTGAAAATCACCTCTAATACAGTTTTATATACAAGGTGAGAGCCTTCCAAAAGACTGAATCAAATTAATTATCTCTAGCTATGTAGCACTGCTCCCATCTTACTGAACTGACAGCTAAAGTGAAAGGCACGCTCGGGCTCCACACAGCTGCTACATTATTCTGCATCTCTGGAGGAGTCTCAAGGGTCAAAACCCAACAATATCTCTGCTGTCAAAGGAAAAAAGGGGCAGAACTTGCAGCTTTCTGAAAGTTCCTAATGCCCTTTTGCACTTTGACCCATAAAATGAGGGTTATTGGCAAGTTGTAAAGGGATACAGCCTTAGATATATTCTGCTGCAGATTTAACATTATTGCTGCCCTTATGCAGCTAATAAGTAACGTTGTGGGAATTAGGACACTGTTGCGGCCAGAATCTTGCTAAGTGGCTTCAAAAAGATGCTTCTATCAGCTTAAATGAATAGCTCCTGCCTACCCATTGTAGTTTAATTAGTGCATGCTGCCTTCAGAGCTGGCCTAGCGCTGACTGTATGGGAAGAAATTTCACCTGCAAATACTAAACACGCAGTTGGTGCACCTGCTAATACCAAGTTGCAGGTTAAAATGCTTTCTTAGCCAGGGCTCTGAACATGGGTTGGAACAGGCAAGAACTGATGTAGAAGTTATTGGAAGTTCCTAGAAGAATGAGGGGACAGCCTGTGTGATGTGGTGTTGTGGGTTCTAGGAGACGATGTCATTAGAGTGACAGGAAGGTCTTTAAACTTACTAAAACATGTGGGAAAGAAAATTCCTTTTAGATTGAAGGGAAATAGCTAAGAGTGAAGGATTCAGAACTTCAATAGTTAATGTTTTGTAGAATCAGGACATCAATTTCAAATGAATTTGCCTGGTTTAACACTCTAAATAAATACATTTAGATACATGGAGATAGTAGAGGTGTATTGCTCTGTATATATATATATATATACACATAGATCATAAAAGTTAAAATTTCAGAGTTGCACCTTCAGGCAGCCTGTGACTTTTTCAGTTGTTTTTTTTTTTTTTTTTAAAGAAAAACACCTCAAACCCTAAACCCAACCTGGATTAGAAAAGCCTTTTCAGGATCCTGCATTGTGTTCCTCTTGATGATGGTGGCACCTGTTAACCCCTGGAAGTATCTGAACAACACATGCCAATATTCACATAATAGAATTGTGTCTTTCTCAAAGGCTCTTGATTCTTAGCACAAAGATTAGTGACCTCTGAAAATACCGTGAAAAGAAAAAGTTGTGAGGTGTAAGTCACGTAAGGTGCAACCAGCCCTGCAGTGCCAGCAAGAAAGAATGAGAGAATGGTGCAAAATTACAAGTTGAAGAATTACTTATAGTGGACTCCTGAAAGATATGCACACATTCTCCACTGTGTTGTGCATGAGTATATATACAAATACCTGAATACCAAGGCATTCAGAGTTCATGTGGTATGATTGATCATAGCCATCGCTCAAGTCCTAAAGGACAAGTAAAGTTTTTCTTTGACATTTGCTTCTGTACTCAGATCTTGACAGAACAGAAAAAAGCAGAAGAAAAAATGAACTAGAATATGTCTAGAATCATGGAACAGTCTCATTCAGGAAGGTGCTATGTAGTTCTGAGGGAAACTATTTCAGAGGTGGTTATATAGTTGAAGGTTTTTCAATGGTGAAAATTGCTGAGATTTTTGTCACTTTTTTTTAAATAAATGAGAACAGAATAGCTCCAGAAGAATCTAATACCCTCAATATTTAAAATTGCTTCATTAAGTACAAAAGCCAAGCAATAAAGAGACTTGTACTGTAAAGTACAGTAGAGGATGGGTCATGAACAGAGGAGTAAAAACACAGAGATGATAGAGGGCCATTTCCTTTGTCCAGAACAGTTTCTGTGGGGCAGGCAGCAGAGGTTTTTGCCAAGGCCTGTAGTGACAGGACAAGGTGCAATGATTATAAAATGAAAGAGGGTAGATTTAGATTGGACACAGGAAGAAATTCTTTATGATGAGGGTGGTGAAACACTGGATTGGGTTGCCCTGAGAAGTTGTGGATGCCCCTTCAATGGAAGTGTTCAAGGTCAGGTTGGATGGGGCTTTGAGCAACCTGACATAGTGAAGGATGTCCTTGCCTGTGGCAGGGGGGGTTGGACTGGATGACCTTCAAAGGTCCCTTCCAACCCAAACCATTCTGTGATTCTATGATTCTGTGAATACCAGTCCTTGATTTCATCAGGGCCACTGAAGGAATGGAGAGGGACACCTAAAGGAAAGGACAAGGTGCTGGGGCAGTATATTGAAAAGCTCCCTCACAGCACCTCAATACCGAAGGATAGTAATAATCAAAATATTAAGCTATGAATCACAGCCATACAGCAGAAGATCCTAATAAGATTTTCCTCCCTCTTTAGGTGAACAAAACTGTGGAATTATTGAAACACTTAGATAAGAACTGAGCACTTAATTGATTATTTTTTAAGTCAAAAGGAAGGGAGAATTAATGGCAGACTAAAGTTGATAGCACTTCTCAAAATTTATTCCAGTGTGACTTGGTTTTGAATAGAACCTAGAAACCAGTTTTGATTTTTTTTTCCTTTTTTTTCAAGCGTCTTGTCATAATAAAGGCCAGGCTGAAAAAACAGAAGAGATTATGCCGTGTCCACATTCATTGGGCTCTCACAAGTTGTTCTGGAACAGGGAGTTAGCAGCCCTCTCAATAGACAGGTAATTGCTCTATTGCATTTGCAGTCAGCTAAATAATACATAGCTACCTTATTGGCAGACACCTTAAGCCCCATTTGTCAGGAAACCGGTAAAATACCTTCAAAAGACAAGACTGAAATTCATGGACTTAGTAGAAATGTTGGTGTTGGCACATACAATTTTCCCCATGCCCTTCTCCCAGCTGAAGTGCTCCTGTGTTGCAGTCGCTAATTGCCTCTCTTTTCTCCCTGTCCCATAGGACAAACAAGCTTTTCATCTGTCTCCTTGCTAGATTTGCTCTGCTTCACAGATGCCAGCCATACTCTTCTCTCAATCAGTTATATAAATGATTAACATGATTAAGTTAAACTCAGTACAATTGTTCCCAAATTGTATTTAGCCTGAGGGTTGTTTTGGCTTGGAAGTGGAGCTGGTATTTCCAACCCCCTTTTTTTTTAGGTATAATTATATCAGTTGTTTTCCTTTGATTTCTTTTTTTCTTTACAGATGAGAACTCTAGATGACTGTAACTCATTTCATGAACCTGTAAAACTCAGCATCAGAGGTAGTGACTTACCTTAAAAGCACAAAGTCCTTTTCCTCTGAGCAGTGCATGGAGTTATTGATGAGATATTGTTAAGAGTTTATAATAACTGATCAGTAGTATAGCAACTCAGCCAACGCAAACAATTACTGCTGTGGTCTTTAGAGCTATCAAACATATTTTGTGGGTGAGGTTTTGTATTTCTTTATAGGCAGAGAACAGGGAGAACAGTTTTTTAAATGTCTGTGTTTGAATAAAATTATGGCTTCTCCTAACTGAACTGGCTGCTTAGACGAAAAGCAAACAACATGAGTTTTAGAACATGAGTTTTAGAACAGTCATATCGGTAAATAACACCCCTTTTTGCCTCTCCTATTGACACAGATTAACATTAGCCTAGTTGTCCCTATTTTTCATAATTACTTGTCTTTCAAATGTGTTTCTGTTCCAGAAGTACCACAATGCTTCAGTAAGTCATAGTCCTGTTGTATTAATAGCTGAACAGAGCTGTACTGAGACAGTCCCTGAGCTGTCGTTCTGGTCATTTAAATGGAAACTGCATCAAACTCTGGTGATTGTACTAGTGTAACATAAACTGACATGTAAGCAACTTGTGCAAAACTCCATGTAGAACATTATTTTTGTTAGTGTAGCCATTTCAATTAAAGGCAGATGGAGTAAACTGAAATAGCTTCATTTATATATGCTTAAGCTGTGTAGGTAGATGACTCTGCACTGATGGAACAAAGTATCTTAAATTGCAAAATTAATTAGAAGAACAGAGTGTTGCAATTAATCTTACCCTATAACATTGCTGAGAATGAGCAACCGCAAGGGAGAATATGGAAGAGGAGGGAAAAAGAGAGACTGGAGGAAAAATGTAGTGGCTATTTGAATTTGCTTTCTACTAGTTAGTCACTACTTCCAAATCCGATGGGGTTTTTTTGACATGTGAATGATGCTGCTAATTATTCTGGCTGCCTGTTCAGTCAGGCGGGGCTTGTTTCCCCAAGTGCTGCTGTTTGGTGTTACTGTGTAGAACTTGCATTCAATTATTTGCAGTAATTTGGGGCACAACTCATCTTCTAGATGATTCTTCATGCCACAGGGGTTGAAGTGGTTCCTTTTGTTTAGCAAAACAAAACTGAATTCTAATGAGAAAGTTAATGTATTGGAAAATTACTCCAAATGGAATAAAATCGCATTTTGCTAACTAATTAAATTTATTTTTCATCCTTTAACATAAAAAATATAATCATTTCCAGAGCTTGGTATTTCTTTGCTTTCAAGGCCTTTGGGGGATGTATTGGCACTTACTCTGTCTTCCTTGCTCTCCATTCAAAAGACTGTTTCAAATGCAGACCTATTTTCTCTGTCTCACTTCACTTTCTATTGCCTGGTTTCTTTGTATTATGGACTCTTGCTTTCCTTTGCAATTTATAGTACTTTTATGCTATAAATCTTTTTTTCCTTACACCATTAGAACATGTAATCTAAGTTAAATCAGTGAGCTGTTAAACATTTGAGTTTTCTCTGATTTTAAGTTCTTGTGTCAGTGGGAATCCTGAAGAGTTCAACATTTTTTACATTTACTATAGCTTACCATTAGTTTTGATTTCATCTTGCAGCTATTTACTTGGAGAAATAAGAACACTGGATAAGAGGTCCATCAAGGGAGTCAGAATTGCCTTTAAGATTTGAGTGCTTCTGTGTCACCTTCTGGTCTACAAATGACTGGCTTTTGGCAATTTTCTTGCTGGGCCAGAAAGGCAGCAGGTAGAACTCAGAAACGTACCTAACTTACTACATTGTAGAGCAGTCATGAGAAAGGGTCTGAAAAAAAATCAGTGCTTTGATTTCAGCCAACATACTGAAATTTGAATGTTCAATTATTGGCCTGAAAACTTATCTGGGAGTCCTGTAAATACAGGCTTTCTATAAAATACTCCTTGTTGCAGCTCTCTTACAAGTATCATGATAAATAAAATCTTTCATTATACTTCATTTTCTGATGGCCTTCAAATTTAGTCAAAGTTAGAAGATCATTGACAGGTGGTGTTTTTTTAAAAATACTGAACAACTTTTTTAAAAAACAAAAAGATATGTAGTTTAGTGGTGTTTGAACACAGGCTGCTGTCTGAGTACATGACCTAATCTCTTGCTGATTACTGATGTTACAGAGATGTCTGAGTTGAAGAGATCTTTGAATCTTGTATCTAGTCTTCCAGTCTTTTCTTGCTTTTTCCCGTTTTATGGCCTAGCATCATGAAGCTAGAGAATGCAAACTACCACGAGTCAAATGCGATGGCAGTTCTGGGTGTCCAGGCTGGTCCCTCTGATTTTATGGGCTTCCTCACATGTGAGAATGGACAGGTTCCCAAAGTCTGGGACCTGTCAGGGCTGAAGGCTTTTGGTTCCCGTCATGAACAACATAATGGAAGGACTTGCTTCCAGGTGCCCTTCCAAGATCTCAGCATGGGCTGGCCTTGCACAGACTCGTGGCAGAGAGACCTCTCAAAAATTGCTATTCAGCTGTTGGGTGTCAACCTCCTGGCTCTATGCAGGAAGGCCTGGAAGTCATGAGAGCCTCCAGGACAACCAGGATTACCAGTGAAAGCTTATCAATAAGGTAATTCCGTGAAGCACTTCAATTTTGGTTAAAGACCATTTTTAATGAAACACATTTTTCTAATTGGCTCTTGTGTTAGGTGAAATTTTAGCTTTTGATTTACTAAACAAGGAACAAGTCCAAGGCTTTAATCTACCTTTAAGACTAAATAGTATATGATGGAAGGTTTAAATGAAGATACCATTGGATTTGGATGTACTGCAAGACCCTGACATTTTCTTCTTGCATCGTTTGTGTACACTGGCATTTAAAGATTGAGAATGCTGTTCCTTGAGGATATATTTTGTAATCTCAGCTCCATTCAGGAGTATCCAAAATTCAGATTATTCCAAAAGAATAACGAGAATGAAAAGAGATGTGTAGTATCTTTGACTCTTGTCCTGGTTTTGGTTGGGATACAGTTAATTTTCTTCCTAGTAGCTGGTATAGTGCTGTGGTTTGGGATTTAGCATGAGAAAAATGTTGATAACACACTGATGTTTTCAGTTGTTGCTAAGTAGTGTTTAGTCTAAAGTCAAGGATTTTTCAGCTTCTCAAGCCCAGCCAGCGAGAAAGCTGGAGGGGCACAAGAAGTTGGCACAGGACACAGCCAGGGCACCTGACCCATACTGGCCAACAGGGTATTCCATACCATGTGATGTCATGCACAGTATATAAACTTGGGGGAGTGGGCATTGGTTGGTGGATGGTGAGCAATTACATTGTATATCACTTGTATATTCCAATCCTTTTAATATTATTATTATTTTTGTTGTTTTATTATTGTTATTATTATTGGGTTCTTCCTTTGTGTTCTGTTAAACTGTTCTTATCTTAACCCACGAGTTTTACTTTTTTTTCCCAATTCTCTTCCCTGTCCCCCTGGGTGGGGGGGGAGTGAGTGAGTGGCTGCGTGGTGCTTAGTTGCTGGCTGGGGTTAAACCACGACAACTCTACTCATTTGACTCAACAGTTTTTAAGAAAAACTAATGATGTAAAAGAAATCACTGTGGGTATATTCAGACATAATTCACCATGTAAAGTAGAAACTCTATTGTATTATATGTCAAAACAACACAGCATCTATAAAGTGCTAACTAAGAACTGATTTTCATATTAAGAGATATTCAGTCCCAAATGGGGTTTCATAATTGACTTTGTGAAAAACCCATTGAGACTTTCTTTGGCTTTGGCTTTGAGTAGCACAAATTTATGACTCTTTCTTGGAAATGTAGCTTTTTTTGTTACTTGCCATGATGGTTTAAGGGTTTCAGCTCAAATGAAGTGTCGTGCTCTACAAAATGTCAGTGATTGGATTCTTCCAGAACTTTCTTGCTCTTTCAGTGCTTACAGACTATTTCTGCAATGTTTCTCTGCTTGCTTCTCTAATGTTGGCTGCTAGATGTATTTGTAATATGGAATGGAAGTTGCTTAAATATTCATACAACATTGTCGATTTACCCTTTTCTCATCTTTAGCCTCTATTGCCCCACCAGAGACCCTTCCCGGGGGGAGCTGGGGATGCTTCTCTCCCTGCCTTCTTGCTTCAGCACGAGAACGGGCCAGAAAGGGTTTACTCAGAGGAATGAGTACAAGGCCTTCCCTTACCTTCTTCTGAACTGTAATTCACCTGCATATCCCCAGCCCTTCATCAGGTTCAGCCAGAGCAGTTTTAGTGTGAAAAGCTACTACAAGCTTTCAGGTAGCTCTGCTGTTAAAATTATTGCTACTGTTGCTATTTCCAATAAGATTATCAAAATGTCTTAATATTTACCTGACCTTTATTCCATTCGATTCTTGGGGTAGTCAAGTTTAGAGAGCCTGATGGGGGGAAGAGAAGAAAAGGCTATGTAGAAATTTCACCCCTCTGTCATGAATAAGACAGTGTAATAAATGCAGCTATGGATGACTTGCTGTTTTAATTAGTGGCCTGTTACAATACATGTAATGAGCCTAGATGGAAAGAGTCCTAACCTAGCTATTATCGTATACATTGGGCTGAACATTTCTCTGAAATCAGCTTAAGTTTTGGGCCTTTTTAATTTTTAAAAATTAATAATTAATTGGAGCAGTGGTTAATGAAAGTACAGCAGTGGTGTTAAGTTAGCTGGCAAATCCTTTTTTCTAATACTCTAACGGGAAACATATGCTTTGGTCACATCCCCTGGTATTTAGAAGAGAACTTCCAAACTTTCTTCATTAGCTGTTGTTTTTATTATATGAAGTTTTCTGCAAGAAAACAAACCAGGAAAAGAAGACATTAGCAGATGCAAATTGCCTCTGTTCCTTTCCATAGCTGTAGGTACCACAGACTCAGAGGTGTCTGAAACTTCAAGCGAACTCTTCTTAACAGGCTGAAGCACCACCTTTATTGACATTTAGAGCTTTTTCTAAAACCAGTGGGAATCTGTTAAAGGGCACCCTCTGATGAACAGTACCGTATCAGGGGTGATTGCCAACTTATTGGCACCAGCCTGATCACATCTTCACTGCTAGCATGTGTGAGCAGTAATTTGTGTTCAGAAAGTAAAGGCAGGGAAGCTGTCATGAGAATAGTGGGGTTTAGTTTTGTTGTTCAGTAGAATCACAGGGGTTGTTTCATTGATGTCTAATAGCCAGTTCTTCTTTTGAGAATAGGGTGACCAAGGGAAGGTTATTTATTATTTTTAAATTTATTTTAGCTGTGCTACCTTATTCAAAGTCCCAGTAAAAATTTAGACTATGTTCTTCTTAAGCATCCAGATTGTGCTAGACCCTGGATAAGGAATCCCAAATTTGAATCCTTGTCACTAATTTTTAGTGAACTTTGTGCAGGTGCATTTTTACATCTGACCTGAGACATCAGAGTTAGGTTCTACCTGTGTCTTTTGAACAGAATTCAGAGAAAAATTGGAGGGGTGGGGGGGGTGGGGGGCGGGAAGAGCAGAGAGGGTACAGAGCAGAAAATATTGAGCAGAAATGTCTCAAGGAAGTGGTATATGGATTTCAGTAGCAGCAGTTGTGACTGTGGGACATCTTCGGGGAAGATGGTAGCTGTATGTAGATATCAATGGCAAAGAAATCTTATATTGAAAGAGTAAGCCATGAAAGTAATCAAGTCACTCATAATACATGAGCACTAAATAGCAGTATCTGTGTGGTAGTCCTGTTCTCTTTTATGGCTTTGGCATTTGCTTCTAGTACTTTGCCATTCTCCAAGAACTGCTGGATAGCTTTCCGTTCACACTGGCTTGCTCAACATTTGAAAGTCCTTGCAGCTTGTTGGGAAAAAACAGAGATTAAATACAAAGTGTAAGACTTTACTCCTTCTTTAACTCCAGTTGAAACTAGCTGCTTATCATTTAAGTAAAAGTATCTAGATTTGGACCAGCTATAGTCTTTGACACTCTCTCTGAGTAGCATCTTGAACATTTAAAGAATAGTCATACACACTTAAGTCCTGGGAAATAAGGATAGAAGTGACATGCCTAGGCAGATGTTGTAAGTCAGTGGGTAGAATTGCTGCCCCTGCTTTCCCTTCTGTCTTAGAACACCACCCATAGTTTTCAGGAAAAGAAGAAAAGCCACCAAAGAAAAGCTGAACAGGGCTGTCAGTCCTGGTAAAAGTCTGTGGAGGGAGTAGAGAAAGGACCATCTCTTACTTAAGCTCCAGGGTTGATAATGTGAAATAATATTTATAGGATGAGATCTGTAGGTTGCTTTAGTTATAGTGACATGGGACAGGTATCAATTAGAGAAAATTTCCATAACATAATTAAGAGATAACACTTTGCTGCTCTCTCTTTTTTTTTTCTTTCACTTGAAAGTTCTCCATTGATTTTAATTAAGCTTGTCTTGGACTCATGACCATAATCAATTTGATTTTTTTTCCCAATTTAACAGCTAGCTTTGCTCATCAAAGAACTTTTCCCAGGTGTAACATGCTCTAGTTATGAAGCTTCATTCTGTGCTATTCAGCTACTACTTCCTAGAATGACTTAAAAATGCCTTCAGAATATAGAGCTAGAGCTAGAGTATAATTTTTCCAAATGAGTAAGTGCATGTTCTCAATTTTCTGTGAATACTTTATTTTCCACAAAAAGCAGATACTTTAAATACTAGGTGCCTATTGGAAAACACCTGAAAATACCTTTTTTTTCCTATGCCATCTTATTAAGAGAAAAGGAAAAAGGGGCACTTGCTAAACTCTTACTTGTAAATTTGAATAATCATTGCAATTTTTGTCATAGCAATTTGAACAATCTACTTAGAGTTTCTGGAATCAGCATAAGTGCTTTTAATCTACCATAGTGTAGAGAATAATCCTGCCAAAGGAACCATTTTGGATTGTTAGTTAAACCAAATTATGTATGCTTGAATTCTGAGGAAAAAATGTTTCTTTCCTTTGTAAGGAATTTTTGAGTTCCCTTTGTAAGGAATTTTTGAGTTCCCTGTGAATGTTTTTGCTAAAACTCACATCCTCATCCCTATTTCTGTAGTGTCTCATCATTCCTATAGCAGGAAGTAACACCTACTGCCACTGACTTTCAATAGTTTTCTTCACTTTGTTGCTTGGGGAATTTCAGGCAGTGACCCATAGTATGGGCTCATGTCCTTCATGTCTGATTAAATTTAGCTAAGAGACAAAGGATCCACTAGATGTGCAGATAGTCAACAACTTTGTAATGGAGGGCAGCATGCTAATAAAGCCCTTATGCAAGTAGTACTCAGTTCTTTTGAATATGTGGGTATTAATTTCCTCATGGAAATACTCAAGAGCACTTATCTGCATAATCAGTGCCTCACAAATATTAACTAATTTCTTCTCACGAAACTTTAGTAGGAGTTATTTCTCAAGTAACTCAATTTTCTAATTTTTTTTTTTCCCCCAGGGTAGATATTTCTTTCCATTGGAAATTTCTTGTTGTTTAAAAAAAATAGATCCTGGGAGTCTCTTACCTGAGTACCAAACATGAGAAGTGGAAGAATAAATGGTTACCTTGAAAAATTTAGATCAAGTTACTTCCAAGAATATCCTTTAATTCAGGTACTTTTAAACTTCTGAATATTTGCTGTAAGATTCTTTCATAAGAGATAGTGATTTGAAGCTCTTTATGTTCACAGACTGAGTATTTGAATAATTTTTAATATGTATAGTTTAATAGCACTGTGAAATAAGGAAGTACAGTTACTCCCTTTTCACAGACTGTGAAGTATCAGACTCTCAGCTAATGGATTTATATTGCTCTGGGATCTGAGCTTCCAGCTCTGCTTGGTACTCCACTGAGCCATATCCTAAATTTCATCGTCTAACTTTAAGTGCCTAGCTGAAGTGCTTCAGCAAGAAAAGCCTAATCTTACTCTTCAGCCAATGGATAATTAGAGACCTCTGCATAGCACAATTTATTACATTTAAGGTGTGAGGTGCCTAAATGCAAATGAAAGGTAATGTTATGTACTTACTTATTGCCATTGATTGCAGAGGGAGACTTACCATCTTCCCTTAAATTTAGCTAAGTTTAGTACCTGAATTGCCTCAGCAAGTAATCCAAAACCAGCAAGGAAGATTGTGAGGAGCAGAGGCTGACAACCAGCCATGGGCTAGAGCTATTGGTATGAGACCTTTGCCCTTGTCTTCTAATGCAGCTTTTGTATAGTGTAAATATAAGGACTCTCTATGCCAGCATTGCAAAACAGATCTGTCTAAATAAACGAGGAAGAAAATAAATCCCTGTGACCCTGACGTACTTCTACAGGCCCCAGACGCTCTTTGATTAAGTAAAACTGTCACCTACCAGTGTTATCTTTTCACTTTCATTTTACTCATTAATCTTTCGTACTGCTAACAATAAGACATATTTAATGGGTACGTTAAGTCACCTGTAGCCCTTTATCTGTAGATTGCTGGCTCGCCTCCAGCTGCTGTAAAAGCGATTAAAACATGTTATCATCTCATGGCTGCTCAGTAGCCGAGACAGTCCAAGTCCTCCTCTGGTGTATGAACGCCCACGTCAGCTAGGCTCAAAGGAGTCTTCATCCAGTTTCTACCAAATTCAGAGCCTGGCTATGACATGTGGAACTAAGTCAGTGATGCTGCATGCATCAACTCCGATCCCCATTTCTGTCCTGTGTCCACTCTGTGCCTGAGAGGAGCTCTTTGTTCTTCAAGGCTACCAGTCAAGGAACTTCTATGGACTGAATGATACCTAATAAACATTTTTTTGCAAATCAGGAAAAACTTAACTTTTACCTTTTAATTATTAGGGATCATATCTCAGTTAAAGGTCACTCTGGTCCCACAGCTCTGGAGGTTTTGTTTTCTGTCTAGAATCCTATTGACTGCCTCCTGGAGCTGCCACTGGGATGTGTTCAGTGTTCAGTCCCTTCCCTGGGAGCTGCTACTGTGATATCAGAGATTTGCGGCTTCCAAGGCAAAGCTGGATATTCATGTGTCAGATGGATCTTGGCTCCTGGCTCTTAGCAAAATTCCGGTTGAATCAAAGCTTCACAATAGGGAGGCTGGAGGCATAAAGAAGCTCTACTTAAATTGACGTTTTTAGCATTTCCAGATTGCCTACCATGAATTCAAGAGCATGGAAACCTAGGGAGCTTTCAAAGAGGCTTGGCGACTTTAACAAAGAGGAAGGGCTTGATCAACTAGATGAGTTAAAATTTCTGGATTTGTAGTTTTCATGACGAGAACCTGAGGATCTGGTAGAGGAAAAAATTGAAATTTCCCCTTTGAGCTTAACAAGAATGAATTATTATTTGAAATGTCAGAATTCCCTGTGAAAAGGGAATTTTAACTTTTGAGCAGCTTTACTGTAATGGCCTATTCATCAGCTTCTGAACTAGTTGTTAAATGGCCAAGGAATGGCCTTTTTTATCTTCAAAAATTCAGTTCAGTTAATTTTACTCTACCTTGGCTCTTATAAGTGCAGTAGTAGTTTAGTTTCTGCTTCTAGTTTTTTAATTTCTCTCCGACTTTCAGCTAAGGGAGGATGTGTAGAGGAATCATAGTAGTTCAGGTGGAAGAAAAATGTGTTAGCTGTCTGAATACAGAAAGTATTAATTAAGAATATGCATTATAAATATACTTTTTTCTAGAAGGCCACAAAATTGGTTGGCTGAAGCAAATAATTTTTTTCTTTGCAGTGAGAGTTAGGAAGCGATGTAGATTTTAGTGCTCAAAGTACTGTAGGATTAATTATAGTCCTAAAACCATCAGAGTTTTAGGAAACAGAACCTGATCCTTGAAAAGAATGAATGGCTCCTGAAAAGAGAGAGTGCAATTCGAGTATGCTGGTAAGAGGTTGAAAAAGAATGGCTTCATCTTCTCTTAAAAAAAGACTCAGTATCTCACAGGATTAGGGTCCTTATTCTTGTTAAGGATATGCATCTTGAAGAATGAATGTGAATTGAGATATGGCATGGTTGGGAGCAGGTAATATATTCCTAGGTCTGTTGAAAGGCATAAAGCTTAGTTTAAAAATATTTTAGATAAAGTTTTATTAATAAAGAAAAAGTTGAAATGTTTATAACAGTTACAGAAACCTTTTGGTATATTAAGTTAAAAAAGTTATTTTGCTTATTGAACCTCTTGTTTATGCAAAGAAAAGCACCAGTGTATTATATTCACTGAACCATTAAATGGGAGTCCAGCAAGTGATTAAAATTAATAGGTCAGCATGAAACTTGGGTGGATGCAGAGGAAAAAGCCCAGGGTGACTAGCTGTCAAAACGCTGCATCTGTTTTTCAAGGTGAATGGTGTAGCCAGATTTTTTTATAATAGTCTTCCTATTTGGGCTTTATTATAATTCATGTGCACTTGTCATCTTTAAAGGGTTAGATTAGAATTAAATGGGAAATTTATAACTATTCTTTGTAACAATATCACATGGAATATATTGCTAGTTAACTTAAAAAAAAATTTATTTCCTATTCAGTGGTGGTAGTTTCTTGAACTAATAGGTAAGGCATAATAGGTAAGTTACGTTTGCATTAAAGACCTACACAGATGTTTGCTGTAGGTTTGATAGCTTGAAAGCTGTAGGAGAGATTGTAGAGCCAAAGGAAACATACAGAAGAAAAAAATGAAACAGCTATATGTGTGCTGCACTCGGTAGAAATGAACAAAATGAAATACTGTGATCACAGTTCCTGATGCTATCTGAATAGAGCGATGCTTTGGCAAATGAGAAATACGTAATGTCAGGCAGGAAGATGTGGTGGGTTGCTGCTTACTTCATTTATAATTTTTTTTGAGAAGAATGGTGGAGCTCCTGGGTATGAAGATTTTTTAACCCATTTGCTGCTGAATAAATGACAGATATGTCTATTAGATGGCTCCACACTGTGCTACTGAATCGTAGTGGCCACCGCTTTCAGTGAAATGCTAATGGAACATCTGCAGCACAGCAGGGTGCAGGCTGGGCCCGCAGTGAAATGATTATACTTTGCTGCAGGTTCTAATCCTTATTAGTGAGTATTTTGGAGTCCTAGCTCATTTACCTTTCTCATTTATGACAGTAGACAGCTTTCCTATTTCTATTATACCTTGTTGTGGCTAAGCCTTACATATGTGATGTCAGTAACTCTGTATATCTCTTCTGCATTCCAGGGACTTCAATTAAACTTTTGGTATGAATAATACATCTATTTTGAATTAAAATGAAAGAGCGCTGGATAGACACTGAATATTTTTATATCATGTTCTAAGTCAGCAATCTGAAACAGGCACTAAATTGTGAAAAGCCTGACATAGTTTAATCCTTTAGTAACAAAAAAAGGCACACAGCTCCATGTCTGAGTTTAACTGAATTCAAATGACAAGACTGGATTCTCATCACAGTTAAGCAGGTGTGAGTCTGAAATAACTTTCCTGAGAGTGTTATTGTGGCTTTACACTAGTGTAATGGAGAATTGAATATGGATTTTGAACTTAAATCCTTTCACCTCTCACTTAAATTTAAAAGTAATTTTCCTGAGCCTTTTGCTGTACCAGTTCTTAAGTCTGGACAGCTCATGCCAAGTGCATGATCCATTTGAGTGACAGCAGGAATACTATCTGGAAACTAGGCAAGGATGCTAGGCAAGTTTACAGATGTGGGTAGTACTAACTTAACTCATGTTGAAGCCTTCTGTGAACACACCTGCAGTACACCTTGTCTCCTTTTGAATCACCACAATATTCCTTCCTAATGCAGTGAACTGCCTTCGTTTTAAATCATGTATATTGCCTTCCATAACAAACCACAGACTGTTGGTGTTAACAGGGTAGATGGTGATGCATTGATTATTGGTTTGACCTAATTAACTCCATGATGTTAAACAACAGTCAGTGGTAGAAATAGCTCACAAGTCTGTCTTTATTAAAGAAAGTCATTGCATTCAGATCCTGTAAAATGGTATTTTGCTCCTGCTGTGCATTTTCCACTATAATTCTTAGAAATTCATTCAAATTCATCTTTGAACCTGAGATGCCACATTGCACTGCTGGTAGGAGGTGGATAAGCATCTCTTGAGGCACAAGTCCTAAAGTCTTCTCTTTGCCCTAGAGGGATCTTGTAACTGCAGAAATAGTCTTCTAGCATACAAGAGGAAAGGCTGTGTGATTCTTTGAGGTGCAGAGCTGTACCTGGTCTAAACTTTGCATGGCATAGTGTGCCATCTTGATGCAGGCCCATTGCAAAACCATGCAGCCGTGCAGGAGAAGGAAGAATTTGTTTCAGGAAATTCACCCCTTTCATTGGTTGGAGTATTTCACTTCTGAGGAAACAGGAAGATCTCAGTGTGGCTGTTGAGCTGCCTTAGCTCAGGTAATCTTGACAGGATGATTTTGTAGGCAGAACAATGAACCTACTTTTATTAAAGCACTTGGCATGGACATTGGTAATGACGAATGTGGCCCTTCATCAATACTTAATCTTCATTATCCAGCTGCTTCATGCATGCATATATATATATGTGTGTATGTTTATATACATACAATCCTTATGCTAAGGATGCTTATGTTAATGTTCCTTAATAAATGTTAAGGAACTCAGAAAAGGCTTACCCACAGCTTACCTACAACCTGTCTGAATGATTGTGCTGTTTATTTTCAGACATGTTTTCACTTATCTCCCATTTCTGCTTTCTTCCCCACCTTTGTAAATCCTGTCTTTATAAATCATCTAGGAAGGTACAATACTGTCACTTTTATCAATTTTGCTCAGCTGAGATCCAGTGTACTATACATTGGCACAAAAATCTATCAGGGCTGGGCCTTTCAGGTATGCATTAGCCCCAGAACAGACTTAATGAAGTAAGGGTTCATTAGGAAGAGGTAAGGTAATTAGGAAGAGAATTATCTGTGACTTGCAAAGGAAGTTTCCAGGCTTTCTCATTTTTTTCTTACAGATTCAGAATTGCTGAAGAAATAAAATAATTTTCTGACTGGGAACATTATGCTTCTTCGAAAAATAATAAACGTGGATTATATTGCTATACAAGCTGTGCTTTATTAAGGGTAAAAATAATACTGTGTAATTGTGTAGTTCATTTTGAATAGAAACCACAAAATTATTTGCAAAAGTGACTGTGTTTTGCAAAATGGAAAATTAAGGACAGAGATGTTAAAGACCTGCATTTTAGAAGCGTGGAGGATTTAGAGATCCACTTGAAGTCTTGGTGAGCTGTAAGTGCTCAGCACTTCTGAAAATCAAACTTGTCCAAGTACTTAGCCAACCCAAGAACAGAATTAGATCTCTTCACTCTCTTGTCTATGTTCAGTCCCTTAGACCATGTGTATGTTCCAATATATATTTAATTACTAAATAATTACAAATCCATATGGTAATTGGTTTTAGTTCTCTTTGATGTGGATTGTGAAGAATTATGGGTAGGTGCCAAGTGTCTTGGGAGGTCATAGACGGTCTCGTGGGACTGTCGCCATAGCAACACTGATGGATGCAGAATTTCCAAGCAATGAGTTTACAAAGGAGAGGGAAAAAGAAGACTCTTACGCAGTGTGCAGGCTGTCAGTATCTGTTCAAACACAGGGAATACAGATGGAATGCTTCCTAATAAAGTTATTGTATTGTCTCAGCATAATAATGATGCACTAAAAACTATTGATTAGCAGCTGAAAGCTAGAAGAAGTAAAGTCAAAGCAGTGGGTATGTAACTCTGCCATATCCTAATTTTCTTTGTAGTTGCTATTCTGTCTGTCCTGTGACTGTTGCAGTGTGGCTGTGCAGCTAAAGAAGCTAATGTTGGAAAAGTGTTAAGGTTTTGGTTTCATTTGTATTTTGATTACTGAGCAAGTGGCCAAGTCTTCAAGTGGCCACTTAATTCCTGCTGTGAAGACTAACCATGTTTAGAGATGGGCAGAAACTTTTTGACAGTCTTGGTCTTCAAAGGCTCCAGTTTACTGAAGGCCAAATATTTACATGCTTTTATAAACTATCAGTAAAACGCAAGCATGAGAACCTTCTGAGTTTTCTAATTTCCAGGAAGCTGTGCTAGATGCATTGCCTCCCAGTCAGCGATTTTAAGACTTCCAGCCTCCTTCCTGCGAGCTAGGAGGTGGGGATGTAGGGATCTGGGAGAGCCAGAGCTCCAGGGAGGGCTCTTGTAGATTCAGCTCTGGCTTTGGAGCAGGAAGCTCCAAACTCTCTCCCTGACAGGGGTCTCAGGTCTCCCAGGTTACTGATGGTGCAGCTCTGGAACTGGAAGACTTGAGGAGCCTCAGTAATCCTGAATCCTGCCTGGGGTCATAGTTCCCAGACCTGCTGGGTTCCCACTTGTTGTTGATCCAGGGTGCTGCAAAATCTGGTGGTCTTCCTGGCTGTTTAAGTACTGTGGTTTGATTAGAATAAATGGTATTTTTTTTCTCCTCCTCTGAGGAGTTTCAGGAAGTCTAGTTTCCGTTTTGTGTCAGAATAGATTGTGTCACAATTCTGCATGCAGATCTCCCATTTTCCTCTAAGCAAGATTTCTTTCTTCTGCCTTCTGCACTGTCTGCTCTGCGGGGAAGGGAGAGGGGAGAGGAAACAAGGAGAGCAATAGCTTCATCTTTGTAAGGGGGGAATTCCCATATCGCAGTGAAGTGCAACTCTAAAAAGAAATAAAACAAGGAAATGGACAAGTAGGATTGAAAATTTCATTTGCTAGCTTCAGATTTGGAGTTGCCCTGTGCTGAAGAACAAGTGCAAGACCCAGCTGTAAAGTGTAAGGAAAAACTGTCACTCCAGACCATGTGCTGACCTTTCCCTTTCCTCATTATATTTATTCATTGAAGGCTACGCTTGGCAATCTGCAATGCGTAACTTTTGTTCCTGTAAATCTAATGGTGGCCATAATGTTTTCTTTGTTGTTTTGCTTCTGCTTCTTTAGATTTCAGCCTTTTTTGCTTCTGCTTCTTTAGATTTCAGCCTTTTATAGTGAGCTCTCTTTATATCTCTAGAGACCAACCAAGAATTTTTATCTGAAATCCCCTATTATAAAGATAATGTGCCAGTTTAAAGTGCACTGTATTTAGAGATATTTGGACCACTGATTATCTACACATTAAAATCATAAAAGAGGAAAATTAAGAGATAAACATTGCAGGAGGTATATAAATGGATACTTAAAGGCTTTCAAATGGTCCTTCTTGCTTTCATATTCATATTTCTTAGCACTTTATAACTTACAGCTGGCAAAACGTTTGTCACAGAATGTTTTGCCAAGAGTTAAATCCATCTAACCCTCTGACCAAGCCTCCTAAACTAGTAAACATTAAGTCCTTAGAAAGCATATTTGTAGGGCAAAGACTTTATTGTTTCTTTTTGCTTCTGTGCACAAAGCTGTCACTTCTCTATTTGCCTTGCTGTCTGTCAAATGTTCTCTGAAATTTAACTGATACAAAGCTAATGGTACAGGATTTTTTTGCAGTAAAACCTTGGAGTATAAAATATAATCGAATGCCCTAATCCTGAATATAATGTGTGTCCTGTGAACTGGGATGTGTGTGTGTTGGAGATAGCGTCACTGTCAGTCTCATCTGCTTTGTGGGAAAGCAAACTGTTGGTCTTTGAAATGGCTGCTATAGATACTTGGATTTTGAAAAGACCACCACATGAGTTTATGGAATCATAAATAGGACAAGAAGGGATTGCAAGGCTTCATCCACTCTGTCTCTTGGGTATGATACAAGACCAAATAGGCTTACTCTGTTCTTGATAGGTATTTACCTAGTGTGCTCTGGAAACATCCAAGGATGGTAATTCTACAATGCTTTCATGCAGTCTGCCTCATTGCCTGACTGTCCTTGCCACTAGAAGGTTGTAGTTTCGCCTTGAGTCTTTTCTGCTTGTCCCCTGCTGCTTTATAAGCCATTACTTCTCTTTCCATTCTCAGAGTGGATAGGGAGAGTAAAACATAGCCTTTATTTTTACAACTGCCCTTTATATACTTGAAGACTGTTATCCTGCCTCCCCTCAATCTAAGCTGAGTCCTGATTTTTCTTGATCTTTTGATCAAGTTTTCTAGATCTGGTCATTCTTGCTGTTTGCTTTTAATACCTTTTGGTAGGTCCACATCTTTCCTGGAATGTCAAGCTCAAAACTGTGCAATGCTGCAGAGTGTGTTCTACCCATGCACAGGTGAGCAGGAGATTGATTAACTTTGTGTCTCTCACTGATGCCATTCCTCTTTTATGCATTCCAGGTAGTGTGAAACTGTTGGCAGCAGGAGAAGGGAAAGAGTCATTTTCAAAGGCCAAATGTCTTTCACCTTTCTTAAACGACTGGTCCATCAGACAGCATTGGGCTAATCACATGAGTAAGACACAGAGGATTCTGACTTCAATAAATGCTATCATTTTATGTCATCTCAACATTTTAAAATACATTGAGGAAATTTTAATGCATTTTTCTATCTGATTTTAATTTAATATAGTTTCAGATCTGGCTAAGTAGAGATAAGTATGCTGGTTATTTCAAAGTTTACAAAGTTGCTAGGTCAGTATTTTGCAGCCAGGGTTTCATAATAGTCATCGTAACACCAGAGCTCTAACAAAGTGGAATATGCAACTGTAATCCATGGAGAATTGTATTAGCATTTCTGCATTGCTAATTGTGACAATACTAACATACTTCAATTTGATAAGAATTTCATTAATGCAGCTCGGGCCTGTGTCCTAGTTTCACATTGCTTTAATATTAATGACAACATGCCTGAGACTAGATCACATTTAAACGTCAGTAGAATTGGTGGGTGGACCAAGATGAGAATAAATTATTCACATACAAACAAGTGCATTAATGATTTTCTGTAAGACTTTTAACTTTTGGGAATGGCACTTGTATACCTGACAAGAAGCACTAAATATGTCTGGCAGGAGAAAACTGCAATATGGCTGATTTTTTTGTCAGTCTACAGGGGTAACATTTGTCCATTTAGCTTTCTTGTGTAAAGGAATAATTTAAATCTAACCTCAGACTGTAAATATCAAAGATATTTTAAACAAAACAGGCTTTTTAAATCAATTTGGGGAAAGGTCACCTATAAATATTTCATTAGCCAAATTCATTAATTTCAATTACACATAGATTGAATCTAATCCAATCACTCTTCATCTCAACTACAATTAAAATATAAAATGGGCTGAATCCACACTGTGATATTTGAAGCCAACATTTAATAAAATAATATTTCAAATGAATTTTACTGTGCAGTGTTGCTTTTTATATGAAATGCATTGATATTAATAAGGACAGGTCAATTTAATTCCTATTCAACCTTGCTAGTCTTGTAATGATATGTTTGGCCTGAATATGAAATTTGGCCCAGTTTTTTTCACGGGTCCCTCTGATGTAATGATATACAATATGCAAAGAGAAAAGCAAAAGAGTGATACAAAGATTTTCTGTGCTAGCAAATCTAACAGAGAAGATGAAATACTGAAGATCTGTGAACGAAAGACATGACAGGCTTCTTTCTTGTACTCCTCCCAGCCCCCTCTAACTGTGTTTTTTGTCTGAATGAGTTATTAGTTTCTCCCCGAGTTCCCTTCATCTGAGTGACACACTGCATGTATAAGATATCAGGAATGTGAAGCAAAATGTAGAATTAGCCTATTGAAATTATGCATCTGTGTTCAGCTTTTTTTTCCATGTTCAGATTTCATGTTTAGATTTTCTCAGCCTGACTGTCGTGTGTAGCTGTCACTGAACTGTCACTTACCATTGCCTGGATAAGTGTTTTCATTAACTGCCTGTGCCCAGGAAAGTGGAAATTTCAAATACTACAGTTTTGAGAGGACCAGCTCTGGACTGCAGATACATCCTCAAAGTGCTCAGCTGAGGGCTGGGGGCAGACTGTCCCAGAAGCCATCTGAACTATTTTAAAAAAGAAAGAGGTTATTCGTTTTCAAAGATATTAAACGTAATACATATTTTCTTCATGTATTGCTTAAAACTGTATTGCACAGTCAGTGGGATTATGAAAACCGTGATGGAAAATGCACTGAAGTCAATGGGAGTCTCTCCATTGGTTTAAGATCAGACCTTTAAGAAGAACTCTCTGTTCTGCCATGGAGCATACACTGGCCTCACTCTCCAAAATGCCAGCTATGGTGGGACTGTTGCTCTGGGATCCAGTCCTCAAGTGAATGGAGCTGAGGTGCTGCTGTATCATAAACCCAGATTGTGTAAAATCTCCTTGCTCCATGAGCATGTTGTGACACTGATTTCTGAGAGGAATAAGACATATAGTTACTTATGCACTGTGTGTGAATACCATGAGGCTTCCACTTCCAAGGTGACATTAGCACTGAATTTCATCTAAGGTGCAGATGTACTCCTGAGAGAAGACACACCTCAGTTTTCTGTGCCAACATTGTCACTAATGAAGTGGGCAGCAGCAGTGGGGTAAAGGATTCCTAGTGTCTCTGGGAACCATCGTGGAACTCCAGAGAGCACTAATGGTGACTGGAAATGAAGTGGGTGAAAGATGGTTGGGATGGGCTCTGCACTCAGCCAGTTGGATTTGCCTGTTTCAGACTGGAACCAGCTGGACTTTAAACTTCTCATAGAGTTGTTAGGGAGATCCTCTGTTGCTCTCATTCCCACCTTTATTCTGATGTTTCTCTGTTGTTTTTTAAAATGAAGTCTTCATTGTCTTTTCAGTGATCAGCTTTGATGGAAGCATTTAAGTTTGCCAGCAACGTGGTCTGTAAAGACCTGTTAGGTAGGACTTCTTTTATTCCTGAGCTCTGAGTTGCAAATGTCTTCCTGTACTCAATGAATTGTCTTGCTACTTTCAGAAATACCTGTAGAGAAACCAGTTCCAGGGGTCTCTTCTAGCTTAGTGTATTGATTAGTTATGCACGCATAACTGTAGCAAGATAGTCACAAATGTGTGTGCTGATTGTGATGATAATTTCTCAATACAATGTTGATTTTTCTGTCTTCCCAAATTAGAAAAAGGGCCAGGAGTGATGCAAAGGGGGAAAAAAACCCCATGACAGTCAGTTCAGCCACATAAATACCTTAACAACTCTATACTAGTATTGCACAAATCTTGATTCAGCCAGCAAAGTGTAAAAAGTAAACATGTAGTATGCTATGAGAAGTAAATTAGATTTTAAAAAATCAGGTTTAATATTTCAGAATGAGATTAGCGCAGGGAAGAAGACTTTTAAATATGATTATAAGATAGCTGCTATGGGTTATTTACTTGATTTGGGATGTTGAGAAGAGGAGTATGTGATACTAATCTTTAATATAATTTAAATTTTGGGGAGGGAGTTCAAATACTTATGACATTATTGATTGTGCTGAAGAGTGTAGAAAACAGGGCTTTATCCAATATGTAAATCTAAAAAAATGCTTGGCATAGGTTACAACCTCTGCAATTATTTTTATGAAATACCTGTATAAAAGGAAGCTGAGTTGAAAGACTCTCAGTCATTGGCCTAATGTTGCAGTAGCTGATATCCTCAAACAGTTATTTTACCATGTCTAAAGATTTTCAGTGTCTGTTCTCATTGGTTTATAAAAATCTCTTCTTATTTAAATGCTTATTGATATAGTGAAAAGTGTGATAAGTTCTCAATTACATGTCTTAGGTCTAGAAGACATATCTACACAGTGTGTTTGTCCACAACCATAAACCAACGTAGTGTTTGCCCTTAGTCTAGAGACATCAACACTTGAGATAATTGGAACTGTTAACTGTTTCAGTTAGAAGCATAGAATTAAGACTAATTACTCTAGACTGAAAGATTATTTCACTGAATACCATGATAAGAAAATTATATTTCCTTCACTGTGTTGGTGATTTTGTTTCTTGTATAGTTGAAGACTCCAGCTCCAGAAAAGGAGAAGCTCAACCTTGCCAAAACATAGGTGAATATTTCTTCATAACCTGACTATGTTTCATGAACTAACTGAATCTTACTTCAAAGGCCTGGAATTATGATCAGACCTGGGCTGTCTCAGATTACAGAACTAAGATGTATACAGTTCATCTGTGGTTGTACATAAAGAATTTCTTCTCTTCTGAGTGCTGCTTTTGTCTGCATAGTTTACTTTCATATAATGGACAGTTACTCTTTTGAAATCATTTACAATGCAGACTAACTGACAGAAATATCCTTTGAGCTGAGATTTTTATTGGCTGAGTTGCTACATCAGCTCAGTAGTTTTCCAAATCTAAGTAATTATCAAAATCCAACATATTTAGTTTTTTAATCTAGGGTACATCTTCAGCTGAATATAGAAAGTTCTGAGAAGTTTATTGATGCTTTGCTAAAATATTGACGTAATAAATAGATATGCCTCCTTCTTCCCCAACTAAAGGGCCCAATGAAAAGCATCAAGGTGAGAATCATGAATCCAAGAATAAACACTGACTGTGAGAAGTAGCTGACGTTATTCCTCTGAGAGATCCATGCTTTTTTAAGGTGTTAGTCTTTGTTTTAGAGTGCTTAAACTTAATGTAGTGGAAATACTGGTTAACTGAGTAAGTCAGTGATTTCAAAACTGTAGTTTAACTACAGTTGCCAAATCAATGTGTAAGAGACAGTATCTAGAGCAAAATGAACAAATTTATCTAGTCAGGGACGCTCATTTAATTATTGATTGACATGGGATGTTCAGCTTGTTCTTGATACTGAATATCACTTTTACATATAAGGGGCTATTACTGTTTCACTGTGGCACAGTTTCTAGCCTGCTGATTAGAGTACTCTTGGGCAAACAGTCTGTCTGAATTCCTGTGGGCAGGAGTTGACTGTTCTGCTTGTAAATTAAACAGCTTTTTCTGTTCTGGATACTATTTTGAGTCAAATCACGTCCACCGGTATATTTCTGAGAGCAGGATGCAATGAAGGGTCTCTAGAATGTGTGGGTAAAGCACTATGTGCATTAAGGAACTGCATTATTTTGAGCAGGACTGCGGTGGGGTTATGTGTAAGGAAGACCCTTTATGTACAGGTCATGCCAAGCTGTTCAACACTGACAAAATACTGGGGCACATTTATCCCAGAACACAGCTTTAGCCACCTGAGGAATTTTACTAGCAAAAACTTAGATGATAAGTAGGTGTTCAGGGTATCTTACACCTGGATATCAACACCAGCGTTTTGTAAAAGAACAGTAAAGTTCTGTTTATGTTATTCATTCATCAGGTTTCTGTTCCTGGTTTTCGATCGAAGCAATGCTGGGTGAAGTGTCCGAGGTAGAAATATGTGTGAGATACAGATCCTAGCAGGCTGAGGAGGTTTCAGTCACATTTCAGATGAGTAACCAGTGCAGGTTCTATTGTGTTATTTAGACAGATGATTGCCCTTCTGGTAATGGTCTTTTGAAGGGATACAGGAGGAAGACTGAGGAATGCCTTTCTTCTGTTTAAGCTGCATAACTGTGCAGTAAGTAATGTGTCATTGGATCTGAAATGAATTAGTGATGCGTGCACGGGAGGAGGGAGATTGTAGACCCAGAGTATGCGTGTACTGAGGCTGAAAGCGTGGAGAGAGGGACGATGTTTTCATAGCCTTGATCAGCGCAATTTCTTTTGGTCTACACTGCAGAATTTTGCTGGCCTAAGAAGCTGCAGGGTTAGATCATTAATTGTAGAGTCTAATGGCTGATACCCTGGGCTGCTGTTCATGAAAAAGTTTTTATGTTTTAGAGGTAGTAAAAGGCAGTTCCTTATTCAAAGCCCTGGTTAAGCAAGAACATTTTTTTTTTCCACTGTTCCACTGTGTTTGTTAGTTAAAATGTTTTGTTCTGTGCTTTCTCAATGAGGAAACTAAGCATTTTTCTTTGAGTTTGGCTGAGTGGTCAGGACTCAGTGTAACTTTTACTCATCACCAACACTTGAGCTCTCTTCAGGAGCCAACATGGCTAATGTTTGTCATATATTTCCTCAGCAGTTTCTTTATCTTCACCCCATGAAGCAATGGATCAACAGTATCTTTCAGTCACTTCACTGTCCGTGGTGATTGAAACTTGCTAAATTTCTTATTTTTAATTAAGTTCCTTAATAGATACACATTATGTATGTGCCAGATGTTGAAGCAATATCTTCTAGTTCTAGGAAAAGAAAGTAGTAAGACCTGTGAATTTTCATAACTATTCGGAAAGTTCATGCTGAAATTTCCAGTCACATTCTCAGTCTAGATGAGTTTTGTCTCCTCAGCCTTCTGTTGTGCCACAGCAGATGCTGTCATAAAACACAATCATCATCTTGCAGTGTTACCAGTTCTTGAACTTGAAGGGACAAAGTCTTGTAGCTGATTTGAAATTTCATGGAAATCGGTAACAGTCAACAAGAAAAGGGCTTGATTAGCTCATAGTAACATATTCTGCAGAGGAGATGTGTTGTAGTGATCGTTACTAGTTGGCAATTCCTAAGCATTGAGGGCTGCATGTCCATCTGCATCCCATTACCATGGTCCAGCCAAGATATGATGAAAGTGTGAGCAACGTGAGTCATGTCAAGAGTCATCCATGTTACAGTGGCAAAACTTATGTTTCTAGGAAAGATGAAAAACATTATTTGCTGCTATAGAGGAGATTGGTTTCAGGCAAGAAACCAGGAGTGAATAAATGTAGGGCTTAGTATCTGAAAGGGTAACCAAAAGAGACTGTATTGTGTCTTCTCTTTTTCATGACCATAGCAGTCTCATTTGGTGCAGTCTGAGCAAGGAAATTTTAGAACTTTTCTTTTTCTGTTTTCAAATCCTTTACACTCTCATTATCACTTCAGAAAAGTTCTGTACTTTTATTCCTCTTGCAAAGAAACCAATACTAAAATGAAGATAATGCTCCCCAAGTTATTTTATGTTTCTGAACGTAGTATCTAAAATACTCCACAGATTTTGAATAAAGCCATTGTTGTCTACATTGAGGTTGTTACAAAAGAAAAGCAGAAACTCTCATGGTGCTGGTGTTGGAAACCTACTTCTGAAATCATGTTAGTAAATTATAAATAACTATGTAAATAATGCTTAAATTTTTATATATGAATGAATACCTGAAAATAAATAGATATTTCTGATTTTTAAATACATCTGTAAATATATTGGAGAGTATTTGTTGGAGAACATCATATACTATACTTAGTATCATTCTCCACTCTTATCAGGAAGAAACTGAATGCAGGTTCAATGAGATTTACTGTCTGGTCAGTATTACTTCGGGGAAGGGATTCAGACATCATGTTCTCAGCTGACTACACTAAGTCACTGTAATTTTTTCTATCCTATTTAACAAGTGGAAGATAAGAATAAAAGCACGTGGGAAGACCTGCAGTGAGAGCAGCAATTCTTTAATTATACTTGTATCAGCCCTGGAATTTGTGTTGGAGTGAGAATAAGGAAAGTAAATTAATAGGAATTTGTATATGATACAAAATAAGCAGCAATAAAAAAATCAACAAAACAAACCCAAATGCATTTCTTTTACTAGACTGACATTCATTGAGAATAAATATAAACTTCTCTACTGGTGACTCAGGTTGATATTAAGTGATGGTACAAACATGTTCTGACCAGTTAGAGAAAATCAGCAGCAGCAGCAACAGCAGTGGTAGTCTCCATGGTGACAGAAGACCTAACAACAGACCAGATATTTAAAAGGGAGAATAATGCTTTTTGTTGCTTTTAAAAGAAAGGAATGTCTCTATGATGATTTGAACAGTTTTGAATCTCTATTTGTTCACCTTTGGAGAACTAAGCATGCAGGACAGCAGTACTCTTACTTCTTGTTTTCCTTTTCTTTCCTACATACCCTCCTTCTCCACATTTTTTCTCAAGACCCTATCTGGCAGCCTGCTTGGTGCACTTGTAGAGCACAATTCACTATTAGGTTTCAGATCATCAATTAAAAGACTTGAAATGGTTTCTAATTTGGGAAGGAAGTTCTCTAGAAAAAATACTTAGGCTGTAAGCATATGTTTGTGGAAAAAGTGAGAGATCTTAGCCAGAACTGTCAAACTTGGGAACCTAAAAATAATTACTTAAATCGATCCTGAAGCATGTTAAATATTTGAAAGTATTTATGTCATGACCTAATTCCCATGTGCTGCAAGACAAACTGCCAAGGAAGACGACCAGCCTGGCTGAACGGGGAGCTTTTGCTAGGAGTCAAGAAAAAAAGGAGAGTTTATCATCCCTGGAAGAAAGGGCGGACAACTCAGGAAGAGTACAGGGATCTTGTTAGGTCATGCAGAGAGGAAATTAGAAAGACAAAAGCTCAGCTAGAACTCAATCTGGCCACTGTTGTAAGGGACAACAAAAAATGTTTTTACAAATATGTTAACAATAAAAAGAGAGCCAAGGAGAATATCTATCCTTTAATGGATACAGAAGGGAACATTGCCACCAGAGATGAGGAAAAGGCCGAGGTACTTAATGCCTTCTTTGCCTCAGTCTTTAATAGTGAGACCAGTTATCCTCAGGGTACTCCACCCCCTGAGCTGGAAGGTGAGGACGGAGAGCAGATTATACCCCCCTTAATCCAGGCGGAAATAGTTAGTGACCTACTACACCGTCTGGACACTCACAAATCTATGGGACCTGATGGGATCCATCCAAGAGTACTGACGGAACTGGCGGAGGTCCTTGCCAAGCTACTCTCCATCATCTATCAGTGATCCTGGTCAACAGGGGAGGTCCCAGAGGACTGGAGACTTGCCAATGTGACTCGCATTTACGAGAAGGGTCGGAGGAAAGATCCGGGGAACTACAGGCCTGTCAGCCTGACCTTGGTACCGGGGAAGATTATGGAACGGTTTGTCTTGAGAGCACTCACATGGCAAGTCCAGGACAAGCAGGGGATCGAGCCCAGTCAGCATGGGTTTATGAAAGGTAGGTCCTGCTTGACCAACCTGATTTCCTTCTGTGACCAAGTGACCCGCCTAGTCGATGAAGGAAAGACTGTGGATGTTATCTACCTGGACTTCAGCAAGGCCTTTGACACTGTCTCTCATGGCATACTCCTTGAGAAGCTGGCGTCTCATGGCTTGGACAAGTGTACTCTTCGCTGGGTGAAAAACTGGCTGGCTGGACGAACCCAGAGGGTTGTGGTGAATGGGGTGAAATCCAGTTGGTGGTGGTTCACAAGTGGTGTTCCCCAGGGCTCGGTGTTGGGCCCCGTTCTGTTTAATATCTTTATCAATGATTTGGATGAGGGGATTGAGTGCACCCTCAGCAAGTTTGCAGATGACACTGAGTTGGGCATCAGGGTCAATCTGCTTGAGGGTAGGGAGGCTCTACAGAGAGATCTGGACAGGCTGGTTCGATGGGCTGAGGCCAGTCACATGAAGTTCAACAAGGCCTAGTGCTGGGTCCTGCACTTTGGTCACAGCAACCCCATGCGGTGCTACAGGCTTGGGGAAGAGTGGCTGGAAAGCTGCCCAGCAGAGAAAGACCTGGGGGTGCTGGTTGACAGCCAGCTGAATATGAGCCAGCAGTGTGCCCAGGTGGCCAAGAAGGCCAACGGCATCCTGGCCTGTATTAGAAAAAGTGTGGCCAGCAGGAGCAGGGAGGTGATTGTCCCTTTGTACTCAGCACTGGTGAGGCTGTACCTCGAGTGCTGTGTTCAGTTTTGGGCCCCTCACTACAGGAAAGACATGGAGGTGCTGGAGCGTGTCCAGAGAAGGGCAACCAAGCTGGTGAGGGGCCTGGAGCACAAGTCTTATGAGGAGCGGCTGAGGGAACTGGGGTTGTTTAGTCTGGAGAAGAGGAGGCTGAGGGGAGACCTTATCGCTCTCTACAACTACATGAAAGGAGGTTGTAGTGAGGTGGGTGCTGGTCTCTTCTGTCAGGTGTCTGGAGATAGGATGAGAGGAAATGTCCTCAGGTTGCACCAGGAGAGGTTTAGATTGGATATTAGGAAAAATTTCTTTACTGAGAGGGTTGTCAGACATTGGAATAGGCTGCCCAGGGATGTGGTTGTGTCACCATCCCTGGAGGTATTCAAAAAGCGCATAGACAAGGCACTTCAGGACATGGTTTAGTGGGCATGGATGATGGTTGGACTCGATGATCGTGAAGGTCTTTGCCAACCTAAATGGTTCTATGATTCTAATACAGCATACCTACCACCTTTCCAAGGGTGTTTTACTAGAAGCAAGGAAGTGAAGTGTAGTGAAGTGAAAAAACTGTGCGCACAGCTGTTTATCATTACGCTAGTAGATTCATCTACTGGTGTTCTTACTTCCCACTTTCTCTTCTTACTCCAGTTCTGGAGAAATGGGCAGAGAGGAATCTGATGAAGCTGAACAAGGGCGAAATCCTGCATCTGGGGAGGAATAACCTTCGGCACTAATATATGCTGGGGGCTGACTGGCTGGAAAGCAGCTTTGCAAAGAAGGACATTGGGGTCCTGGTGGACAATAAGCTGACTATGATCCTTCAATGCACCCTTGCGGCAAAAAAAGGCCAACAGTACTCTGGGCTGCATGAGGACGATAATTGCCACAAGGTTGAGAGAGATGATCCTTCCCTTCTCCACAGAAGTGGTGAGGCCACATCTTGAGTGCTGAGTCCAGCTTTGGGCTCCCCTGTAGAAGGGAGATGTGGATTTAGCGGAGCAAGCCCTACCTTTAGGATGATGAGGGCACTGGAGCATCTGCCATATGAGGAAAGGCTGACAGACCTGGGCTTGTTCAGCCTGGAGAAAGGAAGGCTTAGGAGGGATCTCATCAATGTGAATAAATGCATGATGGGAAGGAATGAAGATGAGGGAGTGTAGCATTCGCTACATATCAAGGTGCCACGCTTAGATCACTGGTCGGCCCGGACCAGGGAAAGAGACAGATAACACACGCAGTGTGAGCGCCAACTTCCGCCTTTTATTGCGCAGTTAATTCCTTTTATACTAACAAGGGAAGGTGGGGTTACAGGTACATCACAAGGCTGCGACTAACCCTCTAACTTTCCGTGACATCGCGAGATCTTCCGAACGCTGACCCCTACAAGGGAGAAAAGCTTTTCTCAGTAGAGCCCACTGACAGGACGGTATGTAATGGGCACAAATTTTAAAAATAGGAAATTCCACTTGAATTCAAGAAAACAGTTTTTTATTGTGAGGGTGGTTGAATACTGGCGCAGATTGTACAGAGAAGTTGTGGAGTCTCCATCTGTGGAGACAGGGGTTTTCTATTACTTTTCTTTCAATCTTCCCTTCCTCTGCATGTCCTTGATATATAAAATACATATTGATGGAGTATTTAAATCTGTTTGAAGTTCTGTTGACTCTTATCAGTAGTGAACTACCCCCGACTTACCTGGTAGCATTTCCAATGCACAAGGTAATACTGGGTTTATTATTTCATTGCAAAGTGCATGACTGAATGGTGCAACATGATGCTGATAGAACTGCTTAATGACACAGCTTTATCCTATTCCCACATATTTGCACAATTTATATTTGTGTAAAGCATCATTTCTGGCTGGTGGATTCATAGCCTCTGCCATATGACAACAGTGCAATCCTGGAAATTAGATGACAAAGGACAGGCCTGGTTCTAAATAGGGGCAAATTAGGCACAGTGCTTATGGTGGAAAAAAGCAGACAGACCACTTTATCTAATCACAATCCCTGAAAAGTCAGATTGTCAGCTAGTGCTACCATTACTTTCAAGTAATGGATGAATGAGGTGTTATCTTATGCTGAAGTAGGGAGAGAGATCCTCACAGACGTTGCTTCAGTTATCCTTTATATTTCTGTGACTGCCTGCTGCTTCTCTTTCTTCTCCTTTCCCTACACTTGTTTACCTAAAAGGAGTGGCCTAGTCCTTGCCCAGGTCATGAGGCATCTTCTTTCATGGCAAAGCTCATGTTATGTATCTCAGAAGCCTTGAGCTGGCTCTTTGTAAAAAGTAGCACTCTTTTGTGTCTCAATCTTACTGTCTGTGACGGTGTCACTATTTGTCATATTAATAGCAAAGACAAATCATTCTAGCTTCAAAATAATTTTATGTTTATTGCTCTAACCTTGTTGGAAGTATCAGTTGGATTATGAAGACCAAATTTAGAGATGTTGGCCTCAAATACTTCAAGCAAAAATCATTATGAATGCAGTTTTCACAACTTCAGTTACTATCCTTGCTCTTAGGTATAAAAGATGATCAAGGTAGGAATTTATATGGATGCAGAGACATACTGTGGCATAACTAACTAGCGCAACCAATTTCTAACACAAGTTCATACTCACATATTTTCATTCATGATTTTACAGAAGCTTGATTAATTTCCTCATTTTTTCCCTACAGATTTCTGTTCCCTCAGATCCACTGTTGTGGCAGAAGTCTTTTATCAGTGCACCACTTACCATAGGATCATTATTACCTCAAACTTCAGGTATTACTGTGGCTAAGATTTTCTCTCCACAGCTAGTAGTGAACGACTTGGATGTTTCTTCCAGTTAACTCATATGCTGGTATGGGATCATTCTCAGTATGTAAGAATTAAGTGCTGAGGTCTGAACACTACCCTGCCAGTCAGTCAGGTAAATGCTTTTTTTATTAGTTGAGTTAAGCACTGGTGAAATCAGTAGCATGTTCTGTTTATGGTCTAGCCAGGAGATGGCTCTGCCTAGCCGTGCCTAAGGGATATTTGTATTTCTAGAGTGAGATAGGGGTCAACTGATAGTCTTGGGAGAGGATTATGAAAACTTGATATTGTAATTAATTATCACATTCATGAATCATGGGTAGTCTTCAGGTGAGTGTGAATACAAAAAGGAATTCCTAAGGGAAAATGGGTATATGCTTATAAATCCTTTTGGAGATGATCCTCACTCAGTGAAAGTGATTCATGGGATAAAGATCATGGCTGAGAACTGGATCCAACTGCCCAAGCATCCCAATAGCTTTTTAACTGGATAGAGCAGAAAGGAAAGCTCTTGGTGGTAAACTGAAGAACAGATGGATTTAAACAGTTCTTTTTTACATCTCTGTAAAAAGAAAACTTCTTAAATTTGTTTCAGATCTGACTTTAGTAATTTGTTAATAAATTGTTCATAAGATAATTTTATTCTTTGTTTTTCTTTTTTATGGTTTTAAAAAGGTGATTTAAAGTGGTGGGTTATGCAGTAGCATTGCATGGAGGCTGCAATATCCTGCAATAGTACCCCACAATAAGCAGGAGACTCTTCTACTCTCTAGTACCCTGCCATGTCGTACAAGCTCAGAAATACTGAGAAGTAGTAGTGTTCTCTCTGAAGGTGTGTGGGCTGTTTCAGCATCTGATAAAACAGATTTCTTGTTCGGGAGACAGAGGGACAAGCATTAGCTAGAGAAGAGCTGTGAAGAATGTAGGAAAATGCTGGAGCCCTTGGGATCTCCTGCTTATCACTGTTTAGGTGATGTGTTACAAATATGCTGTGGATATCCTGCAGTTTATTATCAGCAAAATTCATGAGTCCTATCTAGGTGAGTGCTAGACTATCCTATCTACTTAGCTGCATAGGAGTCATCTATGGGAAGATCAAGGAAACTAATCAAACAAAAGCACCACAAGTGTCTCCAGCTTAATCATAAGAATAATGTAAGTAATATTTGTCAAAGGACAAACAATGATTTTGAGAAATACTTAGTTGGAGTGCTCTCATAAAATGAAGTGCGTGCACAAACTTTCATGGTATCAGGATTCTTCTGAGGAATAGAGCTGTCAAAGAGAGCAACAACAGAAACGGGTGTGAGAAGAATGGGCAATGTCTCTCTTGCTATGTGTCTGAGTTTGAAGGTAGTGGCAACACAATTTACATCAACTTAATGCCTTTTTGTGGAATAGCTGTGTCCTTCAGATGCAGTTTCAACCTCTCTCAAAGAATGGATAATGAAGGCAATTTAATCTTCTTATTTTGAGTATCCAGTTCTGATTTTTGATGTGCCTACAGTCTTTTTCACATTTTAAAGATATCCAAAGTTAGAATTCCATGAATTCATCTATGGGCTAGTATATTTATTTGGTCAGTTTTCCATTTTAAGGACACTGACATAAAAGGCACAAGCAAAGAATGTAGAGAAGTAAAACAGAACAGCAAAATCACTATGACTTTGGTATAAACTGACTCATGTTCTCAGAACAGCATCATAGTTAAATAAACATTTTAATAACATTGCTTTTTGCTGTCGTTGCTTTATTCTTTTTTATGTGTCAGGCACATTCAGAGCAAATTTCTGTACAAACTCTGGTTAACCCAAGAGTTCTTACCATGACACGTACACTGTACTGGAGTCCATGAGCTTGCATTTGCTACTACCTAAGGGGCAAGAATCCAACAGCTGAATGCACAAATACACATTCTTCTTGCAGCTACATTAAAGATTTTGGAAGGTATTTGATGTCTGTCTGTGTTCATCCTCTCCACAGTCTTGTATTTTAAATCATTATTTGCTTGTGATATATTGATTGTTTTTTCTCTATTTTTTATCAGCCATAATATTTTATGTATTCAGGTAACTTGACACTAGAATCTCATTTTCTGATAACTGTTGTTGGTGATTACTGTGAAGACTGACAGTAATAGTGGCTTAGAGTTCTAATTATCTTGGTTTTAGAGATTAAAAAAAATTTGAAACAACTTTAATAAAAAAGTGAATTAACTTTTTCTGCAAAATGTAACCTTTCCGATTATAGTTGACAAGTAATTTGCTTAGATAATACAAGAAACTCCAATACTTTTGTGTAGCTGTAGTAACAACTAAAAGGAGATGAATTCAATACTCGAGAAAGTACAAATGTTTTTCTTAATGACAAACACCATGTGATGATAGATTTATTTCAACTCTTTGACTGTATCTTGGCTTGACAGGCTATTCATCAAAATTGACACTTGGAAAAGAGCGCTGTTTGGAGGGAAAATTTAATCATTCTTGAAAGACCACAGACACTGTTCTCATGATAATCAGAGGTACAGTAGGTTCAGAAACCCATCAAAAAATGAGCATTTATTGTCTGTACATGATATGTCAGGGACTTATGTATTCACAAAGAGTGTACTTCGCCTCTCTGAGAACAAAGTCCAGCTGAGAACTTTCATCTAGTTTAATTTTCAAGTTTGACTTTTCTTCCCAGAAGACCTTGTCTCTGAATGAGTCTCTACTCAAGCCAGCAGAACTTGAAGAAGAATTTTCAAAGCATGTGTCTGACCAAGATTACTTTCCTATAACTCTATAAATATTTTTAATGAACTGCTTCTATGTCAAAAGAAGATGATGCCATGCCTTTTAATTTGGTGACCCAGAAAACTCTGTGATGTTGATGTGACCCAAGGGCTTGTGCATTAAAATTAATCTGTGACAGACACTGCATATTAACATGATACTTGATGCCTTGTCATACTAGTTTTAGACTTTATGTTTTTTATGCTGTCTCTGATCCTTTCTGGAGGGCAGAGTTCACGCCTTGAAGGAAATGCAAGTGTGCACCATGCACGTTGCAAACCTAGACAAAATTGCTTTTATTTCTGTAAAAGCACATACTTCCAGTTGCTGGAATTGCAGAATGGCTAATTCTAAATGTGGATGACTGTCAGCTCCAGATGATTGACCTGTTCCTGAAGTTTAAAGTGTTTAATGAGACACAGATAAGCAGGATGCTGTTTGCCTGCAAGTTTTCCTTTCAAAAGCATTTATCACATTGTTCCAAAGTGAGACTTTCAAGTATCATTTGCTTAAACTGGCCTCCAACTTAATTGGCAATTGCTGTCTTTAGCTTCCTACCCCTGGCCACCTCAACATCCACATTTAGCAATAGGTGCCTTTCTTTCCACCTATGTACTGTAGACCTACAAGATGGATGAGGTGAACAAAGGTGAACAGAATCTAACCATTTCTAGTAGGAGCAACACAGAATTTTACTTCTCATCTGGCAGCCTGTGCTAACTTAATGTGTATAAGCCTGTCCCTTCTTCCCCCCCCCCCCCTTTTTTTTTATTGCCTTACGCTGGCAGTTCTCTCATCCAGCAATAAACCAGTTCAGCTTACTGATAAAGCGTAAAATTAACTCTGTATAATGAAAAAAACCTTAGTTTGATGCCAGCTCACTGGACTGAATGGGCTTACAGTATGTCACAGCAGCATCAGCTAGTACACAAGAAGAGGACTTAGGGTGGCTTAGATACCTGCACACCCACAGCCTAAAGCTAGTCCTGTGTGATAAGCTCATATTCATAGTCATGACGATTGTGGCGTTGTTTGTGAGTCAGTGTCTCTCAGCAGTTGTGTAAGTATTGGCTTGGTTATTCAAGTGGCAGGAAGATTCATGGTTCTATCTTTAAATGAAGAAGGTTGAAATTGTAGTGGAGAACATCTTGATACTGACCCTTTGGGATTCCAAGTGTTGTAAAACTATGTGCTGACCTTCTTTTTGTATTGATTTTGTCTGCACAGACAAGCAGTAGACTGGCATGCTATGTGCACATAGACCAAAGATGATTAGTTGTTGCAACAAGTCCCACATACAGTGGTCAAACTCACTTACCCCATAAAGAAAACGTGGATATTGGTCTCAAATCTTTACAAATGCCTTAGACTTTGGGAACTCATGATCTAGTAGAATTTGTGGTGGCCATTTAAAAAAAAAAAAGCAAAATCAGGTGGCATACTGTCAGGCTATTGTGTAGTATGTTATTCCATACGAAATTAGAGTTTAGCTGTTACATAAAATGGCATTGTGAAAGTCAACCCCAACATTGCTATTTCTGCATTATGTTAACAGATAACAGCAGATTAGAGATTTTATTTTGGGAGTGTTTAGCTTTATTTATTTTATCAGCAATTCCCTTTTATACTTTAAAAAAAAAATTCTTATGAAAGAATTTAAGGACTTTTGTTTATTTTTACCATTGCAGAGGACATCTGGAGGAGCGGTTTCAAGACGAAAATTTACAGTCACCCCAGTTTTGAAAGTTAAACTCAACATACAGCTAAGTCACCATATTTTTACTCAGTTGTCACATATGATGTCCTGAGAAATGTTGGTTTGGGATATGTAGAATACTTAAAAAACCCAGTGGTGTCTTAACTGTATGTTATTTGTGTAAGGAAAGGTTCATCACTCAAAATGGTAGAAAGAGCATTCTAATTACTTAGATGATGTAGGTCTTCTGATTTGAAGCATAAGCTGCATTATAACATTGTCAACCTGCAGAACAAGAGCTTCTTGGTGAACAAAGTTACAGTACAGATTAGTGCTGAGAAACCAGAAGTGAAGTACAAACTGGCAACATGATTTAGTAATAGGGAAAAAAAATGGTCAAAGAACTTCTGGGGCATATAACAGTGCTACCGTTTTATGGAGACCTGATAGACCCAACCTCTAGGAAAGTATACAAAGCGCATAATGCACTGGAAGCTTTTCTTATTGTGTGTCCTGGATAAAGGTGGAGCCAAGTGCTTGTTAAAAGAAAAGGATTTGGGCTACTTTCCTCCATCCCAGACTATCCTGAAGAAAAATATAAGGCACTTCGGTAGGCGCATTTTTTTTTACATTAACCTGTGGTGTCATGTGGACACAAGGAGGGTACCAGCCTAGGCACTGGGGTGAAAGGTGGAAAGGTTGCAGCTCCTATTGTGCCCGTGACCCAGGATCCATATGCACAGCTGAAGTGGGCGAGATACAGTCTTGGTCACTCCCACCTTGGAGGTAAATTCAGTGTGCAGCTGGATGGATGCACACCAGGAGAGTGGTGTGTGGCCAGCACACTCCACCTCATAATCCACACGTTCAGATTTTGTTTCTTAGCATTCTGTGAACTTGTGAGGGTTGTGGCTCAGATGCCTTACAGGTGCCTTTCGATTATGATCTTTGTGCAGTCATGATCCATATTCACTTATACGGCACTATCACTTGTTCCCTTTTTATGCAAGTGAAATAAATTTTCATAATTTAACCTTTCATGTCAGTGTTTCCATGATCCATTAGCACTGTGAACTGTAAATCCATAATACATAAAGATGACATTGTTTTTTAAATGAGAAAACCAGCTTATTTTTGGAATGGAGAGCCTAATAACTTAGAGAATTAAGTGAACAAATCAGGCACTGGAAAGCTGAGATGGCAACATCAAACAATATAATGAACAGAGCAATCATTCTAGGAACAACAGAAGAACAGATAAGAGTGAAGTTTATCTTTGCCCTTAGGGAAACACTGAAACAAAATACAGGATTGCCTGTTTTCATTAGTGAGTTTAAAAAAAAGAAAACACCTTATCAGTTATAGGAAAGAAAATTTGTTTTGCTTTTTAGATTAAAATTCCTGAGGCCAGAAAAATATATAAAGTATATTAAAGTTAGTACTTAGTGGATTTTTTCTGTGCACAGTCTTTATTTACTTTTGTTAAAATGAGATTGTAACACTGAACTTTGATCAGTAGATTCTGCATCTGTTTGCTGTAACTCCAGACTGTATGTGAGGAGAAACTTTGGGGATGAAAGGCTCTAGTACTTGATGAATTAGTTAGATAGACTGATGGATATTATGTCCTAATCACTGAGAATCTGCAGAATCATGTACAGTCACGTTTTAATGCAGAGAAACTACATAAAGATGAGTTTTGACAAAATTTTTCTAAAATCTGAATTTCAGATTTAAATCACTGGTTTGAATTTTCTTCAGTCCAAACTAAAGGAACAGTTTACACAAACCTCTACAAAATAAGCCATATTCATTCACATATTGGTTTATTGCACTTTTTATCTTTCCGACTATTAACATGTAAGCTCATCTACCTGAGGTCTCGTGTAGCTAGCAAGCTACAGCAGGTATCTCAGTAGTAGACCATGTCTAAACATCATAATTAAATCAGCATTAAACAGCCAAGCAGGCTCCTGAAAGTGCTCCTCTGGCTATGTTTCAACAATCGTAATTCAGGAGAGTGGTTTTCTCTTAAGTTATATTTGATCTAATTTACTTTCATTAATTATTATACAATTAGTACATGAAGAAATGCTAAATTCTTGCCTCAAGCATCTCCCAGTCAAAAGGCCTGACCAGTTCTTACTCAAATTAATGGAAAGGCTACCATTGGCTTTAATTAAATTTATTTAGACTTTTAAGACACTATTTCTGGGATTATTGGAATGAAGAGACGGTAAAATGGAGAGCTGGTGGGCTTTTCAGGCTTCTTAAGAGGCAAGAGGATGGGAGTGCCAAGAGCAAACAAATGGCGTGGGTGAGACACAGTTCTTCAGTGCCAAGTTAGGTAAGGCCTGTCATTTTTATCAGTACGTTTCCTGATACTGATCCCACTGCTAATATTTTCTTCCCTGAGTTTTGAAACATGTCCAGAATGGTATTAGATAACTTCATCTTCTGTCTTCATCTCCTATCTTTGTACAAGATAACAACAATCTTCATTATGCGCCTGCACATGATCAGTTACAAGAAAAGCACATTTAACTCCCTAGAATCATTCTCGTGATTCTCATCTTTTTATGTTTCCCCTTCCTTTTGTCTGCAGCTGTTACCTAGGTCTGTAAACTCTTTGGTGCTGAGATCCTCTTCTGCTTTATGCCTGTAAGTGCTACCATTCCAGTAGACAGAAATGGAGCCTAACTTTCATCTCTGCCTGCAAATGTTGCAATAAGAGCATGCTTTTTCAAATCCTACCTTTACCCAGTGAGAGCAGAAGATGGTAACTATATCCAGGTCATTATCCATGAATATTTTTTTAAATAGAAACAGTGAAATCCATTCGATGAGTTTTGAAATCCTGCACTCAGTCAATGTTCATAAATTTTTGAATGGATAAAGAGTCATTTGAATTATTAAAGTATTAATGAACATTGACTAAGTTAACATGAAAATATGGGGAACCTTTCATAAATGAAGAGGCACTCATTTTTATGTGAATACCAATTTTCCTGTCCAATAATGTGTCCCTGCTGGAACATGTAAGAAGTACAAATAGTCATCATGTTAGGAGACACAATACTATTACTTTAACGAGTAATACAAAAGCACAAATAGCAAATGTGAAGAACACTGTGAGGAGTAAGATGTAAATGATATAAGCATCCGTAATATTTTTGCATAAAGGGTACACTGAACTATTTTGTTTTAGGAAAGAATTTGTAAAATTCTATATATCCTTTAGAAACAGAAAAGAAAAGCAGCTGAATTTAGTGAATAAATTTTATTTTTTAATAAACTTCTTTACTGTTTCCAAATTTTAAAAAGGTGGGGGGAAAGAAAAAGGAGCATTACCAGGACTATGGGGTTAAATGGATCCAATGAGGAAAATGTTTAGGGAGATATTATTGTTAAAAACCCCCACACTTTTAGAAGTTACAATCTTCATACTAGAAATATGGACTAGTAACAAACTGTTACACAGAGAAAGTGTTGCTCAATACCATCTGACATTTTTATAGTAGTCTTGATTCTCCAATTGTTATTCTCCTGTTGCAGTGAAAGGTTCAAATTATATTGTTGCCTCCAGATTTTATACTTGTTTATGAATACGGCAAATAAAAATTTTCATTTTCACTGACACTTGTGTTTGTTCCCCTGTTCATATAAACTCAAAGACCTTTTGCCAACTTCGTACGTTCTTTAGTGGAATCTTTTTTTTTTTTCCTTGCCCCTGTTGTACCTTCCTGACTGAATGTTGAGTTAGATCTGTAGAGTGTAGAAAAACAGGGAGTGGGTGGGGAAACTCCTTTTCTGAAAGGTGTGTAAGATCTTAAGCATTTACAAGACTAAGCTTTTCTTCATTTGGGAAAACTTAATTATCCTTTTATTTATTCACTGGACCATTTTTGTGTACTTCCTTTTCTGGTCACCAACAGGGCTCAGAAGATTAAAAAATTAAAATTTTACATTTCTATGACTTTTTTTAGCTGATTAAAAGTACTTAATATTCTTCAGATCATTAATAAAAAAACAACAAAGCCAAAAACAACCTCCTGCCTCCCCCCCAAGCCAAGCAGCCAGGCAAAGCAAAGCTAAGAGTTATACTTTTCTGCATTTGGAAGAAAACCTAGAGCCTAGTGACCTCATCTTCACTTCAAGTTCACTTCTTACTGATACGGATGAGAAATGACACTGCTGAATACTTCTGAAGATTAGACCATGTGTTAGTACCAAAGTTGGAGCTGGATGAAGAGATACTTTTAATGTGTTAAGTGTTCTCTAAGAAATCTTCAAGCTTTTTTTTTTTTTTTGAGTGTTTCTTCTACCTTGCATACTTCATCACAGCTCTTAAGGAAAGGAGCATGTCCTTCCCCCTTGCAACTAGTAGTGTAGCTGCAAAAGCATATAGTGGAGATAGAGTACTCAAATAATACCTACCCACTGGACTAAGACCAAACTTGAAGCATCTCTTTCAGTTTCTACCACACAGAGTTCTCTATTTTTGTATCAATAACTAAAGATTGACTAAAGCAAGAAGCCAGGACAGGGATCTCCAACATCTCATAGACAGTAGGATCTCACTTTCTCACTGTCTTTAGCTGGAACATTTTCATTTTACTCTTAAAGCATGTGAGACAGGCACCATGGCCCAGGGGGTATCACACTTAACAGGCATGTGGGTACATCAGGCTCACATTCCTACCCCAGTGAATAGCTCGTTAGTTATACAAGGTGGAACAGGTCATCCCACCTACAATGACCAATAACCTGATCGTTAAACGCATGCCCCTGGATCTTCAAAACTAGTTGAACATTTTGCAGCCTGTGTTAGGCAAATTTTCATGTTCAGGACCAGTAATTTTAATGTTGATCATAATGGCTGTATGGGGTATTTTGTCTCTAACCCTGCTGTGGACATGGCTGGGAAAAAACCCTTAACAAAGCTGAATTCCTGTTTTTGCAGAGAGTTTCATTTTCATCAGATTGGCTTCTTCCTGGAAAAATGTCTTCCTGAAAATCTTTCTGAAAGCAAGCACTGGATACTTATTGGCATGAATCCTGCAGGAATTTAAATGGTCCTGTGAAGTAGGCTGGGTTTTATACCAGTCTCCCCAGGCAAAGGAGAGAGAGTTACATCTCCCGTGGAGTTTGTGGATAACTTAGTAATAATAGCTGGATTTTTGACTGAGGAGCACTCTCCGAAGGTTTAGCAGGTAGTGAGATGTGACCCCAGCCGGTGACACTAACTATAATTGCTTCATGTTGACCTTGTGCTGCCCCACAGGTTTTTGGGGGCCTCCATCTGTTACTCACCACATTGCAGGTGGATTGTCATCTCCTTGGGGCAGTGATTGCCTTTTCACAATATGTATGCTTTGTTTTATACCAAAGGGCTAAGCAAGTCCCGATAGTGGCTTTTACATGCATCTGCAAAATAAATGATGGAGCCCCAACAGTACAAAGTATTTTCTGCTGGGACTGTTTGCTGGTGATATGAGAAACCTTGTTACAGAAATGCCGCAGGAGCTATTCTGTATTGCCTCTGCCTGTGCATCTTTCCTCTCTCCAGTTTGTTAGGAGCGTGCCACTTGTCTCAGATGTGCAGAGCGATTCAGTGACTTGCTGGTATTTGTACAATGAGCCAGGGAGAAAACATGAGAAGTAAAAAGTAGGTTTCTCTGTTCCCTAGGCATAGCCTTTACAATACATATCTCTCCTCATCGCTTCTCTCCTTTTTCCTCCATTAGGTATTCTTTCCCTCATGAGGCTTAGCTCAGCTGACCTTTTTTCTCTCTTGTTGCATGGGGATATGGCATCTATTAAAACTGAAAAGGAGGCACAGAAATATCTGAACTCCTTCTGTTTTGACATGGTGTTTCTGGTCATGGGATTTTTAGAAGTGAATAGACTGTTCTTTTTCCGTACAAAAGGTATAGTAGTTTCCTACTTTCAAGTATGACTCATGTAGGTAGAGTCAGGATGGCTTACTATTCAGAGTGGTTTCTGATTGTCTGTTTACAATTTTATTATTTCTTTTCTGCCTTCTTCATGTTTTGCTTCAGATTTTTCTTAAAACCCTAACTTTATTTTGTTGTTTCTCCAGGTTTCACTGTCATGTAAAAATAATAAGAATACTCATCCCTCTGTACCTTAGTTGCTGTTTGGGCTTTCAGGTGCGTTTGGTGAAGAAATCAACACATTCTGTAGTTGTTTAACATACCCATAACTGAACAAAATGGTCAAAAAAGGCTCCTACACTTTACAGATATGCTCTTCAGTAGACATGCTCATGACTAAAACGCAACTCTGCTCTAAAATTTACTTCAATCAGGGCAGAGGCCAAATTCTCTTCTGATTTATTACAGCCTCTTTCCCCCAAAACTCCATCTCAGAACAGGCACAGGATTTCACATTGCTCAAATGCTAAAAGGGAGAGCTTGTAAGGCTGTGCGCAACAGTATCATGTGGGAAATTTCACCTAAATTTTAAATTCAGAATTTTAACTAAAAACACGTTTAAGTTCTCTTAGTTTGCTCCTTCTTTTCCAGACTAGCTAAACATGACTTTGCTGTCATGCTAGCAGCTGGCTTCAAGATGCTTTGTCCATAGCAATTTGTTATGATAAGTCAAATACATTATTGAATATTTGACCTGAAATCTTCTATGTTGTCAGTCTTTGCCATTCATTGCTTGCAATGTTTGTATCATAAGAGGGTTTTTCAGTATTCAGTCAGCATGATAGACAAGGATAAAAAGTGGTATAGTACAGAGCTGTATCAAATGAAAATCTGTTTCTGCAAGGATTTGGTATTTTATTTTTCTAACCATGTGCAAAGTCAGATACTGTGGCGACAGTACAGTCGAGATGTCTAACCCTGTAGTATTCTGGGACAAGGTTCTTCTTGGCAACAGTGTACAACTTCCCTTTAAATAGCAGGAATTGCCAAATGGTGACAAGTAGACTTAGAGAAGAACCTAGAGAAGTGCGAGCATGCATTTTAAAGTTTTTTATGCAAGAGACGATGTGTTTATAATCAAAACTGCAAAGCAATGCTCATTTGTTATGTGAAGACAGGTTTATTTTTGTTCTATCATTATGAGTGATAGCTGTAAATTGGATTCAGTCTGATATCTTGATTTTTCTTTTTACATGAAAAGGAAAATTAAATTTTTAATACGATTTGCACAATGAGTAATAAAGTGACATGGGAAGCAGAGACCAAAGAACTGTCATATGAAAGGAAATTTTATTTAGTCAGGTTAGGATCTAATTTTGAATCTAATCAATAATGACAAAATCCCTGAAGACAGGCAAAAAGCTAGAGTAAAAAAGAAATTTCTTTTACACCAAAATCTCTTTTAACCAGGAGACAGTTGGAATAACGCCCAATTGTATATACACATGATCAAAACCTATCAGTTCTGCTTTTGTTCAAGGTACAATGTATGTGTTCAAAGTCAAACCAGATTCATTTTAACATTGTAAACATTTGGACATAAATGTATAATCATGAACAAGGCCATTGGTGCTAGAGACTGTACCATGCAGGGAGTGACTGGAGGTCACAGCTACCTTGTCTGGGCACATTCTGCCTGCAGGTGACATATAGCAGAACAAGTATCCATGGCAGTAATGGGGACCTGCACATACGGAGCGTAACAGCTACTTAAACTGTGGAAAATACCTTTCCTGACTTCACGATCCATTCGGTGTGTTGAGTGGGTGGGGAAGCTAGAAGGGAGAACGCTGAATTTCATGTTCCTGTCCCCTTGAACATCCAAGCCTCCTGTAGCAAGAGGTACTCCCTCCCCCTGGCCCCAGTGCCTCCTACCTCTTTCCCTTCACCTTCATGAGGACGATTTTTGCAAGCATCTGGCCAAAAGTGGAGGAGAGGCAGGCTACCCTTGTGGTAACCCAGGCTGTGTTCAAGGCACAGGGCCAGCCTTCTGCCTGCCCTGGCTGTGCCCGAGGTGCCCCACATCCTGCTTTGCCGCAGTGGAGACCCCGTTTCTGCTCTGTGCAGCCGAGCACCTGCCTTTTGCTTTTTACTCTGTAAACTCTTTGAGACTGGCCTTGCCTTCTAATGAGTTTGTATGTGAATTCTCTGTATGAGCTTGTGGATATCGCACAATACTCTGTGACCTCAGCAATAGCCTCTGGATGCTAATCTAAGGAGCTAATTATCATGATGATTGAGTCTTTCTTAAATGTCACTGTATGTGTTTGCTTTGTACAAGCAGACAAATGAAATCCTTAACCTGAGCTATTCAAAATCTAAATGAAGACACAGAGAGGCAGGATGTACTGTGCAGACTGAGGAAGGATTTGTCTCAGAATTTAGTACGTGCTATGTGTTTGCTTCTTTGGGGCACCATGGAAAAATTACTCTTCAGGAGAGAAGGGGTATGAAAAGACCAGTAAATCAGGATGATGTGTAAGGTACAATGAACAAGAGGAACTGACAAAGCAGGAGAAAATCTTGTTGAGGCTTATTTCATTGGCAGGGTCTATTAGTGAAGGGGAGGTAGAGGATGAAATATGATGGGCTCTGATATTCAGCCTGTAATTCAGTGTGTGCATGTGCACTACTGTGTTTTCTTCTTCCCCACATTATGCATAATTCAGTTATTCCATTCCATTCTGATAAGGATTCAGATTTATAACAGTTTTAATTTCTAATCTACTCCTGGTGCCTATTATGTCTATATATTATGTCCATATATTATGCCTATTATGAAAAGCCCTTTCTCTCAGAGCCTGCGTATATGCTGTTCATGGTCTGTACACCAAACATCTGTTGATATGCTTAGGAGACAGGGTTTGCAGCTCCTGAATAAAAGCGTCTGGAACATTCTGACAATGCATGGAAGTTCAGCACTCAGACTGATTGCAGGGTATGACCCTGAAAGCTTTAAATGACCTAGTAAGTGTTTACTGCAGAACCATCAGGTAATGGGTGGAAATTGGCTGAATGGCCTGTTTCACCATTTGCTAGTATAACTAGCTCTATTTAGTATTGGGAGCAAGAGTAAAACAATATTCTACTATTGATACTCAGATTTTCAAACATTACTGTACACTTTTGATTCCTCCTCTCTCCACAGTCCTCTCCTTTTGAGCAATAGAGTCTCGTTTTTCTTATTTCTTTGGGCAGTAGGGACTCTTTCCTATGGCTTTATTGAAGGGACCATCTGAATGGCATCTATGTTCATAAAGTTAAGAGGGAATCCTAGGCGTGTAATGGGAACTAGGGAGGTTGTTGAAAGACCTTTGGATGGATGCGCATTTTTTTAAGTACATATATTGCAGCCCTCTCTGAAAGACTAGCTTCAAATATTGATAGAAAAATAATAATTTTTCGTTATCTCATGGGATAATGATTAGAATTTGTTCTGTACCTCATTTAAAAGGATAAGAAAATAGACTTTTTAACATAATCATTGTAAATGAAATTATGTATGAAGTTCAAAAACTCAAATATATCATTACTCTGACAGACTCAGGAATCCTAATGGAATTCAATACAACTATATGCAGTTTCAGGCATTTAAAATACTGAATGTAAAACTACAAAGATATAAAGGAATAATTTGTATAAGCTGCCAGTCAGAGTAGAAATACATGTACAAATTTTTCCATTTGTCATAACTGAAGGAAAAAAGAAGAGACGTCAAAACACACTTTTGGAAATATGGTTTATTTTAAGGGCAAGATAAATGAGTTATGACTCATGAGATCTGTAATGAGAAAGAGAATCTTTCACCTCAGAATCCTTCATTTAAATCCCAGTCCAGGTTGCTGTAGTCGCTATCACCTGTAGTCTGCTGGGGATCTTTTTATCCTGATGATAAAAACCAGCATGAGGTACTTAAAACAGGAAGATAAGCAAGTGGATAGATGTAGAGACTTTGTTACTTTCTGATGTCCTGCAGTAAGCTAAAACTCTTTTGAGTATCACAGTGCTGTCTCTCTGATACATACTCTGTTTGTCCAGCCTTTTTTATGTCTAGATTTCTACATCATAATCTTTATCATGGTCACTGTGAGACCAGAGGTCATCCATGAGAGAAAGTATGTATCCAGTAATTATTGCAGGTCATTTAGAGCCAAATGCTTTGTTGTACAGACTTGCTTCTTTTACTTTCTCAGGCAGGGTATAAGGCAGATCGTCACAAGCAAAAATCATGTTTCTTTTCTGCCATCTAAGGTTTGAATTCATGGGTTTGAAGCTTCCCAAAAGTTCAGCTGAATGAAAGAAGGCCAAATATCTGTTCATTTAGTCTACAACTAAAACTTGCAGTTTGCTAAGAATGTCTCTGTCCTCATGATCTGCTTCTTTAGTCAACTTGCTGTATTCTGATTTCTTTCCATGTTAGACTGGAAACATTAACAAATGGGGAAGGCATAAAATATTTAAAGCCTATAAGGCACTGCAAACATCAAAATGATCTGTTCCACATGTGTGGCATTACACTAAGTCTTTTAGGACAGCATTTGCAGCTTGTTAGCTATAGCCAGAATTGCTGTTTTGTTATAATTCACTGAAGTCCGTCACAGAAGTAAAAATAAACTTTGGAATATACTTTACAATCCTAGTCTTCTTTCTCACTTACTTTTGGGTAATGCACGTTGGATTCCAAAAGAGAGGGTAAGGGATTTACTGCATTGCCTAATAAGTGACTGAAAATGATTGAACTGGAAGTAAACCTTGGAAAAGCTCTAAATCCCTCCACTCATTTGGCTCTTGCTGTTTCTGTATCTTGCTGAGTTTGTTTGTATGAGCTGAAATATTTTTATTTAACTGAAGAGGAGAGTAAGTCAACCTAAGGTTATAAAACTTCCGTTTGGGCCTGAAGGAAACTCATTAATGTCCACAGCATGTGGTCCTCTCACGCTAGGACTGCCACCTGTCATCAGCTTAGCCTGAAAGCTTTGACTAAAAGAAATGTGTGGGAGGGTACGTATATAAATTGCAGAATAAAAAGAGTATCGCTGTCCCTAGGGAGGAAGTGGAGAATATTGAATCAAAATGTCTTTTAAGCTTCCCCCGCCCACTGTCCAGTTAAAGCATATTTAGAATTTTGTGGCTTTTTATTTTCCTTATCTGCAGTCTCTCCCTGTGCTATATCTTTGGGCTAAGTAGACTGGAGTTCAGAAAGCAGAAAAAAGTAGTGGCTTAAAGTGTGTAAGAACCTAATAATGAAAAATGAAGAAGAATTAAACAGAACTGTAATAAGCCCCACCAACCTGGGGAAGTCCCTTATTAATAAATCAGAAGAGCAAGGGATTCAATAAATGAATCAAAATATGTGACCTGTGTCATTACTAATAACACTCTGCTTAAAGGAAGGGGTTTTGTAATAGAAAGTATTGTTAATAAAGAAGGCTCTTTGCGACCATTGGGATTTTTTTTCTTAATAACAGCGATGCCAGTTGGCACCGGATTTCCTAGGTAATTTTCGTCATTTCTAATGAAGTAACGTACTGAAGCTACTGTAGGGACGTACGCACTCAGGTTTTTGTTGCTGTTGTTTTTTTCAATTACCCTCTTCGATGCAAAAGGCCAAACGATAAGTATTTGACTTGGCCGAATCTCCTGTGGGTTCACAGTGGAAGTTCTTACCAGAAGTGGGTTCCGGGGAGGCTCTTAGCACAGCTGTAGCTATCAGATCGCACACGTGGAGGTGCAGCGCACAAAGAGGATGTTGTGGCTGTCTTGGCATAGGAGTTTGCATGGGTGAGGTTTCCTCTACCCGTTTCACAGAGGGTTCAGCTGCTAGGTCAGGCTCTCAAGTGGGGTAAATCTGTATTGCTCCAGTCATATTGTGGAGGTAGAATGACAGGTGCCAACTGAGGTTTTTGCATCCTTAACACCCATATGTACATCAGCAGAGGGTTGATAGACCTCTAGGCTCCAGCTGTCATGTCCAGCCCATTATTGCTGAGAGCTTGGTGGTGCTACAGAGGTTCTCATCGATGTCTCAGAGCTTCAGCCTTAGCATTTCTCCGCTGTACTGCAAGGTATTTTGCCTCCTTTCAGTCCCACAAAGAAACTTGCTTTCTCACTGTTACAGGTGTAACCTGATGTGTTCTCATGTTCCTTTAGCATAGGTCGTAACTAGGGCTATCCGAAACTTCCACAGAAGCTTTGGTGTAACGGTGGGTTGCTGACCTGGCAAACCTGAGGTTGGACTGTATGTCCTGGCTGCACTGAGTTATTCCACTATCAGCAGACTTTTTGACCAAGAGTACTACAATTTGATGTGAAACTAAAGTAAGATTGAAAATCTTTTATTTCTTGTTAAAATTAGTATTTAGTCCTATATGGTGGTGGACCAGGGATGGCTCTTCCTAGTGTCCTGACCCTTTCTACTGTTAAAGAGCATACTGTCTTCTGATTTTGTTGCTACCTGAGGAGATACGAACTGATCAAGCATGAGAACTGAATGGAAGGCAGCCACAGTCAGTCCTTTTGCTTCTTAAAAAGCCTGTTCTCAGAGTTTCTAGTTCACTGGAAAATTTTTTGGGGGAAAAAAGGTTCCATTTGGATTGAAAACAAATTCTGAACAAACATACATGTTTTGTGAAAAAGCAATCCTGCATTTTAGCCAGCTTTGTTCTGAGATCCCCCTTGTTCATGATGTAATCGCTTGTATCTCACATTTTTTGTACATTGCAGGTAAAAGCCAAACCCTCAGTTCAGTTAATTGACTTCAGTGATATGCCAGAAGGTACAAATCAAAGCATATTGTGTCTACTTGAGAACTTCTTTTTAAATCATTCATTCACTCTACTGAACACTGTAGTTCAAGCAGAAAAGGAGGAGAAAGCTGCTGTTTTCTTCTGCATTCTTTTTTTTTTTTTTTGAGAGTATGAACTGGATGTTAATCTCTGGCACAGAAACATCTGAATATTTAAAGAGAAGAAAAGGTTGCGTAGACACTTTTCTGATGAAGCTTTTTTGCTTTTATTTTTCTGTCCTGTTTAATTGCATTTCTTTTTGCGAGGAAATTTTCCTTTGAGCTTCTTTCATATGGCATAGAAGAAGAATGAGCATGACAGTTTATTAACTTTACAACATTTCTTGGCCTCGTTTTCAAATATGGAGAGGAGACATTTTTTGATCATGTAATTTAACTGCCGTTATCTTTAGACTTATCTGAGTATGAGGCACAATATGCCTAGTTACTTGCCTTCATATTTCAACATCATATAATTAACAGCCCCCTATGTGATAATTATTTAGGAACAGATTCTTCCATGTTAGTCAGATTGAGTTGTATGTTACTGAAAAGTAGCGCCATTCAGGGGAATATCTTACCCTATTGCAACAAATAAGATGTTATTTAGTATAAGAACTCAACCCAAAATAATTGTGGAGTGAATCATTAGGACAGAATCATAGTGTTATTATGTCAATAGCTTGTTAGGAAGATTTTTTTGCCAGCACACCATGACTTACAGTTATTCCTCCTGAAAAATAACTAAAGAAAATTTGCTATTCATTGAAACAGTTTGGATCCTGCAACATTTGGGACAATACAATTCTGTAACTGAACTTAAGACATCTATTGAATAATCTTATTCAGATTCATAAAGATGAAACCTATATATACCCAAAGGTGAAGTGCAAAGACTTCTTTCATCTGGTTAAGTAAAATACTTACATAGGTGTATTCTTTTTCATAAAAATCATGTTCTCTTTCTCACTAACAAGTCTTTGCTCCTCATTCTACCTGTAATTAATACAACAGTTGCAGGAAGAATTTATCACCAATTCTGCTTTTCACCAAGGAATCACAGTTTATTTACTTAAGGCAAAGAAATATTTAAAACCTAGCAGATTACCTTATATTTCAAATTGCTTTGTCTCAGTATTAGCATCAAAATTTGCCCTTTGCTCATCTACATAGCATGTCCATAGTATATAACATAGTATCTTGTTATTTCTGTATGTTAGACAAATGTCCAGAAACCACCTGAGTAACTGCAGTATTTTCACTATTGATCATATAGTGATTTTCTGTCCCCTTTGTGTGGGTTGTATCTCTATGAGAGCTTCAGAAATAAAAATAAACAGCATCTATTTAAATCCATTTATGGCCAGTGCAGTTGTAAAAAGGTTTAGAAAATTGTATGTGTGTCTGTCTGTGCACTTGAATTTGTCTATTACAATTAATCTTTACTTTTCTGTCCATTAAAAGTTGCCAAGATAAAGTCACATTTTCATCTTTTCTGTTCATTGGTGCCATTTTTATATGTCATTCACTAAATTTAGATTTCAGGCAGGAACAAGGAAAAACAGAAAAATGAGGGTACTAGTGTCAAGGAGTTGGTGGATACAGTGTTTATAAGGTGTGCCAGTGTGCAGAGATGTAGATATCCTGCTGTATACTTGGATGTCTCTGTCCTCAAGTGTCTGTTAAGGTCTCCTCATGTGATTTTTCATCAGCCATGATCACCTTGTAGCAGTGGACAAAAGCAGATTTCACACAGCACCTTGATCTGAGAAAACTGCTGACATAGATATATTACTGATTTGGTTTTCCTTTTCTGTATTTTTGTCTTGTCTAAATGTTCTTTAAAAGTTTGATGCAGATTCAGACTTACTCTGTGAATCACTTTTCCTCTGTCCAATCCTTAGTGAACAATGGGTTTCTTGGAGAATTACATCAGTCACCAGTATTGGGTTGACAACATGAGGGTCAGCATCTCTATTGATAAAAGGAAGACAAGTGTTGATGCAAGAGCTTTATCACATTTTATATCATGTTATTATGACTTATTTCAACTTGTTTAAAGGGAATCTGAACATATTAATAGTGACAAGTTACATTTTTAGTAATTAAAAGAGTTTCTTGAAAAAAGCTTGAAAACACTCCAAAAATGTGTATTAGGGAATATCTTTGTGTGCGCATGTGTGAACAAGTATCTTTGCAATTTCCCACTTTCATAATTGCTTGCTGAGAAGGAATGCTCTCAAGTGAGAGGTCAAAACTTCCTTTCTTCACATTACTTAATTGCAAAATAAGAAAAGGTCCTCTAAATACCTTATTTTCAGTTTTTTTGATTTTTTTTGTTCTTTCCTTATTAATAATTTTTCAATTTCACCCAATGCTCACCAAGTCTGTTAGCACAGCCATGTTAAAGCGTTCTTTACTCTGTAAGTAGTAATTTTTAGTGCTCCCATAGTAAGAAAGTATACTTACTGTGAAGGGTGATGAAAGAAGGTGGTGCTACAAAAACACAAAAGAAGTTTCCACAGGTTTTAAAGTGGGATGAGGGTGTCTCTGAAGGTTGTAGGCTGAATCTACATCTTGGAAGTGTCAGAAAAAATCTTCCTAGTAGTTGAGTAGTTGTGTGAAGAATGGTCAGAACGAGAAATGATTTAACAGTCCCTCTGTAATAAGAAGTCTGTTTGTGTTGCTCTTTACTGAAAAAACAAGAACTACACAACTGCTTGAAAGCACACTAGAATGACTGAACAAGAAGAGGCAATATAGCCATAGTCCTTGATATCTATTGCTGCATCTTGTCATTGATGGTATAAAGTGATCAAACTGCTTTGTTGACTATTTCTACTTCTTAAAAGAAATTAATGTTTTTTAAAATTCCAAAATAGAAAACTCTGTGATGCTTTCTGAATATTAAAATTTATTGTTGTGCAGTGCTTTGCTGCTGAAGGATACTTACTCCATTTTTGTGGGATTTTTTTGTGAAAGAACTTGTTACTCCTTGTGAGCAAAGGTGGTAGGTAAGGATATAATAGCAGAGAGAGAAATGCAGACGAAAACTTTGCTCCCAAGTATTTTTCCCAATAATTTAATATAAATCATACAATATTAAAGACACAAGATGTTCTCCGGAGCTGGAATGTAGTTATCAGTATGTAGGGAGAAGGCATGAAAATGGGGGTGGAATATTACGGAGTGTTAATGAAGACAAGGGTAAGCAGCAGCGAAGAGTCATAAGGAAAGCTGATGTAATGAAGAGAGATGTTACTTAAAGCCATGGATGAGAACTTTAAGCATGGTGTAGATGAGAGAAGAAGCTAAAGGATATTCAGAAAGTGGGATGGCTTGTTGGTTATGAATATAAACAAGTAATTCAGAAAAAAACTAGATTACCTATAAATCATGGAATCATACAATAACTGATGTTGGAAGGGATCTCTGCAGATCATCTAGTCCACCTCCCTCTACCCCATGCTCAAAGCATGATCAACTAGAGCAGATTGCTCAGGACACTGTCCAGTCAGTTTTTTAATATCTCCGAAGATGGAGACTCCACAACTTCTCTGGGCAGCCTGTTCCAGTGTTTGACCACTCTCACAGTAAGAAAGTGTTCTGAGTTCAGATAGAATGTCTTATTTTTAAATTTGTTTCCATTGCATATTGTCCTCCCACTGGGCACCACTGAAAAGAGTTTGGCTCCATCTTCTTTACTCCCCTATTTACTTGCCGGCAACGCCCTGCCTAATGCAGCCCAGGAGGCTGTTGGCCTTCTTTGCTGCAAGGGCACATAACTGGCTCATGTTCAACTTGATGTCCATAAGGAACTCCAGGCCTTTTTCACTAAACTGCTTTCCAGCTCTGAGCAGTTGTCCTCCAGCCTACACTGGTGCAGGGGGTTATTCCTCCCCAACTAAGTTGAGGTGGTGTTGAGTATTTTAGCCTTTTCTGTGTCCTTTGTCACCAGGTCCCCTGCCCCATTCAGCAGCAGGCCCGGATTTGCCGTAGTGTTCCTTTTGCTGCTGATGGACCTGTAAAAGCCCTCCTTCTTCCCCTTCATGTCCCTTACCACATTCAACTGCAGATGGGCTTTGGCTTCGCTAACCCCATAACTGCATGCTCTGACAGTGTCTCTATATTCCTCTTGGGTCACTTGACCCCTCTTCCACTTCTTGTATGCTTTCTTTTTATGTTTGAGTTTAGTCAGGACCTAGTTGTTCATCTGTGCAGGCCTCCTACTGCCTTTGCTTGGCTTCTTACACATGGGGATGAACCAATCTTGATCTGGCAATCCTTGAAAATCAACCAGCTGTCCTAGACCCCTCTTACCTCCAGGATCATCACCCATGGGATTCTTCCAAGCCCATCCCTGAACAGGCCAAAGTCTGTTCTCCTGAAGCTGAGGGTTGTTATCCTACTATTTGCTTTGTTCTTAGCACTCACAATCCTGAACTTCACCATCCCATGGTCACTGCAGCAAAGACTGCCCCCAGCTTTCACGTGTCTGGCCTGTTCTTCCTTGTTTGCAAGTGTGAGGTCCAGCAGAGTATCTCTCCTCTTCTGCTTCTTGATCATCTGTGTCAAGAAGTTGCCATCAATGCACTCCAGAAACCTCCTAGATTGCTTGTGCCCCTCTATGTTGTCCCTTCAGCAGATATAGAGGTAGCTCAAGAATCATTACTTTTTACTGTTAAATATGGTGACAGTTCCTCCGATGTGGCTGCTGTGTTGGATATTGGATAAGCATGTAGCATGGAGGTGATTTGTGTCTCAAAGGATAAGGGGAAAGTTTGTGGATGTAGAGAGAAAACTTAGGATAGCTCTTAAGCTGAACGCTTAATGAAACAATGCTGAAGCCATAAGCAAAGTATTGCCTACTGAATTCAGAGAAACAGGTCTTTGTATAATCTTTGTGGGTAAGCAGGATCAGATTAAACACACCAGACACCTCCCCCCCCATTAAAGTCTCCTCAAAATGCAAACATTTTACAGAGCTCTGGAACTTGGCTAGCATCCAAAGGTTAAAAAAACCCAAAAAGTTGTGATTGCCCTTTGCTATATTCTTTGTGGTTTCTCTTCAAAGCAGCTAATTGATATTTAGATTTTCTTCTGCTAAACAATACACTGGATAAATAATACATTGGACAAAATTCATCTCTGATGTAATTCCATTAGAATAGGTTGACTATAGTGAAGTAAGGAGTGCATTTAGCTGATAAAATTTACATACTCTTACAAGGACTTGATGTTTTTCAAGCCGTGTAATTGGAAACCAAACAATTACTACAATAGGTCAACAAATGTCTATTCCATGAAGTGCACATCACATTGTTAGAGAAATTATAGGTGGTTTTCAATGCCGCTGCACAGTGCTTTGTGAGATTAAGCAAGGTCACGGAATATGAAAACCTGGAAAGCTTGTGATGCCTTCCTTATCTCTACAGATGTGCTTTCATCATGAATTTTAGCACTGTAAATTTAAACGTTGGGGTTTTTTTTCTTGCAAGTTCTGTTTTCAAAGTGTTTGAGAGAATCTCTTCTTGTTGCAAGGTTGGTTGCCACTGAAGCAAAATATTCGGCTGTCTTAGTGAAAGAAGAATTTTACAAGAAAATGCTTTTCAATCTCCTAACTGTACATTTCAGTCCCTCATAGATTAGTAATCTTATCCTACTCCAGACTATATGAAAAGACTAAATAGGAGACACTTCTACTGGGCCTAGAAGATTTTTCTTCTTTCAGTCTGTCCCCTCAAAAATTGGATAAGTTCATTCATGACAAAACTCAGTATGTATCAGGGCTGCATATATCCACATATTTTCATTCTGAGGGCACTTCCTCAGAATACACAAGTCTTTCTTTTATGCTTTTGTAGACTTATTCTTGAAAAGTCAAGAAGGAAGTAATGATAAACTCAAATAGGAAGAATCAGGAAATAAATGGCAAGAAAAAAGGGATATGTTAGAATAGGTCATACTATTTATCATATTTGTACAGAAAAAATGAACAAGCACCTAAGAAACAAAAGGAAGGATAATGACTTAATTGACTTCTATGTGCCATTATTCAATTGTCATTTCAGGCCTCTTGTTTCTGACTGGGGAACGCAAAGCAGTAAATTGAACTCAAGGTTTGAAACTAAAGCAAGAAAATCTGTCTCGAGTGCGGCCCAGATGATGAGAAAGGCAGCTGTTCAAAAAACCTACCAAATCAACTCTTATTTTCTTTAAAAAAACATAAAAGATCTCCTTTACTTTTAATGTCTTGACTTCCCAGCATAGTCTGAATTTTGTTCTGAAGAAACAAGCATAGCATGATTTTTTAATAGGCAGGATGAACTATACTTGGGAAGGTCTTAAGTTGAAATGGGGCTAACTGTGATGCACAAAGATCTCAGGTTGTGTGTTTTCGTCATGCAGGAAGTAAACAGCAGGTTTTTTACTTGTAACATAAAAAGCTGTAGCCTAGAGATCAAAGGATGGCTAAGGAGTAAAGAGCTATAAGGAACATGTTATCAGTGTGAAAGGAAAAGAGAAGTGTTTAGTAACAAAACTAGTTATTATGTAACAGGATGTGATGATTTATTAATAAGTTGTATACACTGTTTTGTAATAGTCCAAACAAACCAGAAAAATATTTTTCAAAAACCCCACATAGATACATATATATATATTCCCATCAGTAACATGATTCCTAGTCCAACCTGCAGAATATTTCCAAGTTTATTCTTGCTGAATCACTTCCTCGTTTGAGAAACTAAATCTAACTGGTACAAAGTTGATGCTCTTATTTCCTAGAGACACATACCAGCCAGACTGGTAAGCAGGAGATTTATGGTAAATAAGAATCTCCCCAAAAGATAAGGAACTACTTTGTATATTGATCGGGCTGCAAGGAGTCCTGTTCAAGGACAGTTGAGCTGAAATTCATCTGACTCTAATAATTTATATGGATTTTGTATCACAATGAGAAGTAAAGATTGTTGGTCTAGCACTGCTATAACATGTTGTGTTTAAACACTCAACATAGAATTTAAATGTTTGATACATTACATAGGAACTGGAGTGCAAAGTATATGCCCAGCTAGAGCATACTGTTATCAAGCCCATCTGTTCCTGGCAAGAGCTAGTACATAAGAATGCTTCTCATCTAATTTAATATACAGATGGATTTGCACTTGCCTTTCATAACGTGTAACCATTTTTAAGTGTGTCGTGGTTTAACACCAGCCAGCAACTAAGCACCACGCAGCCGCTCACTCACTCCCCCACCACCCAGTGGGATGGGGGAGAAAATAGGGAAAAGAAGTAAAACTCGTGGGTTTGAGATAGAATGGTTTAATAGAACAGAAAAGAAGAAACTACTAATGATAATGATAACACTAATAAAATGACAATAGTAATAATAAAAGGATTGAAATATACAAGTGATGCACAGTGCGATTGCTCACCACCTCAATCATGTGCTTTGCTCATCACGTCAATTGCTGATTGACGCCCAGTTATTCCCTGAGCGGTGATCCCCCACCCCCACTTCCCTCAGTTTATATACACTAGATGTGACGTCCCATGGTATGGAATACCCCGTTGGCCACTTTGGGTCAGCTACCCTGGCTGTGTCCTGTGCCAACTTCTTGTGCCCCTCCAGCCTTCTTGTTGGCTGGGCATGAGAAGCTGAAAAATCCTTGGCTTCAGACTAAACATTACTTAGCAACAACTGAAAACATCAGTGTGTTCTCAAACTGGTCTCAAAACATAGCACTGTTACCAGCTACTAGGAAGACAATTAACTCTATCCCAGCTGAAACCAGGACAAAGTGGGCAGCTAGGAAAAAAAAAATTGCTATACTCTTTCATTTAGAAGAAATTGCAGTGGTCCCACATACTTATCTGATGTAAATTTTTACCTGTATAAAAATATATAAGTCCCATTTTCCTGAACCATAGAAGACATCAGTGTCTACTTTAGGCTAGAGTTAGGCTGATCCCCTAAATCTAACATCCCCAATACCTGTTGCCTGAGGCTCTTCAGATAAAAACTGATCTTTGCTTTCTGGTCTGTGAGCTCCTCAGTGGGCCATTCTACCAAGCACTGAGTGAGGAAGTAACATGGACAAAGACTTTCTTAGGAATTTTTGCTCTGTAACTGTGCTCATTTGTCACTCACACTGTTTTGACCACAGATGTGAGGAGGAGAGGCCCAACAGTCACGAGGCTATGCAGAGCCTACTACTAATATCTTCCCCAGACTACTTGACATCTAGAGAGGGTCTGGAGTTGCACAGCAAGTGTTGATGGACATGGCGGTCCCCAGATCTGGCTGGTCCTCTTTTCCTTCTTCCATTGGTTCGTCCTACCTCTGCCTGCCTACTAGCTGCCACTCAAGAGCATGGGGTGCTCCTGCCATATCTCCAGAGCCTCCTGTTCCCTTGCTCTGCAATCTGAAGCCTCTTCATTAGGAACTGTTGTCAGGCCTGTTAAGGACTGATCCTGTCCGTGAACACCTCCTAAGTAGACCTTCTCTCCCTCCTCTCTTCCAAACACTGCCTCAGGCTGATACTACAGCATGTTTTCTAGGATGGCATCCTAGAAAAACAATGCCTCTTGCCTGAGGCAATGTAGGGCTGAGGTACCAGAGACTGGGAGTAGAAACTGGAAGAGAGCAAGACTTTTGTGCCTCACCTCTGTGGAGGAAAGAAAAGCAAGTCTGTGACTCCAGGACTGTCTACAAGGTTACAATGAATGTCTACTGCCTACAGATATCCACCCTTCAGCCCCCTGGTTCTCTAGGGCACAAATTTCTGTGTAGTGCTGAGATTTACTCATTCCTTCTCTAATTTTTGAGAGGGACTGGTGAAGGTGAGCTCTGAGCAGGATGACCTACCTCAAACCTGATAAGTTTATGCCATGGCCAGCAATGTGCCATGGGAGTCTTTCTTCTGTTATCTGCTAGCCTTGGCAGCTGGAAAAGGCAGGACAGATAGCGGTGCTCTCAGGTGCTCAAATGGAAGGAAGGCCTGAGGTAGTGAAAGTGAAGAAAAGTAAGAAAGAGTTTCCATTATTATGTCATGCTTTGTTTTTTGAGAGCATGTTAGTGCTTCAAATGTCCCCAAAGATGGTGGATGAGGCTTTTAAGCTCAGTGAGGGCATTCTACCACTGTTTAATATGAACTCGTTCCACACCAAGATACTCCCCATCCAGCTTGGAGAATGGGCTGATGTGTTGTCAGGACTCTAAAATTAAATACTATGGCTTTTGGTAGTCAGCTACTTGAAACTCTGCCTGATTCACAGTCTTGCCTGCATCTTCATTGTGCCTTGGATTATAGTGTGGCATGCCAGGGACTTCACAGTGACATGTTAGCAAACAGGACAGAGCTTCCTTCCTTTTCTGTTTCTCTCCCTTCCCAGGGGCCTGAAAGTTTCTGGAGTAGAAGTACATCTCTTCTGCACACCAGACTGAGGCTAGGTGGCTTTCATGTTTGCCCAAATATGAAGGAGGGGTATGGTCCCAAGTTCCACCTCAGCTGCCAACCACCTTCTATGCCAAATAGATAGATCTGTCTCCCAGCCTGTACACGTCCTAAATTTCCATTGGGCATGCAGCCCCCAGTCCTGGGGAAACCGCAGTGCTTTTCATCTTTGTGGGCCTTTCTGCACACAGGGCCACACATAGGAAAGCACAAAGCACATCAGGGAGTTGCAGATTGACAGTTTCAGACCCTTTTGCCAGTACATTGGTGTCACTATTCACTGGAAGACTTTGTCACAGTGGAGCCTGCTTCTTGGTTTGGATTCTTGTGATTCTCTACAGTGCACCTGCCTATCAGTTTCATCCTAAAAGAATCCAGTCTACACACACCAGAACCCTTCCAAGAGCTGAACAAATACATAATAGGTGGGAATGGTCAGGGGATTCACTTAATTTTGCTACTGCTCTGAAATAAAGAATGTTAATACAGATGTACCCATAGATGATGCACCTTTTCACCATGGGAATGCAATTGCACTTATGATTTTCATTAAGATTTAACCATGTAAGTCTTCTTTAATCAAGTCTACCCATGGTTATCTGCTCCTTCTCTGGATCAGTGGTGGAGAACTATTCTTTCTTTCGAGTCCATCAGGTGTTTGATCCAACTGTTTTTGCTGCTATAAGATATTTGACTCAAGGGAAGGGCAATACTGAGAGCTCACAAACTAGGAGCAAGAACAGTGGAGTGCCCTGGATAAGGAGTAATTTGAGTCCCCAATGTGAGAGTGGAGGCTGAGGTAGAATGTCAAGCAAAATCCAGTTACCATAGGGCCAGTATTTGTGGGCAATGTGGTTTTTAGCTCATAATTGTATTCTGCTTTGCAAACTTCTTGGGAAACTTACTCATTCTCATATTTTTTAGTGGTCTAAGAAGAGAAAGGGAGAATATTTTCCCATTAGCCAATTGGATGTCTTCTTTTTGGTACTGTAAAAGACACAGTGAAAGCTTACTTAAACTAAACAAGAAAAAAATGTGGATGTAGGATAACACTGATGGCTACCAAACAGAAGTCTACATAATTCAGTTATTGCTTTTATCAAATTTACTTCCAACAGCAACAGCAGGATTTGCTTCTGAGCGGTGCCAACAGTTGCTTGAATTCTGGTAAGTTCATTGCCATGAGCACTATATCTCAAACACTGGGATTCACAACACTGAAAAAGTCTTTCTTACCCGTATTCCACTGTGCAAGATGAATCTTGCATTAAGCATTCCACATTTTGCATACAAAGACCCTTACATTTTACTTAATCAGGGAATCGATTCAAAATTTGTTCTTTACACATGGCTGATTACCTCAATAGATTGCAAGGTATTAAATGTGTAAAATAGTCTTTAAAACAGCTCCAGCCAATTAATCCTAATTTCACAACTCCAAAGCGGAGTTTTGAAAGTACCTGCAAATACTTTGTTAGCGACCTTTCTAATGTGTGTACCCTACCTGTCAATACCATTTATTACTACTGCTATTTAATTCCTCTTTTATTCAAATTAAATACCTTCCAGCCATTCAAAAACTGAATTATGTTGCGGCTTCTTGCAATTGTCATACTAGTTAATTAGCTCTTGGCATGCCTGAGTGTCTGAAGAAATTGGGAAAATGATTTGTAATTGTTCACTGAAGTACAAAGAGGCACTTAAAATAAATAAAGCCACATAACTGCAGAATAATAGATGTGTATTTCAACCTAATTTAGGTGAAAATTTTTATTTTATCAGCAAAAATTAGAAAAGCTCATTTATTTTATATGCAAGCTGTGCGTTCACCACCTCTGCCTGTACCTGAGCTTAGCAAGGTTATAAAACATAACGAAAATGGTGAAAAAGTGGGATTTTATAGAAGCAAACTGCCAAATAAAATTTTAAAGAGTTCCTCCTGTCCAACCTCTGACATTGAATTAATTCTTGCTAGTTTATATTTTAAGTGTGATAAACTGGAGATATTTGAATATTATAGCAACTGGTACCTCAAGATCTGTGAAACCCTGAGCTCCCAGCTCTGGGTCTTAGGAACTCTTAAGGTAATTTTGGGAGTCTTCATTGGCACAAAGCAGCACTAAAGCCAACCCAGGTATCCAGAAGAGAATTTCCCCATAGCCTTCCTTCTGGTAGCTGTGGGACTTGAGAAAGGTAGCAGACAATGCTTTTTCTTTCCTCAGTCTTGTTCCTCACACTTGTGAGTGTGAAGGGGAGATCCAACAAGCTCTGAGTGAGTTCCCCTGAGTGATTTTGTCTTACCTGTTGCACATGGGATGACAAGGCTTTCGTTACTACTTTAAACTGTCATGTTTGCAATGGCCAAGCCTTATTGTAAACCAGCACACAACCAAAGTTAATTTAGTCAAAGAAGAGGATTACACTGATCCAGACAGGTCAGTTCAGCGTGATCATTCTCCTTTACAGGAAATCCCAAAGCACCTCGGTTTGGAAAGGTGGTTTAGTCCAGCTGCTTGTTAGACAGCTCCTTTTTCCTTCCATGTGCAGGATGCATGGTGTGCATGCGGGGAAGCGTAGTGTGTATATGCCAAGAGAGAAATGGAGCCTGGGAAGTAGGAACTTATGAAGTCCTGTTGCCTGGTAGCTTGTTGTTTAGCAAATGTTCAGTCTCCCAAGGAGTCATGTATGTACAAATACGGGTGCCAAGTGCCTTGTTAATGCAGAATTTAATGTACTGCAACGGTGGTGTCAGATAATTAGCTTGACAGACCAATAGATTTTCCAATAGAACTGATTGTATAGACCTTTTTTATATAATTATTATTATTATTAAAATTATTATTATTATTTAGATCAGGCATTGTAGCCTTTTGATGAAATTAAAATGAATCTGGAAATAAAGACTCAGAGTCTGTAGGCATGCTTGTAATTTTGGTCACCTTGTGTAAGAATTATCTCTGGCTCACTTCCCCTCATTGCTTCCCTGCTCACTGTAATTCAAATTTCTTTGAGAAAAATAAGCTGCTAGTGGTACATTAATGCTCATAATTTGATCAAGAAAGGCAGTGCAGTGTGGAAAATGAATTTTCACAAACAGTAGCCATTTCATATAACTTTGCATTATTTACAGTTGAAATTTTTCAAGTAACAAAACATCTCTTCTGACACTAATTTTAGTCACTCCTACTCAATTTACGACTCTTTTCTGAACAAAATTACTGTATAAAATATAGCAAACATACTTTTGATTCACACTCTGTCTGTGCTTCAAAGCATAAGGCAATCTAATTAAAATGTTTGTTGTAGCTGTTGAGGATCCATGGTGCTGTAGCTGGACTTGAGTGCCGCAGTCGAGATGATAGCCGTGAAGCTGTGGCCTCCGGAGAGGTGGCCTGGTGTCTGCTGCCTTCTCTTATGGGGTACATCTCAGGACCAAGCTCATCCTGGTCACATCGCAGATGAAAGCCACTTATAATAAAAAAACCCAACAAACCATAAACCAAGTATTCGGCCTGTAACGGAGTAGAGAGAGGATAAATGACCACAAGTGATGTTTATTCCCTGTTGTCTCATTAGCAGTTTGACTTTATCTACATGGCACGGGAAGAATGTTTTGCAATAGGCAAAGAGTGAGTTGCTTTCCTAGAGTCACATTTGTATTGCTTGTGTTGAGACCCCGTTGCTCGGCTGGAGGTGCGGGGTAGGTGTGGGTGCAGGTGAGCTGTAGGTACGGTGCCTTAGCAACTGGTTGTGTGACAGTGAGCTGGGGAGCTCTAGCCAGTTCAGGTGGTTAGTTCTGCATAAAATAGTTATCAGCTACCTCGAGTTTTAACTGGGTATTTAGATAAACAAAATATATTCTGTGGAACTTTTCGACCAGGTAGGTTTAAGGTACAAATGGAGTGTGGCAAGGAACTATAGAAAGAAATGTGGGCACATCACCATGTGGGCAGTGAAAATGCAGAGGTGTCTTCAGAGCCCCTCTTGGAGCTGCTGAGAGGAGTTGGGGCAGCACAGTAAAATGTCCCCTTAGTAGATCTGGCTTAAAGAAAAATAACCAGCAGATGCATTTATTTGAATTACATCTCCCAGGACAGCTTTAGCTCTGTTTTTCTTCCTAGTATTACTTCTGGCGTGAAGCGGGTTTTGAAAGCGTGCCTGTACCTTTGTGGTGACCTGCAGAGCAGTGCGGGAAGGTGGGCGGCTGCCCACGAGGGAGTGTGAGCCTCTGTCCGTGGGCAGGCTTTCTCTGCAGGTGGCGGGGACATTGCCTCGCTACATAAAGCAGAAAGTCTCTCTCAAACTTAGTCCTCTCCTTGCTTTGTCTCCTCATTTTTCTTTTTCCTATCTTTCTCCAAGATTGCACGTCATGTACTTTTTTCCCTGCTGCAGTCTAACGGGGTCGCAGACAGTTTAAAATGGATTGCCGCACCAATACAGAGGAATATGAGAGACAAGGGAGAACACTCTGATGGAAGGATGAAATGACATGTGGTTTGGCTACCAGTGCAGAGACAGCTTTGATTGAAGTGAAGCACAGGAAAGGCGTAAGAGCAATCACAGGGAACTATTACAGATCTCTGAGGGCAGAATGAAAAGGCAGACTAGGAAATGTTTATGCAGATGGAGGCAGCGGCTTTGTGGAAAGGCTAGAACACTAAGCACAGGGGATATGTTCAGCACTCCTTTGAGTCAAAATTGTAGTGTTCCCTGTAGGATTTTAGTGGGAACAATTTCAGAAAGGATTTTCGTGGACTGCATGAAAGCTTTAAGATGCTACTGGTACAGATGAGTTAGATGATGTGTTATTGCTCCATTAATAGAGAAAGAAAGTTGTTAGCAAGGGTGATAAGCCAGGCAAAAAACAACACAAATGGATTTTCTGCTGGGTACAAGTGGAGCAGTATCAGGGTATAACCACGGCAGCTGCTTTTGCTAGATACAGCTGCTTCATTAGTCTGCCCCATATGCAAATCCTTACATATTTGCAGTGCCTTTGGCAGGCTGGGGGAACCTGGAGTCCAAAGCATCCTCCTTTAGGTGAGCCCACAAGTCCTCTGGAGCAGCTGGACACTCATGTAACTCCATCTGTACAATTTACTTCTGCTCAGAGTCTGCCCCATTTACTACAAAATATCTGGTGAGCAATTTCTGAAGCGGTTAATATTGCAAGGGACAGTAGTTAGTGACCGCAGCAAGTCCATGAAGAAAAGAAAAGAAATAAATGCTAAAAGGTCTGAGGCATCAGGGTGTTCAGAAAGAATGTTTGTGAAAGAAATAAAGATGGATAGGAAATCAGGCTTGCTGAAACTTCTGCATATGTTTTCAATAATCCAGAATGAACTGTTATATTTGGCAGAGAGCCATGGAAATCAGAGGGTATAATCTTATAACTAGGAAATTAGGAACTATAAAATGCTTTAAGTACACAAGAGGGAATAAACATATGTAATAAATTACTGTTCAAACGAGGAGAACTAGCAAGACAGCTCTTAGGCAAAGGGTGAGAATGAGAATAAAAGTGGAAACTAACTGAATCTTTCTATTTCCTGCAGAATTTTCCAAACCACGCTTTCTTGGATATTTAGAAAACTATTGAAAACAAGAAAATATTTGTCAATGGCTTGAATAGCGTAAAATATCGCTCTCATGATCTCTTTCCCTGCAGTTCCTATTGGGCCAATGCAAAGGATTTTGAATTTACAGAGATGTATAGATAGAGCGTATATTTACCATCTCACCATATTTAACTGAGGTGAGACATAACATCACTTCAGTGCAGATGGTAGGGTTACATGGCTGTCTTTTAAGGCAGAGGATGCCGTGTCCTAGGAAAGTCTTATTTCTTGTACAAGCATGGATAGTAAGTAAATATTTTCAGGAAATTAGTTTGAAATGCATACTTTAGTCTGATGGAGAATAGAAGTTGAGGGAATTTTGTGTGATGCCAATATTTTGGGGTTTCATGTTTCAGGTACTTCCTTGATCAACTCCTTTTGTCACGGCTAGTGGTGGAAAGCAGAAGAAAAGCTGAGTTCTGGCAAGTCAGACTCAAGTGTGTCATCGGGTTAATTCCACAGAAATATCCACTTATTTGCAGAGAACAAGATAAAATCAGTGTGTAAAATGGGAAACTGAGATGCCTGGGGATGTCTGCTAATGCTAGCCCTGGATGAATTAAGCTGGAGTACAGGCTTTAGGTCTCTGCCTTCCATCTTTCATCCATACTCTTCAGTTAGCTGTTTCTATCTGTGTGACAGAGGTCAAACAGATAAAAATCTGCCATTTTGGGGGAGAAACCCATCAGAATAATATTATCGACCACTATTTGACTAAGGCAGTATGAAATTCTCAAGTCAAAACAGAACATTATTTTAAAATTAAAATTGGCAGAACAACCTAGGATGATTACAATATTGTGATTGTCTTTATTTCTAGTGGGAGGCATTCCTAAAATTTGTGTTAGCTTTTATACTAAGCCTCAAGTTAGATTTGGAATGAGATGGTAAAGATACTGGATGCAAACTTTTCTGAAACAAGGCTATTTCTATCTCTTCTTCATAATTGAAGGCAGGGAAAATAATCTTCATTACTTCTTTTTTTTTTTTTTTTTTTTTTTTTGAGAGAGAGAGAGGTTTGCACTATTTCCACCTGTTTCATTTTACAGTTTCTGGTCTAGTGGCTTCTCTCAGTTCCCCACTTCAAGCGGCACTTTCCCTTTCTGTGATGCATGTGAGAGTTGAAGCAATGTTTTAGAATAAAAATGTGTAAGTGCATTGCACTGATTTCAGTGTGTATCTTGGTGAACAATGTTTCTTGTGAGATGTAGCCTGTGTGATCAGGTTTTATATCTAAATAAAGGCAAAGAAGAAGAAAATTTGAGTTCATTTTAACTCTTTATGTGCTGTTAAGCATCTGATTAAATGCTTGCCTAAATCAGGGTTATAACATCCAAATATGTTGGACATCCTTCTATCTAATATATGGTTGTAGCTTAAATAGATATATTTACTAGATACAATCATTTTTTTTAAGTAGAGGCTAAGTTCTGTAAAAGCATATGATAATCATTATCACAAATATAAATACCCATTTCAGTGATAAACAAGATGCACTTCTTAAATATTGTCCAATACTGGGAATTCCAAAAGTGTCTTATAATTATGAAATTAATAATGAAGCTGCTGTTAAGTTGTCTTGAAGTTGCACCTTGGAAGCCTGTCCTCTGGTTTTGATGCCATGCTGTGTGTTACACCCAGCAGCTTCAACTAAACATTTCGTAGTGTTTAATTACCTACTTCAAATTATATAGAGAGTAGGAGAGAGGAAATAAGACAATAAATCAGTCAGAGATGATTGGTGTCCTACAGAAGAGAACTTTACTGTGGGGGCTTTAACAGGATGGAGTAAGCAGTTAAAGAATGACTTACTGGCTAGAAAAGCAGACTCCATTTTTTTTGACTAATGGCCCATGGTCCGCCTTCATAATTTCTCACCAGCTTGGTCATAGTCATGTGAAATTGAGAAGTTCGTGAATGGTGTTGTTAATACAGACTGCAAACTCACAAAGAACTATTTAGTCTGGTGTCATGAGCTGGGATCACGGTCTGGTCTTTTCTATTTCTTGTTAGTAATTCAGGCTACAAGCTGAAGAACTGGTTTTATTTAAATTGAAAATAAAATTGAAAGTGCACTGAAGACCTAAGTTTGGAGCACAAGATGATTGTAGAACTTTACTGAGGTGTTTACTTTTATAGTAATAATGATATAGCAGGGAATCATATCTATTCATGGTTTTATCTAAATGTATGCATCATTAGACTGTTAAAAACTACCTAAACACAAATAGTCCATACTATTTTAACAATATAACATTTCTTTAAAGCTGTGAAAATATACCTTAACAAAATTTATCCCAATGGTTGATTTTTTTCTGCATTTTTTTTATAACTTTTTATATAACAACTTATATTATTTATAGTATTTTTATGGTTTTTATATTTTTTTACTAGACTAAAAAGAAAATCTATCAAAGTACCCAGTTTAGCAGAACATATTTTGCATTTGCACATGCATCTTTTTGCTTTAGAAGGTTATTCTATGCAACTTCTATCCAGACTTCAAAAGGTATGCTGTGTGACCTCTCTGATCCATTACAGTATAACTCAATCAGTGAATAACGGCTAGGAAGTATTAGCACATATCTGTTTCAATCCATTTAGACATTAAAAAATGACATGAACACTGAATACTGTACACATTTAAAAGAATGGAAATCTCCTGGCATAGGTGCCTTAGACAAAAGACAGGTTAAGCTTCTCCAGTAATGTAATCACTATGAATTATTTGCCTCATCCTGTTCATTGTACAATGTTTCTGATGGAATTTTCTGTTGCATAAGACATCCTCCCTCTTTCTTTATATATTATGGCAGTTAGCTTACATCTCTTGGGAGAAATAAAAATTGATATTTGTTTATATTCTGACTTCTAAACAGGCGGAAAGAAGCTGCCTAAACCAGATATGCTGTCTTTGATGAATTGAAATGTAAGTAGAAGTACAGAAAATGCTGGTTTAGCTTAGCTCAATTCAGTGGCTCGTACTGTTGTACTCCAGTGGCAACAACAGGGGAATGGTGTGTCAGAATCCTGCTTGAAAGGTTTATGTATAAAAAAATTATGATTTTAAAAAACTTGAGACCTCCCCAAAGAGACAAGGAATATTCTACAGATACAACAATTGAAAATGGGGCAAGACAGGAACTTGAAAAAACTGCAGAAAATGAAGGATGGGATAGTGAAATTTTGCTATAAAAGAGGTGAGGCAGAACATGCCTGCTGGGTTATAATATTCCAGCCAAAGCTCAGACCTCCCCTTATGGTCAGAAGTATAATCGCTACCGTATGTCAGAAGAGTTTCAGCAAAAAACGGTCACAGAAGTGCGAATGCATAGTAGAGGCATCACATAGCACCAAGAGAGGAAATCAAAATAGATGTTCATAGTCCCAAGGCATGAACACTGTCTTGAAACTTTTGATCGATTGCGTTCTGTGGTGCTCATCACAGCTCAGTTTCAGAAGGAGCCAAACGTGTCTATTCTGATTGAATTCATGAATTACATTTGAGCTGAGAAAGAGGGAGAAAAATCAGACTTTATAGGGCAATCGGCAGAACAAAATCTAATATCCTTCACTACAGTTTTAAACCAGTGCCTAGTCCAAGAAATAATTCTTAGCTACTGTGCATTGATAAAATTAAGCAGTAGTTCAAGCAGAAAATACCAGCTCATCTTGATTGCAGGAAGTGGTGACAAAGGCATGGATCAGCCTAATCAGCACCTACAGCCCTGAAATATTTTTTCCCTGGACATTTATTTAACCCCTTACTCCTAGGCAGAAATGACTCGGAGATCCCAGGGCTGCAGCAGTGGTATGTGCTATTCTGTTCACAGCGTCTGTCTCCTGTAGTAACCTGGCAGCTGCTCCCCTAGTTCTCCACACCACCCTCCCTACGGCTTCTCTCTTTATTCCTCCCCATCTCTGGCAGCCAACACAGTGCGCTCACGCTGTGCACATCTGGCGTGGAGCAGCATCCCCTCCCCTCATCCGGCTGGCACAGCTGCTGCTTCTAAATGGGAGCTGGCCAGGCAACTGCTCCTAATGATTCCCCTGACAGCTCTTTTCCACTTACTGATCCAGCTTTCCTATTCACCACCTGCTTGATTTCCCTTCCCCAAACACCCTGGCTGCTCAAACCCACACTCTGCATCCTCTGCTCCCAGCAGCCTGCACACTAAAGCCGTGCTAATGCTGTTCTCCCTGGGCTGATTCCCTACACCTCCAGCTCACCGGTTCCTGCTATTATCGTCCTTGGATTTAAAATAGCAAACCAATGAATGGAAGATTAGTTCTCTTGCTCCCTGTTTTGCCATGTTCTGACTCAGATGATATGTCTACAGGTTAATACCAGAAATAGGACAAAGCAATGCTGAGGTTCTGAGTTACAAAATAAAGCTTGGAAATTGGGGTCTTGAGCTGACTATTGGGCAACTACTATCTCTCTTATCCTGTGAAAAATATCATTCTAGTATTTGTGCCTCTGTGTTGCGGTGGGGGCCATCCCATAGGTGCAGTCAGTCTTCTTATGGTTCGTTTGTGTAGCAACGACTTTGGGCAGTAAAACTATGAAACACTGAATCAACCACCTTACCACTTTCTGAGACTTAAATCTGATGCAGACTTTGTTTTGGAAATGCATCTCCATTTACTGTTTTACCACAGAGCATGGCTAGTCAGGAATTTTATGATAATTGCTCTCCTGTTTGGTAGGAACTGCTTTCCTTTCTGTTTTCTGTTTTGGGAGGAAGCATATTGTATTCCATAACTGAGCTTTTTTTTCTCAAAACCAGAGAAACCCAAGACCCCAGAAATACCTGGAGCCTGGAAAATTCAGCCAGGATATGGGGATGCCCATGTTCAGTGCTAAGTTCTGAGTCGGGCTAGGGAATCAAACATCAGTATCTCATATTCTACATAAGTCCATCACTCCAGACTAAAAACTTAGGCCTACCCTCCGTATCTTATCTTTTGCACTTTGAAGTATTAAAGAAAAGAATTACTGTGCCAGACCACGAATGTGATTATTTCATCTGTGTTAGGACAGTTCCCTTGGATGCAGGACAGCAAGATCTAATTCTTGAATCTGAATCAGGTCAAATCTAAATATGTCTTCAGCTCCCATACCCCAGGCTAACTCCCTGGTTGCTAGATGACCACTAGCACAGCATTTGCTATCCCTGGGTTTTTCCAAAATGCTGGGATGAGCACAGGTCCTTCCAGTAGAGATAAGGAACATTTTGGAAATCTAAAAAAAAAAAAGTTTGGAAAAATATTTCCCTCCTAACACTACTGCATATGTTTCTCCTGCCTGTGCTTTTAGGGTATGCATTCCAAGCCTTGAATGGTCAATAACATTTTATATGCATTGGTGAACTGAAATGATTAAAAGTCATTTATATACCTAGAATATAACAGACTGTAACTTTATAACCTTTTAAAGGCATATGAGGCAGTGCAGTAGGAACTCCAGCACTGTTGAAGGGGTCAGTCCCTGGTTCAGAAGCCATTACAGAGGATGAAGTGGGGACACAGGCATTCTGGCAGGAGCGAGTAAAAAGAATAGGGACTACTCTGTGGAAAAATACAAAGAGCAGGAGGACCAGGATGATTTTCTTCAAAGCAGCCTTTGTTGATGCCATCAAATGTGACTCAAATGAGTAGACCTAATTCTAACATCTCCTGCTTTTCAGTTCCACTGACTTCCTGTCATTTTTGTGAAATGAGTTTCTTAGCAGGGAATGTTTCAATTTTCTTTCCCTCATTCCCACCAGTCTAATGATTCTTTACCATCTTAATAAGTACAATGAATGTGCTCCATTAATGGACAGGGGCATTAGAGAATAATGTCATTTCTGAAAACTCTTAATACATTTCACAATTAAGAAGGCATTGATTCAAGGTCTTTTTCAAATAGGAAAAACCTAAGTCATTTCCCTACCGACATTTACCGCCCCATGATGAGTGGGTATGCTAGTAAGAAAGTTTCTTTGATTTTTTTCACATGTTGATTCATTTGGTTGAATCAGCTTTGCCTGATCCCAGAACCTGGCTGAGATACTCTTCTGCAAATAGCAAAGGGCTATTTGTATCAGGATTTTATTCCAAATTTTGAATTCCAACTCTCAGAAATAGAGAAAAAATGTAAATGCAAATGATTGTGGTTTCAGATATGTGAAACTTAAATCTAGTACTATCAAGTTTTTGAAGCAGTAATTATTCTGTGTCACAAACTCGTGATGTACTCTTTGTTCCATAGTTCCTCTTCCATTTTATTCTAATAAGTGTTTGCGTCCAGTGCTCAGCTCTGCTTAAGGTATGAATCTGAAAACATCCATTCAACCAAGCATTGCCCCTTTGACAGCGAAGGGCATGTTTATCCAGTCAAGTGCAGACAGTCATGGCATAGTGAACTGGTGAGACATGAACTAGATGTAGTGTTAAATTCATGTAGACACATCAGCATGTGATTTTGCATTGCTTTGGAAGACCTTCCTTTCAGGTCTTTCAGGACTTCATGCTCAGGTAACTCAACTCAAAGCATGAATGGAGGTGTCCGCATGTAACTGTGAAGACACATTCGAATTGCTTTGCTGAAGTGACAACTTGTAATAGTCCCACTGAAGCCAATCTGCATGGACTTGTGTGCAAAGCAAATAAGGATTTTCATATGTGTGTGTCCTGGTTTCTGTTGGGATAGAGTTAATTGTCTTCCTAGTAGCTGGTATGGTGCTATGTTTTGAGTTCAGTATGTGAAGAATGTTGATAACACACTGATGTTTTCAGCTGTTGCTCAGTAGGGTTTAGACGAAAGTCAAGGATTTTTCAGCTTCTCATGCCCAGACAGTGAGAAAGCTGGGGGGGGCACAAGAAGTTGGCACAGGACACAGCCAGGGCACCTGACCCAAACTGGCCAACAGGGTATTCCATACCATGGGACGTCCCATCTGGTATAGGAACTGGGAAGTTGGGGGGGGAGGGGAGGGGGAATCGCCGCTCGGGGACTAGCGGGGTGTCAATCGGCAAGTGGTGAGCAATTGCCCTGTGCATCATTTGTACATTCCAATCCTTTTATTATTGCTGTTGTCATTTTATTAGTGTTATCATTATCATTAGTAGTTTCTTCTTTTCTATTAAACCATTCTTATCTCAACCCACGGGTTTTACTTCTTTTCCTGATTTTCTCCCCCATCCCACTGGGGGGGGCGGGGAGTGAGTGAGCGGCTGCATGGTGCTTAGTTGCTGACTGGGGTTAAACCACCACAGTGTGGTATTGGAGTCTAAAGTTTCAGGTTCCTTTTTTTAGGAACTAATTCATTCTTGCTGGAATGCAGAACTACTGGTTAACTATGTATTATGCTTCTTTCTTTTTCATTGAAAGCAAACTTTGTGTCTACATTAGGATTAGCATTAGTGCTTCTGAAGGGAATATCCTGATTATCTCCTATTGACTGCACTTTGCTTTCTGTTGTGGAGCACTCTCAGAATACATGAACTAGGTTTCCTTCAAATGAAAATAAACCATGAGCATTTGCTCCATGAGACCAGACTAGTTCAAAGTAGGACCCTCCATGTGGTATAGACTGGATGTTTTGCTCAATAGACCTGCTTCTGCTACACAGCATTGTTTGCTGTATTGCTTCTATTGCACACACAACCTTATTTGTGCTAGTAATGAGTTTGAATGGACAAGATGATAATTTTTTTTTTTAAGTATTCCTCATTACAAGGAAAAGAAATCATTTATTTCCAATCTCAACCAATACTGCTGCATGGGATTTTTAGACTATTTGATATATCCAAGTAGCATTGCTTTGTTATTTTACTTGTGTCCCTGCCAGCTGCAGCATATGTTTATTCTTGGACAATATTGCATGGGCTGGAAACTTATCAGGTACCTAAGGGCTGCCTTTGACTTAAGTAAATTTGTCATCATTCATACCCTTTAATGTGGTCATTCATTGTATGCATGAGCTATAATCACAGCAGGCTAAATCCTCTTTTATAAAATTATACAAAATATAATTCCTGCAAATTTTATACATTCTGTACAGTCATGGGCTAATTCAGAGCACTTGTTCTCCAAGGTATGGTGTAGTGATAGTAGTCTCCATGAAGGACCATCTTTCCCTCTCTCTTACTACGGCTAGTACTACAGCATAGGTTAACAGTTTAATTAATCTCTCATTATTTCTTGTCATGGTTGAGGCATCTTGAGAGGACTGATAGCATCAGGAAGATAGATAACTTATGATTTATGTGACGAGAAAGACCAACATTTATTAATGTGGAACATCACTCACAGCAACAGACCATTTCACTCTGTGAACAGTTAAAATAAAACCCAGCCATCTGGAATACTCTTGGCCAACCTCCTTTAAATCCATTAGCAAGACAAGTCCAGTGCTGGTGGTTTTCCCCATTCCCTTTCCATATATTTTAGGTTGATGATATGCAGTGGGCTAGAATACATTGTGTATACCTGCACTTCATTTGTTCTGTGATTATGTAAAATGAGAAGGTAACAAGACATTCCTGGTTTTCTTTTTCATGGTTAGTAGGGATTAAATTTGTTATTTACTAAGACTTCTAGAGAGTTAAATTAATGACTCATTACACATGAAAACTGGAGCTTTCTTGCCAAAAGCTAACAACAATAACTGCTTCATCTGAGTATGGGTGTCTCTCAGAAGATTTTTAAGTTCTGAAGAATGGTCTTATGAAAGCAGTAAAAAATATATTCTCTAAACAGAAAAGCATTGGGTTTAGGTGGCTAATTAATATAGTTTAGGAAACAATGGGCATTTCTCAAAGGAATATATTTGCAAAGAATCGATTGATTTAATAAAGCAAGTTTTATTTTCCTATATCAGAATTTGTTGTGGCTTCTGCTTAGATCTGTCCTACTTTTTTTTGGTTAGTGCCACTCTCAGGTTTTAGTATTCTGCCCATGGCTTTGTCTTTGGGAGTGGGGTCCTTCTGAGTGTCTAGACACATCTAGACATTATTGCCATTATCCTGGCAGTATTACTGTTGGGTAATTAGGAAAGTGTTGTGATCCCCATGTAAAGTGTCTAATGTTGAGATACAGTGTGGTGAAATGATATGCTCAACATTACAGAAGGACATAGTACCAAGAGCTCAGAAAAAAACCAGAGGGTTTTTTGAGTTCAGGTTTAAAATGTCATCAGTAGGACCAATACTTTTTCCCTCTTGGCTGATATCTCTGGTTTCTGGATTCTTTCTGCTTCCCTCTCTATCTCCTGTTATGTAATTTCTGGTCTATAATACCCTCCTTTTAAACTCCCATCATTGGTTTTTCCTCTGATTTCCTACTGATTTCATCTACTGAGAGGGAGAGAAATAAAGAAAAGTATATCTTGACTTTTTCAACTTGTTATACCCTATCCCAGCCATGCTTGTTCCTAAGATTTTGGATCTTTTTGCACAGAAAAAAGATTGGAATATGAAATATTCATTCATGTGAACATGTGCAAAGGTCCTTTAACAGATGTGAAAGCCTCTTCCAGATGAACAGTTTATTCTGCAATACACCACGTGGCACTGCATACTGTTGAAACAGATGTGCTATCAACATAGTTTAGTGCTCCAATGATTTATTATCTGGGGTTCTCCCACAGAAAGTCGCTTCCTATCAAAATGTAATATAAGAGCAGAAGTGTTCAAAATCCTCCTCTACAATGCCTGTTAAGTTCAATGACAAACCTGCTTAAAGGAGGAAGCAGATACCCTGTCAAGATATCATTGGTAAACTTGATTTTTACAGATTGTAAGTATGTAAATGAACATACTCCCAGGAAGTCCCAAGAAGTGCTCAACCCCTGTTAGAGAACTATCAAAGCAGTGTTTTTATGATTTGAGCACTTATGGTGTGATAGTGAGATCTCTTATGTCCCACTAAAATGTGAGTTGAATGAATTTGCCTCAGGTTATTCAAGGGTCCTGTAAAATAGCTCAGACCTTCTAGCTAAGTTTCATCCTCTTTACACCTCATGTTCAAACCTTGCTCTGCCTGTATATGAAAAGACATTGATTCTCTGAATGCTGTAAATAAATATTGTGTTCCATAAATTTTGACATTAATGTATTCCACTCTCTTTACCTAGCTAGGCTTTTGTTCTCAGAGTGCAGAATGCTGATACTTTGTGATCTGTTTGCCTGCTGACCACACAGAAAAGAAGGAATATTTTGATTTCCTTGAGTCTGTCCTTTCTGGTTGTCACAGCAAAGTACTGGATTTGCAGTGATATTCTTGGATTCACTCTTCAGAGTGAATCCAATCTCTGTTTCGAAGGTTAATACAGCAAATCCCATTGTGCTGTTCTGGGACTGAAAAAGGAAGATCTTCCTGTGTCAGAAATCATTGTTTCTTGATGTGTTTCGAAGTGCCTCCTGCAAGGTGTAGACCTTTGATTGGAGTGTCTTGGTTTTTATAATAAACATTAATGTCAGAGGTGTAGTCTTGAAAATTTGTTTAATTTGTGTGTCTTCCAACTAATAACATGTGGTGTACATGTAGTTCATTTGCTATGTGTGTGGGAAGCTATTTTATATGGTAACTTTTTTGCGCTTGTTATAAATAAGTTCATCATTTTCTGTAATGTAGTGAAGACCGTTGGGGTAAGTCACCATGAAACCTCATCTTTGGGATCAGCCTTTGTTGAATTCCCACACATGAGAAATATCCTGTGAAATCCAATAATTCATGCAGGAGATCTCAAATCCCAAATGAATCTCAAGAGCTTGGATGTAACTTTCACTGAGGAGTTTGCACTCGCTTATGCAAAGATGGCACATCACATTGCTACACTGACAAGTAAACCCCGGACCAACCAGAGTCAATTGAAGCTCCTTGGTGTCCAAGTTTTATGTTCGCAGCATACAAGCCTACACAATTAACCTGTGGACAAGGACATGCCCTTTGGCTACGTTGATAAGTATTTATTTGGTCTCACTAAGCCTAGTTGGTCCCTGGTGGAGTTAGTCAAAGTGCTTTCCCTTCTACTAGACAGGTATGTAGCAATCCATTTCCTTTTCCCCTTTCCTCAAGCTGATACAGGCTTTATTTCTGGGGGGGGGGAGATGCACTGAATCCTTTGTCTCTTTTTATGTGTATTAATATATTCAGCATTAGCTCAGTTTTCTAGACATTTTTCTATGTTCACTGTTTCCGTGAAGTTACATGAAGTCACTGGTTCCACTGAAGTTACATTCTCCTTCAGTAGGAACAACAAAGCTGAAATTGCTTTTATTCTGATTTTTATGAGCGAGGACTTCTGGAAGACACGGGGACAGGACTGTGACTTCTTTGTCCTTCCTGGTGCTAAAGTGCTGCTGCTTTTCCCACAGATAGTTCAAATGTGTCAGCAGATAAAAAGCCTTTTCTTGGTGAGATCTGTGAGACAGCAGACATCTGACTTGAGGCAGCCCATTGCAAATGCCAGCAAGGGAGCAACAAGCCTGTAGAAAAGACATGCACACAAAAAGGAAATGTGAGAGAGAGAAAGAGCACATTAAGTGACTTTTGGAGAGATACTGACTGGTGACTGTTGGTGACTCTTACTGCCAGGGTTATGTTAAATGGTGTAAACATTGCAAGAAAGATTCTTTTAATATCTAAACCAATTTTTCATAGATGCCAGGTCTGATATTCATGACTTTGGGGGATTGGCAGTATTAAGAGTATGAGTATAAATTGACATTACAGAGAAGTATCTGCTTGTTCATCTTCTGTGGATGATTTTTTGTAGATCATAGAATCATAGAATGCTTTGGGTTGGAAGGGACCTTAAAGATCATCTGGTTCCAACCCCCCTGCCATGGGCAAGGACAAGTTCCACTAGACCAGGTTGCTCAAGATACAGATTATGAACAAAGTTGGACTGCTTGTATTAAAATTTAAGAAAACTCACAGCAGGATCAGAGATGCTTTGACCCCTATTCTCTCTATGTAGTTTTATAAAGCACCCTTACTTTTTTTATTATTTTATTCAGATTCCTATAAAAAGCCTGCTCTGCTCTTACTTTTCTGCCCTTGACATCATTAAGAACTTCACAAAGGGTGTTCCTGTGATGAACGGTGATTTTTCCTTCTTTCTCCAAGTGAAACTGCCAGTTCTGAAAGCAAACTCTGTTTGGAGTCTTCCATTGCTCTTGAAATAAAGACCTGTCCTCCTTTAAACCTGCCCTTACACATCTCCATTCTGGCCAGTAGGAAAGATCCTGCTCCTTTGCTGGTTTCACTGAGAATATATGTAGTACCAACTTCCGTCCAATATTTTGACCCAACCCTTATGAATCTCTTAGGTCAGCCACTTGTTCCCAAACAACCTTTTCGACACTAGTTGTCTAAAGAGAAGAGAAAGCATGGAAGAAAGACTGGTTCCTTCTCTCTGCTAACTTGAACTGCACTAAGTATGACCAGTCCCACCTGATTTTTCTGATATTGTCCCAGTCAAACACATTTGGCAGCTTCACACGTAGGGCTGTCTTCACACCTGTTGCAGTCTACTGTGACATCTGCCCTCATGAGGCTTGGACATTTATACTGGTGTTTAAGGATGCCAGACCTTGGCTCCCAGCTGTGGTCAATGGAGGGAAGTAGTCACAACAGCTTAGATTAGGCAACCCCCAAAAGAATTTGTATGTGTATGTCTTTTGATCAGCTAATTTTGATCTGTAATACAAGGATACTGTCTGACATAAGCAAACTTATGCTTATCAGCAAGTCTGATATGTGTGTGTAATGTATTCTGATGATTTATGAAGAATTGCCTTAGACTATTTTCTGTGCTGTTGTGTAACACTTTGTGGAATAAGCATATGGCAGAATTTTGTCTTTTGAGGATTTTATGGAAAACATCAAACAGACTAAACATTGCAATTTTGTGGTAAAGTCCTGAATGTGGCTCTTAATAACAGTTCTGTCAGCTGTAAAGAAAGTACCTTACACTTACTAGTAAATATGCATTTAATAAACAAAAAACAAATAATTGCAAACAGTATTTAGAATATGCTAAATCACTTTAAACAAAGGCTATTAGTAAGTCAAATGTTGTGCCTTCTATTCCAATATGTTGCTGTTGCCACATTCTGTTTCATTTAAATATGCATATTTTGGTATGCTAGTATTCACATAAACACATTATCCTCTAATCATCTTTCAGAGATAATTATTCAGTACCTATTTTGATTATAATAAACAGCATGAATCACTTCATGGTTTTAGAGCTGAATATAATACAGGCACCTTAGTCTCTTTTCAGATTTTCCAACTTTCTTTCAGTAAAACTCTAAGCATTTTGAAAGTGGAATTTTAGTTCATTCATTGACCTGTGCTGTTGACTTTCTTCTAGTGAAATAGAAGCCAACAGAGATATTGAAGTGAACAAATAAAATATCCGTATCTTCTCTATGCTTTGCACATCGTAAGAGTCACTTTTCCCTATTATCAAACAGGGATGGTGAAATCCCTGTATTAGTACACCATGATGAACTTTCACCTTATTATACCAAATCACTGCTTAATGGACACTAATTTAAAAGGCTAACTGTTAGTTAAATGTTTTTTCTCAACACCTTTTAGCCTATGGGAGGGAAAATGTTCCACTTCCATAGGGATACCCTAATGTCATCTATATATTAGATCAACTGAGGCATTCCCTAATACACAATATCTGAAAAAACACCCACCTCAATTCAAAGAGGTCCAGAGAGTGGAACCCATCTCTCAAAGGGCCTGAGCCTGTTGGTGCTTTAGCTCACAGACCTAGCTGTGACCCGTGTTACTGCCATCCTTCCCTCCACACCCGTGTTTGGTGCTGGTTGTCTCAGTTCAGAGACAGCAGTGTTTTGGGTATGGTCAAGAAAGGAACTGAATTTTGTAACCACAACTTCCTGCAAGGTCAGCCGGCTGAGCTGCCTTGCCTTTCTCCACACAGCTGCTGAGACACAAGAGTTGGATCTTTCCCTTTCTCCAGGCTTTGCAAGGAGGTTTATGATCTCTGGAAGGAAGAGCCGGGTTTTTTGCAGGTTTGTCTTCCAGCTACTTGACTCTAGTGTAGGCTTTGATGGAACCTCTGGCTGGTGTTTTATGAAATGAGACTCCTTGTTGTAGCCTTTTCCTGCTTAAGAAGATGTCTCTTTTACCTTATTTTCTTGAAATACTATCTCTGAGACCTCTGGTCCTGTCTCAAATTTCAACATGCAGTTGAAATAGGCCATGCAAGGAAAGGGGGAGCAGAGATGGGGGACAGACACAGAAACATGCTTGCGCATAAGGTGGTTACACACATTTCCTTAGTAAATCACATTAAAAATTAGATGCTGAAGTATAAAGTGTAGGGTTTATCTAAGCAAAGTGTTACAGATATGCTAGTCTTATGACACTGTCTGTTTGTGATATCTTCTAGTGTAGACACCTAGTTAATTTTTTAAGATTTAAAAATACTTTTAATTTTATTTGGAACAGCTTTTTTAGCTCTGATTCACCAATGTGCATATATATATATAGTTTTTATCTGTGTTCTTGGAATAGACTTGAACATAGCATATAGCTTTGTTTGCATGCGAGAGAGGCATGCTTGGCAAGACAAAGCAGGTCGTGTGAATAGCAAGAATGGCTGCTGGTCTTCTCCATCAGAATGATTCCTAATAGTTTTCTGCCTATGTGTGTGCATTGGATGTTTATCTTACTAGAATAGTAATAGCAATTCTTAACTCAGAGTACCTTACTCAAGTGTTTAAGCTGGTTTCAGAAATAATTTTCTTGTCAGACTCATCACTGTAAACCTCTCTGATACGTCTGTACTGCCATACATTGATTTCTATAAATTGTGTCCCATTCATGGTGAAAATAACCCAAATGGAGAGGCCTTAGCAATAAGCCTCGCTTAAGATGCTAAAGGGTAACTGAAATGCCATGCAGGTGCTCCCACAATTTGTCTGCATGGAAATTCAGTCAGCGGCGAGGCCAGCGGAGGCAACGGTAAGCGGGCGGCTGAGCGCTAGACGGAGGCGGACCGGGAGGTTCCCGCAGCCGGGGAGCCCCGGCGAAGAGCGGACGGACCTGGCCGGAGCCAGCGGCTCTCGCGAGAGAGGCTGACACGGCGTGGGCCTTGCCAGGGGCAACCATGGGAGATTTGAACGGCCCTGAGGGGAGCCGGCCACCAGGAACGTGGCGAACAGGGCATGGCATGGCAGTTTGCGCGGGCGGTTTGCGCAGGCAGGGCGTGCAGGCAGTTTGCGCGGGCAGGGCGCAGCCCCCCTCTTCCTCTTCCCAGCTGGAGAAGGCCACTCAAGCGGTGGGCGTCGGCCCGGAGGGAGACCCAGGTATGGTTGCCACTCGGGTGAAATCCATTGTCCGGAAAAATGTGGCAACGCAGACAGAGCTCCCCTGTAAACGTGCAGCTGTCCAGGTCTCTGGCTGCAGGGAGTGCCTGAGTCTATCACTGATGACGGAGGGCAGCGGGGACACCTCTTGTGTGAGGTGTGACCAGGTGAATGATCTGCTCAGCCTGGTGGCTGAGCTGAAGGAGGAAGTGGAAAGGTTGAGGAGTATCAGGGACTGTGAGAGGGACAGAGATTGGTGGGCCCACACCTACCATCCCTGAGGCAGAGGCAGCAGATGGAGGCTCCGCAAGAATCAGAGGTTCCCCTGCCCTCCTGCCACCAGGCAGGAGGGGACCTAAGAGATGGAGGGCAGCAGATACAGGTCCCTGCTCAGGGAGGCAGGTGAATCCGCTCCCGGTCTCCCTCACCTTCCCAGTTGCCCCTTCACAACAGGTGTGGGGCTCTGGAACTTGAGGACCAGGTCAGTGAAGATCAGGGTATAGATGAAGCCCTATCTAGGGAGGTGCCTAGGCCCAGTCGGGCAGCCCCACACATTTTCACATCCTCTGAAAAAAGAAAAAGGAGGGTAATTGTTGTAGGTGACTCCCTTCTGAGGGGAACAGAGGACCCAATATGCAGACCTGACCCATCCCACAGGGAAGTCTGCTGCCTCCCTGGGGCCCGGGTAAAAGACATTACCAGGAAACTCCCTGGTCTTGTTCAGACCCCTGATTATTACCCGTTGCTGGTTGTGCAGGTTGGCAGCAATGAGATTGCAGAGAGAAATCCAAAGGCAATCGAAAGGGACTTCAGGGCACTGCAATGATTAGTGGAAGGATTGGGAGCACAGATAGTGTTTTCCTCAATCCCTTCAGTGGCAGGGAAATACACTGAAAGGAACAGGAAAACACACCTGGTTAATATGTGGCTCAGAGGCTGGTGCCGTCGGTGGAATTTTGGGTTTTTTGATCATGGGGAGATTTACACGGCACTGGGCCTGCTAGTGACAGATGGTATCCAGCTATCTCAAAGGGGTAAAAGAATCCTCGCTCGTGAGATGGTGGGGCTCATAGAAAGGGCTTTAAACTAGGTTTGAAGTGGGTAAGGGATAAAACTAAGTGCACCAGAGATGAGCCTGGGGGAAGCATGCTGATGTTTGGGGTGGATTCGGTAGGCCAGCTCAAATGCATCTATGCCAACGCACGCAGCATGGGCAATAAACAGGAGGAGCTGCAAGCCATTGTGCAGCAGGATAGATATGACTTAGTCGCCATCATGGGAACATGGTGGGATGAATTCCATGACTGGAGTGCTGCAGTGGATGGCTATAAGCTCTTCAGAAGGGATAGGCAAGGTAGAAGAGGTGGTGGGGTGGCTCTCTGTGTTAGGGAATGTTTTGACTGTACAGAGCTACACAATTCTGATGACAAGGTGGAGTGTTTATGGGTGAGGATGAGAGGGAAGGCCGATAAGGCAGATATTGTGCTGGGAGTCCGTTATAAACCACCCGTCCAGGTTGAAGAGATGGATGAATCATTCTACAAGTGGCTGGCAGTAGTCTCAGAATCGTGTGCCCTTGTCCTCATGGGGGACTTTAACTTCCCAGACAACTGCTGGAAATACAACACAGCAGTGAGTAAACAATCTAGGAGGTTCCTGGAGTGCGTGAAAGATAACTTCCTGACACAGCTGGTGGGTGAGCCAGCCAGGGGAGGAGCCTTGCTAGATCTATTGTTTACGAACAGGGAAGGACTGGTAGGAGGTGTGATGGTCAGAGGCCGTCTTGGGCTTAGTGACCATGAAATGATAGAATTCTCAGTTCTTGGTGAGGCAAGGAAGGAGGTCAGCAAAACCACCACTATGGACTTCCGGACGGCAAACTTTGGCCTCTTTGAGGCACTGGTTGAGAGAGTTCCTTGGGAGACGGTCCTGAAGGGCAAAGGCATCCAGGAGGGATGGACATTCTTTAAGAAGGAAATCTTAATGGCTCAGGACCAGCCTATTCCCATGTGCTGCAAGTCAAACCGCTGAGGAAAACGACCGACCTGGCTGAACGGGGAGCTTTTGCTAGGAGTCAAGAAAAAAAGGAGAGGTTATCATGTTTGAAAGAAAGGGCGGACAACTCAGGAAGAGTACAGGGATCTTGTTAGGTCATGCAGAGAGGAAATTAGAAAGACAAAAGCTCAGCTAGAACTCAATCTGGCCACTGTTGTAAGGGACAACAAAAAATGTTTTTACAAATATGTTAACAATAAAAAGAGAGCCAAGGAGAATATCTATCCTTTAATGGATACAGAAGGGAACATTGCCACCAGAGATGAGGAAAAGGCCGAGGTACTTAATGCCTTCTTTGCCTCAGTCTTTAATAGTGAGACCAGTTATCCTCAGGGTACTCCACCCCCTGAGCTGGAAGGTGAGGACGGAGAGCAGATTATACCCCCCTTAATCCAGGCGGAAATAGTTAGTGACCTACTACACCGTCTGGACACTCACAAATCTATGGGACCTGATGGGATCCATCCAAGAGTACTGAGGGAACTGGCGGAGGTCCTTGCCAAGCTACTCTCCATCATCTATCAGTGATCCTGGTCAACAGGGGAGGTCCCAGAGGACTGGAGACTTGCCAATGTGACTCGCATTTACGAGAAGGGTCGGAGGAAAGATCCGGGGAACTACAGGCCTGTCAGCCTGACCTTGGTACCGGGGAAGATTATGGAACGGTTTGTCTTGAGAGCACTCACATGGCAAGTCCAGGACAAGCAGGGGATCGAGCCCAGTCAGCATGGGTTTATGAAAGGTAGGTCCTGCTTGACCAACCTGATTTCCTTCTGTGACCAAGTGACCCGCCTAGTGGATGAGGGAAAGGCTGTGGATGTTATCTACCTGGACTTCAGCAAGGCCTTTGACACTGTCTCTCATGGCATACTCCTTGAGAAGCTGGCGTCTCATGGCTTGGACAAGTGTACTCTTCGCTGGGTGAAAAACTGGCTGGCTGGACGAACCCAGAGGGTTGTGGTGAATGGGGTGAAATCCAGTTGGTGGTGGTTCACAAGTGGTGTTCCCCAGGGCTCGGTGTTGGGCCCCGTTCTGTTTAATATCTTTATCAATGATTTGGATGAGGGGATTGAGTGCACCCTCAGCAAGTTTGCAGATGACACTGAGTTGGGCGTCAGGGTCAATCTGCTTGAGGGTAGGGAGGCTCTACAGAGAGATCTGGACAGGCTGGTTCGATGGGCTGAGGCCAGTCATATGAAGTTCAACAAGGCCTAGTGCTGGGTCCTGCACTTTGGTCACAGCAACCCCATGCGGTGCTACAGGCTTGGGGAAGAGTGGCTGGAAAGCTGCCCAGCAGAGAAAGACCTGGGGGTGCTGGTTGACAGCCAGCTGAATATGAGCCAGCAGTGTGCCCAGGTGGCCAAGAAGGCCAACAGCATCCTGGCCTGTGTCAGAAATAGTGTGGCCAGCAGGAGCAGGGAGGTGGTTGTTCCCCTGTACTGGGCACTGGTGAGGCCACACCTCGAGTGCTGTGTTCAGTTTTGGGCCCCTCACCACAGGAAACACAGTGAGATGCTGGAGCGTGTCCAGAGAAGGGCAACCAAGCTGGTGAGGGGCCTGGAGCACAAGTGTTATGAGGAGCGGCTGAAGGAACTGGGGCTGTTTAGTCTGGAGAAGAGGAGGCTGAGGGGAGACCTTATCGCTCTCTACAACTACCTGAAGGGGGGTTGTAGTGAGATGGGTGCTGGTCTCTTCTGTCAGGTGGCTGGAGATAGGACCAGAGGAAATGGCCTCAAGTTGCTGCAAGGCAGATTTAGGTTAGATATTAGGAAAAATTTCTTCACTGAGAAGGTTGTCAGACATTGGAATAGGCTGCCCAGGGATGTGGTTGAGTCACCATCCCTGGAGGTATTCAAAAAGCACATAAACGGGGTACTCCATAACATGGTTTAGTGGGCATGGATGATGGTTGGACTCAATGATCGTGAAGGTCTTTTCCAACCTAAATGATTCTATGAAATGCAATTCAGCTACAATTGAAATAGTAATGCAGCTTCTTAAGCAAGTAGCTGCCTACTTTGTATCTGGTCCCATCTGATTACACTGACATTTTGACATCTGCAAGTTTTCAGCATGTATCTTTGAAAAGCAAACCCTTTTTTTTTAAGACTGTGCTATCCTGGCTGTGAAAAATGCTTGTTTCACAGGACACATACAATATATGGTGATGACACTTTCATCAGGTTAGCATTTCTTTCTAATCATGCCATATGATTATCATGCCAAAAGAATATATGTCAATGCCAGAAAAATGAAAGGAGCAAAGGAAGAAAAGTGTGCTAGCACACTTTTACAGTCAGCCAGAATTATGGATTTTACAATATTCTTTGATATTTTTTTCTTGTGATGTTAATGATTCATTCTCTATTTTTCAATTGCTATTAAAAAGTTGAATATAAGTAAAGATTGATCCAGATAGAGAATCTGTCTCCTTCAGCCTGAAAAAAAAAAAAAAAAGAGGTCTATTAGATTTGTATTTTGAATAGAATCATTTAACACATGTTTTCCTGTAGCTTGTCAGTAGAATTAGTCAAATTATGGTGTTGCAGCAGACTTTAGCTAAAATGTTAGTTGTTAAGTGCTTTTATAGTAATGCTTTGTTCCATATATATGGAAGGTGCACTTTGAATTAAACTGTTAATGTAACAGGAAAAGATAGTTCATTACAGTAGTAAGACTCTTTTTTTAAAAAAAAAAAGCATAGAGGCAATGACCTCTTGTATCAATTTATTATTAAAAAGAAGAAAAAAGTGTTTAACAGCATTGTCTATAAAACTGTGCTAAGAATGGTGTTTCCATTGGTCAATGAGTTATAGTTATACAGATACACAGTAAAAGATAATCATAGTAGAATGAAGTTCATTCCTCTGATGAAGGTTAACACAAAGCTTATATGTCTCTTCAGTACTTACTCAAGCCTCATTTTGAAGGGTTAAATTGGAATTTAATGATGCAGAAACTGCTTCCTCTGGCTCTTTGCAGAGGAATGGATTTCAACTCCCTTAAGAATATCTCAGAACCACCACGGGTGATTATTTCATCTGGGGAAGGGCACAGGCCACAAATGAAGCATGATCAAATAGTCCATAAATATGATATATAAGTGGTATGTTGAATGAGACTCTAACAAGTCAATCTACAAAAACTGTACGATTTGAAAATAGCTGAAACCAAACATTATGTATTGATTAAGCACGGTTTAAAACACAAAGATAGAAACTTCTGATGATTTTCTAAGCTCTAGTCCAAGGCAGAATAAAAGATTTAAGTTGTTAAATATGGGACTGGTTCCTTGACTTCACTCATCGACATCATTGAGCCTTCATAGTGTCATTAGTGAGAGGAACAGACTCAGGTCCTAATCTTATCATTATAAATGAGAAATCTCATCTAAATCAAAGGAATCTTTTCACTTTCTGTCTATTGTATGTTGTCTAGAGAGCAAGAACTCAAGTTTCAGAGTTGCCAGTAGAAATTTATAGTTAGTGTGCTAAGGCACTTGACGGATGCTTGAATACGTCCCCAGGCATTAAATCATTAAGGAACACCTCTGAAACACCAACCCTATATTTTTATGATCATCTTCAGGCTCTTCTGCTATCCAGCTGTGGGCAGCAGGGTCATGACAAGCATTTTGAACTTTCATATAAGTGTGTATCTGCTCATACCTTGCTTCTATTCAAGAGTATGAAGAACTGAGTTTACAAGAAAATTTTGACTTTGTTATCTAACCAAGGTTCTTGATCTAGCACACAGCAAACGTAAGATGTTTTAAGATCATAAAGTAGTGCTGCTCTGCAGATTCCTTCAGTAAATAACTATTGCCCAATGGCTTTTATGGGAGACAATCCAGTCAATCCTGTACTTGTATAATATACAGTGCTCTCACATATGAATGATTTGCTTTGCAGCAATTTTGTTGACCTTAGATTGAAACAAACATTTTGAACGTCCCCCTGGCTTGAAACAGTTATTTATTATTTACAATGTAGATGTTTCAGGACATTATTCAGATAGAATTTCCTTGACTTGGGGCTTAACATTCAAGACAGCCTACAAGATAACAACCCGGAGAAACTGGAAGGAGACTGAATTTGGTTTGAATCCTGATGAGCTGCAACGGAGAGTCTCTTGGCAAAGCCTGTCCTGAGGAGCTGCACTGTCAAAACAATTTCAAAGTAATGCCCATAGAATTTAAAGCAAATCAGACATGTTGATAATAAAATAAACAGAAAATGAACAAAAATATGTGGTTTTAACTCAGGTGTGGTTCATGCAAGATTCATTGTGAGCCTCAGAAGAGGGAAAAGATGATTTTCTGGCAGACTAGAAACCTGTGCAGGCAGTCTAATTTCACTCAATAAGTTAAACTCAGGGAAGCAGCCTTAGTAATGAATTTTTATATGATTCAAAGAATGAGACAATAAGGTCTTTTCTCAGATTGCCTCCTGACAGGATGAAATAATTACAAAAATACACTTGATCTCTGAACAGATGAGGAATATAGTTTGAGCTATGAGGAACAAGAGAAGGAATGCTGGAGAGAGATGATTTCTGAGTCTTTCCTTCCCCCTCTAACCTTTTTGCACTCCACATATTTTCTTTTAGAGCTTCTAATGTCCTAAATCAAACTTAATTAAAAGAGCAGACTATTTTAGAAATTTTTTTAGTGTTGATTGCTCTCAACCCCCAAAATATATGATACAATTTATTTATATTTTTTGTGGAAAAAAACAACCTATGAGCAAATCCTCTTTTATAGGGTATTATCATAATGCAATTGATTTAACGGAGCTGTGATATTTACACCAGGCAAGGATCTGTCTCCTGGGATTTAATTCTTCTCTCATTTACATTGTTTTAAGCATGCCTAACTACTTAACATTTCAAGGGGTTACTACCGTTTTGACACAGTGCTAGACTAATATCAGGGTGACCTTTTTCTTGCTACAGTAGAAAGGTGTTTCCCAATACCACTTCTGAATAACCATAGGACAGGGAAGACTTACTCTTCAGCTTCTCCAAGGTTAAATATATGGTCTGTCTTTGAAGTAAAATGTAAACAGCATGTGACATTTTGGTGAGACACAAACGAGCCTGATACCTCTGGGTTCACTTTGAATGCCCTGTAAGACTGGCCATATATACATCCCAGACCACCTGTTCTCATTTATTTTAGCTTGTTTCCTTGATTCCAATTTTGCTTACAACCCTTTTTGTCTAAAATTATGCAGTTTGCTAAAGTGTACACTTATCTCACAGTATGAATTCTTCAATAATTTACATGAAATGCATTCTTGTCTGTTCTAGGTCTAAGTTAATTTACATGACATTATATTTATGCAAAGTCTGGACATTTCACTTTCTGTATCACTGGGCTACAGAAACAGACCTACTTTTTGAACAGAGAAAATAGTCTGGTTATGGTTATATTTTGCTGCTCTTTCATTAAAATATGAAAATAAGAAAGTGAGAATTTAAAGGACAATGCCACAGAATAGGTAAAATATATCTTCTCATCTAATTTCCAAAGGAAAATCTACATTAGGTATACAAAAGAAGTCTTCATGTTAGCTGCATATACCATCTTTGCTACGATCTTCAGCTATTGATCTATTTATATATATAGACAGATATCTCTGTATATACAAACCCTCCTACCCTCAGTTTTTCACATATGACACCCATTTCAAAGAACAATATTAACACTTTCCAACTACAAATTTTGTTTGAGCTGCCTGTATTAAGCAGATGCCATTAATGCTTGAATTATTGAAGGCTGGTGGAAATTTTCTGATGTTGCTAAAACAAAAGTGAAAAAGAATCATAGAGTGTGTCCATTTGGAGAGATTCTCACTGAACTCTAGGAGGTTTCCATTGGAAAAATGAGATAGCTGCTGCCTACTTATAGCTGTGCCTGCCTTCTCACCCAGACCCCTTTCTGTGTGTTAGTTGGTGAGGAATCTGGGACCCAGTAGAGCTTCCATCCTGGCAGGAACAGGGGAATATTATGGTGTTTCAAAATTGAAAAAAAAAAACCACAAACAAACCCAAACAAACAAACAAACAAAACCCTAGAAGTTGTTCTTCAGAAATGTAATTTGACTTTTTGTTTTGCTCCATCTCCATCCCTGTGTATGGAAAACAAAGACTTGATCTATTCCTTCCCTTCTTAACTTCCCATAACAGTCAGACACATGTATTTCCTTTTATCTCTCACTGACACTTCAGAAACAACACTGCTCCTTCAGCTAATGGTTTTTTTTAGTTTGAAGGAGAGGACCCTCTGTTTTCACCAGCAAAGACTGCAGAATGTCTCTGAAAGCAGCTAAGGAGACAATGAGACAGGAAAGCTTGTTTGGTTTCAGACCTGACCGCTCTTGCACATTGGTATTACCTTGGATAAACTGTGTTTTTTAAGCACAAGCTTGAGCAAACAATGGTATGTAAATCGCATCAACCTACAAATAGCTCTGGGAGGCATTGTGCCTCGTACCACAATTCAGAATAATTGCTTACTAGCTTCCTCTTGCTCTTGGGGGATAATAACCAGCTGCTTACCTCTGTCTGTAGTAAAACTACTACACATCAGCACAGAAACCCTAAAATAAATGTACACTTGCTCATCTGCTTCATTTAGCTGTTAAAGCTTTCATATCACTCACTCCTTATTTGATACATGGCATGCAAGTCCTTACTTGCTTTCTACATTTTTGGTCTCTTTATCTCCAATAACCATACAAAAATTTAATTTTTATCTGCTTGCACACCTGCAGCACATAATCATCTGATTTCCCCCTCCCCCACAATTTCTGGAATGGAGATAGTAAAGCTTATTCACACTTCTGAAACACTTAAGAAGCACTGATTCTAAATTATATGTAGTATATAAAATGTATTTACACTGTGTTTATGTTATAATGCCATAATGGTGTAAAGCATCCTCTCCCATATGTAAGAATCAATCTCAGTACGAATAATGCTCAATGATTTTTCCATGTGAAAGGGGTAGAACTCTGTAGTAGGCTATGGAAAGATAAGATGCTAAGAACTTGATGCAGTTAATAGCTTGTGTCACTCTGTGCCATAAAATTGGATATATTATCCCTGAATCATTACAGGCAGATCTAAACCCCATTGTGATTTCACATGAAAATATACTAACTGAATTAGTAACTTGTTTTGAAATTTCCAGTGCCAGTTAAGAGGCATTTGCTTTTTGGACATATATACCCCCATTTGCCCCAGTTTTGAGTTAATTATTGATTGACTGAAAGAGTAATTCAGTGACAATACTGGCAAAATAGGGATAACTAATTTCTTGGAAGTACATGACCCAATAGGAATCATTTAAGAACTAGGTCAAAAGAAAAAACACAATTAGCCTTCAACTTGAGTGGTTCTTTTGGTTTTCACTCCAAAACTTTGGGTTAACACCTGCAGCCTGAGGTAATTGCACCAGTGTAAAATCCCCTTGTAACATATGGCATTTCCATGGCTTGTCAAAATAGGCCATGAGGATTTTCAAGGTTTTTTGCTTTCCTTTTAAAGGCTTTCAACATAACAACTATGATATTTATACTCTTTTATTCTAAAGAGCATTTACCCCATTCTATAGGAAGCTGAGACTGCTCCACGCTTGCTCCCAAGCACATCTTGACATTTTGAAAATGAACATGGGTCCCCAGAGGACATCCAATGTGCTCAGATTGAACAGCTGTTCTAGTTAGCAGTATATACAGTCAAATTAAAACATAATAATTGCATATCAGGTTTAACATAGACTTAAAGTTCTCTGAAATCAGAGCCCACAAGATACCAGTCCTTTTCCTTGTCACCTCCACCTTCACTGGTACCATTATAGGACAATGATGAATACGCCCATATTAATTTCTTCAACCAGCACCAGCGTTGTAATTCTACAAGTTTAAAACCCAGAGTTAGCTGTAATGGAGAGTGGTATGCTGAGCACTATGCCACAAATCCTCATAATGAACGTTAATAATATTAAAAGTTATTGATAAAAGTGTTCTTATGTGGGAAGTATAGATGTGCGAAATTTAGCATGAACAACTATGGACGGGACAAAAGGGTTTTCAACAACCCACAACACTTTGGTAGTGACAAATGCTACAAAATGTGTATGTCAGTCTCCAAAGGGATCCTGGGCAGTGCCTAGTTTCCCTTTTCTTCATCTTCTTCATCATCTCATCATCACTCCCTGTACTTATTTCAACACATGAGAAATGCTGCCAAGAGTAATAGTATTGGCTTACTCCCACGGGGTGGGGAGTGGACTTGGCTCATTCTGCTTGATACTGTCATCTCAGCATGGTTTTGTTCTGAGGTCTCATCATGTCTCGGCAATTCTTCCAAGCTGACAAAACATTCTTATTTGCATTATAGGACATTATGAAAGAGAGGTTTCATCTGTTTATCTTTAACCATAGTTATCCAGTTTGAAATCCAGAATCCAGATGTGAATTTAGTGGCTGTACAGCTAGTTACTAGTGGTGCCTACTGGAATATAATTCCTTAGTGCTGATGGAGTTTATGTCTTTAAACAAAAGCAAGTATTCCACTTACTTAGATACATTCTGTCTTAAACTTTAAATAAATGGGGTTTTGCTGTAGCCTGATGGAGAATGAGCTGAGGTTGGATGCAGACCTTTCAATAGGCTTAGTCCCTGGATTAGATGTTTTACCTTTGTTTCATCACTAGCTTTGATTTTTCTCATAATGTAGTGACAGGAGCAATTTATTTACATATGGTATTTTTACAGATACTAGACCAAATACAAGGTCCTATAACTTTTTCATAATTCATTTCAGGTGAAGAATAATACGTCTGAAATGCAGACCTTTGACTGTAATGTGTTTCCTTCAACTCATTTGTTGTTGTCTTTCCAAACTGTGATTCAGATACTTGCTTAGTAAATATTGTCTGGCATTTTACTGCATTTCCATGGAAATAGCAGCAAAAAAGTGGAGCAGTAAAATTAAAAATATGGCTCTGAAACCTATAGTTGTACATCTTATAGTGTTAAATATGATTTTTTAACAGCAGCTATTTATTATTCACCCCATCTGCCCTTTTCTGTACACACATACTCATACTCAGCAGAGATTTTGTAGTAGTTGTAGTTCCCTTAGGGCTATATCATGAGGATGGCAATAAAATATAGGACCATATACTTGCTAACATAAAGCAGTTCATAGCAATTGAAAGCCTGGTTCACAATTGATTATTGATTGGTATCCTGATGTAGCCTTTCCATTAATATGGAAATATAGGAAATTTCCTGAAAAGGAAAGAGGAAGCAATAGCTGCGTATAAGGGGTGCTTTTTCCCCAGTACATCTTCTCTTTATTTTGCTTAGCTCAAGAGATGCAGCAAGCTGATACTGAGGAAAGATCAAAGCAAAGTAGCTTTGTAATGTTCTACTAGATTGCTCTTGGGGCTCTTTTATAAAATCGTAGAGTAGAATAGTTTTTAACAATTCTACAAGTATTGTCATTTCTGTGAAAAGGACTAGAGAACTAAATTTATGATATGCTACAATGATCAAGACCCTGTACCTAGAAATGACTGAAAATTTTCATTTTCACATCCTTTTTTTAATAAGTGTACAACATATAAAAAAAGAATAGCTATATAGTGGTCACATTATACAACTTACAGGGATTTTGGCTAAACCACAGAATGTACATCTTGGGCTTTGGGAAAGAATTTTTCTTCCATTTATTTTCCCTTGAAACTCAAGAAATGAAGATCTGTTACAAGAAACAAGCCACTTCGCTTAGCTTTAGGTTAGCACAGATAATATGAAATCTAATGTAACCAATGTTAGCGTTTGAAAGTGCATACTAGAAAGCAAAATGAAAGTACATCAGGAAAAGATCGATATGTATTCCAGTATGTAGCAATATATGTCTGAAGCCAGAGGTGTCAGAAAATTGCTAAAATTATCAAAAGAGTACAAGGAAGAAAACTGTGGCAATGGAAGTAAGGCATGGAAATAAATATTAACGTGTTTGGAGTAAAAAGGGTGTTAACAATGACGTGGGTCTTGAGCAGTGATAGAAAAGTCACTTAAAAATGTAGAAATGACAGAAGTGATAACTCAGCATTTCTTCCCCATCTTTGGTAAAAAAATTCCAAAGAAGTAAATGATAGAGGTGTTTGAAAAAATAATAATGATAAAACATGTTTTGAACCTGTGGTAATTCAAGAGGATGTCTAGCACTAAATATTAATATGATAGAGATTTTGAAAAAAGTGTGTCCCTGTATCTTGCATTCAGACATTTCAAAAGAATTAGGCAAGGAATTCTCTTAGGATTTCATCTTGGTTTTCACCATATTTTGGAACACCAAAGAAGTTCCAGAAGAGAGCTAATGTTATGTAACAATTTAGAAGGAGTTATAAGAAGTAAATTATTTACTACTATATTAATGCTTCGTAATGTGCTTGATTGGGCTTCTTATGAAACTTCAATCAAGAAATTAAAGTGTTATGGAAATTACGTGGCATATCTTAAATACACTAAAAATACCTTAACTCTAGTTCTCAAAATGTAACTATTTCCTCAGGGATTTCTGTTTAAGAATATTATGTTCAAAGCCTATATTCCTAATGCTTTATTGCAGTAGCTTTTAAAATGGGTTAATCACGCATCTTGGGAAAAGAACTCTAACTTATTATGTCTGGCATGCTTTTGGCCAAGATGGACTTTAACTTGTAACATGAGGCTAATTGCAGTGCTTTTGGTCAGTCAAAGAAAATACCTTTGAGGAAAAGTTTATGTGGTAGTTTTGAGTAATTGTCTTCTGTCAAGTTATCATTGTGTCTGAAGAATCAGACCTTCCCATTTAAGTCAATATTTCCTCACATCAAAGTGGATAGTTAAATTCTTGGAAAAGAACTACTACATTAAGTTCTTTGAAAAGAACTACTACGCTCTACCCTAGTTTAATCACTGAACAATAATCTTTTCTTTTAGAAGACAGTATAAAAACCTTGTTGATTTCAAAATATTCTTTTATTTCAAATGCAAGAGTTTAATTCTTAGTCAGGCATTGTTAGACTTTACCAAATATGAGTCAACCAGTTTTACAATGTTTTTGAAAGCAGGTAGATGTGCAAAGTAAACAAACACACAAAAAGAAAATACACTGAAGAAATAAAATTAACAGATACCTAGAGAGCTGTATTTGATGTAAGAATTCAGTCTTTGCAATAACCATGTCATACAGGGCCGAAAATCCCTGCTGGCAGAGCTGTCTTCAACCATAGGAAATTGCTTGGAGTTGCAAGTAGCCGTGGTCAGAAAGGGCTCCCTGAACAGCTGGTCTCCACCTCCTGCCCACACCTTTTCCTTATCCTGGTGCTGCGGCTGTCTCCAGGATTTGGGTTCTGTGGGACACCAGCTGCCGTAGGTTGGTTTGTCCTAGGGCTTGGTGGTGACAGGAAGCCACAAGCCAGCTCTTCCCCCTGGAATAGGGACCTCACAGCCAGTGACTCGATTCAGTGCTGGTGTGGGGACAATGTGTATTAGTCTGGGTGATGCTGTGGGTGCTGGTGCTACTGGGAGGACATCAGACACAACCCTGCCCTCCTCACACGTGCACATGCTTCGCTGAACCTAGCAGTTCTCCTGGGGGAAGAGCTTTTGGGTTAAATTACTTCCCTATTATTACAGTATTGTTATTTTCTTACTCATACCATTTGCAGGGTTTCCATTGTTCAGAAAAGGGAACAATTTTGAATCTAGATAGACTGTATGTACGATCAGGCCAGACTTTCAAGAAAGAGTTCTATACAATTGCTTATGTATCCAAACAGTTAGGGACACTGAATAAATTACACACACATATATATATATATGCATTTTTTTATAGATATATGTTACGAACTAGCTCCCTGCATATTAGGATTTTTGCATGGACATATATGACTTGCCTTCGTGTCTGATGCCAGCCTTCTCAGACCATACACAGCTTCATGGGGAGAAGTGCAGGAGCCTGTTGTAAGCGTCTTCTTTGTTTTAACCACAAAACTATTCCTTAATCATAAAAGAAAGGTTTGGATACTTTGGGATATATCATAAGGGAACATGTAGAAATAGAAATCAAAGAACTGTATTCTGCTTCCAGCTCTCAATGACTTGATTGAATGACTTCAAGTGAAACATTTTCTGATAAATGATATATTCCTATTTCACTGGTTTCTATTCTCTGTAAGACCTCTTACAGACTTTGGATGGGGAATGCAAAATGATAACTTCTAATACCATGGAAAAAAAGGAAGTGAATACTGAAGGTGACTAAAAGTGTAGTGCAACAACATAATCTAGTTACATAAACTTTGCAAACACTAAAAAATCACACTCATGATTTAGTGTTCCCAGTAGACAGACTCAGCATTTTTCATTGACTTTTGATTGAAATCTTGGCCTTGTGGTGTAATCCTGTGTTTGTGTAATGGGAATAAGTCCTCACTAAAAACAAACTGAAAGATCTTTATTCCCAGAGAAATGCTTAAAATAAGACAGAAACATGGAATGTGAAGAGAAAAAGAAGATAGAAAGGTGATGGTTCCTTGTGTGTTCCCGAAGCCATGTAGCATCTCCAGGCTTTCAATACAAAGTGACAGCTTTAATTTACAGTTGAGCTTGGAGAAATTTTTATAGCTCTGAATTGAATTCTTTTATGTGGGAAATACAAAGAGCTTATCAGAACAGGCACATTTTTTAAACCACAAGGCACTTTAGTGTATATACTGTGAATTCAGAAGTAGGATCTTGAATTTACATTTAGAGAAAATATACCATAAGTTGGATCATTAGAGAGTCAAAATGGAGATAAGATTAAAAGTATACCTGAGGACATACATATCTTGTACATTACCCCTGTCCTATTATTCCTGCCCATTCTTCACTTTAAGAAATTAATTTGCTTTGGCTATGGAGAGAAATAGGAAGATGTGTATCTTAACTGGTTAAACAAGTATTCGTTGCAGAATAGGCAATACAGCTAATAGTTATCTTAATTTGTATGATGTTGTATTGGGTTTCTGTGGCAAGGTTTTGGTAGTGGGGGGGCTACAGGAGTGGCTTCTCTGAGACCCGCTGCTGGCCAAGGCTGAGCCCATCCATGACAGTGGTAGCACCTCTGTGATAACATGTTTAACAAGGGGGAAAAACCTGCACAACAGCAGCTGGAGACAGGAGTGAGAACATGTAAGAGAAACAACCCTGCAGACCCCCAGGTCAGTGAAGAAGGAGGGGGACGAGATGCTCCAGGCGCCAGAGCAGAGATTCCCCTGCAGCCCGTGGGGAAGAACCTGGTGAGGCAGGCTGTCCCCCTGCAGCCCAGGGAGGTCCACGGTAGAGCAGATCTCCACCTGCAGCCTGGGGAGGACCCCACGCCAGAGCAGGGGGATGCCCGAAGGAGGCTGTGACCCCGTGGGAAGCCCATGCTGGAGCAGGCTCCTGGCAGGACCTGTGACCCCATGGAGAGAGGAACCCACGCTGGAGCAGGTTTTCTGGCAGGACCCACGGACCCATGAAGAGAGGAGCCCACGCTGGAGAAGGTTTTCTGGCAGGACTTGCGACCCCATGGGGGACCCACACTGGAGCAGTCTGTGCCTGAAGGACTGCACCCCGCGGAAGGGACCCACGCTGGAGCAGTTTGTGAAGAACTGCAGCCCATGGGAAGGACTCACATTGGAGAAGTTAATGGAGGACTGTGTCCTGTGGGAGGGACCCCACGCTGGAGCAGGGAAAGAGTGTGAGGAGTCCTGCCCCTGAGGAGGAAGGAGCAGCAGAGGCAACACGTGATGGTGATGAACTGACCGCAACCCCCATACCCCTTCCCCCTGCGCTGCTGCGGGGGGAGGAGGTAGAGAAAATTGGGAGTGAAGTTTTGTCTGGGAAGAAGGGAGGGGTGGGGGGAAGGTGTTTTTAAGATTTGGTTTTATTTCTCATTATCCTACTCTGATCTGATTGGTAACAAATTAAACTAATTTCCCCAGGTCGAGTCTGTTTTGCCCGTAATGGTAATTGGTTGAGTGATCTCTCCCTGTCCTTATCTCAACCCATGAGCTTTTTGTTATATTTTCTCTCCACTGTCCAGCTGAGGAGGGGAGTGATAGAGTGGCTTTGGTGGGCACCTGGTGTCCAGCCAGGGTCAAACCACCCCATATGTATATTATGTTAGAAACATAGAATTCAAAAACAGGAAGCCTAGTAAAAGGCCCTGCAAGTGCCAATTGAACCAAAACACAGGGTACATCCATACTACCAAATAGAGAGGGGAAGGAAGACCAGCAGCCTCCTCTGGGCTCTCTATGGTGTGCCCATGGTGCAAAGGCATAACTGCTCTTGTTGTATGCGGTCGTCTTCTTTTCCAAGAGTCTGAGGTAAGCTTAAAATAAAAGGTGAAAGCTATATTGCAGCTCCTCAGAGTTGTGTTTTTACAGCATGAAAAAGAGATTATATGTATTTATTGTCTACCAGTGGTAGGGGAAAGATGGAGGCTGGGTACTAGAGTATGCAGAAGTGCTTGAAAATGAAAAGCCTCCTGGGGCCATTTGTGTGAGTGGTATTTTTAAGAGCAGGTCTGGAAGTCAGCTACCATGAGCAAGTAATCCATGAGAAAGTTGAATTACTTTTGAGAAAGTGAATCTGGATTTTGTCCTTACCCCTTTAGTATAGGGGAAGTAACCTATTTTCTGGATAAATATTTTGTGTGCTTCCAGGTCTTCAGCTGGATATAAAAGCTATAGAGAATGAAGGTAGTGATGACAGCCTCTCACTGTATTTTGTAAGTAGTCATAAGACAGAGATAAAGGTTGATATTTTATTCATCTCACTGAGTTGCAATAGCCTTGGAAGTAGTAATAGATTGCAATAAATTATCCCAGGAATTCAAGAACATTCAAGAACATAAGAAATGCCTTACTAGATCAGAGCAAATACTTAGGTAATCCACTTTCCTACCTGTAAAAGTGCTCAGATTTTTAGGGAAAGAGTGCGAGAAACTTACAGGGACTTCTGGGGGATTTTGACAGTCAGAGACTTTATGAAAAGACAATGTTAATACATTGTCAGTTTACAGTCAGAAAGGATTATTGTTTAACTAATTTTACCAAAGAATTGCAGTAAGAAATATTTTAGCCCTTCTTAGCACACTGTGCAGCTGACTCTTGAGCATGAAACTGGTTCTTGTTCCCCACATTTCTCTTGTAAGGAATAAAGGATGGAGTGGTAGCAGTGTGCAAAGGGCACAAAAAACCAATATAAACTGTGTCTTTCCTGGGTCCTATGGCTTACTTTCATTCTTCAATGAAAGTAGAGGCAAGTCATTAAAATTCATCATTGCTATTTGTCTCCAAAGTAGCCCTAGAGCAGAATAGATAGACATCAACCCTTAATTAAGGCCAGGAGTAAAAGGTCTGTAAGGTATAAATTAACGGTGGAAGTGTCCATGTTGTGGCAAATTTCTGAATAATAAGCTGTTTGTCACCTTGTTGAGCATTAAATAGCAAAACATAACTTATATGATATATTTGCTGTGCATTTTTGGAATCCAAACTTGTCAACAAACATAAAATCACCAACAGTTTAAGGTGTATATGGTTTACCTCAAACTCTAGGAATCCATCAGAAATATTGAGTATACAGGATGGTGGGATATACCCCAGGTGACTCAGCAATGCAACAATCATTGTCATTAAGAGTTTGCAGAAGAGTGTGTTGGAGGCATACAGGAGATAAGTTGGTCCTGAAAAAGTAAAAGGAAGACCTGCGGATTTAGTGGGCAGTGTGTCACAGAGGAGACATGTGAGTGTGCAAAGAAGGCATTACGGCAAGATAAACAAGAGACGTGGCAGCTTAGGTGGAAGCAGGAATAAACATGTTTGCAGCCTCTCCAACTTTGAAGTTACAAAGGACATGAGACAACAGAGATATGGGGGGCATGCCTCACATGGAGTAAGACGGTAGGTTTTCATTGTATCAGCTTCCTCCATATTACTCCCCTCTGCTGAATCACTGGATTAAAGAGGCTTCTCTTCTGACAGTGGATTTTCAGGAGCTCCTGCAAGATAATGAATGTTTATCATTTCTTGCCATGGCATCAGATAAGGCAGGCTTGCCTTGTCTTTATGCCTATTCCAGCGGTGATAAGAACGGAGATTACAGCACGCCTTCCCTGGGGTCTGAAAACTCCCTGTCAAAGACTGATTGCTCAGCCCTGCTGAAAACTGGTGTCTCTCGCCAGGGAGATGGAGCTGGAATAAATAAGCCTACAGTGACTGAAACCCACTGGATATATAAGCATGTCACTACCTAATGTGGTTACTGGTTTTCACAATGATACCTAGCATTATATTTTCTCGCCACAGTCTTCTCTTTCTGAAGTTGCACAATAAAATTAAATGAGGCAGAAGGTCTGCAGCAGTATTTTTTCCTGGGTTTAAAGGCTTCCCTTCACATTTTGTACTAATCCAGCTATTTTTGGTAGATAAAATGTGAGTAAGAAAGGAAGCCAAGTAACATACTTATCTACTAGGTCTTTTCAAAGATTCTTTTCACTAACTTCTAAGAATGATTTTCACAGCAGTAAAATCTTCAGACAAATATTATAATAAAGATGAAACATACCCATCTGATAGTCATAATTTTGCTCATTGCATTTTCTCACTGTTGATTTGTGCTCAAATAAGAGTTTGGAATCTTCTGATTAATTTCCTTTTTTTGCTGAATGATGAAATCAAGTCATAATACTGGAATTTCAAGACCACAACCCTACTTCTACTGGGAAACAGATTATTGTGCTACAGTGATAGATATCTGCCGTCATATAAATAGTACAACATCTTGAAAGTCTTGAAGTATGTAGAATTTAGTAAAGTCCAATTTGGTAGAGATATTCTCTCCAGCCTTACACTTGTTGTGCAGGTGAGAATATTTTCTAGCACTGCAAACTATGTGCAAGCAATTTGTGTCTTTTGCAGAAAACTAGGCAAAGTAAATATTCTAATGCATGCTTAATGCCCTGTTCATAGAGGAGACAAGCGGCATTGCAGTGTTTCAGCTGCATGTGCTGTCATTAATATGAACTTCAATAGCTGCGTAATAAGTATCTCTAGATGATATAATCCAAAAGTCTCACTGTGGTCCATAGCCCCAATAGTTCTGGTATAACAAATGCTAGAGATTTCTGGTAGCAACTGCTTTTCCCAAGTGCAATTTTTTTCAACGACAGAGCCAGCAATACTGTCTTCCTCTACAGTTGCTTGAGGTACATTTACTTCTCAATCCTTATGTTTAATTCACTGATCAATTGATTGGTTGGTCTTACATTTTTTCTTCACTGCAAGTATCTCTAATCAGATTCTGATTCATCTGACATTCATTTCACTTAAGTTAACATCATGATTTTGTGGAGGAAATTGCATAGTGCTGTGATGCTGCAGTCACATTATAAAGATCTTCCTTTATCTCATAGAGCCGAGGGTGAATTTTGGCAGTTCTAGCCTTTTAGCACAGATACCATTAATTTATGTCATCCTGTAGCTCATATGTTCCGGAGTAACCCCATCAACTTCATTGGCATTACTGCTGAGGACGAGGGTTTCAGGTTCTGATGCTGGTATGACTGCCCTCAGTTTTGCCAGGGCCTTTGCTCTAAACTTGTCTTAGCTTCTTATTTGTTACTGTCTCCTTTTGTCCTCCTTATGAAATGCTAACCTGCTTAAGTTTACAAATTTGATCCTGATTTAGTCCTATCAGGTCTGCCACAGCAATAAAACCAGCATGTTTTGAAGACAGAAACATGCCTTGGAGTTTCTTGTATTTGCACAAAGTTACCCCTTTTCCACAGATACTGTCATAGCACATCTGCTGAATTTGCTAGAAATCATATACTGAAAGGCACTGAAAAAGGAAACACTTTTACTGTGAGGGTGACCGAGCACTGGCACAGGTTGCCCAGAGAGGTTGTGGAGTCTCCATCCTTGGAGATCTTCAGAAGTCATCTAGACGTGGTCCTGGGGAAACTGCTCTGGGTGGCCCTGCTTGAGCAGGGGAGTTGGAACAGGTGACCTCCAGATGTCCCTTCCAGCCTTAACCATTCCATGAAACATTTTTGCTCTACTAGCACTCAGCTAGGACTTATGCATTAACTTTAACATTGGCCTTCTGTAAAACCATCCAGTCTCTTTGTGTTTCCTGTGGGGCAGTTTATACAGTTTCAGATCATAGCCGGGAGGTATTTGCACAGCATCTGTTACAGTAAGGATTATGTCTGAAATGGATTGTGAGGTCTCTCTTACACAGCACGCTAGCTCTGGTATTTTTGTTATCCATAAACAGCCAATGCAATGCAACTAGTCTGTAGGATACATTACTGTGGTCCAGCTCAGAAAAGTGCAGCACAAAAGTGTGATATTTTATGACTAATTAAGGCTGTTGCATTCTTACCTCAGTTGTATAGCAACATTACTTGTATAGCGTTAAAACAAACACCTCCTGACGATGCACTGACAAATGTTTAGGGAATTTTGCAAACCTTTGGGATCAGTACCCTGAAATCCAAAGGAGAAATCTTGTACCACATTTATTGCATGACTTCAGACCAGTCTCTCTCTTCCATTTTGCCTGTGTAGTCTTGCTGAACATCTCTAGATAATTAGGGATAATTAATTACCTCCAGCCTTTGAACAGTGCTGGTGTATTTCATGACATTCTGGTAGCCCCCCTGCTTTCCTCAACTTGTTTGTTCTGTTCCAAGCCTTTTGAGAGACAATTGACAAGTTTGGGTATGTCTGTTTGCTGGCTGAGCTTAGGAATGGACAAAAGAGCTGCTGGAGAAAGTTTGACTGATGAGATAAATAGAGGGAACACTGCTGAGATAAATGAAGAGCTCCACTGAATATCACTAGCTATCTTCATTTTGTAGTGTATACTGAAATACCAGCAGTGAGGCTAGTGGAGAGCAGCAGGAATTGTGAACATAAAGGGAGATAATTGCTGCATCTGTGGTTTGAAGGGCCAAGGCTAGATAAACTTTTTTGAAACACTGCAGGCCAACTGCTAAATCAGTGTTGTTTGTCAATGAGAGGTCATTCAAGGGAGAAAAAGCAGAAATGGAGGATTAAATGGAGGTAACAAGATATGCAAGTAAGTCACTGAGAGATGAATTAAGGTCTGTTAAAAACAGACTAGAAATATTAAGATTAAACAATTTGAACACTTATTTTATGAAAGAGTTCCGAATATATCACATATGAAGCAGTTTTGCACTTCTTTGTGTATACCTTTGAGTTTCAAAATGGCCTTGAAAGATATCATCCCTACTTCTAAATGCTTGTTTTTCATTCAGATCATAATTCATCCCTCTCTCTCTTATGAACTATGAATTACCAGTTAGTGCCAAGGAAAAGCTGAGATGTTTTTTATTTGATACCAAATGAAAATAAGTATTTCCACTGGAAAAGGAACAAATGAGAGCTCATCTGCACACTTAGGAGAACCCTGGCCATGCATGTTCAGGAAAGATGAATTCAAGGTGAAGCAGGTGAGCTATTTTGCTGTTTGAAAGATGACTTTTTGGAATGGCATTCCAGAAAGGGTAGTGGGATCAAGCCAGTTTAGATACAACCTAAACAATTCTTAAAAGGAGTAATAGAGTGGAGTTGCTTTTGGTATCAGGGAACCGATGACCCAAAAGACACCTTTTAGTCCCCTGTAGCTCTATCACAATTAATCTTGCAGCATTTTCCAGAAGGAGTCACCAATCAGTGGCTTTGTGAAGAGTCCTGCACTCAGCACAAGATACCATCCTTATAGCAGGGCACTTTAGGACCTCATTCTGAATAATGTACACAGAGTTCCGTGCTTGACAACTTTCTAGTAAACCACATATGTAGTTATATATATACTTTGAGAATTCAATTCTCCATTCAATGTGAGGATGCAACAAAATCACAGAAATTAATGGGAATTTGGGGCCAGAATCTTACAATAAATTTAAAAGAGCAGGATTTAAAGCCGGATATTGCTATTTTATCACCCACCTCTAATTATAGTTATTTTCTTCCATGTTTGAGAATAACCCCAGACTTCCCATTGTTTTTAATCAGAATGTTCTTATATGTCTAAATGAGCCATAAATGCCCTTTTAGCCTACCTGTCGGTATGCTATTTTACATGCCCCTCCCTATTTAGGGGAAACGGGGTCTGTTCATACGTCATTAAGCTTACTTCCCTGCCCTATGAATGTGTTGAAATGGCACACTGAGTACACTTTTGCAGCCAGATTGCATCGAACCCCGCTTTTTACATTCACTTTAAGTGCTCTTTAGCATTCTTATTTCTAAAGTAGCAAAGTAACAGGATTCATATGTCAGCCACTAACACTAATTTGGGCATTAACACAGTACCTTTCTCTTCCCAGTTGTCCCATAAACCTATAATTCATATTTCAGTGAATTTAGTACTCACTCTCCTCTCGTTATTTTCTTCACAGAAGCACGTAAGATGTATTGGATAGTGTGGGACCTGAGCATGACGTAATGGTATGGGGTGGAGAATGTGCTGATTTTGGCTGGGGTAGAGTTAATTTTCTTCATAGTAGCTACTATAGGGGCTCTGTTTTGGATTTGTGCTGAAAACAGTGTTGATAATTCAGGGATGTTTTCGTTCCTGCTGAGCAGTGCTTACACAGCGTCAAGGGCTTTTCTGCTTCTCACCCCACCCCACCAGCGAGGAGGCTGGGGGGGCACAAGAAGTTGGGAGGGGACACAGCTGGGACAGCTGACCCCCACTGACCAAAGGGGTGTTCCAGACCGCATGACTTCATGCTCAGCATGTAAAGGTGGGGGAAGAAGAAGGAAGGGGGGACATTCGGAGTGATGACGTTTGTCTTCCCAAGTCATCATTACGCGTGATGGAGCCCTGCTTTCCTGGAGATGGCTGAACACCTGCCTGCCCATGGGAAGTGGTGAATGGATTCCTTGTTTTGCTTTGCTTGCATGTGCAGCTTTTGCTCTACCTATTAAACCATCTTCATCTCAACCCGCAAGTTTTCTCACTTTTACCCTTCCAATTCTCTCCCCATCACACTGTAAGGGGAGTGAGCGAGCGGCTGTGTGGGGCTTAGTTGCCGGCTGGGGTTAAACTATGACAGAGACAATGCAGAAAGCTTTGTAAAATATAGCCCCCTATTGAAAGTTATTCATACAATAAACTTTGTTGATGAATTGCTTTAGATAACACGAGGTCAAAATAATTTGTGATGCTGCTATTCAGTCCTATCCTTTTCTTTCTCTTAGTGGGAGAGGTTAGAAAAAGAAAAGAAAACAGTTACCCTACTTTTTGTTGACAGCAGCTGGCAAGAGGATGCTCATGGGATGCTGTACATGTGTCCAGGCTGCATGATCAGATACTTGATATTAAAGTATGGTACTTGAAAGAGAAAAAAAAGATTCAGTGCAAAGGGCATTCCATATAGAACCATTGGTGGCTCACATCCAGCCAGTTACTTGGATCCGTAGGAATTAGGAGATGCAAGCTGGTATATGCCAGTCCAGATCCTGCACTATGTTTTGAGAGTTTGCAGGTTTTCAGCACACAGCAGGCAGAACTGCTGGAAGCATTAGACATTCGTGATTATACAGAAGAATGAAGAAAGAGCAGCTTTGTATTTATTATTTTTTAATAATGGGCTTGGACATCTTCTCTAAATGTTGCTGCCGTTGGTTCAGTTACTTCAGTTTACCTTCCTAACAACAGTGTAAATTGATTTACTCAATTATAACATCATGAACAGTCTCACTTGACTTGCCTCAAAGGGGTGAGCTGAGCTGCTTGTGGGGATGAGACAGAGCTCTGAAGGGAGAAAACAAAGACAACAGTAAAGAAGACTATGGAAGAGACTCAGGTCAATTTGATACTCACTAAATATCTTTTCCTCTCATCAAAGAAAATAGGCAGCAGCCTTTTCAGCATGTGGAAGTAGCGACTGCATCCTCTATCCTCAACACAACCCTTCTTCTTGGTGAAATAACTCATGAGGTGGAGGGATATTGTTGCTATGCTGTAAACAGGGAAGGACTTTTCTCTATTTTGTGTGGCAATATGAAATGATCCAGTATCAAAGAGTTTTTTCATCAAACCCATATGCAATGAAGAAGTCAAAGGATCCATGATTGTTTCTAGTATGCTTGAACTTGGCATTTGATAGCTAATGAATGAACTGCAATGCAGGGATTGATTTAGATGCATTGTCAGACTTCTGAGCTGGTGCTAAACTGCTTGTTTTCGCCCTGTGTATCTGGTGAATCTAGGCAGATGCAGTGTCTCGTTCTTCTATTTTTGCATAGTTGGGGCTCGGGAGAGGCACTAGAGGGAAGATTTCTGGGGAAAAAAAGGAGAAGTTATTCAGGCAGACATCTGAACTCCTCCCTGCTGTGGAAATAGGCTCTATGCTGTGGTTCAAATTAGGGATAGCAGGCAGCACATGATTTTTATAACCTTGCTGCCTTGGCTTAATACTTTGTTTTGCCTAAAGAGAGTTGGTGATTTAAGATATACTGCCTCTTTGAAACCACAAACTAAATCTTAACAGAAGATGCACCATCCTGTGGGAAACCTTATGTTTCACAAGATCTGGCATGAGTCAATTTGTGCCATTTGATGTTTTATGCCAAAGCTCATGTCAAACCATTTGACTCAGTTAAACTCAGACCTTGAACAAACTGTCCGACTTGTCCAGCTCTTTGGGAACTCTGAAGACATGGGTCTTCCTTAGTCATGAAAGGAGAGATTCATCTGGTTTAATTTCTGTCTTCTTTTGGAGCCTACATTAAAATCCAGGGGTTTATATGGCATTAAAGAGTCCTTGAGGTATTTCATAAGAGTGGAGGATTGTTCTTTGGCCAGAAGGAGCACACCATTCATCTACTAGAGGCTCTAAATACTGTTTTATCTGTTTACCTTACAGGAATTTCAATTCAACTCGTGCTTTGCAGTTTGGGTGCCCATCTCAGCCTCTCTCTTTTCACATGCTCACAGTCTGTCTGTTCATGCTGGGGATGGGTTGGGTACAGATCCTGCAGCAAGTGTTCCCAGCTTTTTCTTTTTCTCTCTTTTTTCTCTTTTTTTTTTTTTTTTTTTTTGGCTGGATACCATACTCATCAGAATCTAGGAGGGATCTAGGGCTGCCAGCATCGCTGTTATCAAGTGCTGGCATCACCAGTTACCTCCTTGCCTTACCTACTATGCCCTGGGAATTCAAAGCAGTAGTAAACACGTTCGTTTCTCACTATTGTTAATTAGTCAGGCAGTGCTTTACTCCACCATTTCTTAAGCAGTGATTAAGGATGCCTGTAAAGGTACATAGATTTACTGGGTGTGTTCAAATGTGCAAATAAATGAAAAAACCTTACAATTATGAGATTTTAGGATTTTAAGATATGAAGGGATGGCAAATAAATAGTGGTATGGCAAATAAAAGCTTTCTTTTGGATTAAACCCACTGCATACATAGCTTGATATAATTACAAAGATGACAAATTTTAATTTGCTTTTCCCTTTTCTCTTGCAACTTGTGACATGGACTTTATCATTCATAATAAGACAGAAATCTTTAAAGATCTTCAAGCTATAACCATTTCTTACACTGTCTTTTGCTGTATGTGTGCTGGCATTTGAATGAAACAACCAAGGGAGTCCTAAATGCCATTATAAGCACATTCATTCCAGCTGTTTGCAGGATTGTATAGGTCAACCAGCCAAGGGGCTTGACTTTAGTGTTTTGGGATCAGTTACAGCTTCATTGGAGGGTTGAAATTCAATCTTAAATCACTGTGCTGTAACAAGTTCGTGCTATGAGGTTTTACTACAATAGTTGGCTTCTTCCCTATGATGGCTACTCGTAGACTGTAACTGCATTTTTACAGGGTCTGTTTGGTACAGATGTAGCAGTCAGCCTCGGGTATATCACACTGGCACCTGCAGTGTTCTGGGAAGTGGGACTATTTCATGCCACCTTTTCTATCACTGCAGTCAGGCGACCCTGCAGAATAAATATTAACAGGCTCTTCCTTCCATGCTGATGAGATTCTTAAATAATTTACTGTTGCCTTTCTGAGCCAGGTCCTGCAGCCTTCATGCAGTCACAGCTCCTTTTGACTTCTGCGGGAGTTTTGTCTGAGCCAAAACTGGGGGCTCAGGCTCAGTTTGGTGAAAGTATGCAACATCCTCATATCAAATCCATCACTCAAAAGCTTCCTGCACATCACTGGTGTAGCTGCAAGGCTTTTGTAGTACACATAATTAGGAAAACATTTTTCCTTTAAGAATTACCTTTGTTTTGTTCTTGTCTGATAATGTTAAATAGTCCTATGAAAAAAACATATATACATATTTGTTAAGATATGGAGAAAATGAGCTAAGGAAGAGAACCTTTTCAGCATCTTATAATTACATTTATAGATTTCTAAGATCTGGCATTTACTTGCTCTCCTTATTACACTATGGACCAAATTCTCCGGTGAGATCAACTTCTTTGCCAGTCATTTTGTGGTGGCTGGTTCTGAGATGTTAGTACAGTGTATTTGCTTTCAAAAATATTTGAACATATACTGCTCACTACTTACCTGTCTTTTTCCTTAAGAAGTTATTGAAGAACTGCTAGTAAAGTATTGATGAGTGACACTTTTTTTTCCTCCAAAAAATACTTTGAATTATTTTGCTAAAATATGGTGTCTTTTGCAATATTATGTGCTAACACTACCATCATCCTCGAATGAATTCATTCACTAAAGTGCTTACAAGAATGGTGGAAACACCATTACCTAATTCTGAATATTTCCCATGTGAGCTGAATAGTTGAGTAAGACTAACATACACTGTTGAAAGGCAACACAGACTCTATAAAAAGGACTTTTTTTTTTTTTATACCTGCCTTTCTTTGTTTCTGTGCTTTGGCTTTCACTAACCTTGGCTGCTACTCTTTTATTGAGCTCTTTCAGCATATATGTTTCTTTTGCATTATATTTTATCCAGTCTTACAGCTACCCAAGTGACAGCCAATTACCTATCCATCTGATCAACACTGCAAAGGTGCTTTTGATATTAGATCATCAGGGTTTTTTTCTTCTTTGACACTTACTTGTCAGAAAGCCAGCAGTTTCTCTTTTGCTCCGTGAAACTGAACTTCTATAAACATTAGTGATTTACTCAGAACCTCCCTTGAAATTCAATAACCTTCATGCCACATAATCTTATAAATGTATTTAGTGAACTGTTATAAGGGATTACCATCTGAAAATCACCAAAAAGCTAGTATTTCACCTAGACAAGTGAATTCAGATCATTAAAAATCTAATAGGAATCTCCTCTGTGGTCAGATGAATCCTTTAACTGTTACTGAAGGTATAAAGAACTGATTTAAGTCAAATTTTAACATTTCATTGTGACACAGACTACAGTCATCTTTGGTTATGAAGCCTCTGTTGAAAGGTGGTAAGTCACAGGTAAAGAGGCTGTAACCTTTAGCTGAGGAACAGTAACTTCCTAAATAGCATTCTTCAGCCAAGAGTGATCATCTGACACCACCCTTCCACTTCAGATTTAAATGTCCTCCCCTCCGTTACAGACTTGGCATTTCTCTCATGTTAAATCTTATGTTCCTTCTTACTGAAGTCAAGCCTGTCTCTAAAATTCTGAAATTACAGCAAGAGTATAAAATTTGTATAAGAAGTGTTTTATGCTTCACCAATCAGTCTTTGACACAACTAATTTATTTTTTTTTTAACCTTCTTCTTGCTTCACCTGTTAGTTTTCTGTTAGAAATTCCGGATTTTAGCATTTGGTAAGTCAATCTTTTACTCTCCAATGCTGGGGTTTTAGCTAGACTAGTTTGGTAGGTTTTTGATGTCCTTTTCCCTTAAATTAGAAAGTGCATATTCTCCAAAATAACGTAAAAGTATGATGTGAACATCGTGCATTTGCCCCAAGGTTTTGCAAAAATGGTTTCTCAGTGGAACATCTGTCAAGAAAAAGGAAATACATGCCTAAGAGCACTGGAATGTGAAGACAGGGTTTAAGTCAATGTGGCTAGTGATGACCTTGATCCAAGGTCTTCTATATTCCAGCCAAGTACCCAAGCTATAAGGTGGTGTAAGCGGCTCCCACTGCTCCTCTCCTGCCTCGACATTGCCCTCTTCCTTGTGCTGGTGTGTAGCTTTTGGGGGATGCACAGCAATCTGGGCAAAAAAGGAAGGAAGGAAGGAGGGAAGGAAAGAAGGAGGGAGGGAGAGACAAACGGATGGGGTGGGGTGGGGTGGGATGGGATGGGATGGAAGGATTGGAAGGATTGGTTGAGAGGGAAAGGTGATTGCACTGCTGAGCTCAGCAAAGGTGTCCTGGGGCTTTAAAACAGAGGGCACTTAAAGCTCCAGGTGGATTTTCCTGGAGGAGGCTTAGAAACAGGTTCAGTTTTTAACAGTTGCATCTACCAAACTGGACTGAACTGTCTGTAATTCAGCATGGCATGTTGGAAACTAGTAGTAATGGTAAAAGGAGCAACAGTCCTCAGCATTTCCTCATGTCCAGGAAACTCTTTCTGAAGCCACAGTTAAATTTATGGCCATACGATGAAGCAGAGAGTTTTGGAGAAAACATCTTTATCCTTAGGAGCAGTAGTTAGCATGGATGATGAGCTGTGCCCTGGCATTTCTCCTGTGATAATTATTAGCAGCACCAGCCAACTCTAAGTCTTACATGCATAATTCAAATGTTTCAGATAATTCCTGACTTGAACTTAGAATGTGAATGCTCTGGACTGTAATTTTTGGATTCACGATTTTTTGTATACTATTTTAATTTTTGAAAGCTGGGTAAACAGTGTCCATTTGGGAAGTCATAATTATTTTTGTCTTTTTTTTCCTAGTTTTTAAATTGTTTTTATTTCTAAAAAGATTTCAAAACTGTATAGTTTTACAGGTCTGCATTATTTAATTTTATGATTGCTGTTATATTTCTTGAATACATGTTTGTTAGATATAAATCGGATACTTTTGTGGTTATTATAATTTCTAGGGATTGTCTTACATGACAAATTGAAGCAACTTTTTAATATCAAATGCAGAGTAGATTATACTTACCCAATTTTGTAAACACAGTAATTTATAAGGTATCAAATTTGCAGATATTTCTATATATCATTAACCTTTTATTTTTATATTAAGCTGGTTTTATATTTATATCAAGCCACTTCTAGGTCTTGTCTAAAATGATCTGTTACATTATGAATCCTCTTCTTGATCCAGTAACTCCTTCTGTTATGGATGTAGATATATTTGTTCATCTCAAACTAACATGTCATTTATAAAAGCTTTTCCATTAAAATAGAAAAGTGGCTGTTATCCATGAGGTTTCTGACAGAAGAGAAAATTGAGTTTTTACACTCATTTTGAAAAGTTGACTCTGTAACTCTGCTGTGGTGTGTCATCACTCTCAGACAGCTTCTGATATGTATTTTCAAGTATAATAGGACCTGAGCATTTAGAGGAGGGGTTTACTCCGTAAGGGGCATTTGTTGAAGTCTGCTCTCAAAGATTTTTTTTTTGATCTCTCTATTGACTAGGACCATCTTGGTGATTTCTTTCTGTAGATCCTATGCAGCATTGCTGATTGCTGCCTCACCCTTTTATTTTAGTACTCCTTCACCATAAACAGCATATGGGGCATTACGGCTACAGCTGCCCTATTTCTTATGTTCAAGATGTTCCAAATGTGCTGCACATCAGGTTGATCCATCTAGGTGGAGAAGCTCAAAATTCAAACAGATTAGCTCACCTGAACTTTTTGCTGCTCTTAACACAGAAGGGCTTGGGCATGGCCAGAAGAGAAAGTTCGGTCTGTGTGACTTAATGCAGCCCAGTCTTGCAGCTTAATACCTTCTCCTTGCACTTTGCAGAAAGAGGGATGTGGGGAATGTTTGACAGACTTGGTGAAACAAAGAGGTAAAAGAACAAGACAAATGTGGCACATCTTCATTAAGTGATCTGATATAGTCCCACTAGAGCATTTTGCTGCTGGTCCTAGTCTCCCGAGTTGTGCACTTTACATTACAAGATTGTCGGTGCTGATGATGACTAAATAACGAAGCTCTCCCTTGGCAGCAGTAATAAGAAATATTATGTTTCCTTGTCCAAGTGTTGTTATCATAAGAAAATGTTATTTCCTATCAACTTTGATAGATTTTTATAAGTTCTCATGAAAATTTGTCACACAACTGCACATAGGTTTCACTAAAAACAGACCCCCAGTATTTAATTTGCCAAAACTGAAACCCTCCTCTTTTACTTGCAAGAAAGGTTTGGGTTTTCATTCTGCTTTTATGTTAATCATTAAAACACAGTATTAAACAACAGTTTACAATGGACACTCCCAAACATTGTTGTCTCAGTTATCCTGAGTAGTGGAGGTGCCAGCCTCTCCCAACATGTGCTTGTTAGGAAAGTGATATGACAGTAAACCCCCAGAGGACCTCAGTCACGTCGAGCAGACCCCGTTTCTCCAGCCTCAAGCACTTCTGCCCTACTAAGTTGCTATCTGTCTTCTAGCAATGGGAGAAGTTGAGGCAGCTAATTTTGGGAACCTCTGCCTTGCCTTCAGGGTTCAGGTTTTTTGACTGTTTTCAGAAGAATCTGAAAATGGTGATGAAAGCAGAAATTCTCTTGGGAAAATTTCTTGTTGAGAAAAACAGCCTCTGTATCATCAAAATGTTTTTGGTGAAACATTTCAAAGTACTCACATGCACATAACTCCAAGTGAAACTATCTGCCACAGTGTCTGCTCCTTTCCAACTGCATCACATGGCATAGATTAGTTTGGTGGCCACTTGTGGCTACTGAGGTTTTGGATCTGTGCAAACACAGATAATACTGTCTTTTCATATCTGTGTAAAAACAGCCTGTAATTGTGCACAGCTACCCATTGCCCTCCCTTTATTCTGATGATGTCTGTGCAGTGAATACCTAAGTCACAGACTGGGTTAGGGACTGCATTTATTCATTTTCACAGAGCTAAAAGTCTGTGGTGTTCACCTCTGCTTGGGGACTCTGTTGGGTGAAATACTAGACATAAGAACAGCAGCACTTACATGCATTCTCTGTTCAGTGCATATTGCTCATGGTATAAAGAAAACAGAACTTAATAAGTTTCCTCTGCCATTATCATGAACTATTAGGTTTTTAAATTCTATCTGTGCTGTGTGGAAGAAGGTTTTATAATTTAGAAGAGAGTAGCAATTTGAGCAGGATAGACATGCCTCCTATCTCTTTCTTTTCTTTAGATTTTTTCCCCGGCTAATGTATTCTGTGGGCTTTAGGGATGAGACAAATTACTCTGTGTTGGCGACAAGAGCAAAATAAATGAGACTTAGCTGCACAGGAAAGTCCGACTGCATAGCCCGATGGTGAAAGCACTTGTTAGTCGGGAAGGAATGGTGCTGTATGTTTGGTGTCCTGCTCCCAGGACTCCTTCGGTGGTTTACATGCTGTCACTGTATATAAAAATAAAAAGCAAGCCCTGCAGGCAAGAAATACAAGCAACTCTCCCAATCCCAGATAAGTCCCATAAGAAGTAAGCTGTAGACTCACGCTTCTGCTTGTGCTCTCTTTTTGACTCACTAAATACAAATTTTTCTTTTTTTCATCAGAGACACAGCTTTAAGGAGAAGCTCTCCCCCTTGGTATCCTAATAGATAGGAGGTACGAGGAGAGGAATGGATACCTCGGTAGGCAGCAGGAGGGGAAACTGCACCTTATTTCTCTCTGTTTGTGATGGGTGCCTTTACCACAGTGATTCATAAAAAGACTAATTATTTTTTATATGTGTGTGTCAATCTACGGTGCATGTGCACATTTGTACAATCATCTTTGGGAAGATACTTGTGGCCACTCTGCTATTTTGTGGGAGCCCAGTCCTGCTAGATGTGCTCAGAGCTTGCTTGGCAAATATCAAGGAGGTACACATGAAGGCAAACTTTATATTTGAACCAGTTTAGGCATGAGCTGAGTACCAAGCCTGTTAACACAGGTCTGTTGGCAAAGTGCAGTGGCTGTGTTTGTTGACGTTGCAATACTATTCTTTCAGGCATTTAAGGTGCTGATTGATGTGGCTCTGAAAATTGCTCCTAAAGACCAGTTTAACAAGGGACACATACTAAAAGCTTCATTCAGCCTGTGCTGTAGGCTTTTGTCTTTCAGACAGCTCTAGGTGTTATAACACTGCATAAAATGTCTAAGGGCAGCCATCTCTTGCAGCGATCCATCTGTGTGACATGAATTTCCTCAATACCCACTCTGGCCAAGCCCTGTGCTCGCTACACCAGCGAATTCACATGTGCCTGGGGAAGAAGCCAGGTAGTAGCATGCCACTGTGGGTGATAGTGAGCTGTTAGAGTCCACTGTTATATTAACCAGGCTCATTGTGACCAGTGGTCTTCCCAGACAGTTCACCCATGCCCAGAGACCATTTTGAGTAGGTAGGTATGTAGTTTGCACACAGCTGCCCTGTTTCAGAGCCAAGGACACTTTACTGGAGGCAATCCTAAGCCAGCTGCCTTCAGTGCTGGGAGCATTACAGGACACACTCCATTTACTGGTGCAGGTGAAGACCTAGGCTACAAGAGAGTTTCAATGAATGTCAGGGGAGAGGTGGCTGATAAGTGGATTCTAGTCTGATTTGGCAGCTCCATCCTCTGCTCACTTGGTAATTTTGGGGCTCTGGGAAGAAGACACATTGTCTCTGAAGAATGGTAGTCTGTGAATTATTTAGGTGCCTTGCTGACCCTGGAAGATCTCCACTTGTGTGGTGTGAATGAAACAGTCTGGCTCTGGTCATGAATGTCAGAAATGTCTTCCTGTGTGACACAGGACAGGATTCTTGGTACGTTGTTGCTAATACCATAAACTGTGAGTTCTGCCTGTGCCAAAGAGTTTTTGAAACTCTCTACCATCTCTACCATGGGATTTGGGGCACCCTTGTACTGTACTGTGTGAGGTATCCTGTGGTTTAGAGAAGCTACAGGCAGGGTTATTCCCAAATGCGAGGTCACCTGAATTGCCTGAGGGAGCACATTAGGGAGTGGTAGAAAAAGCAAGTGACTCTGAGGTGTCCCTAGTGAAGTCCCAACTAGGCCATTATTGTGATTCTCGTGAGTCTACTACAAGGTGAAACGACATTGGGGTCACTGTTGTTGTGTGCCAGTTGGAACATCTACATACTTACAGGAAGGTGACAGCCACACTGTTAAGCACTGAAATTCCATCTGAGGTCCATGTAAATATGTCACTTTCTAGATTCGGTCATTAACTTTTCTATTTCTTTTCCATATCTAGGGAAAAAAAACCAAATTATTGATCCAGATGGACAATGAATTAAAAGAAGAGAGGGCAGAGTGTGACAAAAGCAAGGTAGATGATAGCTAATGCCACATGAGCCAACAGCTTCACCTACGTGGGAGTGGTGTTCCCTCTGAGATTCTCCCTTACCTACAGCACAAAAAGGATAATTTCTGCTAAGACAGGAACATCTTACATGTCCAAGAGGATAATATCATTTTAACATTGTCTGCTGTGTGATAATTTTTCATTTATATATACTGGGCCAGTTGTTTAGCTGACAAAAGTCAATGTAACTTCACTGACTGCAGAGGAGCTGCACCAAGTTGATGATTCAACCTTTGTTCATTTAATTGTTTAGATTTATCATATTTATTAACCCCAGCAGAGAATGTGGTTTTCATGACTGGTGTAGGGGATTATTTTTGTACAGAAAAGATGGATTCTACTCTTAGTGACACCTGGTTGCATCTTGTAGGTGAGGATTGAATCTGGCCATTATGTGTAAAATGAAATATTTTATGTGAAATACCCACCTAAGATAATACTTTTGCTGGTATTCATAGGGCCATGCTTACTCCATCTGTTTCAGTTATAAATATTTTAAGTGCATAATTCAGTAAATTTTAGGGTTTGTAACAATGTAGTAAAATCAAGTAGATGTGTAATAAATTCTAGTAAGCACAGAAACTCAGTTGTTTCTCAGTAGGATTCTGTTTAGCTAATCGTAAATGTCTTGCTACAGCTGGAAAAATATTGAACCAAGTTTAAGCTTCAACAAGTGTGCTGCTGAGAAAGTTGATTTTAGTATCTTTAGAACAATAGACTGGATTGTCTATGAGTAGCAGATGTGTTTGCAGAAGAATTTTAATCTGGCTTTTTTATTTTCTTCTTTTTCACTTAACGTTCAAAATGCAGAATTACCTAAGAACCACATGCTGATGCAAGGATAAAGGTTGATACTTCTTAGCTTCCTCCATTTCCACACCCAACTAAATCCACCCTTGAAATGCCATGAGGACAGTGGGAAGAGAGCCATTAGGCTGCCACCGTGTCTTTCTGATTTGCACTTGCCCAAAGTAACCTAGCAGGTTTTGGCAGAATGCAGATAGCTCATTTGGCTGTTGTTTTGAAGCAGCTTACTCCAAGGTCTTCCAACATTTTCTACAGCCTTTCACTGCCTGAGCCTACCTCCATGCCTCAGGTAGTGAGGAGGTCCCAGCAGTCTTCCGTAATTCCGGCATTAGAGAACTCCCAGGAATATACCCAACAGCCACATCTGGGACTCTTCAGAGCCTGCTCTACCCCTTTCAGCCAAAATCTCTCTCCTTTAGGAACAGATTGAGGAACTTGCGCTCAGGTGTAGTTGAGATTAAATCTAAGAAAACAAGGACATAAGGGAGGGAGGGAGCATGGTGATAACTTCAGTAACAATAGCAAGGTTCACATGGCTTTGCTCAATCTACATGAGTGTCTGTTTAAGACAAATTTTGTATTTAAGTAAATATTGGCAAGCCTTAGAGTTTCCAGCATACAAGAATAAAATAAAGCTTATCTTCATTTGGTTTGTAGAGGTATTTTTGTATTATAAGAAGGTTTTACAAATATTTTCTGAAAGTTTTTCCAAGTGCTTTTTCATTAGAAGATCTGCATGTTGACTAGTAGCTATCTTCAGATACCAGTGTACTGATAATGCTGACAAAGGCTACACCCAGGAACCGTAGTTTCAGAATTTTGCTGTATTTTTCTCTGGTGAAGCCTGGTGCAAATAATAAAATATCAGGTGTTCTGTCTCACCCATAATTAAACAGTGGATGTTCTGTTTATGTGTTTTCTTACAGCTGGCAGCATTAGAGAGACAGATCTTTGACTTCCTTGGTTTCCAATGGGCTCCTATCCTTGGCAATTTCCTACAAATAATAGTTGTCATTTTGGGTTTGTTTGGAACCATCCAGTTTAGGCCTCGATATATAGTCGTGGTAAGTCTCATTTATTATCTATTATTTTTTTGCAATTGGTTTTAAAACCTGTCATATTACAAAGCAGAATTTTCTTGGTTTCAAAACACCAGATGGTATTTCTGTAGAAACTTTAGAGGTCTCCATGTCTTTTTGCAAATTTAGGACTACTGAGTGGCATTTCTGAGATTTCGGAACCTATCAAGAATGGGTAACCTAGAAAAAGTACTGCTGAAATTATGACTGTGACACAAGTTCTTAGTAAGATTCTTTAAAGAATGAAATACCTAGATGGGTCATGGGAACATCTACAATTAGACTATGCACAAGTGAAGAAAAGAAATACAAATTGTTGTTCTCTTTGCAACAGACAAGCAGACAACAGACAGCAATGGCCATTTAAAAAAAAAAAAGTAATGGTCAAGTCCTTTTAAACAGGGAGAAGCAAGGATTGTAGAAATTCCTTTGGTCCTGTGACTCATGGGTTCCAAAGAAATTTCCTTCTCGCATCTAACTTTGCCAAAACCTGTATTTATGGTCTTGACCCTACATTGTTGTAAATTATCTCTGATGTTTGTAATGAAGCTTCACAGATTTTTTCCCCATGTTCTCAACATAGCCAGGAATAAAAAAACTTTCAAAGCTGTGAAGGAAACTGCCAACAAAAAATATCCCCTTGCCTCCTCCATAGTCTCTCCTGAATGGATGAATATTATGTCTTTACCTGGCAGTGTCTGTATCTGGAATATTTCAGTTGTGTTTTCAGTAATGGATTTTAAGTCTAAAGTTGCTTGGTTTGGTTTTTTTGTCACAAAAGACTGAAATAAATGTCTACTGAGGAAAACTCATTAAACAAATACTTAAAAAGCTTCATCTTTTCTAGTCAAGCCTGGAATCCTGTAATTCTTTGTCATGTCGTAAAAGAAAAATTGAACAGAAAGTGCACCCAAGTTTCTTTATACTCACATTAGCTAAGCTTCACAAGCAGACTATAAGTAATTGAAAATGGATTGATGTAAATAATAGCGCTTTTATACGTTACCTGTGGTTGGAGAACTCGGCAGCAGTGTATATACATCCATATATTGATGACTCACCTTTCTGCTTCATGTTCTCCATTTCATACATAAGACATTGGAAGCAAGTGAGGGTAAGCATCTGTAAAATTATGTAGGAAATTCATGTCTGAAGTGCAACACCACAGAATCTCTTGCCCCTCAGGTTCAGCACTGTTGTTCAATGGTGGAAGCTGTGCTTTAGTTTTCAAATGAAACACAACAGATGTTAACTGTTTCTGTGTCTTTTCCAGTGTAAATGAACATTTTAGACTATATTAAAGTTGTATTAAATTAGAGGTAGAAAAACTCATAATTAAAGAAAGAAGCACCTCAAGAAGATACTTTATCCTCAGATTTAACTGAACTCACATTCTGATTTAACTTTAAGCATATATTTACAATCTCATGCTATAGTAGGTGCAAATACTCACTACTTGGGAAGATCAATACTTCAGAGCAGCTTCTATCCTTACTAATGTAAGGTTCCCAGTGAAGCAGGAATAGTTTGAGCAAACCCTGAAGTCTGAAGAGTGAAAGTACACAAGTTGTCTGGAACCAGCCTTACAGCTCAACACCAGCAGAAGGGGGTGGCTTGCATACCTCCCTATTCTCACTGCTCTTCTCCCTGGCCGAATACTCCTCTAAACCCTCTCCACCAATTCTGGCAGCAGTTAACTGGACCCTTCAGTAAGCCCATTCCACTCCTAAGCTGTCAGAAAACCAACCTAGCAAAAAGTGGAGAGTTTTTTGCCAGATTGGTGAGCTGAATCCAGTCTGTGAGGTTCCCAGTGGGTGCCAGGGCCAGCACAAGGCAGGCATTGGGACTGTGTGGTTATGAACAGCAGCGCGGAGGCGGAGGGGAAAGGAGGAGATGCAAGACTTCCCTTGTTGCTAGCTGCAAACTTGTCAGCTCAGCCTCTTGTCTAACTTCACCCTCAGGCTGAATTCATTGAATACCTCAAGCCAGCATAACAATAATCCTCCCTTTGCTCAGCTGCTACCTTTAGTCCCTGTGCTGTTCCTTCATTTGCACCAGCACAAACGTCAGTTCAGTGACTTGATAAACTATCAAACCAGAACAGATCCTGCTGAAAAGCAACCATTTTCTTTTCCAGTGTTTTTAAGTGTGGGTCAGCTCTCTGCCCTGTTTCGCATGTTCCAGCAGAAGGGAGGAGGTGCGAGAAGGCAAATGGGAGCAAGTAGCCAGAGGAAGGGGAAAAGCGCATGGAGTCTTTCTGCAGCAGTGCAGGGTTACACCGGCTTAAAGTGCTCGTTGAGCTATAGCCTGAGGATGTTCCAGGCTTTACCTAACACATGCTCCCCAGAAGCCATGCTTCCTAGGGCTGTCCCATCTGCAGCTGGGCTTTGCCAACTGTCCTCAGAAGCCCTAGAGGAGTCAGTGGTACAGACAGCAGACCCCTACCAGTGCCAGCTCCAGGCTGTCTTTGCTAAGGCAAAAGGGAATCCAAAGGCACCTCTCCCAAGGAAAGACATAGACTGCCTCCCTGCTTCTGAAACCCTTTAAAAACACAGTACACCTGTTACAGTGGTAAACTTTTACTGCTGGCTTCAAATATAAAGTCTGTTTAATGCAAATCTTCAGTAGGGTCATGAATTTCAGTATTACCTAAACACAATGCAGAGAGATTCCTACCCGGGCTCTGAGTGGTGAATTGGGCTCCAAATTCATTGAGAAGCTTCATGGGCTTCTGAGTCTATAGCTGCACCTTCAGCCACATCTAAGTCCCTGGATATGTTCGTGGTTGGTGTCCCACATTAGAGCAGCAATTTGGTACTGTGGCTTTGACAGAAGAAATATGTCGACTCATGCTTTTATGTCCTCTGATTGCTGAAGCCTCCGGTTTAGATTAAGCTAAATCCAGTTTAACCGGAAAAGTAACCAAATGCTTGAAGAAAAGTATGCTTAGCATCCATTGTCTTTTCCTTAAGACTTCCCTGGAAATCAGCTTTGCTACTGCAGATGATCCCATTGGAATAAAAAAAAATTAAGTAAAGAAAGAATCGTGTCAGATACAACAGTTTGCTTCTGTAAACTGTCTACGCAAAATTGATCTGGCACACGTGGGTGCAAATTGTCCCCATAATATTCTGTTGTACTCTGGTAGGGATCTTGACTTAAGCTGACCAGCTCTAGGGTCCTTGGTCTGACCTTAAGAGAACTTCTTTAATCTATCTTATCTTTTGTGCAATGAAGGCTGTGCCTGAAGGTTTCCCTGACAAGAGAAGTTACACAAAAGCTTTCACTTTGCCACCCTTTGCAGCATATGTCATGTTCTCTCCCCTCAAATTTAACATACGGCAGGAATGGGAAAGTAAGTGAATAAATGTATTATATGTAGGGCCATAACTTGAAGCACATCTATACTGCAGTCAAATATGAGACTAGTTCTGCAGGCACAATTGAGCAGGCTTTTGGTCCAGGTACCTAGAAGCCAAGGAGCTCAGTAAGGGCTGTGATAGAAGCTGGATAAACACAAAAGCAGTTGGATGCTTCTAACTCTTCCACTGTCACTGAACCCAGGCTAGCTAATTTGTCACTAGCATTTAATGACTACATAAGCTGCAGTCTTTTCTTTGACAGCAGCATAAGCATAGCCATTGTAGATTAAAAGTCTGAATAAAGAATTAAGGTTTGTTTCATAGTTTGAGTGATATAAAATTTGGTCTGAGAGCTTTCTGCCAAAAATATGCCCCACCCTCTAAGAGGTGCCACTTAATGACTGAGTCATGAAGAATCTCTGTCGAATACAATTGTCATTCCAAATAGATAAAGATAGTGGCTCATGTTCTCTGGCTACAGTCCTTCAGATACAGGACTATAAGGATGGTGATTCTGAAATAAATCTGGAATGTCACTTGCTCATAGGTAAAATTCTGAGGCCTCAGAGCTTAGAAAACACAGAGAGAGAGAGGGAGCAACAGCATTAACTCCAAGTGTCCTAATTAGTTTAAATTCAATAATTATTTCTAATAGTTTTTGTATTAATTAGTAATCTAGATCAATTCTTGTGAACAATTTGTCCTGTCACTAAGCGGATATGCTATTTTCACTGCTGGAATATTTTGTGGCTGAATTAAATCAGTACAAGGTTCCCAGGAGACATAAAAGTGCAGAGCTGATTCCTAATTTTCCCATATTAGCTCATTTGAAACTTACCCAAACATTTGCAAAGAGGAAAAACCAGCTACATTTCAGTTCTAACTATGCTGTAACACACCTGTCACGCAGCTCCAGAGCTCTGCTGTGATTCATTTCCCTGTGCATGCTTTTCCTTTCTTAACAGAACTTGCTATCACCAGCAAGATTTTCAGGCTGTTAAAATTGATTAAAGATGATGACAAGATACTTGTTAAAGCTGGGGTTTTTTCCCCTCTCCTACTTCTGATATGGGACTTCAAAAGCCTTCTGAATGATGAGTCATGTAGCTAAAATGGCAGAAACCTGGCCCAAAGCTGAATACAAATGTGTTAATGAACAGTGAGAGATGAAAATAATACACTTAAATAGGAGGAATATAAGGTGGAAATCTCTGTTTTACTTGCCTTAATTTATTGCATTAAATAATATGATATATAGGCAATGTGTACACCTGAAAAGCTGGGATGCAGTTTCTTAAAACAAACAAACAAAAAACAACAACAACAAAAAAAACCAAAACAGAAGAAAGGCTATACAGGATACTTTACACAGTATTCAAGCAAATGTTATACAGACACTCAAAACACGTGTGAAATATTAGGCATCCAAAATTACTCCTTGAATATCCTTCCTGGTAAGTCCTGAGTTGTTACTGTTCCATCACGTTGATTTATGCCACTTTCCTTGTCGTCTTTCACAAATATGACTTAATAGGGCTCTGTAAGTACTGATGCCTCTGAGGCACAGCCAGGTATTACAGGGGGACAATCTGATGACTCAGTAGTTGCTGCCTTTCCTTTGAAGTATCCCTGAGCCAACATTTATTTCCCCTAATGCCAAGACACTGTCAGAGGAGGTGCTGCACTTCAAATTAACTATACACTTGAGATAGTTTATTCATTAAAGCTAAATGTATCCCACAATCCTTCTAATATTCAAACTTAGAAATTTCCCTTTTCTCTTTTACCTTTCAGTTTAAGAAGCCATCCTTTGCATTTTTCCTTAACCCTTTCTTTTTGTGACATTGTGTCCATCTAATACCAATGATTCAACTCTAGAAATGGTCGTATTTCACTGGTATATGAAAGGTATCTCTGCATTAGTTTCAATATGACCTGTAGAGTCAAAAGAGGTATAGAAATATCACTGTTGTAGAGAGGCTGGCATTAAGAAAGGGGATCTGAAAGGAACCTGCTGGGTTGAACAATAATTTAATAGACATTTAACCAGAAAGGTTTAGGGAGTACTCTCTCCACATAACTCATAAGGCTCCAAATGCTTCCTCACACCACATAGTATACAATCCTTAGTGCAAAGCACCAAAAGCAAGAAAGTATACAGTGCATCACAGAGAGAAATCAGCAAAGATTATCACCAGTATCCTAGGTCCTTCTAGCAGAAGGAATCTGTTAGGTGAAAATGTCCAGGTGATTTTTATGTAGAACATCATATGGGGTATAAAGTAAAAAACCCAACTCTTCTTATTGCTTCAACCTGTGTGGAAAATTCCTTCTTCATGCCAGATATGGTGAGGGTTGTGATGAGACCAGCTGAGCCTGGAGGGACTGAATGTGGCAGGCCAAAGAACTGGGGCAGGAATCCCTGGGTGTGGGAGAGTAAGAAGGAGCAGGCACAGCTGGACTATCAGGGTAATGCTCAGGACACAGGGCGGGAGAGGTTGAATGGCAGGTCAGGTCATGGAATGGGTTAGGTGAGGTGCCTTGGGAGGGAAATGAACTCCGAGCTTCAGTGTGAACCTGATGCTTCAGACCCTAACCGCTCCTCCTCCGACAGCAAATGTCTGCCAGCGTGTGTGACACCTTCCCCTGCCTGTTGTCCCTTCACAGAACGGGTGACAACCCGGGGCTGCAGGCAGTTTCTCTGCCAGCTCAGAGGAGAGGTCTTTGTAATGGATCTGAAAGTTAAGCATCTCGTAGCAACCCAAGCAGGTGTTAGCATGATGCCACATAATGGAATGTTGTTACGGTTTGGGGTTTTTTAAACCTTGATGGCATATACATGTAAATTTACATACATAATGTTCAGAAAGTATTACAAATTTTTCAGGAAGAAACACTCAAAAATTAAGAAAAGCTGTTATTAAAGTCCTCCTCTGCAATCCTAATGTGATCCTTCTATATATTTGCAGTTTTGAACTGTGTGGATGCGTAACAATTTTTTTTGGAGGGGCACCTCAGTTGGAGTAGAAAGGACAGACATTTGGCAGTTTTCTGGTGATAGTAGCTAAACTTGATTTGCAGAAAACAGAAGACATGGGAAGAATGAGGCACGTGACAGCAAGAATAAAAGGATTGCTTTTGTTGTAAAGCCTGCTCCGGGTAGCTGAGTTTTATCTCTGCTCTCAACTACCGAAAGCTTTTTTGACACAAAGCAAGTTACTTAAAACAAACTTCTCACATGCTTTGTTTTCCCTTTGCGTTCTGGGTTCTTGTCTTGAGACCTTCTGGTCTGATTTGCACAAGTGCTGAATGCTCAGTCACAGGGAGCTGAACACTGAGCTTATAAAGCACTGTATAACCCCAAGTGTTCTGAAAAATGAAGGCTTAAGCATCTCAAGTTGGATGCCTATAATGTATGAATACTTCTGAATGTAATCTCTGCATGTATCAGAACATCATTCGCATTCTGAGAGCTGTATCATTCCTTTATAACATAAAATAAATTAGTTAATGTTTGTGCAGCACTCACACATTACATTGATGAGCATCTTAGAAAGCCTCATGAGGAAATTAATATTCTGTCCTCAGAGCAGGATCTGAGTGACAAAGAGAAATGAAGTATTGAGTTAGCTGTTCACAAAATGTATTGAGTAAGGTAGGGTCTTTTAAAATAAAAACAAACCTATGATGAATTAATTAATGTTTGCATTGTATTGCACATTCACAAAAGAGAAAAATAGATGGCAAATATAACCAGAATCCTGACATTTCCTGATTTTGCTTTCTTGCTTTTGCTGTCTCAAAACTTTTCTTTTAATGCAGTCTTCCTTAAGTACCTATGACACTATACAAGGAAAAAATTCTGCTACTTGCATATCCAAAAAGGTGTTTTCAAATGTGGACTGTAACTTTCTTACTTTTAAAAATTATATAGTAGTAATTACTGAATATCTAATTATTATGTTCTTAAAGTAAATGGAGCTTAAATTTATATTCCTGCAGTTCAGTGATAGTGCAGGAAGAGCCTCTCCATACACAGCAGCTGGGTTTCAAGGTGCACACCTGCTTTGGACCTGCACTTCTCTTTCAGTAATCTTCACAGTGGATAAGGAATGAAACAGGTCCTGACTGTGTAAAACAGAGTAGCTTGGCCTGGGAAAGCATGTTCAGACAGTTTTTGCCTGTGTGGTTCGGAGTTGTCACTGGTGCCCGTGGGACAGAATGAGGCCAGTAACAGATTTGGCTTGGCCTGGCAGATCGAATAGGTTTCCTGTTGTTGTGATGACAGATTTAATTCATGGATAGATAAAAAAATTCTTTCTTAAATAGGGGAATTCTGAATATTCTGAAATCTGTTTTCTATGAGCAGCTGTGCTTGTATTAAGTGTTCATTAATTTTGGACACTCTGCACCTAATATTCTGAGGACCTACGCTGGAAAATCAGGAGCTTATGATGAGTTACTACAGAGTCAGCAAGTGTGGTAGAATGTGATATCCTCTTTTGAGTTAATCTTGTTAGTAGTACAGACCTTATACTGCTCACAGACCACAGCAGCTTTGTCTATTTTATAATAACCCAGCCTTCAGTTGCCACACTGCCCTTCTCTGTAAGCAAGAAGAAACGGCCCAGGAGTGTTACTCTCATTTTGTTTATTAATGACCTACTTCTTATGCCGTAGCCATCTCCAAACTGCCAAAGTACACCATAAGAAATTAAATTAAAGCAGTTATCCTGTTTGGTGTACAGAAATGACTGTATGCATGTGGGTGTAATCAAAGTGGGGAAAAATTCAACCCTCTTCACCTGAACCTTTCATTGTACATCACAGGGAGGGGAAGGAAGAGGGGAACATAGCCCAAAACTGCCCAAGAAAGCCAAGCTGATGGCACCCGTCCAATGGAAATGGGATCTAGCATATTGTAGATTAGGTTGTTGAGCTTTACTGAGTATATTGAAGCAAAACAATAGCATATTAGCCTCACCTGGTCACAGCTAATTAGACTGGCGAAGGCACTTAGCAGCAGTTCTCCACTGTGAAGGTTATAAGCGCATAAATGTAAAGTGGCAGGGCTGCTGCTCATTGCATTTTTCAGGTGGGTGTAGCTCCAGTGTGGCTGAGCATGCACCTAGCCCCTCAGACAGAAATGCTTCTGAGGGGTACTGCTTGGAGAGTTAATTGGACATAGTTTGCAGTTCTATATAGGTAAACAGTGCATCTGTGAGGAAATAGTGTCAGTCAATTATGCTGACAATTAAAATACGAAAGATGATTTAAAGTACACAAATTAATCTCCCATTCATGCTGTTGGTGAAGTATGAGTTCAGTCTTGCACTAGGGTAGGATGCTGGAGAACCCAGAAGAGATATGGGTATGTTCACCTGTTAAGGGTGCATTGTAGAATCAGGTTCATGGCCATGAGGACTGGAGAAGTAGTGAGCTATTTTTCATGTAATTAAAATATCTCTTCCTGAAAGAGTCTTAAGAGACCAGCTTTACCCTTCACCTGTTTGGGTTTTTTTTTTTTAAATCCAAATTATCAGATCAATAGATCTTCTGTTTTATTTGGTGGTGTTTTTTTCTTGTGTCTTTCTTCATAATATTTAAATATTATTTTAATAATATTTGCTTATTTAAATTATTTTACTATTCTGGAATCTCCTTTAACAGAGCTAAATCATGATTTACAAATGACTCACAGTTGCCCCAAAAACAGTGTTTAAGTCAGCATTTTGGACTTAATTGGTATCAGTAGGATAGTGTAAAACTGTAAAGAAGAAATATCTTTTATTGGTGTTTATTCAGAGCAGCAATGAATATTGGATTTGTAATTTCCTATGGTTCTTAGGGGACTTCTGCAGGGACACCTCCTTTTCTGAACTCTCTGCACTTGGCTGTTCCCAGAAGAACAATGCTTATTGATATCAGGCTTTTTATTATTGATCTGCTCAGTATAAAGTCTTTTCATCTTCACATTTTATTTTTCTGTCTTTTTGCTTTCATCCGGCTTTGTGTTTAGTACACGGTGTGGACTGCCCTGTGGGTCACCTGGAATGTTTTCATTATCTGCTTCTATTTGGAAGTAGGCGGACTTTCGAAGGTAGGTCACTTATCCTTCTTCAGGTTTATGGGAGGGTGTTTTAACAGCAGGACTCTCAGATTTTAGAAGGCTGGAACCATAGAAGAAAAATGTGGTTGTTTGAACATACAATTTGATCTTCAGATTTCCCCTCCGATGAGAACTCCAGTGTTTGAACTTCTCTGATGATAGTAAATAGTCACGGGTTTGAAGTACATAAATGCAATGAATCTGAATTACAGGTGCCTCCTGAAGTACCATCCTGGAGGGGAGGTGGAAGGGGGGAGGTAAGGTTATTCAGTGGAAAATTTGAGGTTCTTTTTGATTGTTGAAAAACAATGTCATTTTGGTTGAATTTTCAAGCATGTATGAAAAGTATATCTGAATTTCTGAGACTGCTTTGAAAGCAGCTAAAGAAAGTTACTAAGAAGGTTAATGTAACAACTTGTTGAGCAAATTGGTCTCATAGTAAGAATGTTAATTCTTTAGAAAAGAACAAATGGCAAAGGATGACTTTTTTTTCACATCTGAATAAAACTTTCCTTTACATGACACTCAGTCCTCTAGGTCACTGATTGCTTATTCAAACCTCTGATTAGAAGAGAAATGTTTGCCGGAAGTATCGAGATACATGTTGCTTTTGTACAAGGTAGCACTTAGGTTAGCGTAGGTTATATTTAGCATTGTATCTACAGTGAGTTCCATACAACATCTGCTGCTTTTCATTCTCCTGTTGGACATAGATGATATTGATCTTTGTTTAACACACTCATACTTGAATGATTCCAGGCACAGTATGTCCATAGTGCATGCTGATCCTGGTAGTATTAATATAATAAAGGTCCCCATTACTGATTGTAGACTTAGTGGTATGAACTACATCACTGTTAATTCATGCAATGTTTTTAGAGTTGTGAACTCCACTCAGTTCAGATGGGAGCATTTGCGAACTGCATACTTTTTTGGGTTCAGCATTAAAACTCCTTGCTTTTGGCTAACAACAAACAGAAAAGTGGTGAAACTGATTTAATAAGAAATAAAATTTAATTTACTCAGTAAAAATTCCATTAAAATTAAAGCTTTCAGTGATAGATTCCTATGGTGATAAAATTCCATAGTGAAAAGCTACAACAGTTTATTTTTTCTCCAGATATGATGTAGTTCACCAGAAGTCATAGGCTTGATGAGGAAATTAGTGCACTTCATAGATGATCAAAATAAATGATTGTATTGGTATGTTCTGACTTAAAAATCTATTAGATGAACAGAAGAGCAACACATGGAAGTGATGAATGCCCAAAGTAATTGTTCATTTTCATTATACACGGAGTTTGTATTTTTTTCAATCAGTTGGATGATGACTGTTTTTATAGTGCCTATTATATTTTTATGGATAACTAGTGGTTTTATCTAAGTGCCTAGGAAGTGAAGCAAAACTTTTAGTCTGGCCCCTGAGTTTGTGAAAATTTGAGTTGTCTTTCCCTTGATTGCAAAGGATTCTCATCGTACCTTTAGTGTAAGGGGATTATAAACCAGCAGGTATGAATTGAAATCTTGTATCTTCCAGTTTCACCACTGTGTTTCATTTTTAGGTCTTCATACTTAACATATATGACAAATCACAATGCAGAGAAATAGCAGCACAAATATTACTCAACAGTTGAGGAAAATGCCTTTTATTAGTATGCACTTCAGTTAATCTCAGAATTTTGGTGGCATTTTTATCTTGTGGTTTATAATTACAACATTTGAAAAGTAGTTTCTCAACAAAATGGTAGACACAAAATTATTTCCATGGAAGTTAACTGCTCTTATATAGATTACATCAAAGGCAACAGTATCAGGACCAAGCTAGTAATGATAGAATCAAGAATTTTGTTCAGTAAACCGTGGAATTTGGCGTTTGTTTAATGCTGTTTCTGAAAACCATGCTAGGGATGATGCAGTCATCCAGAAACTGAGGTCTTTTTGCACCATATGCGTAAAATCCTGGGTATTTACACATTGATGGGTATTTGACACTGACTTAACTGGGACCCACGTTTTACTCAAGGTGCTAGCTTAAAAATGTCATCATTGCTTTCCATGAATATGCTCCTGTGTTGTCAGGCATGATAGAAATGTGCTGTCACCAAGGTACATTAGTGTCGCTGGCAAATCAAACGCCATCAGAAGCTTTTCAAGGATGGCTATTTTCTCAGCATTGAATTCTTGGCAGGGAATATTCAACTTTTTTCTTGCTATTGTTCTAGTTTTCCATTTTAAAAAAAGATTTTGTTTCTGAAATGAATGCAGATTGATTCTAACTTTTAAATTCTATTGATATACTATCAGGGAACATTATGATGCTGTCTGGCAGCTGACTGATTTCTGTGGGTCTGTATGTTTTTAAGCACTATCATGTTTATATTTGCTCTAACCAGAACCAGAGTTAGCTGTTGCTTGGAGTCCTGTGAATTTATTAGGTCTTCAGTTATGAATACTATTAGAAAATATAACTTGGTGCAATATTAAATGGCAATTTTAATTCTATCTTCACATGGAGTATGCATACAATGTGGACAGACCAGACTTTTCAAATGTCCTAATAGAAACCCCCCACCACTGAAATTTTGCTCAGCTCTTAGTCTTGTGGTGGAAGGGAAGATCTCCTTTGAATATTCTCTGTTTAATGCTGCCAAGAAGTTCTACTAATGTTAACAGAAAATTTGAATAAGAATTTAGGTAACTTACACCTGTTCTTTGCTGTGAGAGTTTGAAGGAAACATTTTTCCTTCAATTATAATGCATAATGTTAAGATTTTCCTGGTAAACTGATTTTTTAATTTTTTTTTTAAAAGGATCAGCCTGATATTTAGTTTAAAGTTTATGGATCTAGTACACCAAGATCTTTAAACTTTTCTTGATAAGGAGTGATGGAAACCTCTGCCACCTATCCTCCCGGTGTCAAACATGATGTATGTGACTTCATCCTTTCCATTCTTTCAGAAAAGCATGACGTTTCTTCACAAGAGTGACATGGGAAGTATATTTTTAGTTGAAAACATTTTTCATGTTTTAAAGTAATTTGAAAAAAAAAAAGGCAATTTCAAACATAGCCAAATTCCCACCAAAGTTTGTTTTTAATAATCTGGAGGGCCAAACTGGTAGACTTGAGTGGAGGAAGCTGGTGGGGAGGGGTAAGCTGGGAACTGAAAGACTGTATACATGGCTGTAGGCTTGTCATCAAGGAATTCACTTGGGTCTCAGTCCCTGCTCCAATAAATATCATATTATTTTATACAAAGAGGGAAACCTTCACAGACGAGCTTTCTGTGGAAGCACTCCCCAATAACTACAGTATGGTAATTAGGGCAATCTCCTGGGAATAAGATGATAGGGATTCAAGTCTTCTCGGGTGTGAAAAGGAAATAAACCTGGCTCTCCCACAGCTGTGTGTTGTAAGCAGAAAGCTAATGAGTAAAGGTTTCCTCTTTTACTACTTTATAAACAGCAAATAAGTCAAGCTCCTTTTTCACATGTATTACAGATGTGCAAAAAAATTTTAATGCTTTTTGCAGGGCTAAAGAAACTATTTGATTAGAAATAAATATATAAATCTTTTTTGTTTCTGTTAACTCAGGTTTTTGCATTCTTTTTTTCATTTCTGATTTTAGCAATGAAAAAAACTGCCTGTATGAAGAATGAAATTTGCCTGTATTTTTCATTTACCACTTTTATGAAATTGAAAGCATAAGTTTTACTGTTAACCACTCTGTAGGAGAGAAACAAAGCCGCTATTGTAACATGACCTTTTAATCCTCTGCTGAAGGATGACAGATTGCTACATCCATACATGAGCTCACTAGTTGTTTGGATCTTATTCTCTGTCTTGAAATGAAAATGTGTTCTAATTGCCACATTTGAGAGTATGGACAATTCAAAACTTATAGACATAAACACAAATCTCAAGGAATAAGAGGCAAAAAAAATTTCATTAAGGAGCATTTGAAAATAAACATTGATTCTATCTTACCTCATACAATACCAGAAGCTGTTACTTTGAAGTATTGTATGTTCTTCTTAAATATGGACAAGAGAACTTTTAACTTGTATAAGCCAGCCCTCCACCCCCAGCAATATGTTCTTTAAGTACTTCTGTACAAAGGAGACTTCATTTGTTTAGTATGTACAGTTAATATTTCTATCATTTATATCCCTCCAGTATTTCAGATCCAGTATGAAAATAGCTGTGTTTATTTGTATTTATCATTTGCTAATCTAACTGATACTTTTTGATAGAGCACTTTTCTACCACTTGTTTTATTTTGAGTTAGTGACATTTATTTGCATGTGTTAATGCCTTTATTCAGTAAATGTATAGCAGCGTTCCAGTACTGTATACTCCTTTCCTGGTTTTTGATATACCTTACCTCAGCATCTGGGCAACGTTGATGAGCTCTCTTTTTCTGTGATGTTTTTGCTTGTTCTGCAGTTTTTCTGTGCCATGCTTCTTGAGCATGAACTTTGCCTCATTCAGGATTACTTTAAGTTTAGCTCTCAAGGTTGAGCTCTCTGTCAACTGACTCTTTTATTGCTTTTGGCCAAGGATTTGCATGACAAACACTCGTATATTCAGTAGAAAACTACTGCTAAAACAGGTCATGTTTATTATCTGGTCCTTAATTTTAGGTATTGAATGTAGGTGAATATGAACTCTCTAATGTGCCTGTGACACTAGCTTCATTAACCTTTTCCCTGAAGTCAAAGTAAATTTTGTGTATGTTAATTAATAAAACAATGTCTTTTCACATATTTTTTTCTAGTAATATTTACTTTTATCAATAGAAGTTCAAAGTCTGTAGAGCTCCCAGCCAACTTTATTAAGCTGGAGACAGAACTATAGGCTGAATTCTTACATGGATCTGTGGTTGGAGTATAGGATTATAACTCTGTTAAAATTAATGATTTATTCCATCTGAGGACAAAATGGACTAATAAATTACTTAGTAAAACGCTGTGGGAATGGAAACCTAGTACTCTTTTTCTAAACAGAATATTGTACATCAGAATGGGGGCTAATTATGTGGACTTTATCCTGGCTACCTCTGGAATCCAATTTATTCCATCTGGTGCATGTCAGTCAATCCTTAATTGTTGTGCAATTATATCTAATCACCTCAAATAGAGTAAGTTGAACTCAAAACCAATGCTATTTTGTAATTAATAGAGATGTAAAGGTATATGCTGGGGCTTGTGGTTTTTCTGGGAGTTTTTGTGTTGGTTTTTTTTAATGTGAAATGAGAGCATAAGCGTTGCTTGAATTCAGGCTAACAATATGAAAGAAAAAGTGATCCTCATTCTAACTTGTGCTGATGTAAGTGAGAAAACAGAGTTAATTATTTTGGTGTAATTAACATCATAAGTAACTCTATGGAATAGCCCATTCCAAAAGCTTGTGGACAAAGTTGGCAGCGTCTGTAAAACCTGCATGGAAAATCAGCAGGTGGAGGGTAAAGGACTTCCTTAATCTAAGCAGAAGACTGAAGGTAGATCATAGTACGTCTACTCACATGTAAGTGATTTTATGTGGAGGAAAGTGATCAGGTTTTTTCATATCCACTGGGAAGAAGGGCAAGAAATAATTTGCTGAGCGTGTGTCAAAGAAGATTTGGTTGGAGGTCAGGAGAAGCTTTTTAATAGTAAAGGCACTGAATAGGATCTAAAGCTGTTACAAAGCTTCGTCACTGGATAATTTGAAGAATGAAGTAAAGGAGTATCAGTGAGGGGTGATCTAGGTAACTCTTCTGCCCTGCTATTTTTAATCTGTAGAAATAAGCCTCTGTCAAGATAAAAACCCAAGATAGTGTCTGTGGATGGTTTAGGGTAGGAGTGTTAAAAATGAAAAAGTGAGTACAAGTTGAAGACTCAAAACCTCGTCTTTAATCAAAGATGTCATTATCAGAGTGTCGTTAACTTCGGGAGGAGTGGCATTCCAGCTGGGGAGCTTGGGGTGTCTCTGGCTTTTTTCCCCAGCAGGTGTGTAGTGACACGGAAAACAGGGAACCCCAGTGGAGGCTCCGAGGTGGCTGATGTCAGTTCTTGAGCGTGCGCAGGTGGGCTTTTGGTGTTCAGCTGTGTGACACCCAAGTGGGAGGCAATGCTGTCATTGCAGTTCACTCCTGATAGAGATTAGACATCTGTTACAGGTAAGACTCATGTGCTTTCTGTTCTGCTGATGGATTTTTAATTGAACACAAATCATTGCCTTTCACAGCAACACATCCTTCAGTGAGGACAATGTGAGAGTGATAATAGTATGTTTCTTCACTGTTGGACATGGTGCATACATTCACGTCCAACTCAGCTGAGAATTTCTTCCCACACACCTCAGATTCATATCAGTTGCTCTTGGTCAGCATCTCTCTTGGGCCTTGGGACACTACATACCCATTACCTTCTTATTATCCCCACTACTGTATGTCCATTTGCTTCAGCTGATGCCATCAGCTGCTACTAGCTGTGATATGCACAATAATGGATCATGCTAAAGCAGTAGATGTACTGTAATTCTAGACATTCTGCAATTTCTAGACATTAAAAATGACTAGTTTTATAGCAGTAGTTAAACATAATCTCTTCATAGTGTGCATTAGTAAAATTCAACTTGCAGAAATTAAACCTGATGAAAAGATTGTTTTCATTTCTTTGAGGTTTGGACCCTCTGCTGCCTCCTCCTTCTGCAACTTTATTATTCCAAAAGGGTTTAAACAACTTTTGTTTGAAAAGTAAACTTCCAGTATCTTCTCTGACATGGAAAAGGAGGAGTGCTAATTAAACACCATTTAAGTAAATCAAACTAAACTAATATAAAGGCAAACAAAAACAACCCCAATATAAGTTTTAATGCTTGGCATTTACTCTTTCTTTAAACCAGATCTCGGAAGTAAAAGGTTTGTGGTTGTTTTTTTAAAAAAACAAAACAAACCCCAAACTAAACAAACAAGTTTTTAGAACCAGTTGCCTCCTTTTTGTTATTCTTGTGCCCTTTCCTACAATAGAGGTTCCACTGAAATGTGTTTTGCTAAAATATGAACTTCTAATAGAACCTTCCTTATGCAAGTTGCTCCTCCCATCCTGCTGCTCTTTGACCATAAAGAGAAATAATCTCCAGGTTCAATTGTATTTAATACTTTTCCATAATGTTCTGTTCAAACAGCAACCTTTTGCATTTTTAATTACTTTGGTAATAAACCTGGAAACCAATTTACTGTGAAGTTATGCAGTGTAATATTGAAAAGAAACAACAATTCAGTGCTTCAGAATAATAGCTCTGGCCTTGGCTGGTATTAGGTATTGTTAATCATAGATTCAGCGTGCTGGTGGTATGCCATTCAATGGTATTTGCAAACAGTATTTTTTGATGTTGTGTTAGGCTGACATCAATATGTGCAGGAGCAGAAGCTGCTGTGGTAGCTTCTGTTTAGAATACAATGACTGTTTCCATGAAAAGTTAGAAAATGATAGCCATGAACTGTGAATTCAAAATGGTGAATCTATGGAAAAATGCATTGTCTTTTTATTTGCAATTTACATTTCTCAACCAAAAAAAGGAATAACTACACATTCATGCTTGCCATTTGAAAATAAAACTAAAGGAATGCTGCCTGCAGAGTGCTTAAGAAGATGACTTAATACATGCTCTCTTAAGGAAAGAAAAAAAAAAAGGGCAAATTAAAGAGCAGAAAAGTATTAATCTGTTAGTATTCTAATATTTAAATCAGTGTACATTCCTCCAATTAAAAATTTTCAACAATGAACTAGCCTCAGAGACTTCTATTTTAGCAGAAGAGGCTTTGTGGTTGTTTTTTGATGTTCCAGATTTCACGTAACCAAAGTAATTTGTTATTCAGTCTGTTTCACTCTACTGTGTAAAGCTGTAGCATCACGTAAGTTTTAATGAAATATATGCCTACTCTTGGAAGGAAAATTAACATGCAGCTAGGTTGGTGGCACAATTTGAGCATAAGGTCATTCTGTAAAAAAAAATTATGTGGAACAAATGGGACACAGATAAATGCCACCAAAACTGCAGAATGTGTCATTCTGATGTTAATTAGTTTGTTTAGGTGATACGATCACATTGCTGAACAACTTAATCAGAAGTACATTCCAGATGGTGCAAAAATTGAATTTCATATCCTTTCAGGTGACATTTACAGTGGTTCATAATATTATCTACAATCAGCACCATTAAAATATGTTTTTTCAAACAGAATTGGTGTTCTTTTATAACGCCTTGATGCTAAATACGGAGGTTGATATTTGGAGTGGAGGCTACCATCATCATCTTTGATTTAAAAACTGAGATGATATTTCTATGGCTATTTTTAATAATCCATTTAATATCTACAGTTGATTGGCTTTGGGAATGATGGGTGTGATATATATGGTTAGCTAAGTGCTACACAGGCAAACTTATTAATACAAACATCACATTCATATTTGTTTGAGTTCATTAGCTTAATTTCTAGGATCTTGAACACTTAAAGAAAAAAAAAAAAAAGCTAAAATACAGCCTCACAAGGAGGAGGTAAGTAGCTCAAGTAGCTTGCAGAATTTCTCTAAAGACACCTTTGGATATGCAAAAGAAATTAGGATGGAGTCCCAGTCTGAACTGGGTCCTGTGATGCAGGAGTGCATGCTGCAATGGCAAGTGATGCAGAGAAGGTAAATCCCTGAGTACCTATAGTATATCTGTGCCTGAAACCTGTACCATAATTTGCAAAAGGATTGTATAGAATAAGGAATTGGAGCATATAAGGGCAGGAAGGACCATCCAGTCTAATCTCATGTGTCTGGAAGAAGTTGAATTAATTAGCTTATTCATGGAGTGAGGAAGGGAAATTTCTCCAAGTTGTGGTTTGGTTGTAAGAAAGTATGGCAAATCCATCTGCAGACAAGGGTGGACCTAGGTTTCATTGCTCAGGGTATTATTTTGTCTACTTATTGACAATTTGATCTGTTTTGTAGTGATTGTTATGCTCTTCTTACAGAAAAAGGGAAGACTGCTGTGAGGTTTTGATTTTTCTTCTTTGTAAATGTGATGTCCTTCTGGCAAAACTGCAATGAAACATGTTTTATTTCTTTAGTCGTATTCTTGTTTAGACATTGGATCAACGACATCTGCTGTCTGTCCAGCAACTTCTAACTACTGACAAGAGTGACTGCTGTGTACAGATTTTGACCCTTACATAAGGCAGTATACTTATTTCAGTGCTAGTGCAGTCTCTATTTATTGCCTGCTAAGGTCAAATTGATGGTTTTTGCTAATAATTTCTACACGCTGTTTTTCTATTATAGTGTATCCTTTGGAATTTTAGTTCATACCTTGGGCAAGTAAGGAGTACTTCCTATTTATGGGGAAGCCTGTCATTTCATCAGTCTTCTAATAAATATTTGCATTCAGTTGATATCCAGTTTTAAGAAAGTTTTACTGTTTTGAAGGGAATTTCACACTGATTCATGTTTTTGGTTTTTTTCTTCCATTTGAAGACAATGGTTGCTTAGAAGAAAATGTAATTTTAAATAAGATTTTTGTAATAATTTACACGTAAGACAGTCCTAGACCTTGATGAAAGTACAGAGGATTTATTGTTGGTGATATTAGAATATGAAAAAGTTCTTCCCAGAAATGATGATACTGAAATGCATGGGAGTTTTAAGTATGCCAAATGCTTCTTATGGGACTTGATAATACTGTGACTTCAGACTATTATAGAATCATTTAGGTTGGAAAAGACCCTTAAGATCATTGAGTCCAACTGTTAACCTAGCAGTGCCAAGTCCACCACTAAACCATGTCCCTAAGCACCACGTCTACATGTCTTTCAAATACCTCCAGGGATAGTGACTCAACCACTTCCCCGGGCAGCCTGTTCCAGTGCTTGTCAACACTTTCAGTGAAGAAATTTTTCCTAAATACCCAATCTAAACCTCCCCTGGTGCAACTTGAGGCCATTTCCTCTTGTCCTATTGCTTGTTACTTGGAAGAAGAGACTGACACCCACCTCACTACAACCTCCTTTCAGGTAGTTGTAGAGAGCGATAAGGTCTCCCTTGAGTCTCCCTTCCTCCAGGCTAAACAACCCCAGTTCCCTCAGCTGCTCCTCAGAGGACCTGTTCTCTAGACCCTTCACCAGCTTTGTTGCTCTTCTCTGGACACGCTCCAGCACCTCCATGTCTTTCTTGTAGTGAGGGGCCCAAAACTGGACACAGTACTCGAGGTGCGGTCTCACCAGTGCCGAGTACAGGGGGACGATCACTTCCCTAGTCCCACCAGCCACACTATTTCTGATACAAGCCAGGATACTATTGGCCACCTGGGCACACTGCCTGCTTATATTCAGCCAGCTGTCGACCAACACCCCCAGGTCCTTTTCCGCTGGGCAGCTTTCCAGCCACTCTTCCCCAAGCCTGTAGCCCTGCATGGGGTTGTTGTGGCCCAAGTGCAGGACCCGGCACTTGGCCTTGTTGAACCTCATACAATTGGCCTCAGCCCATTGATCCAGCCTGTCCAGATCCCTCTGTATATATTATGTAGATAGACATGTTAACATGGGCCTATCGTTGACCTGGAAAAGAAATACAAGAAGCAGGCTATTGCTCATTGTCTCTAGATGTCACCCAGGTGACTGCACTTGCATCCTTTGGGATTCATTATCTCTAACTAATTTAGAGGAAAGGCAAGGGAGGATACAAGTTTGTTTTACTGCTTGTAGATCTGCATTTGACAACCAAGGCAATTTTACTAACCACATAGAACCTGTGTAGCCACTCAGAGATTTCCTGGTTCTTTAAGGATTTTCTAATATCTCAACATTAGATGTGCACAGTCTGGAACCTTCTGAGTTAACATCTGCCTTAAATTACTTTGCTCCAAGGGTCTGGTGTTGGCATTTTGCCTTTGAGTTTTACAAATGTTGTAAGTTTGGTGGGCCTACCTGAACCTGACTTTCACCAGATTTTTCAAAAGAGAATCTGGAAGAAATTTTTACCATTCAGCTCTTATTGGGTGGTTCTTTCCTGGTGCACAATAAGGGGGACTGCAGGGCAGTGTCCCTGCCTTACTTCCACACTATTAATTTCTTTTGAAGGCTTCAGCAAACCAAAAAAACGCTAGTTAGTTCAATAGCATACCTTGGGTAAGACTTAAATATATTTCTAACATGTCTGTTTTTACAATCTTTTCTTTTGTAGAATGCTTAATGTTTACGTTGTGTTAATCTGTCTTAATTAGAAGGCGGCTTTTGATTCTGTAGGTCATAGGAAGTAGTCTCTTAATCTTTGCGGTTTGAATCTTGGAGCAAGTTTCATCTCCTAAACTTGGTTTCCCTGTAATAATTTATTTAACTTCCATAAGGTGAATGGGTTTTGAGAACTCCTTTTCAATGCACAAGGGAATTGGAGGGATTGTTTCTTGTCTAGATTATTATACTCTCTTTCTTTTCCTTTTTCAGCTGTCCTTCAGGGAAATTCCTCGTTCATGTTGATGATGTGACTGAGTTTATAATTCATGAGTATCAGCGCTCCTTTGAGCAGACTTCTTCAGTTCAGATTAATGGGGAAAGAGTGAGAGAATCCTATTGGGGATTTGGCTGCCCTCCTGCCCTTTGCTTTGCTAGGAGGTTTATTGTCAGAGTGGCTTTACTGTACCAGGAATAATGCTGGGTCTTTTTGTCCTATTCAGTCAAATGGGGAAGGCAGAAATGTTGGAAGAGAAGTCACAGTGATGGCAACAGCACTTACCTATGACTGTCTTCCAAGGGCAAATGCTGTTTATGAATAATTTGATAGTGTCTGAGTTATAGCAGCATTGCATTCTGTATACTTAAATTCCCTCTCCTCTTATATCTTTAGAGAGCATGTAGAAGTTCTTTAAGATGTTGTTTTGGAAGAGCTTTTTCACTGCAGAAGAAGAATATGTTATACCCGTCTGCTGAGAACTGCTGCTCTGTGTTACTGCTATGGATCTTCTGCATGCTTAGAAGCAGCTTCTTTCTTCCCCTCCCTCCCACCCCCCACCGCTCCCCTTTTTGGTAGATTGAGAGATTCAGGTTTGATTTGGGTGTTATGGCTGAAGATTCTCCTTGTTTATCTCAAAGATATGCTGAGACAGTTTAAACTGTCTCAGCTGCCTGCTGGACCCTTTGTCTAGTTCTGCCGCGAGGGGCATAGGTGTTATACCTAAAACCCAGATTACTTCCTTGCAATAGATATAACACAGCTGATTCATTTTACCTTTGTTTTCTGTGAATTATGGATGATATTTTTACTTTTCAGTATTATTTTCAGTTGGTTCAGTAGCTTTCCTCGGTTTGATCAGAAGTGACCAAACTACTGGGCAACTTTCATATGGCCACTGTTGCCAGGACAGATGTTTTCCTTTTGAGCCATCTTGACTAAATTAATTTTTCTTTCTCTTTAACTGTTACCGAGGTATTCACAAGGTTCTTATTTTTTCCGCTTCAGTGGTGGGTTGTTGGATAAAAGACTACATTCAGTGCGGAAAAAACTATGTACATGTCCAGCTGTGAAGAAACTGATTTCCACTATATCTTCATCTGAAATATACTTGTACGTTGTTTAACTTCAGAGTTGTTCATGCTGTTTTGGGACTATTTTCATATGCTTCATGTCTACCCTGAGTTGCAACTATGGTTTGCTTCAGGGTATTTTCCATCCTTATGTCTTGTTTTTCACATGAGCTAGCTATTTTTATTGTTAAATCTTGTAAGCATGTAGACATTGTGTATACCCTGCAAACATTAGCACAGTCAGTGTAAATAGCCATTTTAGAAAAGCCAATGATATAAATTTCTTAATAATGGCTTTTAAATTTTTACTTCTTGATATTTTTATCTATTTTAGGTTTAGTTTGTATATATTTTACACTTATGAATCAATTGACTACCTGATGATTAGTTAAAAATATACTTTATATTCTGGTTTTAAAACTTCAATTTCCATTAAAAAAGATTATATCACGTTGTGGTATCATTTTCTTTGAAAACGTATTGCTTCACTCTGTTACAATATGCTAATACTTGTGAAAATGTCTACATCTTAAAATGTGCTTGGGACACAAATTTACCTGATTTTAATACATAAAATAACCAAATCATTTTAAAAGATTGATAGAGAGTTTTAAAATGTTCTTATATGTTAGCAATACCATCAGTATCCTAAGATTTCTTCATTCCTAAATGTCTAGGTAAGATCACTTTTTACATCTGTAACTAGACAGCTTGCTTAAACATTCCAGGATAATATTAACTTTTATCCAAACATTTTATTCTCTAGGATGCAGCTTCTAATTCTGTTGCATGACCTGTTGTCATGGTTTAACCCCAGCCAGCAACTAAGCCCCACACAGCAGCTTGCTCACTCCCCCCCAGTGGGATGGGGGAGAGAATCAGAAGTGAGGAAAAAAGTGAGAAAACTCGTGGGTTGAGGTAAAGACAGTTTAATAGGAAAGCAAAAGCCACGCACACAAGCAAAGCAAAATAAGGAATTCATTCACCACTTCCCATGGGCAGGCAGGTGTTCAGCTATCTCCACGAAAGCAGGGCTCCATCATGGGTAATGGTTACTCCGGAAGACGAAACACTTAGAACATCCCCCGCTTCCTTCTTCTTCCCCCACCTTTACATGCTGAGCATGACGTCCTATGGTCTGGAATACCCCTCGGGTCAGTGGGGGTCAGCTGTCCCAGCTGTGTCCCCTCCCAACCCCTTGTGCCCCCCCAGCCTCCTTGCTGGTGGGGTGGGGTGAGAAGCAGAAAAGCCCTTGACGCTGTGTAAGCACTGCTCAGCAGCAACAAAAACATCCCTGAGTTATCAACACTGTTTTCAGCACAAATCCAAAACACAGCCCCATACTAGATACTGTGAAGAAAATGAACTGTATCCCAGCCAAAACTAGAACACCTGTATTTTCCTGTTTCCAGGCTATATCACTTTACTTGTGCCTATAATTTAACAGATTTTGTTTCACTGATCCCAGCTTACCAAGTAGTCCAGATGGCCCTGTTCAGCTGCCTGCCTTTTCATTATTTACCCTCCTCCCTCTCTTTGTCATCTGCAAATATATCCACTACAAGCAGTGATTTTATATTTACTTCTAGATCACTGATGAAAACGTTGAATAACATCAGACCTTACATTAACCCCAAGGGAGTCCTGCTAGAAACACTCTTATTCAACTATGATTTTCCATTGATAACTATGTTAATTAGCTAGTTTTTAATGTATTTAATTTTCAGTCTGTTAAAAATGTACTGCCATTCTATTTTTTTCAATAAGAATGTTTTGTGAATGCTGTATAGAGGTCTAAGTATATTATCTTCTTGCAGCTGCTTCTATCAACTCAACTTTTAACCTCTTGAAGTAATGAAATCGAGTTTGTTTAAGAGGTCCTAATGTCTTATGAAATCTTATTGAGTGGCATCAATTATACTGCTTTTGCTGGTTCTCAATCATCTGTTTTTAAGTCATCTTTCCCTCAGTTACTTTGGGACTGATACTAGACTAATTGTCCTTGAACCATTGCATGTGCATGTTTTGAACCCTACATAAGCTTTAATACTTCATGAAGTTCCCAAGATTTATTAAAAAATAATTTCTTTACACTCATGGATCTTAACATCCAATGCGTTTGTGTGGCTGCAAGTTGTCCAGGCCTAAAAACTGAATATGATTTATAAATTGGTAGATCATTTACTAATGGTTCGGAAGGTGCTGCTTCCTCCTCTTTTCATGCTGTTCTTTACTAAATAAAGAAGAGAACATTTATTAAAGATGTCTGCTTTTTCTGCCTCTTTAAAGTTTCACAGTCTTCATCTATTAATAGGTCTAGATCATATCTATAATTTCTTTTGCTCCTAATAAGCTTAATGAACAATTTCTTACTGCCTTTAACCTTGCTAGCATAGATGCTACCTGACATATTTTTCTTCTCCATTAAATATTCTCTACTATATATCCTCCAATTTATATTGACTGAAATATCTTCTCCGTTTTTATTCTGGTGTCTTGAGGAGCAGGCTGACAAACAGGCTGTGTTTGTTTGCCTGGCACCGAAAACTTTTGTACATATTGTCTGCAGAAATTTTCACAAAAGATGACTCTTTCATAATTAAATTCTTGTATATGTGTGCCTTTACAAATGACAGAAAGTAGCCAGAAGAGGGGACAGAAGAAACTGTCTAGTGCCTCCACAGAGAGAAAAGTTGCTGCCCTTTCATTAGAAGCTTTATAATTGCTGTCTTTTAGTTTAAATTAAACCAGAAAAAAAGACCACAATAGAGGAGAAGGGAAAGAGATCCTTCTTTTATCCCTTCCCAGTTTCCCTCCTTCACCTAAAGCACCCTAGCTCTGGACCTGGAATACTCCTTATCTTACTAACCCCTGAAAATCCATATGCCACTCACCTAAAACCTTCACAGCCTTTCTCCTCTACTTGCTCAGTACCATGGACTTTTGCTTTCTCTGACTCCCTCAGGACAGTATAGTAAAAATGTATTTTCCCTCACTGAGAAGTCTTTCCTGTGTTCTTAATATGCAGAATCTCTATACCTGCTTCAGAAAGCCAATGGCAGCAGCATACACCCAAAAGGCTGCTATAACCTAAAGCATGGGGGTCGTGTGTGCAAATTACAGTGATTATTGTCCTAGAACATTGTGTATTCCCACTACTTAGATTTCTGTATGGGTTTTTTTTCTGCAGCTTCAGTACAGCAAGACACATGATTAACTTAAAATGCATGAGTAGTCTCATTAAACTCAATAAAATTACTCACATGCTTACTATGCATTTAAGTAGTTTGCAAAATCAGCATTAAAATAAGAGGCAATCCATAGACCTCTCCACTTCTCATATATTAAAGTTTGGGAAAAGGAGGAGGCTTTAATATAAAAACTGAAAAGAAACCCTAAGTATTCATTAGGTACAAAAATCTTGTCTTATGCAATAAAGTTGAAATGCAAAGGTTTGATATATTTGATATATAACATATTAAACAAATGCTGATGTATGGGTCTGTCTATATTATTCTATGCTTGTATATTATGCACATAACAATATTGCCTAAAAGTATCTCTTAACAGCATTTTCAAGTCATCTAGGTTGCATTTACTTGTATTGATCTTGTATATATTGCTGTGGCACCTCTTCTGTTGTGCTTGTGTTTTGTAAATTCTTCCAATGCATAACATGAGGTGAGAGAAATTCAATGAACCAGAGTCAGAACAAGTCAGAGAAGGATATGCAGATGTATGAAAATTGTGTTAATGTTTCTTTTTTTTAACAATCATCTGCCTTAGCTTACTATTTCAGTGCATCTCTGAAATATTCAGTGTTTTAAAAATGTTATAGTCCTTATAAAGATGAATAAAAAATCACTGAGAATTAAAGTCATTCTTAGAACCCCAAAAAGATTGAGAGTCAAAGAAAACATTAGGTTTGTGTGAAAAAGACTGCACAATATGTTACTTTTTATGATCTGCAACCCCCCTAGCAAAGAATAATTCATTACAATTTGTCCTGCTCCATTGTATCACCAAGACTGTGAATAGTGTAATAAATAATCTTTCTGACATAGTTTGTCTTTTAATTTAGTACTTGCATTTCAAGTCCCTTTATTAGCATGGAAGTATAAATGTGTTCCTGTATTTAAGTGTTTTGCCAACAGTGAAATAAGTTAGTGCATCAAATAAGTATGATTTAATAGTTTGCAGGGTTGTGTTCTGCCTTTCTAACAGAATTATCACTCCCTTTTACTTGTAATTCCACTTGCCTTAATAGATTATTTTGTCAGTCCATTGAGCGGCTGTTTAATTCAGGTTTTACTGTAGATGAAAAGAAACACAGGAGCTTATGAGTTACACTATAATAAATAGAAAGTAATACATAATAACGATACATTGTACTGAAAACAAAATATAGTATTTCAATATCTGCAGATTTTTCTGCTGCTCATGTATGGGCTGTTGGTAAATACCACTTTTAGGAGAAAAAAGAGGATTTCATTTTGTGAAATGTTAATGTTTCAAAGTTCTTGGCTTTCTGCTGAGATGCTATAAACTGACATAGCTACAAGAAAAAGCATTGAAACCCTGATCGTACAGATTAGATAAAAATTTGACCTTGTTGACTCAGTTATTTCTTTAAAGAAAAAGAATACATTTGTGTGCAAAGTAACCTTAAAGGAGAGGTGGGGTTTTGTTTCCTTTTGTGGGGAGGAAGAAACCCTGGAAGGCAGTGATGTAAAGCTAACTTGACAGTGACAATGCGTTTTTAGGGATGCAGTCGCAGGTTTCACACAGGCCTCTCACGGGCTAGGATGGAGCTTCTCCTTTGGAGACTCTGCCTCAGTGGCAATGCTGGGAAGGAAACTCTCTCTGCGAGTCTTGCTGCCCCTCCGGAGGGAGGACATGACATCATCTGTGTACTCGGATCTTTTCCTACTATGCCTTTCCATAAATAGACCATACCTCTTCCCATCCGTGAAGGAAGGATGCTGCAGTCCCACCTCATCCATCTGCTAGGGTAGAAGAAATTTTGCTGTGATGTCCTTTTTCCATAAAGCACTGTCTACCAACTCCTGCCATTGCTTTTCAGCCTGAGCTGTGTAGCTTTCCTCTACGCATTTCTTTTATCCTTCACTTTCCGGACAACCATTGCTTAGATATTTGACTCATGGAAGACAAGCTTGGCTTCGCTGTGTTTTTGAAAGGGACATGGGTGCTGTAGTATTCTGGATCACCAGAACAAGATTGTCTCTGTTGTAGATGCCCGTAGCCCTGAGGTACCTGAAGTACTATACAAAGACAGTCTAAAACATTGTTTGTATTTGTTGGGTGTTTGAAAAAAGTTGGCCACTTATGCTTGATGAGTGATTCCTAAAATGTATTATAGATCTTTGGTACCAGGATGGACTCTCAGTCTTATATTTGAGAAGTAAAAGTCAAGCATAAGATTTATATTTATCTAGTAAAAAGGCAGACTACAGGTTCGTGAAATCAATGACTCTCCAAATTGCCCAAACATTGAATGATATGCATGAATAATTTAAGACTGTTTTGTTAAATGTGCAAAAGTCAAGTTATCCTTGCAGTGAGACTCATTGTAAATCGCCAGCAATTTACTGTGTTTCTGAAAACCACAGGCAGCAATTTACAGACAAGATTAGACCTGTTACTATACACATGTGACATTTTCTTGATTTAAACTGTCATTCTGAAAAGCTGTTAACTGACAGCCGGAGTTTGGAATGAGATTATAAAGTTTACTGAAGGACTCCTTACCACTGAGGTTGAGCTATATTTCTGCTTGGGTAGGGAACAGCACGTAGACCTCCTACCGTAACTGAAGTATGTATGCATGCAAATTAGTGCTTTCAAGGGAAATTATACATGATCTTTTTAGACATTCATGTGCTGCAGTGGTGTATGGTACTGTGCTGACATTTTACATCTCATAAACACAGTAATATATTTCTGAAATATCTTCTTCCTTCTGAGGTATGTCAGAAATTCTGACTGTAAGTGCTACAGATGGCTGGCAGTATAGCAATACACATCAGCTTCATCATTTTGTCTGCTCTCTGTAAGTGATGTTTATCAAAGTAGTTTCTGAAGATGATCTGTTGGATTCCAGAATATCACATTGGGCCAGAGGGGGGAATATTCATCTTGACTTACTCTTTTTTTTTTTTTTAATTATCAACTAAACTGGAAGTCTTCCTACTAACTGAGTTCCCATTATATTTCCATGGCATGTAGACATGTAGTACTTGACCTAAGGAATATATTTCATCATTGTCTTAACTACCTTCTTTTTTACTTCATGGGAGCAGTTTCATTATAAGTGATACAATCTTTGTCTTTCTCTAGCGACCTTCAGAAATGAGCATGCACTCAGACATGCACTAATTTAGGTACCCTGATGTTCTCCAGAACTTATTTTTTACATGAAATAACTCCTGCTCAGGTTCTCTGTCTTTTAAATAGTTGCAAAGTACTTTCTGGTAGTCACTTATTCAAAACCTGGCCAGTTTTGCAGGCTATTGGTCTGGATAGGTCCTTGGTATAATGAAGTCATTGCAGTTAGTGAATCATCCAGGAACTGCCAAAACAGAAAAAGTGAACTTTAATTTCTTTTGCTAAAAGCCCATCTTGTAAGGTGTGCTCTATGGGTATGATAAATCTTTCCCAAAATTTTCACTGAAAGTTTCAATCTGAAAATTCCTTATTTGTCATGAGGCAATCAAATTCTTCTTATCAGGCATATGACATCCTTATATTTTGCATAAAAGATTTTGCATAAAAACTTTTTTGCATAAAAATTTAAGACAACTCTACTTTCAATATCTCTCTGAGGAGGAAGAAAGCCAGTCAACCTAAATTATGCCTGGAATATTGTGAACATGGTGTCCAAGTGAGTAAAACCAGAAATTAACAGTATTGACAGGAGACTTTCCTTCACCATTACCCTGTCGATACAGCAGACTCTTCTTCCCTAGCAGATGGGCATGAAGAAGGATGTCTTATAGTGCTGCTCATCTGGAAAATTGTTTGAGCACTATGATTCAAAGACAGGAAACCATTAAAGTAGAAAGTGATCATAAACACTGGAGAACATCTTAAAAGGTGACCGTGAGGAGGTGCACTGTAACTTCAAATTTCAACATTTTCAGAAGAATCTCTTGGGTAAAGAGTCTGAGATAGTATCATATATAAAGAGAGACAACGGAAAAGATGCAGACCACTGGGATCCGAATTATGTGTAGGAATGCATTGGAGGAGAAGATCCAGAGACAGTTCTGTATAAGCCACGGATACCTGAGAGCTGATGAACACTTACAGGCAGGTGGTAACAAGAGGCAACAGAAATGTGTGGCAAACCTAAGAGATTAGAGTAAAAAAAGAATGGACCTCCTTGTAAACCAGACAAATTAAAGTTGTCGCAAGCAGGTGGCAGTTTGGTCTTCTAGGAACTAGGTGATGACTCAGGCATTGCCTCTTCTATTACTCCAGCCAAACTGGTGAAAGGTTTCAGCCAGTATGCATCACAGGTAACACATCTTCGCTGATGACAGTGGATTCAAGTTTGTTTATATGGAATGAATGGATAGTGTTGCTGTATTAAGCAATTAATTTTCATCTGCACTCTGTTGGTATCCATGTATATTAGTATTCATAGATGGGTTAGGTGCTAGCCTGGGATTCCTGTACTTTCTTCAGTTGTGCCAGGCAGACTTGCCTTTGGGAAATACTGCTTTCAGGAAGTATTTGGAGAGGTGGAAAAAAAACAAGTGAAGAGACAAGCAAATAAAGCAAGCATCAAGGAAGAAACCAGTTCTCCTTCCTTTTACACTTGAACAGCTTTGTAGGAAGAACACACTAAACTGATAAAGTTGTAACACTGAGAGTAGTAGATATTTTGTTACAAATAGGTTCTTAAGAATATCATCAAAAAACAGAAGGGAAAAAATAGAATGACCTGAATTATTCTTCAGTAAATAAAAGTCTGGCTTCAGAGGCGACCTGGATTCTTCATTGTACTGGACTAGACAGGGTGCTGAAAAAATGTCAGTTAACATCTGGGGATCTAATTGTCCCCAGCTGATATTTTAGTCACTTTTCCACTAGCAAAAAGTCCCTAGTCTCTGATTTATTGAAAAGACAAAACTTTATAGCAAAATGTCTTGCTGTGACATTTTACTTATGCATCTTTGATTTATAGTTCAGTCCCTCTGCCCAAAATGTATACATGCATATGCACAGAAAGGCTCCTTTTCCAACTTGCTTTATTAAAAGCCCTCTTTTTAGTTTCTGTGACGTGGGGGTACTGTCCACTTAGTTCTTTTTCCTTTGGTGGAACATTAGTCAAGTCTGCCTGCACAAGACCTTGTGGCAATACGAAGTGGTAGAGGCCACGACGGTAATGGTAATGCACAGTGCTGCTGTTGTGAGATCTCCTACCTCACATGTATGTACATGAATTCACCTCACTGAGTGCTAATACGAGTTATGCAGTCTCCCAGGGAATTCGGTGATGCTGCGTTGTAAATAAGCAAGGCAAGAGTAAACTCTGCCTAAAGCTGTCCTAGAATATTTTTTTTATTTGTTGTGTTTTGAATCAGCCTACTCCAAATTAGTATCTGCTTTCATCTTTGTTTTTTCTGAATGCCAACCCTCACACAGTTTTTCTCAAAACTGAAAGCTATGACAGTTCTTTAATAAATTACTGGTTTTCTTTCACCTTTCAACTTCCATGGACAAGAACAGAAGATGTCAGAACTTCATCACAGGAATTAAAAAAGTGAAGTGGTCAATGACTACAGATTAATATTAGCCCATTAGTCTGGTATTACCTGAGTTATTTCGTAAGTCAGATCAAAGTTACACAAGCTAGTTCCAAGTGGCCTGTGAAAACTTCCCTCAGCTTTTGATTTTTCAGAAGTGTGAAAGGCAGCTTTAAATTGCATCTGCAATAGTAATTATTTTACCAGCAAGACCTCAAGCATGGAAGATCTGGGTAGCATGTTCTTCACAAGGTCGTGAGACGTGACCTGATAACAGAAGCATTACTTTGAAGTATGCGGAAGAAACACAGTTCCTTTGCTGTTATTCTCTTTAAAAAAAAAAAAAAAAAAGCAAGCAAGCAACAACCTTCTCATATTAGAAATGACTGAATGCAAATTTCTAGCTCTTTTGAACTGTTATAAACAAGCTCTCTCTCCAGTGTTGAATCTAAACAAAGTAGGCTGCCAAATTAATTTTTGTAAACACATTTCAGAATTAGTATTAAATACTTTGTTCTCATGTGTGAGCTCATTTACTTTGTTTCTCTGATGGTCTGCAAATGCTAGTCCCTCCAAATAACTACACCTGGGCGGTTTGCTGTTGGTCTCCCTCTGATCTTGCGCAATGCCTTATGTTGTCTTTAAATAGATACTTGAAAGTACCAAATAGCACCACAAAAGAAAAATAAGCAAGAAACAATCTTAAATTGCTACCATACATATTGCCCTGTCTCAAGTATAAATACTTGATTTAAAAAAACAGTCTGATTAAAAACTGTTTATTTAAAAGACTTGGTTTAAAAAAGCTGATTGTAGCATTGTGGCTAAACATAGCCTAACAATACAGTTGATGATTCTTTTATGTTTCTCAATTTATACATGCACTGGATCTGTTTTAGATCTGAGGAAGGTGCAGTCAACTTTTAGCATACATTTAGTATGTTTTTAAAATAACTTGGAAATCCCAGCTCCAAAATGTTCTGTAATAAAAAGTAATCCTGCAAAGAAACCTTGTTTTCTGTTAGTTTCATTACCATTTTAAATGAAAACATGTCAAAACAGTGCAATCAAAACAATAATAAATCATGAGAGTGAAAGTTTAATAATTAGTGACTTGTTTGAAAAGACCTGGATTATTGGATGTAATTAAGAAACTGAGTAATATCTCATGGTATTCTCTATCAATGGAATATGTAAGTCACGTTTTAAAATGTTCTGGGACACATAATTTATAACTTGTTTTTACTGTCAGTTTCTGAGTCTTTGGCTTGTTTTATCTTTGTATTTTTAGGAAATGCAAGGAGGATCTTATTTTATCTGCTTCCACAAAAAGAGCAGTAATGGAACAAGTGACTTTATGGAAAACTCAGCTTCGTAAAAATCACTTTCTTCTATCTGTGGATTTCTGTTTGAGTATGTCAGGCAACATCTTCCCTTAAAATCTGAGTGCTCTCAGCCCTGTCATTTTATCACCAATTTTTATATTGGAAAACGTAAGCTGCTTTGACATCTACTTATCTAAAATTTTTGAGAGGCATGAGTCATCCGGGGTCAATTCACTAGGGAAAATGCTTTTTGATGAACAAAAAAGGTAGAAAATTGCTGAAAAAGATGAAAAAGCATATTAATCTTAGTAGTTTGGGATTACAAGATCTTTATGAAAATAACCAGGGCAGTTTGCAATGAATTTATGGAATATGTTGTAATAAACTAGTTAAGTAATTTTTTTCATGTGTTGCCTTTGAAATATTATGTGAAGTCATCAGTTCTGCTATGAAAATGGGACAGAATATTAGGAGTGAAAAGCAGGATGTGGTGGTGGTTGTAGACCCCACATGAGGGTGAACAAAGGATGTTGTGGTATAAATTTAGTATGTTATTCTCTTGATCAAAACTTCCATTGCTCATTCTATCTGATCAGTGGTCTTTTTACACCATATAGGAAAGTGTCCATAGAGAGGGAGAACACTATAAATTCACTAGATGATTAATTTTTTTTTTTTTTTGGCAAGTGTTATATAGTACTTCTGTGTGAATCTAATTCAACAGCAAATTTAAACAAATAATATTGGCGTTTTCTACATAAATATCAAGCCTCATATTACATTCCAGAGAGAAGAGAAGGGTAAAGAAAATGTATGAGACACATAGGCAGAATTCCTGATTAAAGTATGTTTCAGCTGGGACAGGCTTGTGAAGCATTAAGGGACCCTTCACAAACCTGCAAGCTTGCAAGGTACTGTTCTCTAGAGACCATCCTAAGTCATAACGTGATTCCTAACCATTAGCTATCCCAAATCATGTCTTTACGGTTTTTCTCCAAAGCCAGTGTTTTTTTGAGGGCTAATTCACTAATTGTGTATTGTACAGTAATGATAAATTAGTGTTTGGAAGGGTTAGTGTTTATTTTTGTATAAAAAAACTTTTAATACCTACATTTAGAATAGAATGGAATGGAATATTTCAGTTGGAAGAGACCTACAATGATCATCTAGTCCAACTGCCTGACCACTTCAGGGCTGACCAGAAGCTAAAACATATTTTTAAGGGCATTGCCCAAACACCTCTTAAACATTGACAGGCTTGGGGCACTGACCACCTCTCTAGGAAGCCTGTTCCAGTGTTTGACCACCTTCCTGGTAAAGAAAGGCTTCCTAATGTCCAGTCTGAACCTCGCCTGGCAGACCTTTGAACCATTCCCATTAGTAAAAAGAAAAAATAAATAAATAAACATATCCCCCCCCCCCCCAAACAACCACCAAACAAAAAAAAGAGCCCTGATAGATTTTTCCATAATCAGATTCACTTGTATCAACAGGATGATGTGCCTTCACTTCACAGGCACGTCTACATATGTGAAACATAGAGGGAAAGTTTATTTGAAATTTGAACTTTCTTATGTTTGTTGTATCAAAACAAGCCTTTTTGGATATGACTAATTGAGAGTAAGAAGCTGCTAGTCTAGTCATAATCTTCATTCAAAAAAGTCTATTGGTTCTAGAAATTTTTTTGCAAGTCTTATTAAAGCAAATGTTTCTGGGTTTTTTTCAGGAAATTTTCATTTTTCGGGTACTTCAAAGGTCAAGAAAATTCATTTAGTTTTAGAAGAAGGCTTGAGTTTTTCTTATTTTATTCAAACCCATTTGCTCATCTGGACTGCCTTCTAGGTTGATGTTATTGGAAGAACCTGTGCATTATTTTCTTGGTTTAGACTGCTCTTGTTTTAGACTTCTTATGATAAGCTTGGTGTGGCAGATCTCCATCTCCATGGGCAGTTAAGTATACAAGCAGGCCCTAGAGAGATATCTGGTTTGGAAAGTTTGTGCCATTCAAAGAGGAGTAAAGAAAATGTCTGTTTCTTTCTTTCTTTCTTTCTTTTTTTTTCTTTTTTTTTTTTTTTAATGTCTTTGTCTGAAAGTACTTAAACTCCCTGATCTTGATGGAGGAAAATACCTGCAGTTTCAGTATTCCAGGTGCTGGCATCTAATATGTTGTTATTTTCTTTCATAAAAGCTTAAAGAACTTTTACTTTCTTGATCCACACATCTCCATTTAAATTATGGCTATTACATTAATTGCCATTCAAGCCAGCTGTGTGTGTCTTTTATATAGGGAAGTGGTATATACAACATGTGAAGTCTTTTCTGGGGCATACTAAGTGGCAGCCCTACTAGTGCTACAGCTGGAAGACAGTGAAAAATATAATTTTAATTTTCCCTGTTCCCCTCAGAACTCCTAAAGCTTGACCATTTCCCAGCCATCAAGCTACTGACACACCTTTCCATACTGAAATTATGGATATATCAAACCGTGGTCTTAAAAAGGCTGACATTTACATACTTTTTTTAGGTCAACGATTAAAGTAATCAAAGGTGCCAGTTAGTCATTTGAGAACCACAAGATACATTTACCTGAAAGGTCAGGTAAATGGAGGAGCTGACGCAGAAAGCTGTGAGGCTGGGCATTAATTCTAGCAAGTTTCTTTGTATCGATTACAGAGATTGCAAGTACTCATTTGTAGGCCAGAAGGCAGATACATCTCTTTGCAGGCCATTTGTCTCCTTTTGTTTCTTAATTAATATCACAGATTTGAAGACTTGTGGTAATGAAATTGGCCTGTTAATTAGGCTAGTCTTTAGCAGTAAGGTTTTGATATTTTAGGTATTTTCCAGCGCAGTTAACAACAGTCTTGTTAAAATTTATTCTTGTTTTCCTTTTGTAAAGTTGCCTATAACTGAAATAGTTATAATGATGTGAGGAATAAACACATTCTCTACTTGGTAAACATTTTAGTATTAGATTTCAGAGAAAAACACTGTTTTTAAAATCTTGATTTTTCTCTGGATGTCTTTAATCTGCTACTTTATACAATTACATTAATACCTTACATGGAAAAAATCTGGGGGATTTTTTTTCTTTATTTTGTACATCTGGCAATATTTTGCATGATGTAAAATATTGTATCATGATATTTTAATGCAACTTTTCTTGGCACAGTCAGTTTTCTCTGATGATTGTGCAGGTTTTTTCCAGAACAATGGAAGAGATGTTTTATTTCTTTTTAAGGGGGGGGGGGGGGGGGGGGGGGGAAGGCATAGCTGAAAAATGAGAAGAGGGACAAGGACACCAATGAAATACATATTTAGACTTCTTAGTGAGTGTTTTGTGAGGAAGATGTTCTGTTTGGTGTAAATTAATTCTCTGCTTTGACATTCACCTTCAATTAGAAGATGACACATTCTTTTTCTTTTTTTTTTTTTTTTATATTTCTAATAGACTGTGACTTCGTGTTAAAAAGTAATTAATATCCTTTTAGTCAGTATTGAATTCTGAGGAAGCTATCACTAGAAATCAATGACAAAATCCCATCAGTGTTGATAAGTCGTTCTGTGTCCTGTATGCAGTCTTTGCGGTTCACAGACTCAGACACATAACCTTTCATTACCTCCTCATATTTACATCATATAGGTCACTAAAAAGAGTATTGCTTTATTTTAGCACATCTTTATTGGAGTGAATTATATTTACATCAAACAGATGAGAAGTGTAAGTCAGAAAACAAGTGGATTTGTTAGAAGGGTAAGTGATCCCTCTGTGGTGTTAAGGTCAGAAAATGTTTTCACATCATGAAATATTATTGCACATTTTGGATCTCCCCTAGGAGAGATGGATGTAGGCAGGTGCAGTAGGCATAACTGTTCACATACACAGACAAAAAAAGCGTCTTTAAAATGAATGCTTACATTATCCCTTTTTTGGGTTTTTTTTCCTTTGTGTGCTATTGTGTTCTTCCTTTAGGAAATGTCCAGGTTACTATATTATTTCAAGGTAACTGGAAGGGGTAGAAAATATTGTTGGAACCTCAACATCTTGTAAATAAATTACTCAGAAAAAAGGAATCTGTTAGAAAATGCTTTTGTGAAATCTGTGAATAATCTTTCACAGCCTATGACCTTACGTATACTCAAAGATAAATATTTCATATATCAACTCAAGCAATGAAATAAGCTATTTAGTCTTTCCTTGAACAACTAAAGAATAGGTTGCCATACTTTGGTCACATTTTCCAAACCCCATTGTGATTAGGAAGAAAGATTGAATATATCGGGTCCCTCACACCTGAGATTTAAATTGTTTTAAAACTGCTATAGCAGAAATTGCACACTAGTTTTAACTATAATGATTTCTACCTCTCTGTTGTACATTTTACATTACTTTTTCTGTACATTTAAACCAAACAGTAGAAGTGAGAAAACTTTAATAACATCTCATACTTGGCTGCCAAAGTAACTTTGCTAATTGAAAATTTCATCTCGGCAACATTGTCCTTGCCATTTTGAAATCTTGACAGATTTCACAGTTTCTGTCTTTGCTTCATTATTTTTTCCTCAGGGTTTTCTGAAGATTTTTCCCATTTTCAAAGACATTAATATAATATAACAAGGCTCTTGGATAAATCTAGCAAATCAATTAGCAGTGGTCCACGTAATGAGAGACACATCCAGTTGGTATTTTCTAGGCCAGCCAAGTGAAGCAAATACTTCAAAGCAGAAAAAAAAAATATCCAGGAACCAATAGTGTCCAATGGTGCATCCTGTTAAGGGTAGTTCCACTTCCCAAGCTAACAGGTGAAAGGGAACTAGATTAAGAAAAGGGGACAAAATACACTTACTCAGTCACCATGTGCAGTCTTTTGAATAACCAACAGTCCTGTCATATAATCTCTTTCACAAACTAGTCAATTTATTACATATCATGTGATTATATGATCCAGTATTGTTTTATTTTGCTGTATCACAAAATACATGGGTTTTATGATTCGCGTACCACAATCATTTGCAGTTGCAAATTTTGGGTTTGTTGGATAACGTGATGGACTTCTCTTGACACTAAGTATTTTTTATGATCTTAAGAAAACCCCTTAACCATCTTGTCTTTTTTTCCTCTTTCTCTACACGTCAGCATTGTAACTGCCTTTCTTGTGCAGAGACTTTTACCCAAGAACTCTGCTTTACAAATTCAGGACACCATCTCACCTAGCACAGGAGAAGAGCAAGGGTGGTTTTGAAGTACTTCTCTCAGACTGAGATTTTTATTTCCAGAGAACAGCAAACAGAGCATCTTAAAGAGGAGCTGAATCTTTTTTCAGATGAGCAATTGGTCACCACCATGTGAAAAGTGCCTGTAATAGTTGCAAGTCACTTTGTTCTTAGATTTAACTGCACAGAGGGTCTGTAGATAGATCTGATAAGGTTACAGGTGAGCCAGGGTGATTATATTATTTATAGGACTGTTACAGTGTTACATTGTTCTAATGGAAAACCCTCTTTTTCTTTATTCAGAGATAACTGTAAAAAAAAACCAAGAAAAATGGACTTTCTTCAGTACTTTCAATATTGAGTTATAACTGTTAATTGCAAGCCGTATCTTTGCATGAAGTGCACCAAGTACAAAATTTTCTTCTTTCCCCTGATTCTTAGCCTTCTCTTACAATAGAAACATGGAAAGTTATAGCTCATCACTTTTGGGATGAGAAATGAAAAAGAAGAGGAATTGGCAAGTTAAGACATAACACAAGTGATCTTTCGATGTGTGTTGGGGAAACATGAAATATACTGTTCTCTATCCTAGAGTCACAGACAACATGCTGCCTACAAGAGTTTCCAGCTTTGCTTGTGGGCATAGGAAATTAAAAACATAAAAATAAAAGCTAGACTTTTAGAGGAAACGAAGGATGATGTTGCCTACTGCTCTTTCTGTGTCAGTACAGTTGCCTGTGGTCAAGTATGATTGGGACCACTGTTTTGAGAGGTAGCTCAAGGTTATATTGTTTCATCTAGTACATTCTAGGTTACAGCTCTATCTCTGACTTCATTGTGGAAAGGGTAAATGTGGAATATAGGAATAGTTTTTCTTATTGTATCATCATTTTTTTCAGTACTTATGCTACAAAATGACTGTTTCACATTGAATTGAGGTAATATTTAGAGCAATTCAGTGCTCCAGTAAGGGTTTATAATATTATAAAAAAATGCAATATTTGTTATGATGGGCAGAGCGTTGTGTGCCTGTGAGAAGAAGCTCTGCTGATACCAAGAATACTTTTCAGAAATCATTTAAAATTTTCAAGATAAGTAAATGGAAAACTAAAAATTTCCCAATGAAACAGCACCCTTACTTGAAATCTAATAGTTTTGACCCACAAGTGCTGCTGCAGCATCTCACAGGAGTAACAGTCCAGCCTCGTGTCTCTAACTCTCTTTTCTGATCTAGAGATCTGAGGTGACCACATCCCATGTTGAACCATGTTCTCCATTCTTGCTGAACCACTGTGATGCTATGATCTATAGTCAGCTGAAGGGAATAGGAGGAAGAAACAAACTAAAGCTGCCATAAACACCAAGTTGATATTTCAGAATCTGTTCTTTTCCACTCTAAATTTTTGCCACAAAGCTGATGGTTAGCGGGGGGGGGGGGTTGGTGGTGGTGGTGGTGGTCACTATTTGTGTGTATTAAGCCTAAAATATCACTAAACAATAGGTATTTTTCACTCTCCAAGAGTGAACAGAGCACCCCCATAAAAATGCTTTTAAAAGAGCAGTTTGAACAACGTGTTTGAACAATTCTGTAGTTTGATCCAGTTTTAAGGTTTCTCACCTTCAACTTTTTTTTTTTTTTTTTTAATCCAAACTACTGGATGAAGTTGAAGTAGCAAACAATCTGTTTATTTCAGTTCTGTTGACAGCATCCCTATCCATATGGGACAGCTTATGGGACTGGGTACAGAGAATCATTATTTGCTGGAACAGAGCCCAGCCATTAGGAAGTAATTTTTAACACTGGCTGAGAACTAATGAACTGCATTTTAAAATGTCCTTTTTCAAATGCAGTAATTGGCACCGTTCCCAATGCTGACATAAGAAAAAAAAATTGTTAAAAATGTGTGCACAACATATCATCCATATAGACACACATACTTACACTACACTAATATAACATTAATGTGTTAAAACTCTTTGTTAAGTGGGGTGAGGGGGTTGATGCAAGAATAAGATGTGGTAAAGATTTTAGGAGCTTTTTCTGCTATGTAGTGCTGCTTTACCAGAAGCAGATGCAGCCCTTGTGCACTGCTTCCATCAGCTGAGGTCCAAGGTGCATTAAGTAGGTGAGAGGTGCGCATTGTACACACTCTTATGTCAGCTGGATAAGCTTGTCAAGAAAAGAATATTTTGTGCTCTGGATGGACATCGATGGGTACTGTAGCAAATTCTAAGTTTTCATGGTTTTTTTTTCCAACACAAGATTCATCTGCTGAAAAGCATCAAGCAGCAAAAGTCTCCCCAATTCCTCCAAAGTTTCAGTAGTTTGGTTTTTTAGAGGGTTTTTTTTCCCATTCTAGATTCACAAACTGAATGAAAATGGTGATGCTACTGCCTGCTTTTTTTTTTCTTTTCCAGTCATCAATGGTCAGAGCATATAGCTACCATGTGGGAGAGAGGGGTTGATCGTCTAAACTGCTAGTGCACAGATGGCACTGCCTAAGTCACAAGGGCTGTCTGCAGCAGGGCAGAACTTTAGAAGGGATATTTGAAAATGAGTAGATTTTATTAGTTACAGCTGGTAGTAAAGGGGCTCTGAGCACAAAGTTCGTAAGGCTCAACATGAAAGAGAGGTGGCTCTGGGCGAAGTAGTCAGGGAACTGATGGTACAGGGACTTTTCTTTCTTAATTTTACAGCTGAGCAGACTCTCTGTGCTCTCTTTTACCATTTAGATCTGCTCTGGACAGGATCTATTTGATTAAGTTCTAATATTTTTCTCTCTGAGTGGACCTACAGCTCCCATGAGAACTCTCTTTCTTTTGACACAAACTAAAATATCTCCTGTGCAGTGGCATGATTTCAAAATGAAAACATCCCCCAGAAGAGTGTGTACCTTGTTGTCAAAGGAACTTTCTTTAAAAGGCAGATGTTCATCATTTAAATCCCTCCTTTTGATCCCACAAAGGGTAACAACCTGGATTTTATGTAGCCTGGCTGAATGCCCTAACAAAATGTTTGCTCTAAATGGAAAAAGTTTCTTATTTGTAGTCACTTTTGTTTCTGACGTTTTGGTTTTTCGTAAAGATCTGCCTGAACTAAAATATTCTGTGTTAAAGTGAAATATGTATTTGATCCAGAACTACTGTTTCTTTTTTCACTTTGAAATTTAAGAAAATGCTTCAAAGTAAACCCAAATACTAATAATGGTGCTTTTTTTTAAAGGTACTTAAAACCTTAGGGTTTTCTAACAGTGAACAGCATTTTCATCTCTATCATATATTGTGAGGGACCACTGCTCAGGCCTGTGGTCCTGCATATGGTGGTTGCAACACCACCCTGGTCTGTAGCTTTCATCACTAACTTTCCCAGAAAGTTAACATTTTATTAATAGTTTGTGTTAAAGTAGCACTTCAGAATCTCTCCTATGGAGCTCAGACTCCCTCTCCTTGTGCTAGGCAAAATAAAGGTGGAGTTTCTTTCTCCAAAGTGCTTACAATCTAATTTTAACCTATTAATTATATCAGTTTTCATTCCAAAAATTATTTTCTCCAACCATTCCCATTTTAAGATTAGTCTATACCTATTCTAAAATGGCTTTTTCTGCTGCTCAAAATTAAAAAAATGAGAATTGTTTTCAAGAGTTGTTAAAATTTATTTGCTCTAGGTGAAAATTGCCAATGTAGAGCTCCTTTAAATAGCTGACTTTTCATTTTTAGGAACTGTTAATAAAACTTATCAGAGTTTCCATGTTTTAGTTGTTTATGTAGGCTTTTAATGTATGTTGCAATTAATCAGCTGTTATTAATGTATATAAATGTATATTAATGTATATAAAAACAACAGGTATCTTTAAATCTGCCTTAAAATTGTTCTGAACAGCTTCCTGATACATTTGGACACAAGCATAACCTTAAATTTGTACATCATTTGTCTGGTTAGGGTGGTGCTATATATAGCATTAGGACACAAGAACACTGTTTAGGATGGGAAGGTGTTTGTATTTGCTTGTTTCTAAATTAGATGCTGTTTGCAGCAGTAATCAAACCAGTCTCTTGTTGTGGTCTGCACAACAGACACACATAAATAGAAAGCAGATTATCTGGCAAAAAAGTCAAATTGTTCTTTTTCCTGTAAATCAGACCCAAACCAGTCATCGTTTGGCATGGCGCCCAGAGGCGCAGCACTACTTATGTTGCCATCTTTTAAAAACCTATTTTTGCCCCTTTGTAATCATTGAAGATGCTCTGGCACAGTTAGCTGGTGTTGAAGTTGAGCACTCTGATTCCTGTATCTGCAGCCCCCATAGTGTTTCGACATGATGTGGTATTTCTTATCAGTATTAAAAAGAAATGCTGTGTTCCCACCCAAGAGATTGCTGAAATAATCCTTCTGTAGATGTTCTGGTTACTTGCTGGGCTATATTTTAGCATTGATTAATATCAATAAAGAAGCCAAAACCACTATTTAAAAAGGCAACATATAAATACAAAGTGATGTTGCTTTCTTACTTCTGAGAATCTATATCCACTCATACAAAATATTCCATGTTTTTACACCACACAAATGCTATATAAAAAACTTCAAAGGGAGCTGGCCTCCTCCTGGGGCATACATACCCAGATTTCTGAAGAAAAGAGTAGCTGCTGCAGTGGACTGCTTGCTTTAGTGTGCTTTGAAAAAGATATATTGGATGTCAAGCACCCTAGACATTGTGCAGCCATTTAGTGGGCTGGCAACAGTGGATTATGCCGTGGCATACCTGCACTGTATGTCAGAGGAAGATGCTCTTGTGTATTACTCAGTCAGTAAGATCTGTCTCCAAGGGAGCTGAGGATGAGGGCACTATCTTTCAACTCTCATGAATGGGAGAGAGAGGAGAAGATTATAGGAGATCACATCTTTCATTCGTGTTATAGATTAAGTGCCACCAGTCAAATGCCTTGCAGGCTGCTTTCTCAAGCTTGGTTCAGCAACTGCTTCCTTCTTTGTTGGCTCTTATATATTGTTTCAGCACTAAATAAATAGATAAGGATGCTAATTGCATTTAGTACCTCATTTGTAAAAAAGAAGCAATCCAAAAAGGAAGGCAGAAAGATTCTCCATGTGACTCCTGGATGGATACTATGGGTAATGAATTCAAACCACAGAAAGTAGACACTGTATGAGAAGACAGAAAGAAAACTGTTGAAGTTGGTGCAACATAGTTTTGCCTTTTGAATGAACAGATATGACTAGACCTCTTCTACCTCCTTATGAAGACAAAATAATCTTTCAAACTTTGACAGCTCCTGGGAAAAGTCTCTTTCCCTCCCAGTTAATCAATTGTATCGAATATTCAGATGATTATGTTATTATGTTTTTAAAAGAGGGATGCTGCAATTAACACTGTCCTAACTGTGTGGGTCATAAGTCTTAAGGAGCTAAGAGTCAGAAGCTGTGTTTTTTCTGAAGCTCTAAGTGGGGAGAACTCAGAAATACCTATACTTGTAGGGAAAATCTATAGCAAACCTAGTGCAGGATGAAGATGTCAATAGTAATTAATTAGAGATCTAACCAGCTTGGAGGAAATGTTTATGGTACCTCAATTTGAAAGAGAGCAAGGAGTATACATGGTGGGGTGCTCACCACTCCTAAACAAGCACGTTGGGAAGGGAAACGTAATGCCAGGTGTTCGTCTACCAGAAGTGTGGAAGGAGGGAAGCCAGTTAGCATTTCCTCATAAATTGTGAACTAATAACCCCCTCTCAAACTCGCCTCTCTCTATGGTCAAGCTAAACATAGCGGGTATGGCTGGTGTACAATCTGTATCTACACAAGTGAGCATATACAGAGTGTTTCTGACCCCGTGGGAGTGGTTCCCACGGCAGTGCAGCTGAGGTTACCTTAGCGTTTCCCAGCTCCCCCGGTGCTGAGACCCTCCAGCTGAACGCCAGCCATTCGCGCTTGCTAAGAGCCTGCCCTCTCTCCTCACGAGGGCTATCTCATGGGTTTTGCATCAAAACTGGGATGCCAATGCATCTTTAATAGCATTGCGTACTGCCTGTCTTCTTGAATAGTGGGCCTGCTTTTATCATGCCATACCAAGCCCAAAGAGCGTTCAAGAAATGAATGACAAAGAGGTATGGCTAAGGGGTAGGGAAGGGGTGGATGGGGACAACAGGCAGTTCAGAGAACTGCAGGAGCTGTAATTCTTATCGTCGCTGTCGGTCTCATTTCATGGACTCCTTTGTGCTTGGAGCACAAAACCTGGTTATCCTGGGACTGGATAGAAGGGTCAGATGTCCAAGTCTCCTGCCACACTTGGTAGTGAAATAAATGTACCACATGGCTATAATATCTTTCAAACAACCTTCATACTAGGGAATAAACCCTGTGCTGTAAATGAGTCAAAATTAATAATAAATACTATCAGAGGGAGAGGGAACTAAGGGAGAGAGAACCAATAAATTTTAAACTTAATCTAGAAAACCTCTTAATCTCACAGTAGAACATTGTTCTAATATACTCTTCTTCTTTTTTTTTCTTTTTTTTTTTTTCCTGCTACAAGAGAGGGAGAGTGACTGGGGAAATTACCTGCAAGGCTGAGTCCACCCTGGGAAAGACTTTATACTGGCATAGCATTCATATTTTAGTGCCAGTAGCTACTATTTTGTACCAGCTTCCAGAACAAAAGAAGGAAGGTATTTTGGCAAAGGAACCTTTTCTTTCTAGCTGAGTATCTCAGGATATTTGACAAAAAAAAAGAAAAAAAAAAGGTTTTAAGTCTCAGTTTGTCTTATGGGCTTACCTACCCTGGTAAATCTGTGAAGAACACTACAATTTTAATTTATACTAGCTACTGTATCTTAACACCCACTGTGGAAATCCTGGGCACATAAAATATGTAAATTAATTCAGTTCACTTAATATATGCCAACATCCACACCAAGAGTTAAACAAAAGTAGGCAGTGTGCAATAGGCTAGCTTATTTTGGAGCAAGTTCTCAGAAAAAGGTATGTATTCCAAGAAGTCCTTCAGCTTCTGCTAAATAGGTGCATTAGCTCTGTGTGTTTTAACAATTTCATCTTGCGATTGAGTTACTAAGTAGCACAAAGTCTCAGCTCAGTTTTCCTGAACGTCAGTTTGTCATCGAGCTACTTAGTGCAAAGCAAAACAGAAGTAAATGTGCTATAAGGCATTAGTGGATTACTGATGAATTTTTGTTATTGTGATTAGGCATTTTCCACTTAATCTCATAGCTGCAGAGATGTATTAATGGCGATGAGTGCAGCCTTTATTCTACAACACCAAGCTTACTCAGCAGCTCTTGTTAAAGAAATCGGCTTCCTGGGGATGGAATTTAGCTTTATGTTATAGAAATCGGAGCCATTATGAACATTAAAAATTCAGTTCCTACAGAATGATTTTTACAAATGTCTTCTTGGTTTCTGGAACGTTTTCTACTGCAAGTCATGAAATCAAACACTGCAGCAGCCTAAGTCTGTGTAAAGACTTTTTGCCTTTATCCTGGGGAAATGAGGGTTGAAGAAGAGGAACTGTCATAGTTGAAAGAACCCTGAATGTTGTTCTTCCTATTCTCCCTCCCATCCCTCCATCTTTTTTAGATCTTAGACATGGAAGGCATCTGTCAAATGTAATACTCACTCCAATGTTGGAGGTTAAGATTTTCTGTCAAGTGATCTATAGTGAGTCCCAGTTTGAACTTTTCGGGGTAGAAGACTATGAGAATCTTCTAAAGTTTTGGCAGACTTTTTCAAGACCCAACAAAATGAAGCCTTAGCCACCTGATGTGATCTCATAGCTGACCCTGCAAGGAGTCGGAGGTTGTAATAGAGAACCCCTAATGTCCCTTCCGACCTGAAGTATCCTATGATCCTGTAACTAATCTGGTACGATAGTCTGTCTTTCTTGCAGTCTGGTTAATAAACTTTGTAAGTTGTACTTCTGTGGGTCTTCATGTTGCCCTTGTCTCTTCAGTAATTTAGAGTGAGAGAACAGTATTAATTACCATGTTTAGGAGGATGCCTTCTGTAAATGCATTTGGTACCAGCTGGACTTCTGGAGACTCTGTTGTGCAAATTTTTCTTTATCATGGAGGAATGGGTCCATCTGTGATTTTAGCTTTCTCTTGCTAGGCTCCAAATGCTCCTAGGAAAAAGAAAAAGAAAAAAAGCTAGCTGAGGCCTGTAAGATTTCTCTTACAGCAATCTGAAATTATAGGAGTCATCTCCCAGTGGTATAGACACATCTATGTGAAGCCTTTTTTCATTTCTTTTGATTAAAACTTCAAATCAATTTCTTGGTTTGTGGGTTGGTTTGTCTCTCAGCAATTGAGTGAAATGTGTTCTTCGGTCTCTCATTAGGCCAGTTCTCACAAAATTGTAAGAGCCCAGCTGCTACAGTATCAGCTGTGACTGAACAGGCGGAAATGATATAGGATGATGTGCAACAGAGTCTACTGCCTGAAGCTACCAGCTATTATGCAAAAGCTCTTCCTGGGCCCAGCTACTACAGTGTTTCTACTAAGAAAAAGATTGGTATGAGCGTGGCATCAGACCTTACTTCTCACAATGCAGCATGCCAATATAGTAAGGCCACCTTCACAGCTTGATGCCAAGAGCTGCTTATGAGTCAGACCATGGCAGGCTGCTTGTGTCTTCCCCTCAAAATAGCATGAAACAAGTGCTCATAACCCTCGATCCTAACTACAATTTGTCATTAAAACCCAAAAAGCCTCAGTGAAGACATTCACCCCCCAACCACATCTTATTACTGGGTTTGGCTACGGCCATTAAGGGACCCAGTGCTGACTGAGGCAGTGCTGCCCAGCTCCTTCAGGCTGCTGGTACTGCTGTTCTGCTTCCTTCTGGTGTCACCACGCGGTGACCTACCTGCACCTCCTTTGCCACTGGCCAGCAGGAGAGAAGTTTGTATGCCTGTGCTTGTGCCATCAGTCAAAGAATTACCACTTCGCTGTGGGTTTCACCTGGTCTGATAAGCTTTGTGGTCCGCACCGCAGCTCTAGGGATGGTTCTGGGGGGGGGGGGACGTACCTACCCTTGGTTGTACTCCTTGCAGGAGGTGTGACTGCTCTTTCACATCTCGGCCAGTCCATAATGGACAGGGTCCTGCTGGGAAACCTCTGTCTCCATGGCAACCCCATCTTCCCACCTCACCTGCAACCCCTTTCCTGTTGCTGGATAATCCATTAGCAACATCCAGGTAGATGAATAGCCTCTCTTAACCCTTTAGTTGCTGGCACAACATGCGGCAGTTCCTAATACAAACATCATAATAGTCATTAGTCATGTGTTCCTCATTTTCGGATTTACTGATTAGAAGCAGAGTGGCAAAAACCCTGAGCGCTCGCAGAGGAGGTTAGTTCAAGATCTGTTCTGCACAAACAAAGTGTATATTTTTGCTCATGCTTTCAAAAGCAGGAAATATGCCAGATACCCCAAACAGTGTTGGTCTTAATCTTTTGGAGCTGCTCTTGCTTCTGTCAAATGGGAGCGGTAACGCTGCCTCATATCCCAAGTAAGCTGTGGAGGCAAATTTAAAGTGTGCCACCCCAAGCAGCATGCAATACAATAAGTAGATTGTTTGCAGTAAAGATTTAGGATTATGCACTAAATAACAGATATGAAAGGAAGGAGTGAATAATTAAGCAAATATTTATTATATAGAACATAAATTCTTAAGGGAAAAAACCCCGCATGTGTTCATGGAACTAAAGATTGTATCAAACTGCAAATGCACAAAGGGGCCAAGTAAAGACTGCATAAGCAATTTTAATTCTTGCGCTTAATAACTTTTTATGCTTGATTTTGCAAAATTCACATGCTTTGGACTTCCATGGAGGGCTTTGCTAAAATGACTAACTTTGTAAATTAGGTTGCTCACTGGTGAAAATCAGAAAGAACTACTGTTTTTAAAAATAGCACTAGTAAATAATACACTTTGCTATTTGGGGGCTTATGAAGCATTAATGAGATTTGTAGGAGTGATTGTTATTTTAAAAAATCACAGCAATTTATTGTTGCTAATTACTCTCTTGGCACCACATGTATTTAAGATTAATTGGAATGTCTGTACTCAGTAATGAGGTCCCATGTAGTTTACACTGACTGACAACATCTTCCTTTATCTGGAAAATTACCACACTGGAAAATCTGTAAACAGGGCAGTAGCTCTTGGCAATCAAATTTTGAAAGTTTGATACAGTAGCTATGGAGTTATGATAAAAAGATCAGACAGTTCCAGCAGTTAATAATAACAATAAAAAAAAATCCACAGGAATTCTGTCATGAAGGTATAACTTACACTCACAGAAATGGATGTTTGACTCCTGCGTAGTCAGACTTAGCATTCAGACAGAGACCTGATTTCTCAGTATAATACAACATCATGAATTAAAACTGAAGCATTTCTCAAAGATTTATTTTTATCACTATTTTGCTACTGTAAATTTAGTCATCTAAGGATGGATGCTGGAAGAGCAATCCTTTCATCTCCATCTTGAGAAGCTGTGAATAAATAATCATAGGTGTTGATGACAGAGAGGATTAAGTTGTAGTGTGCTACAAGAATCTTTCCGAAAGGCTTTGTTTGTGTATACATGTATGTGCATGTTTGTTCATTTAAATATTTCTTTGGCAGCTGGCCTATTTCTGTAGTTCACTTAAAAATGGGAACTTTGTGTTGTTCTTTCTTGGATGAATTTATCAGGTGGGGCTGATAAAGAACCATGTATTACAGACTTCTTTGACAAAGAGTGGGAAATGACTGCTGGTGGTAGAATTCATTATTTGAACTGGGAAGCTGGTCTTCCCAACCACAGGCACGTTTGTGGTGCTGGAGACAAAAAAAAACCCCAACCACCCAAAAAATACCCACCCAAAAAATACCCTCCCAAACCCCATAATCTTGGTCACTCCTGCATTACAAAATTGAAACCACACTTAATAACTCTGTCAAAAAAATAGTTGTTTTCTGTGAGCTCCTGATCTTCTCATAGAATTCCTCAATTAATGAGGAGGGGTTTTTGCAGAAGCTATAGAGGCACAAATTTTTGGTAGGGTTTGGAAAATTCAAGCATCAACCATTTGTTTTGGGCACTTTCAATTTCCATATATTATGCAGTCAGTCTGTAAAATTTCAGTTGGAATTGTCCTATCAATCAGAATTGTCTCGAACTTTTCTTAGATGAGCCCTTGAATAAAACCAACAAAGTTGTAACATTAACAACGAACAGATATAGTGGTTTATTGTATGCAATTTTCTTTTTTCAGTGTTTAATTTCATAATTTCTCGCAGGTTCACCTCTCTGCTCAACTGGGGATTAGATGAACTGTTAGTATGGAAGTTACAGCAAAATTAACAGATATACTATGAGTTGTACTTGCTTGGAGCACTGTGTATCGGAGTATTATTGTTGATGCTTGAATTAATTTGGTATTGCATTTTAAATGGGAAAAGCATGAGTATTTACACTGGTGTTTAATGACACTGCATTAGTCTCAGAGCACAATTCTATTCTATTGATTTTTTTTTTAAGGGAATGGGGAAGAGAGGAGGTCCTGACTGTTCTGGTGATTAGTTACACATCTTCAAGGCATTTTGAAACTAAACCATGCATAAGGCAATGTGTGTTGGTACGCATTAATTCTGAGTCGTTCTGCCCAAAAGAGATAACAGCGTATATGCTCCTTTTCAGCTGGCCAACACCCCAGCATGAGTCTGGGCTGTGGCTGAAACTGCGGTTCTCATTTCTGGGGTGCCTCTGGGGGAATTTGTACTTTGGGGGTTGATAGAAGAAGCAGTTATTGCTTTCCCCAAAGCCTGCCTTTGCCCAGAGGGTGCAAAAAAGAGCCAAACTCCGCATATGCTTGTGTATAGCCCTGCGCATCTGGGCAAGAGCCAGGGAAAGTCTCTCTCTTGATTAACAGCGCTGTTTATTATATGCCAAATGTTTCTTTTCTCCTTGGTAGCAGCACTCTGACCTTGTTAAAGTGGCTCGGAAAGAGTGAAAGCAGAGGGGCTGTGTGACTTTGTGCACAGTGGCTAAGCGTGGTCAAGTGCTTTTCCTTGCTGGCAGCTCCCGTTGCAGGCAGCCAGAGGAACCAGGGAGAGGCATGGCATCCAGGTAGGTCAGTTTTGTCAACCATTTTGTCACTGTGTAATCTTAAAGGCTGGATGCAGCCACCAGAGCTGTAGAAGACCAGGACCTATCTACATCCATACTTCAATCTTGGTTCTAGGTTTTTAAAGCAATTTTTGTTTTAAATTACAGTGGCACAAATGGAGATAATAACTAGATGAAAATGCTACAAACCCTCTGCATTTCCACTAACGAACTAAGTCCAAAGCTGGCACCACATCCTATGTTAGCTATATATATTTCCTTCAGGTTTTTGTGATGGCTGTTGGGTGCTCGTCAGGGTTGGTCCAAACCTGACAAGTGTTGTTGAAAATGACCTATTAGAGATCAGAACAGAAATGAGAAACTCCAAAACTTCTCAGCAAAAAGCCATTCTGAAAGAAAAATATATTTGAGAAGAGTGACCAGGTTTATGTTTTGTTCTGTTTTTTTTTTAAAAAAAAAAACATATCCTAATCCAGAACAACTCATAGGACAAGTCTTGCAGATTCCCCAGATGTCCTGGCCCAAAATGATGCTATTCCCAGGAAGCTGAGCACCTCCTGGGAAATATAGAGGAGTCATAGCAATCTCCTGATAACAGGCAACACAGAAGTCCTGATAATCCTGGCTCCTGATGGGAACCTCAGGACTCCAGTCCTTCCAGGCTCCTGAAAGTCTGAAAGGCCAGGTTTACCTATCTCTAAGGCATTTTAAAGCCACTCTATAATTTAAAATGCTTGGGTTCCTTAGTCCAGGGGTCTTTCAGCACTGCGTAGTGGTGCTGCCCAGCAGGCAGAAATTTTGAGGGCTCACATAACACAGTGACTTGTGATACAGAAAGTCAGAAAACACAAAAAGCTATTAGCAGAAGCCTCTGTGTCTTACCCAAACCAGTACATTTCTGTACATAATAGCTTTAGTCTGAATCATTTTGTCAGATAATTCCTGAGTAGTTCCACCGTGTGGCTGTGCAATGTGAAACCACTGTACATGCATCCTTGAAGTGGAGTCTAGCAATGCTGCCGTCATTTTGTATTCTGGAAGACCTGAGGATTTTTAAAGACCAATTATTTATTTAGTTGGGGTTTTTTTTAATATCTTTCAAAAGAATTGAGTCCAGCACTATGTCAGAATTATTGGTAAGGTCGAGTACTGTTAACCCAGACAATCAAAAGTAATTAATTAAGACCAGAAAAACAATGAGATTTCAAAATAAAAAATTAGTATTATTAATTTGCCTTCAGATGCCTCAGATGTCTTTGGTATTTTCATAATGTCCTCTGTAATAACAAAGGCTAACCTCTTGCATTTTGAACAAGGTACATTTCTTAGATATTCTGCTGCTGCAATGGTAGCCTAGCATATTAATATAAAAATATATTAATATATACATCATATATATGTAAATAATAAAAGAAATGTTGCAACTACTGATAAAGTCATGGTAAATGGTTACAGAAGGGGTTAAAATAAGCAGACCTATTGACAAGAAAATAGAGGAGATTCAAGAAGAGGGCACATTATGACTGACTGCTGTATCACAAGGTGCGTGGGAAGCAAGGCAGATGTTGTCTCATTTTGCCTTGGCAGTGGAGTTCTGGCCACATAAAGCACTGACAGAGACAGATATTGGGGAAATGACATAGATCAGTCATCATACACTTCTACCCCACAGATAGCTCAAAGGCTTCAATGATCTGTAACACAGTACTGAAATTAAGGTATACAAACATTCCTGTTGTCCCTGACATCTGGATGAAGCTGTCCAGGTCCAGAAGCCTTCACAGTAAGTGCCAGAGTCTATTAGGAGAGCTGCCTGCCGAGCTGTTCCAGTACAGAAAGTGCTCCCAGATGAGCAACGCCAACAGGTCTATTGAAGCTGCAATAAGGGAAGTTTCTGGTTCCTAGTAATGAAATGAAGGGATCATTAACTTAGGTGTGCATGCTTATAGTGAGAGACATTAGGAGGCCATTGGCAAGCTGCACTTCTTAATCCTTAAATTTTAGAATTGCTTGTCAATGCCTTGGTTTGAGTATTACCTCAAAGAAATGGCCAGTTTTTAACTCAGATGAAAATCAAAGCAAAAGTAGCAAAATCTCCAAGGGGAGCTAATAATGTAACACACCTTTTGTCCTTCATCCTCTGAGATATATAAAGATTGCCTCCTAGTAACTTTCCAGTAATAAGATTTGAAAAAAAATCTGCTTTTTTCATACTAGAAATGCCTGATTTTCAGGCCCAGACCCATGTCAATGATTCATCGTTTATTAATCCTTAATTCTGATTGCTTCTTTCCCAGTCTCCAATTTCTTGATTAGTATTTGTTGTCTTCTTTATTTGTGGATGAAATGGTACATTGTGGTTTTGTGCGTTCAGAATTATGAAAGCTAGATAATTGAGGTTTTGAGTTAATTTTGCAAAGTAGTGAAACCTATGACTGGGTTAGGATCTTGAATGAACATGATCTTAATCTCTTATTAGCTTCTCTAAGAGTTTTCATCTGAAAATTTTCCCTCTGTAGGTTGACAGCTTCATTAGTACCCATCACCCAAACAAATCAAGCTGAGCCAGGTCACTCCAAAATAATGAGATTGTCTTTTTATTTTTCTGAAGTAGTCCTCCTCTTTCCCAGTTATATTAATCTTTCCTACAATTAGCACCTCTTTTTATGCATTCTGATTTTGAAAACTGAAAAGTAATGTTATTAATTTTATTTTAAAAAGATGCAGATTTGGGCATTTTATGTAAATTGATGATGCTTCACCTGTTGTTGCCTCCTTGGGGGTTCCCAGTGTATGGAAAATAATTTGAACCATGTGGAACTCGATAGCTGAAGGCATTAGAAAAGAAAGTAATGTCATCCTTTCAGGCATTTCTTCTGAGAACTCCTTAAAAGCGAGGAAATGAGTGAAAGATGTGTTCATTACCATTATGATCTTAAAGGGAAAAAAATTACTGTTTTTATAGGCCATAAGGGTAGATAAAGCAATGTTTGCGTAATATGTAGTACTTTGTACTAATATGTAGTTGTTCAGATGCTTATTTTCTTGATGTTGCTTTATATACTTTTAGCCTTGCAGGACTACTCTCTGGTAAATCCAAACAGGAATGAGAATAACTGGCTATCTGCTGTAAATAGGCTACTCCTATAACTGTAAGTCTTTTTGACCAACACAGGACAGCAGATCCCATAGCTGCAGTTATGAGAAACAGTGGATGTCTTAATAATGTGGGAGCTTCTTAGTCCAAGAAATGGATGCTTGATTGCTGTTCCATGAACAACTTGTGGAAAACATGAGGATTCTTCTTGCTATGTTTTGACTTAAAACTAAAAAAGAAACAAAGCAAGAATCCCCAAATGACCATTTGCTTCTTAAAGCAATCATCCAAGAAAAGAGTCATTGTCTGCTTTGTGTCTTCCAACATTTGAAATAAAATAGGTAGCCTGGCAGCAATTCTGCCTTGTTATGCTTCTGAAACAGATTTCACGCCATCTGCAGGTCTTGTGCTTACATTAATAGCACCTTATTCCTTACATATTGTCTGACTACTTGGTTTTTTTAGTGGGACTGGTAGTTGTAAAATGCATCAATTCATCTTATGTAGGTTGGGTGCTCTCTTGGGGGGCAGCCGGTTGCATAAACGAAAGCTGCAGCTTGTGCATATTTCCATGGCTGTGTTCAGTCACCCCCTCCCTCATAATTCACTTAGGGATATGGATTCCACAGTTACGCTTTTCTTTTCTCAATTTGTTATGGTATTTGCACCTTCATTCTCTGGAACCAAATAAGGGGCCTCTGAACTGAGACATTGCTACTGCTTTGGGGATCTCTTGTTTCAGGAAACATTTATCTTTTCCTTTTTTCTTTTCTTTTCTTTTTTTTTTTTTTGTTTAACACAAATTGCAACTCAAGCTGGAAAGGTGAAGATCATCTATCTGTATATTTGCTACGAGGACGAACAGCAGTCTTTGTAAACTGAGATAACAGTGCACAAGCATCTATATATAAGCTCCAGAATTAAGAGGGAATTCAATCTCTTGTGCCCTGTCAAACAATGAAGCAAGTGTATTTGTGAATCTTTTATTTTCTAAAATATCAAATGCGGACCACTTTTGGAGACAGGTTACCATGACTGACCAGTAAGTAACTAGACCTTGTAAATCAGATCTTTTGTACCTAACAGTGTTGAAGGTGGCAATGGCTCAGACAGGTGATCCATCTGCCAGAGTTTAAGTTACTCTACATCCTCTAAGATGCAGTTACAAACAGCATAACTTTTCTTATCTCACAGATTAGGTAAATTTTCTCAGTTTAAGTCAACTTCATTCCTAGCTTCAGTGGCAAAATTAAAAGGAAAAACAACTGGGCTGCTTATAATGCACAAGACTCAAAACCCTTGAAGTAAAGTTGCCAAACTTGCTTGTGGTTGTCGCTGTTGTTGGTTCCTATATTGGCGAATGATACAGAAGAGTGTACCACACACCTTCAGCAGATGCTCACAGTTGGATTACCCTTGTTCCTTAATTTATTCTTTCTACCTGAAATAAAGTATCAACATGTCCAGTTTTCTATTTTTATTCATTAATAGGATTTTTTTCAAGAAAATCTGGGTTTAGTTCTTCTGTTTGCTAAAGAGTTCATTCAGTGAACGTTAGTGTCCTTTTAAAGAAACAGAAAAGAGGTCCAATGCAAAACCTAAATTCCTATGCTGTTTTTACCCCACCTTAAACAGGTTTTATAGTGAGTTTTATATGGATCACTAGCATTTGTCTGTGTAAATTTCAACTGTATACATCCATTTTGAGACTCTGATGAAAAATTAAGAAGAAATCTTGACAGACAATTTTTTTTTTTTCTCTACAGTTTTAGTGCCATCATCTACCCTATGAATTGCATTGTGGTAAATGAAGGACAAAGCTCGAGAAAGTAGGTGTGAATGTTACTTTGTCAGCTCTTGTATGGCAAATATTTATGCCAGAAGTGGTGCACAAATGCATCTCTGGAGAGGAAAAAAAACATTCCAGATACTTAAAGTCTTGGGTCATCTCAGCTGAAACTCATTGCCTACTACCTGGTTGAATCTGACTGGCATGCTTATGGCAACATAAACATGAAGTTTGATATGTGTAAGCTGGAAAATAGGTATAAGTGCAGATGTTTTATTATTTCTCACAATATAGACCATCTTTCAACCAAACACTTATATGCCTGACTTCTGAGTAACTGTTAAATCCAGCACATTCTTGAATGCCTTGATGAATGATGACCTCAGCAATGAAATGTGCCAAATACACAGCAAGCAAATAAGATGACAAAGTATTTCACTTGAGAAGAATATATGCTAAAGTAGTGGTCCCTAACTTTTGCTGGCCAATAACCAGTAAGACCAGTAATGTACTGCAGCAAGCATCATATGTTGCTCTCCTTGTGGGACTTCATTTTGTTTGTTTTAATCTCCTCGCTCGTGAAGTACACCAGGGGGTTTTCTGGGAAACATGCTTGTGCAGTCCTTAAGCTTAGGACCTACCACCAAATGGCTTATGTGTACTACAAAGATTTTCCTTGCCACTGATGCCATGAGTAAATATTTCCACTCTAGATCACAACAAATGGCATTCACTTATAATAATTTCTGTGAAGATGCCTAACACTGCTTTTCCCTGTGTACCTTTGCAAGTGCCTTCTGACCTTTGCCAGTTCAGCTGTACCTCTTGCTGAGGCATGTTGTTGGCAGCAGTCATTTTCTTTTTCAAGATGAGTTCTTATTCCTCCTGGCATTTACAGTTTTATATATGAGAGCACAGACAGTGTAGCCTTGAGGTCATTGAATTTTATCAACTATATTGTTTCACTCCTTCTGCTCTGGCAGAAGTGGTAATTATCACATGCTATTGTTCCACCGTAGTAAGAGACCTCGGAGTCATGATATACAGCTGAGCACAGCCAGTTTACATTAAAACTAGGTTTGAGCAATTAAAAATTACCCAATCTTTCCTCCCTAGTTGAAAACACACTGTAGGAGTGCTGTTGAAGTGTATTAAACCAATGTATTAAAGTAACTCTAAGTGTCCTCATTCTAGAATAGTTTTACTGTTCACAGACACCACATAATTTTTATGTAAACTACCTATTAAAACACAAGCTATTCATCACCATAGAGAGGGGTGCACTAGTTACATTCCCTAACAAGATCAGTAATGCTTTTTTTTAATTTATTTTAAAGCCCAAAAGCAAAGTATAAAACCTATGGGTTTTGTTTGTTGCTAATTTATGATGTTGTCTAAGAAGCATCTAGGATGCTGTGAACCTTTTTTATCTGGAATAAGTAATTGTGGCATTAAAATGTAATGGTTACAGTAAAAGTAGTGGTAAGTTATAGGAATTCAGGGGTAATTTAGAGTATTCTACAGGAATGCCAGAAGTCTATAAATGATGTAACAAACAAGAAAATGATGATAACTGATAAAACCTGTAAAGACAGAAAGGAGACAGTGAGTTTAATTATATGTTTGCATTCTCAATCCTAGCTTCGTCTTTCAGATACACACTATAGACCTCTATGCAAAACATTTTGCAAGTTACAGTCACTAAAGTATTTACTTTTTCAGCAAATACTCCTGTTTTCTACAATGTTTCAGCATTTTTTTACACCATTACCATTTACACCATTATGCGTCTGAGTTATACGCATAATAGCACTGTATTTTGACTCCTGTATATGTTTGTGTATGTATGTGTATATTGATAGATATCTATGTGCATCTATCTATCTATGTATAAAAACATATATCCATTTACCTGTATAGAAGTGTAGAAGACTACGTCATAAAATCTGTGAACAGAACAAGAGAAAAAGGAAATTGTCTACCCTAACTCAGGTACCTCAGATTATACAGAGAAGCTATTTTGCAGATCCTTTTGACAGAAGCTCAGATACAAAAGCTGCAATGATGACAGCTACAGAAGAACAGATCAGGCAGGACCTGCAGATGGCCACTCAAAACCCAGTGTTTAAGACATGTGGCACTCATATTTCTGTTCAAGTTTTTCTAGGTTGCATAAAGTATGGTTTTATACGTATAACCTCTAAGTTTTTGCTACACTTAGAGGTGATAATCAATGGACTTTGTGGAAGAAAGAGTGGCAGTCTTGCTAGTGGTAACAGCAATGATATGAAAAATGTTTAAAATTGTTTATCCAAGTAAACATTTTTTTTCCAATGTTTCTCCAGTTATTCCTAATTTAAATTTGCTGCAGAACTGAAGATCAAAGAATCTAAATCAGTTGAAAAATAGTGTAGTAAGATATTATTCAGTAGAAAATAAAACTGCAGTGTAACAACCGTGCCTGAATGGAGAGCAATGACATTTCTCCTCAATTAATCTATCCTAATGCCCAGGCAAATAGCGCATCAAGCAAATCTCGTAACTGCATAAACAAACAGTGACACTAATAGAAAAACAACTTGCTGCAGGAAAAAACATCATAAAAACAAATGTTTTAAGAACAATAACAAACAAAACACATCAGAGTAATAAATGTTGATGAAAACAGAATTAAAATTATAAATACATCATTCTCATAATTCCTTTCTCAGAATAAATCAGTTTAAGCAGCTTGTAATGTAAGAGCTAATAACATAAATATAATTAAAATAAATAAATTCAATATATTTAATACTGGAGATAATGCATACAGTCTCAGAAGACCTGACCTTCTATTATATTAGCTTGTCTTATGTTTTTCATTCATGGGGGAGACTTAGGAAGTGACTGGATATTTTAATAAAGTTGTGTTGCTGTAGCGAGAGAGCGAAAGGGTACTCAGGGCTGCATAGGCTCCAGCACAGCGCTGGGGATCACTAAGCGGTGTCTCCAGCTGGAAGAGCTTTCCTGTGAAGGCAGCCTACCCTCTGCTGTAGGGTGCAGGGCAGTATGCTGGTGACCATCACCCCTCGGGGTTCCTGCACCATCCAGCTCTGCCTCACTACAGATGAAGAGTTCAAATGTCTCCTGCCAGGGTGTTTTCCTCGTGCTCAAATCTGAAACTTCTGAAAAGGAAAGTCAGAGGCCTAATTACCGGCTGATGTGGTAGGTTCTAGGGAATTCTGGTCTGGATGGATTTCTTAGATATGGAGATGGTTGCTGAAAGGCACTGGAGAAAGGGCAAGCAGTTGTTGTTGAATGGGCAGAGTTGCTCTCATTCCTTGTTTTAACAGAAAATGTCTTTATCTTTGGGGATTTTTACATTGGAAATGCTGCTTCTTTCAATATCCTGACTGGTGCCTGCCCTCCTCTGCTCTCTTATGGAGATGGCAGTACTTCAAGTAAATCCACTGCCTAGTAAATGCATTAACCCAAACTCTGGTACTATGCTGAGGGCACTGGTGTAGGTGCTGTACTAGGTGACTCACCAGAGTAGGTACTGGAAGACTTAGGATGCTTTGGGAGAGAGGACTTCCAGATGTGGTCACCGCATGGGCCCAGTACACCCAATTTGTCTAGGGATTGCTCTTCCAGCTGAGGCTCTGCCAGTGCTCCAGCAAAGTGCTGCTGCATCCAGATACTGTGGAAAAACTAAAGAACTTGCACACACACCTGGCAGTCCCAATGTAGACCCCAGCAAGATGGGGGAGATACAGGCAGTGACCACAGCAAAAGTGGAAGGGAAAAAGGAAAAGAAAGAAAGGGGAAAATGTGCCTTCTCTGTATTGTTCCATGTGTTCTCGTTTGCTTCAGGTTTTTTTTTTTTTAAATGGAGTGATTGGTATCCTGCCTCCTCCTCTCTCCCATTCTCCGAGAACCAGATATTCTTGATGAAGAAAACAAGTAAACCTTTTGGATAGTCACCAATGTTTGTAATCACTTGGTGCCAGAATTTTAATGAGTGGCAGGTTTGCAGAATACATAGATTTAAATATTGGATGTTGAATGTGTGTCCACAGCATGTTGGTGATTATCGCTATGTATGTGTGTAGTTGCTTATTCATCACTTATGGAGGAGTGTTTGAAAATAAAGATTTCTGTAGCTCAGCTACACAGATGGTATTAGCTGTACAAGACCTTTCTTTTAAATTAACAATCTTTGCTCTCCGTGGAAAGAAAAGGCCTCTATTAGTACAGCCTCATCTTAGTCTCTTCTTATTGTCTTAATTGAGCCTTTGAACTGCAGTCAATAAAAGCTCACAGCAAATACAGTATCCAATCAGATGTGTATTTTTAAATTAATCTACATTTGAATACCTTCCCTGATTTCCCACTAGCACCTGCAAAAGAAAAAAAAAAGGGGGGGGGGGGAAGGAAAAATGTTTGAAAAGAAAGGGAATACATTTGCAAGTTTAATTTCCCTAGGGAGAAGCAAGCTTTTCAGAGCAACTTTGATATGTTTCTTTCTTCTTTGTGTAACCTGTAGTTTAATTTTTGTTCACATTTTTGCATTCACATTTGCATGATAAAAGAGGTTCCACTTTTCTTTTAAAGATTGTTCCAGAAAGTCAAAATCATTTGTAGGAGAAAACCAGTAATGAAATGAAAATTTTAAAATTGTCTCCCTTTTCATTAATTTGTATATACAATCCACTATGATTTCCAATGCTTTTACTGATATGAGCAGACAGCTATGTTTTTCAGAAGGTTGTATGAAATATTATTGCATTGCTATTTTCATGGTGATTCTGTAAGTTGAGTCTGCATTTTTAATGGAATGAATCATCCCAGAGATGGAATTTTTAATCTTCAATGTTGAAGATATTTTCAACTAATTTTCTCCAACCCAAACAGATGTTTGGGATGCTCAGCATCCCTTCTAAAAGCTTCTTTCATGCCATCCATCCTGCAGCTGGGAGTGAAAGGACATAGAAAATCTTTGGAGCAGAGTAGAAAATTTCTCTGATCTGTATTTGTTAGAGCTGGAGGCCTACAGTTTATTTCCTGCTCAGGCACGTTTTACACAGGGATTTCCTAATTTGCTCTTGACCACTGAGAAAGCAGAAGCAGCACTACCTAGTAACATATATACATCTATACATTATTCATATATGAGATTAGATGTTTGCTTATCACACAGGATCTGTGTTTTGCTTTCCTGTGGTATACCCGTCATGTAGAGATATGTGGAGCTTAGTCTGGAGACCTCTGTTTTAACATGGTTTTTGGCTTTTCATCTGATGGCTGCCCCTCCTGCTGGGTTCCTCAGCCTCATCAAGTGCAGCAGGAGGATTGTCAGGCAATATAGCAAACTGCAGAGCAAAAACCCAGTTTATATTATACCTCAGGAAGCAGGAGCACAAAGGACTTTCTAGCTGTCCAGAGCTAGAAATCCAAAATTTACTAATCAAAGCTTCTCTCTACACTGTATATTCCAAGGCATTGCATCCTAACTTCAAAACATAGTTATGGACTCCAGGTGCACAGATACATACGTACATACACATCTTCTGCCACCGAATATCACCTGCACACCCTTGCTGTGTTTGGAGTAGCTCCTGCTTGCAGGTGGCCTTTTGAAGGAGATGGCATATATATATGGCTATTTGCAAGCCCATCTTCATCTGAACTGCTGGCCCCTTGTGTCCTTTGCCTACCAGCATGAAGTATTATCCAGCATTACTCAGCCCCATACTGGGTCCTAGCTGCCAGCTTCTATCCTAATTATCATCTAAAATGTTATAATTTAATAAACCTATGTCATATACTGATTAGCATTCTCACCTACAATAATATGAATTTTATACAGCATAATTCTCTGTGCTACATGTTATGATGATGCAAGTAGTCTGAATTCTATCTGTTTAGATTCTTCTGTGGTATAAAAACCACATAGTACCTGAACAGCTCATGGTATTTCTCGAGTAATGAGCGGAGAGACCCTTTGCTCTTTCTTTTCCCAGTGTGGCTGAAAGAGGAATAACTTGGGTAACAGAGACATTTTGCTTCCTTGTAGCTTTTAGTGAGTAGAGGTAGAAAGATAGGAGAGTGTGTGAGAGAGAGACAGGGAGAGGAAAATATATTTAGGGAAAAATGTGAAAGTTAAAGTCTTGCAAATGCTCTTTTTGTGGAGCCATCTGATTTCCGGCTTGGTCGAGCTCATGTTCAAGTTTTGATCTTTCACTTTAGAGAGTTTTCATTTTTTCTCCCGAGTTTAAACTAAAAGTTCAAAAGTTTAATTTTTAAAAGTTTAAGCTGTTCCTCAGTTTAACAATTTTGAAGTGTACTTCATGTCTAGCTTTGCAGAGCTTCAAATATAAGAGACAACTTGGTCAGGGGCAAAGAGTATAGGGGAGGTAGGTTCAAAGTAACCTGAGATACCCACTAGAGAAACTAATGTGTATACTGTCTGATGGTAGTTCTGTAATTCATATTATTTTTTTTTTGCCAGTACCAGTCAAGCCCGACTGTCACATGTGCAAGGATTTTTGTTTCTGTTCTCTATTTAATTGTATTGCATGAAATCCTCTCCCCAAGTTCTGTTTCTGGACATTCAAAAGCATTGTCTGCTTGCAATTCAAAAGCAGCTCCCAAGTATCCTGGTGTTTCAACCACGGACATGGAGATTCCATCCCTAGTGGGGGATGCTGTAAAGGAATCCCCTTCTTCAAAGATAATTTTTGTTTTCAGAAATCCCTTGCTTCAGTGTTTTGCTAAAAAAGTAGTAACACTTCAGGAGCTTTCTTTGGTCATTAAGAAAACTAAGAGAAAGGTGGTTTGGTTTTATATAGGGTAATTAAGTGGTTTTAATTTTAGAAATCAACCTGTGTTATCTTTGATAACTGTATGCAATAGCAGATGAGCCTTTAGGTTGTTGCAGAAAAAGGTTTGATGTAGACAAAATATTGCCTGTAGGGATTTAGTCTGAGTGATATGAGACATTTAAAGGTTGTTCCCAAACACCCTTACAGCCTCTTTAGAAGAGGACAAATATACTTGGTGTTTGTCAGTAGCTACCATTGGAGACCTCTTGGACACTGGCATGGATATATACCTTACTGCTCTGTAACACCAGGTCAAGCCTTTGGATCAAGCCCTAAACACGACTCAGAGAGTGAAAGGCGAACTTACACTCCTGGTTCCCAGGTTAGCTCGAGACTAAAAGAGAGAGTTCGTACCGTGCAAGAATTACATTACTCAAAGCAAGCATTGCTGGTAACACTGGCCCCATGTGTTGCTTCCCCTCAAGAAGGTCAGGGTCAGAGCTACTTTGAAAGCAGATGGGTTTTATTCTATGGCCTTTTTTTGAGGGGGGGGGGGGGGGGTTGTTCAGGTGTTTGGTTTTTTTTTTCCTGATGACTGTCAGGCCATTAAGGATGATGATTTTGTGCTATTCTTCAGTCCCTCTTTTTGTGCTACTATACTGTGTAACAGCAGTTAACCTTGGGCAAAGAACCTTGCTGCTTTGTCAATAGTTTGTATTTCCACAACATTGATCACAAAAGCCTTTTCCACTGTAAATTTCACACACAACCTATGGATACACTAGATACGTGCAAAAATTTTAAATGTTGAAAATGTATAAATTTTTTAAAGAGCCTGGTGTACCCCTGAAAGAAGTAGGTTGTTGCAATAATTATTTTTCTCTCTTAAGTCTCTTCTCCTATTTGATCAATGGTTTTATCCTATCTGAAAGCTAGACTGAAGATTTCTTGTTTGTTTAGGCAATTCAGCAATAAAATGCTTATTGCTCACACATTTCTTCGCTTTCTGTTTGCTCGATGTTTGCTGGATAGTTTTTCCATTATGTCCTTATTAGTTATAAATTGTAGAATGACAGGATTTTCTGCATATTTGTGTTATCACACATTTTAAATTCAAAATTTACTGCATGAATAACAGTTACAAAATAGACTGACTAGGATGTAGAAAAAGGTAATCTTGAACAGAAACCTTATCATGTAATTTTAAATAACCTTTTTTTTTGCTGTTTGTTTTTTTTAATCTCCTCATTGACATATGTACATATGCCCACAGAACCAAAACCAAGGCTTAATAATAGGATCACAAGAAACATTTCATCTTATAAGAAACAATTTGATATTCTGGTGTGATCTTCAATGCTTCTAAATTACTGTTGAACCTAAAGCCTTTCTCTTCAATCTTTAGTGTAATAAATGCAATAAATCCTTATCTTCCACAGCTTTTCAAATTTTTTTATCCAAAATTCTTTACCTACCAGATGCAATGGAAGTCATATCAGCTATAGTCATTCCTGAGTTCTTTACTTTTCCAGTTTGTATTTTGAAAGGATTGTCTACTTTACCTTAATAGACAAGAAGGTTCATTTTTTGTCTAAATCCAAATATCATTTGATTTCATTTAGTATAATTAATAACAGAAAAATGGCTTGTAACTTTTCCTATATCAGCCAATACATCAGGATTCTCCCACCTACCCCACTCTTAAGCAAGACCTCACTTTTTAAAAAATACAATACTTTTCCACCAGATAGGAAAACTGTATACTATTGATAAAATAAATTACCAAAGCAAGAAAAGTATCATGTTTATATGAATAATAAAACTATCCGGTGTCAGAGCACATTAACAAAAATGCTGTTGCAGGGCTTATAAGTGTGATGTTTCAATTTGTAAAAGTGAAGTAAGACTAGGATTCAATTTTCATAGGTGGTAGTTTATTTTCTAATAAGGAGCCTGTTGCAATTTCACATGCCTTCCCTTGAAGTCAGCCACTAACTACTCTTACAGGGAAAAAAATGCTCTAGGATAGTTCTTTTGGTTTTGTGATGCTGTGTTAGTAAGGAAGAAAAGCAAATTAGTCCCCACTCTGAACCAGCAAAAGTTGGGAGTTCCCAGTGCATCATGTCACTGGTTGTGAAGAGGAGGTAAATAAAGAAAAATGGAGTTTTAGGTAGAAGCCCAAGCCCAGATGGGGTGGGGGCATAACACAAGCAAACTAAAAGTAGCAAGTGCCATAGTGACATCTTCAATATTAAATATTTCTCTTTGGGGATTGTATATTTATTTTACAACGAAATACATCCTACTTCCCATGAAAACCAACAAAAGCATTCAAAGGAACTACAATTTTTGTTACAGTTAATTTTGAGAAAGAACTTGTATTTGGCCGTAATGAATGTGCTAAAAAGTTAGAAGCAAAGTACATTACTTGTCTATAAAAGAACTGAAAGTTAACTAATGAGATTAAGGAATTGTTGGCATGATGCAACCATTCCCTGCCGATTGTGTGCAAAGGAACTTGCTGAGAATGAGTTTTCCTTCATTTTGTTCACTTAACAGGTGGATGATTAGGTTAATTTGACTTAATGATGCATTACAGCACAGATTTCTTTCCTTGCAGTCATGAACAGCTTCCCTCTATGAAAGGGATATTGTGGTATGGTCTGCTGGACAAAATGAGGAACAGTGCCCTCCCAAAGCCATCACACACAATTTACTCGATGTTTAGTGCTTTCTGATCAAGATTTAACAGTACATTTGATCACGTAGAGGTAGAATATTTCTGGTTGAATATGTGAAAGTTTTCATGCTTAGATGCATTTGGGCAAAAGCCTATGTGCTTTTACTCAGTGATTACACTGTGTGCAAAAACACTCGTCTGTCCATAGGGTGTGATTGGGAAATGTCAGTTCAAGGCAGCAGGGGCCTAATGCATAAGTTAACATTTGGCTAAGGCTTTTTAGATGACTGAAAATACCAGTTATGTGACAGTGTGGAAATGTGTTAATGATAATTGGTTCCAAGGTGTTGATCATTCTTGTCCAGCCTGGGAAAGCAACTGATTAGTCCCACTAAAACTGAATTTGTTACATTTGAGCCCTTTGTCTGTTGTTCACAGTTATTGTAAATAAAAGTGGGTTGGGTTTTTTTTAAGCTATTTATGATGATCATTTCCAGACCTGATGTTTGAATTATCTTAATTTGAATTATTTTGGAAAGTTCCAGTTAAATGGTTCAGGCACAAATACTGATAAGTAAATAAGTTGTAAAATAATTTATTCCAATAAAATGTTAAGTTCTCTTAGGTACAAAGCCATTAGGGAAAGTTCAGGCTGTTCTGTTAATCTTCCAGTTTGTTTTTTTTTTTTTAAAAAAAAGATCATGACATTTTAAGCAGTATGGAGAACACTTAAGTACTTGCCAGGAAGAGAATTGTGTTCAGGATGTGTTAATTATTTTATACAGAGATTATTTTTCTTGAGTGCATTTCCAATATCAAGGCTTGACTGAACCATACTGGTGATGGGGCATGGGGTGAAAATGAGAGGGGAAAGAGGGAGAAGAAGACACAACTGCACGATCTCTCCTGCACAAGGTGCAACCAATGGGCCTCTAATGTCTCTGGTCCTTCTCACCCCTGTATCAGTTCTGCTTCTGCTATGACTACTGCTTTGAAAGCAAACCTTTCCTCATAAAGCCTGCTTTCCATACCTCTGAAAGAGTACCTGAGCTGACCTTGAGAAAACAAGACCATTTTGTCATGTTACTTCTCTCCATGATTATTCCAGCCCAGTATGGCAAAGTGTTTCCGCATATCCTTAACTTTTCAGAGTAAATAGTCCTGGAACGGACTTGTGGTCTTTAGGTATTGTACATGAACAAGCCTAAGGATTGTCTGCTATAAAAGGAAAAATTCAGCATTGTCTTTCCAAAACTCTCAAGTTGATCTAACTGAGATTTAAACTGTAAAAAATAATAACTGAATGGAGCAAATAGGTAAGCAGGTAGTTCTCACTCTGCATGTGTATCAGTCTGCAACCTTAAGAAAGGCTTCAAGGCTGTCCCACCAGTTTGGAGAAAACAGTACTCATGAAAGAGATTGTTCAAGAAGCAAAAGGGAAAAAAAAGTTCCAACTATTTATTATTACCTATATTTTAGTGAAATGATACTTTAACATCATTTATTATTTGTTTGTGTACGCATATGCTTGCACATTAAGTCAGTCTGTCATTGAACTGGTCATTGTAATCTTTTGTTAGAAAAACAGACAGTGATTTCTGATAGCAGTGAAATACAAGGAGATTGTGCTGGGTAGCTTTACATCCTTAAACTGAACCAAGATACGGTGTTGACTCTCTGGGCATCTTCATAAATCTTGAGCTCTTTGTCATTCCCAGCAGCAGTTAGCTAGTCAGCTTTAAAATAGCTAACTTGGGAACAGAAAATATTGCTATAACAGCAGCATAATGCTGAAAGTGAGTGAATCCTGCTGTGATCATCCTTCCCTGAGTACTGTGTACCATGGTTCACAGTGCTGTAGTTGCTACCTCTAATCTTAGCACAAGGTAGATCCTGCAGATGTTAGCCTTCCACTGTGTCCACTCGTTTTACTTGTTTGTGAGCTGTGTTAATCTATTAATGAAACTGGAAGATACATTGACATAGTCAGAGCCCCACCTTCAGACTGATCATTATGTTGCTCCATTTTAATGAAGTTATATTACAGTAAATGCGCTTATCATATACATGTTAACATGTATATTTGCTTGCTTAGGCTTTTAAATAAAATCATTGAAAAGCATGCAGAGCTAGTTTATTCAACTACCTTTTAGTATAGTGCATGAACTCAAAGGCCATAGGTGACTTCAGATCATAGCTTTAGAAGTTGCTGTCCTATGCTTCTAAATAAATCTCCAGGTCCTTCGCAAGGGCTGTGTAACCCATTTGTATAAAACTTTTGAACACTTTCTGTAAAATGGATCCTTCACAGGACAAAGTGAAAATGTTCCACCCTGCTATTTCTGAGACTTAATAGAAGATTATATTCTCTAGTTCTTTCTGACATTAATTTAAGTAACATTTTTAACTTTCCTCTAAGTGAGAAAACTGTAGAAAAATTATCTGGGGTTGGCTTGACTTGTTTATTGGGTTTTTTTCCTAGTTTATCTTCTGAATAAAAAAAAATATTATGCATTATACATGCAACCCTCCGCATCCAACTGTTGGACCAGAGACCAAGATCTGCCTGCTTGTATTCATTGACTTTGCTGTCAGTCCTGCTTAACCCTGCTTTCTTTATTGCAATTTCAGTTCGATGAGAAAGTCTTAGTATGCCCTGCAATGCTATGTTCACCCTAATGTCTCTGCTATAGAAATATATATTGCAGGAGTGGCAAATAAATTAACTTGAAGCAGAGTGAGAAAGAGAAAGATTTCCAAGAAGTGCTGGAGTGTCCAGAGAGTTTATGTTATGCTTTCACTGTCTTCTTTCATTTGACTGCTTAGAACAATCATTATTTTGCATCCATTTGGTTGGTACGGTTGTATGGAAGGAGCTGTGCTATGATGGATGGAGCTGTCTCAAATCCTGCTGAGCTGGGGTATTTAACTATTGGGCCAGCACATTACATTTACTAACAGCTGTACTGTGGTAAGTCAGAGCTGCTTTCCCCTCCCCTTTTCAAGCTAATAAAGCAGAGTATAGGGGGGAAACCTATATAGATTTGGAAGTAATTTAAGAGGTACTTTTTGCTGCTGTAGAGGCTAAGCATGTCAGACAGATGATTTCACAAAGGTTCTGTCCTCAGAGATTTTCACTCAGAAATGAATAGTGCCCTTCTAACCTAAACACGGATCGAAGACGAATCCATGACAGTATCACATATTATTGGATGGAACTTAGAGACCAAGTCTTAAGATTCTGAGTACTTTAATGGAATGAGAAAAGTAGTGTCATGAAAGGACAAAACAATAATACTTTCTGTTTTATGGATCCTCTCCTAGTTCTTCCTTCTAAATCATATCACGTTGACATTTCAAATTAAAATACTAGGTGCTTTACCTTTAGATAACTTGTCTCAGTCTCTCCATGTTTCTGCATTCAGGGGAAGCTACAGTTGCATATTCTGTAAGTCTTCTGAGTGATATATTTTAACTGTATTTGAAATGTCACGAGTCTTTCTTCCATGATGATGAACATGGAGATTTCTGTATATTTGCTTCTGAAGCCCATTGCCTTCAGTAGATTCGTATATCCAAAATGACTAAATTTTTTGTATTAAAAATATGTAAATCATTAAAATAATTATATTTTAATTTAAAATTAATTAGAAATAAAAAATATTAACCTGCTTCCTTTCATTGATTTGATAATCTTTGCAACCTGGGATGTATATAATTTACAGATCTTCAAAGCTGTGTTAGGTAACAATAGCTTCATTTTATTCATAGTGAGTTAAAGTTAATTTCATATAGTTGGGCTGTTTGAAGAAGGCACCAAGGAAGTGTTCTGATTTTCAAGGGCACGGAGCACCCACATCTTGAATGTATTCCAGGGAGCTTCCTGTGCATCTCCCCTACATCCTAGATTTTGGCTTCTGATCATAATTCTGATCCTAACTAATGCTAATCAAAGGGCTGTACAAAACTGGCTGGTGTCAGTGATAGGGATGGATTCCTGCATTTTCCTCTCCTCCCCTTTTCCCCTGGTCAGTGCATAAAACTTTTAGCCTTCATTTTGCTCGGCCTAAACATGCCAGTCTTCTGGTCTCCTCTCACGCCGTACTTCCAGATTCCCCTGAGCAGCCCCTTAAATCTTCTTTGCATCTGCTCCAGCTTCTGAGCACGGGTGGTCTGAACTGAACTTAGGTAACCTGACCAGTGCTTTGTGTCAGAGCCTCCCTATTTCATTGGGAATTACCTCTGATGTATCACAGCTGCCTTTTCCTCTTTGCACTGACATTTCTGAGTTGTTCCAAAATATACTGGCATGTCCAGTCCTGCTTAAACTCGGGCATTTCCAAATGATCATTTTACAGCATGCGTATTTTGTCATTTCCAAAATGAAAGACTTTGGGACGATTGGATTTCATCTCTTACTAAAAATCCAGTTGATTCACAGCATTTATTATTGTGATTCTCTTTTTTACTGATACCTTCTACTTCTGGTATGTCCCAGAGAGTAAATTTTTACTAGGCCATACCTACTTTTTGTGCCAGAACCTATATAGACATCTATTAATAGTGTGACACTAATTATCATAATCTTTGGTATCCCTGCTAAGGTTCTGTATTATGTTATTTTGTAGCAACAGGATAAAATTGTGCACAGAAAAAGGCTGATAGAAAGAGTGTCTTTGTACTTCACAAGGAATGAAACAGAAGTGAATTATTGCAACCTCCTGGGGTCTGACCCATACCTGGTAAGAAGGAAGGTGATAGAATTTCTTGGCATCCAGTTTCAGTGTAGTGTGCTGTAGGACTACTCTCTCCAGCAATACCAAACCCCTCTTCTGACTGTCCCCATGAAATGTTCTTAATCAATAATTATTTTATACACAACTGATAGGATTTTGCTAAGTCAAATATCTTCCCAGGAACCGGCTTTTGGTGGTGAGGATGTTTTTTATGAAGTCCTTTCCTCTCTCTGAAAACAGATCTTGGGAGGCAGGCTTTTATGGCATACTATTCAAAGTGAAGACCTTTCTATCTAAAATTTCAAATTTATGTGAATTTCAGCTAAAAAAAACCAAAACCAAAACCCGAAGTTACCTATACGTGAGAACCCATTTGCTGACATATGCATATGATCATACAAATGTGTTCTGCATGTGTAAAATTGCCTAGAGGTGAATGCATGTGCACCTGAAGCTGATGACAGCCTAAAAGCAGAGCTTTAAACCACCTCTGCATTAAATAACATGCAACAAACACAACCTAGCCTGGAAGAAGTAGTATAAGCACTAGACCTCAAAATATACAATAAAGATATTATTTTGTCTGAAATTGTGGTTTATTAGTTTTGAAACTCTTAGTTTAAGAGAGAATCTTATTTCCCTTGGATCCAATTCATCTCTGTTCTCTGAATAAGAAGCAAGAATTGGGTCTCTGAAACAATTGCTGTTGTGTCCGCCACAAATTACACTGGGATGCTGCTAATACCTTGTGGAGCACAATGCATTTACAGCCTCCTTTGTTTTATTGATTCTTTCTGTTAGTCTGCACTGAGCCCTACAATAAAGCTACAGAATTTCCAATGTAATTTCTAGCAGTATTATTATTATTATTGTTTTTGTTGTTGTTGTCATTATTATTATTACGTGACCTCTGAAGATGCAATATTGCCAGAAGAAACTGAAATAATTGTGGGTTTCATCTATGGGTAATGATCTGTTTTCTTCAATTATTTTTCTGTGAGGTTTAAAGCAGAAATCTGTGGCCAAGCAAATCCCAGTGTTCTCTCTGCCTTTTTTTCTGAGTGCCTTTGGTTTCCATATACTTTAAACTAGTCTCTGATGTGGCCTTCTGCTATCTTTGGTTGTCTGGAAGCAATGTGGTTCTTGGCCACAGAGTTATGGAAAAAACAAAAAAAAATTCAGAGATTACAATGAAAACGTCCAAGTAGTTTAATTTGTCAATTATCATCAACTTGGCCTTCACATTTAAGCCCTTATGTCTTTGTGAACCTGTATTTACACCACAAAAGCCACCCTCTGCATATATGTGCATGCAGATGAAACATGTTCCTTCCTACCCAATTTTAACATGCAAATGGTATTTTCACATGCATTTTTTCCTTTTTTTAACATAGGCTGTGCACCCAAAATTGAAGGAGTATGGACTCATGAAAATTACACAGGGAGTGAAGAAGTCCATTAACAAAAGCTAGTTAAATCCTCTGTCCATCTGTCTTTAACAATGTATTGTCTACACAGTGTTTGGGTTTTTTTTAATTAGCTATTGTAAGAAGCAGAGGTTTCTTAGTTATCCTTAAGAATCTGCAATGCTACAAAAAACATTTCACTGCTTTATTTCTGTTTCACTCCTCTTTCTCACTCAATTAGTGTGTAAACATTTTCAAGGTTTACACAAGGCACAAATACAGACTGGGCGATGAGTGGATTGAGAGCAGCCCTGCAGAGAAGGACTTGGGGGTATTAGTGGATGAAAAACTGAGTATGAGCCAGCAATGTGCGCTGGCAGCTCAGAAAGCCAATCGCATCCTGGGCTGCATCAAAAGAAGCACGACCAGCAGGTTGAGGGAGGTGATTCTGCCCCTCTACTCTGCTCTTGCGAGACCCCACCTTGGGTACTGCGTTCTGCTCTGGGGCTCCCAACGTAAGAAGGACACGGACCTGCTTGAGTGGGTCCACAGGAGGGCCATGAAGATGATCAGGGGGCTGGAACACCTCCCCTATGAGGAGGGGCTGAGAGAATTGAGGGGTTTCAGCCTGGAGAAGAGAAGGCTCTGGGGAGACCTTATAGCAGCCCTCCAGTACCTAAAGGGGCCTGCAAGAAAGTTGGAGAGGGTCTTTTTACAAGAGCATGTAGTGACAGGACAAGGGGTAATGGTTTTAAACTGAAAGAGAGTAGATTTAGATATTAGGAAAAAAATCTTGTCTGTGAGGGTGGTAAGTCACTGGAACAGGTTGCCCAGAGAAGTTGTGGAAACCCCATCCCTGGAAGTGTTCGAGGTCAGGCTGAATGGGGCTTTGATCAACCTTGTCTAGTGGAAGGTGTCCCTGTCCATGGCAGGGGTTGGAACTAGATGATCTTTAAGGTCCCTTCCAACCCAAAACATTCTATGATTCTAAGGTCTGTAAACTACTACCATCTTCCTGCCTGCACAAACTGGCTAAATGCACGGAGGGAGGGAAACTCATGCTTTTTTGTAGGACTGACATTTTACTTAGAATTTACATTAAATAATAAATTTTATTATACATACCTAGCCTTTGTTTCCTACTCTTTTTTATCACCTCCTCACTTTCTATACTGCATAACACAGCTCCCTTTAAATAATTATTTTCCACATTTTTCTGTCTATAGTATATTATTGTCTATTTTTTAAAGACTAGGCTGGTACTTTACTCTAGTCTCCTTCCTCTTCAAGGAGGAATTTCTTATTGTCAGGACTTTTACTCAACATACTTCCCTCTGCCCCGCCCCCCCAGCTTTTCATCCTCCCCTGGAGATTTTCTGTTTCTTTTTGGCTGAGACACTTATCCCTTGATTTCTTTCCTATCTCTTTGTGGTACTTCTCCTTCTACTGTTAAGTCTTTGCACTTTTTTTTTTCCCCTCCCTTTCCTCCTGTTTTTTGCTACTATGCCAGCAGACAGAGGATGTAAAGGAAACTGTTAGAAATTGTCACCACATTCCAGAAAGTGACAATGGAATGGTGTCTCCTTGCTTTCCTTTGTTTTGATGTGGTTCCTCACAACATTTTGGAGAGTCTCTGCCCTGTGTGTAGGGGAGAAGGTGAGGGAGAAGGGCTGCCCTCGACCCCCACACGTGAGAGATGTGCTCTGTCAACCTGAACTAGGTATGCTGGTAATTGGAGACCAGCTCTCAGGCACAAGCGAGTAGGAGGGAAGGAAACCAAATTAGTTGGGGGTTTGTTTGTTTGGGTGGGTTTGTGGGGTTTTTTACAACTGTGGATAGTGTGGTATGGGATGCAGGGTGATAATTTAATACTGAAGGTATTTAGGCTTATTTTATTACATGGTGGGTCATACTGTCAAAGGTGTCCAGTGAGAACTACCTGCAGCTACAAGAGAGACTGGGGGACCTGAGCAGTCATTTCATTGCCACAACATCAGGACCAGAAAGAGTCAGCAGTCTCTTTGGTTATTCCCAAAGAGCAAATCCTTTTCTGGCTTTGCCAGCTATCTCTGCACTAGTCATGTACAGCAAAAAATAACCCAGCTGTTGTGGTTTAACCCCAGCCAGCAACTAAGCACCACGCAGCCGCTCACTCACTCCCCCTCCACCCAGTGGGATGGGGGAGAAAATCGGGAAAAGAAGTAAAACTTGTAGGTTGAGATAAGAACAGTTTAATAGAACAGAAAAGAAGAAACTAATAATGATAATGATAACACTAATAAAATGACAATAGCAATAATAAAAGGATTGGAATGTACAAATGATGCGCAGTGCAATTGCTCACCACCCGCCGACCAACACCCAGCTAGTCCTCGAGCAGCGATCCCCCGCCCCCACCCCCCAGTTCCTATACTAGATGTGACGTCCCATGGTATGGAATGCCCTGTTGGCCAGTCTGGGTCAGGTGCCCTGGCTGTGTCCTGTGCCAACTTCTTGTGCCCCTCCAGCTTTCTCGCTGGCTGGGTTTGAGAAGCTGAAAAATCCTTGACTTTAGACTAAACACTACTTAGCAACAACTGAAAACTTCGGTGTGTTATCAACATTCTTCTCATACTGAACTCAAAACATAGCACCATACCCTAGGAAGACAGTTAACTCTATCCCAGCTGAAACTAGGACACTAAGAAAGCAAACCATTCTCTGCTGCATGCCGCCTGCTCTGGAAACTGCAAAGGGCTTCTCTGTGGGAACTGCCACTCTTGCCCCAGTTCCTCCTTGATCTGGGTCTGGACACACAAGGAGCAGCCTGGCATTGCATCTCAGGTCTCCAGCTGGCTAGCAACTGGTCAGAAATTTCTGACAAAAAGGTTCTCTGGCAGAAAACATTCCACCCACAGGATGAAGTTTCAGGAGCATATGGACTTAAACTGACATCGTAGTAAGATTCTTCTCAAAACTTTTCATTTTGGTTAGGTCAGGAAGTCTCACTTTCATTTTACTGCTTCAGGTTTTGTGTTACTCTCATATGACACTGGTTTACATAAATTAAGAAAGGGAAAGAAATTATTAAAACTAATCCAGGTTGTTTTGATGTTTCTAAATACAGAATATTTAGAATGCCATTCTATTTTTTGAAAATTCATTATTGTTTTTTCTGCTTGGACAAGAGGAAATTCTGGGGTATCAATTTTTCACCAAAACAAAATAGAAATTTTATTTTTGATTGATGAGCTTTTTTATACTTCTTTAGCACAGTTATGTGTGTCTAGTAGTACTAACACATGGATCATCATTTAGATTTGAGCTTTCTGATTCCTGGCATAGACCTCTGCCACTGTAACTAGCAGAATAGCAGCTAGAAAAAGTGTTTAGAAATCTCAGTGGACCAGAACTGCAGTGGGAGAGGAGATTTTGCCCATGGGTTTTGCAGGTGAATAGGAGTTTTTGGACTCCACTCACAGGCAAAGAGGTGACTATGCTTCAAGAAGCACAGAGCTCTGGCAGGGTGAAGTGTTTGCCACTTTCTTCTCTGTCCTCCCCAACCTGTCTCTTCTCCCTCCTTCTTTTTGTCCTCTCCTCCTCATCAGTCCCACTACACCATGCAGGAGCCTTATCCTCTACCTGATTTGTATTCCCCTGACATCTCTGTCTTTTCCTGCTTCCTTCGGTGTTGCATTTCTATCAAGACTAACAGTCTCAATCTCCCTCTTAGGACCTTTTGTTCCCTTCTCATCCTGTCTCCCTTATATAGCATCCTTCTAAGTGACTCCCAGCTCTCCAGCTGCACATAAATCCATTTCCTACGCTGCTATTTGAAACCTCTTCTAGTCTGGCATCTTACCTGAACTTTATTGCTGATAACAAACTCTCTCTTCCAGATCATCAGTGAACACATGAAATATTACAGAGACAGATTACTTTACATACACTTGACAAGAAAGGTACTTTGTGAGGGTTTTACATTTTATTACATGCTTCTCAGCTGCTGAAGATCTGGAAAAAAGAAAATTAAATATAATTTTGCAATGTCACAGCAGTTAAGTCAAAGAAGAGAGCATTAAAAGCTTAAATTTAGATCAATCTGGCTAACAATTCCACTTCCATCTTGTTTCCAAAACTACTAAGTAGTGGCCAGTATTTAATTTTTTTTTCCCCACAAAAGACCACAGAAGAGTCTGCAGCACAGTGAGGTAATGAAAAGACAGAACAGAGGAGAAAGAAATTAATGTGCTCACAAAAGAGTTTTAAGTACCTTTTTGCTAATGGCTCATCTCAGTAATGTAATTTTGTGAAGAGATGAGCAGGTATCGGAGAACACAGAAAAGTAATTCTGTGTTTGGCAGGACACATGGTTTTGAAGGTCTGTGTAGCTTCAAGGGGGATGTTTTTCATCAGCGTGAGCATGGGAAGTAAGAGAGCTTTTTGTATAATTGGGCCTGCTTTCCTAGATCTATTTTTATCTGTAGTGTTCTCTCTCCTCTGCTCACGTCTCTCTGTCTTTGTATCCCTTTTATCTTTTTTTTCCTTTGCCTTTTTTGTGTTCTTCTCTGCTACTGCTACCTTCTCATATTTGCTAGTGCCCTTTCCTTCAGCTCTAGCCCTCTTTCTATCCTATCCCATAAGCCTTCTACTAGCTTGATCCATCTTCCTCTGCCGCAGTATTATTCTTTTATTTGTCTTCACTTCTAGTTTGATTCTGTTACTATGCAGATTCAGAACACAGGTGAGGAGAATAGAAGTAGACATTGCTGTTCTTCCTCCTCACCATTAATTTTTCCCCTTCCTCCTCCCTTTCCCACTTAGCTGTACTTTTAAAACAGCTTTAGGTTTCTCAATGGGAGCCATTAAAAATAAGTTTTTGCACACTCAGCACCAAATGTTAGTGATGTCTGTCTGTTATTCCATCTTTTATGGTGCACACAGAGACCATAGGATTTACAGGAAGGCCAGGAAGATAAGCCTTTGTAATATTCCCATATTAGTTGCCTCAGTTCCTAGGAAAGGGAGCTAGAATGGCTTCATGCTGTTCCCAAAAGAAAACAGTGATGAAATCCACAGTTGTCTGAATGAGGTAGAGAAATGATTTCAGATCTGGGCTACTTCATCAGCAAACCTGAGTGGCTACAAGAGGAAAGTGAAAATAATCTCCTCCTCAGTTGCAGCAAACAAAGGGTGGTGTTTCAGCAGGGGTCAGAGCCATTGGGACAAGTATGTGTCCATGACATTTGGCAGGTATAAATATACATAAGTCACATAAGGCTCAGATGCCCCAAATCTTTTCCAGCTGAGGTTTACTCTGTCAGCCTGCCAGGATCCCAGCTGGAAGATCGTACTATATACAACAAAATTAAATAGATTGCTCTTGGCCTTATAATTCCTCGTCTCCAAATGGAGTCCTACACACTGGGACTGAGACCTCAGCTCTGTGTCCAAAATAGGAGGCATGGCAGGGACATAGCTTTGATCCTTTCTTTGCTGGTACAAACCCAGAGTCAAACGGTTTTCCCCAAAGAAATGTAAGAAAAGAAAAATGAACTGCATTGGAAAAAATGTTGGCTGTGTCAGCTATTACACCATGAAAGATGCTCTAATAACACAGTTTAAAAAAAAAAAAAGACAGCAAACAACACACTCCCCCACCCCATTCTAGAGGAACAGAGCATTACATAGTATTGTAGAACTCCTAATTTTGGTTTGAGAAATCCTCCACAAGAGCACAAGATGAAGGGATCTGGATTCAAGGCAATTTCTTGAAGTAGATCTATACATTCAATCACATCAGTGCCATGATGAACCCAGAGTAACTAAGTTATATTTTTGCAGTTTTTGATCTTTTGTACTGCAGCTCTTCCATTTTCTACAAAGCTCTGGGAAGGGTTTTATGGATAGATACGGGAACAGGTGGAAAGATAATCACGTGGACCTTTCTGAACTAAAACTCTATTGCATAGGTGCCTGTGGTTGTAGAAAACAAATTTTGATGGCTCTTGTGAACCCTTCAAAAGTCCTTTCTGGTTTCTGTTGAAAGTGGGTACAGGATAAAACAGCTTGGGAAGTTTTTCCTTCTGAGCTTTCTCATCTGGAAGGTACACATTATCATCACAGCTGTGGCAGGAGTTTCTGTAAGTAAAATTGCTAAAGTAAATTCACTCACTAAGAGGCATTATCACTGAATTTTATTGTGGGGAACTTGTAGCATCTCTTTGTAATTCAAGAAGTTATTTTGGAAGATTATTATTTTTTAGTGCATTGCTTAGGGCTCCTTTGTTAGTTTGGATGGAGCATCAGAGATGCAGAGAGGGGATTTGAATGACTTAAATCCATGCCTTGTTCAGCTGTTGGCCAAACGTTTCAGTGTTTCAGAATAACTCCTAATAACAGAAGTTATTTAGTCATGAAAATAATCATGATTAAGATTTGGGTTGCTAGAAACTAAGAGCTAGTTTGAGATGCTCAAAAAAACTTTGCGTTCCCTGCCCATGTATAGCTCTGTCTGTGAAGCACTTGGTGCATTTCTCCCTGACAATGATTTTAGGTGCTCGCAATGGTACTAAAAGTCGTAGCCCTAGCATTAACACCTGAATCTGACTTCCCTCATTGTGCATAAATCCTATTTCATATCAGTAACAGCACTGAGAGAGTGCACTCCCTACTTGCTCTTTCTGGGAGAGGAAATTATCATTCTTTGGCCTTACATTTGACATCACCACTGAGATAGGGTCCTAATTACACAGCCTCACTGCCTGTCAGCTCTTATTTTTCTATACAATAATGTAACATCTTCCTAATTATACTGCAAAAACTGATGACATGGTATCCTTAGTAGTACATAATTACCTGGGGTTTTTTCTGTATTCTAGAAGTCACCATTTTCATGAGCTCTAAAAACTGCAGGTTGCATGATAAGTAGTCACTAAACAACTGGATTATTTCAAACACGGCTCACAAATGTTCTGCAGAAATAGTTAATTGCTCAGGATGTATAAAACATTTCTCATGGAATTATTAAAGATTTTTTTCATGTTTATACAGGCATTGAAAAATAAAATGGGTAAGAAAAATTCCCCTAAGTGCTTTAAATTAAAGCCATAATTTCTCTGAAATTTAGTTCAGCAGTTACTTATTGCAATAGCCATTTAGGAAGTTAATTTAAATTTAATTTTAATAAATGTAATCTTTGCCAATGTTGATTATATAAAGATGCTGCTGGTAACATCAAATTATACCTGATTACTTGAAGATGACATTCTCCATCATTTTGTATTTATGGATCTGAGACCATAAGTCTGTTGGTAGATCTTTACAGGTAGTGTATGCAGGCAGTCCTTTGTCATCCAAAAGGAGATATACCATTATTTATATGTAGATAAGGTCCATATCAGTGTTTGATGTCAGAGTTGCTCTTCCTTTATCTGAAAATTCCTGCAGGTACAACAGAAGTTATTTGTTAAAAACAGTTATTTTATTTTTCAGTTAGCCAACAATCATCCTTCTGTTTGCATCCATAGCGCAAGAGACAGTGTTGTTTATGGATTTTGTACAAAGTTAAATGTAATACCAGGCAACAGAGGGCAAGTTTTCAGAGTTTTTTAAAAATGTAGCTAGAAGGTCAAATTCTCACCCTGAGTATAATCATAGAAAATTTCCAGTCCATGTTCCTCAGGGAGGAATTCCTGTTTTGGTTTTGTTTTACTACAGTGAGTCAAGAAAGAGGTAATATATAAGATCACAATGTATTATTTTCCTATTTTGTCCATGAACTTATTGAAGGATTTAGTTTTCATAGCAGTGCGAGGTCCATTCATGCCTCTTTACCAAGCACAACATGGTGAACACAGACACCGCTGCCAGGAAAAGCCAGCAAATTAGAGGGTGTGGTACACATCAGACTGGAGTATATGATATGTCCACTATTGTGAATCAGGAATTCTTTTGTTTGTTTGTTTTATTTTGAAAAATTAATTTGGAAAATTGTTAGGATGTTGATCTTTTTTAGTAAATCCTAGGAGGCAGCCACCACATTTATTTCTGGACTCCAATGTGGTAGAGAAATCAAATACACTACTGCTCTGTCCATATGTCACTTAATCTCAGCAATTTCATAGCTGTTGAATTTCAATTTCATACCCATGAGCTGGATTCAATAGACTAAACATAGCCCTACATCATATCTTTCTCTTCAGGTATGCATAAGAGCTTTTTTTCTGAACTGTTCTCGAAACTTCGATCTTTGAAAGAATAGTTCAGTTATCCTAGTGTAATTAATTTCTCTTAACATTTATGCCCCCTTGGCAACCATTTCCATGAGGACAAATATTGGTGGTAGCCTTTTTGTCTTAGGAAAACATGACTTCATACCACAAGAGAGCAGCCATTCTGCCAGATTCATGTCTACATCTTTCCCTATGCAGATAAAGCTGGATGCTGTTCAGAGAAACAGTGAATTTTGTTTGATATGGTTTCACAGATATTTCTGACTATTTCTGAATAGACTAGAGATGATGTTTGACTACTTGACTTTGCTAATCCAATTTGTTTTCAAATTACACTGGGTGAAAAGTTTTACATCTCATTAGAAAAATTAATATTATTTTCCTTACTCATTCTGCAGATTTGACTCTGGAAATTTTAAGCTAGAAGTGATGAAAAGTTGGTAAAGAATAGTAGTGAATTATTGAGTAATTTATTTTCATGCTATTTTTAAAGGAATGTTTGAGATTTTTTACTATCATGTATTCATCTTCTGTGGCAAATACTTTGAAGTCAAATCTCTCTTTGGACTTGAAGTGAACTGTCATTGATATTTCTTAGCATTATCCACTGCCCTCTGTTCACTGAGAAAATTGCTGACTCTTAGACATAGAGTATTATTTGGGTTTGGGCTTTCATATTTAACACAATTCTGTAACTGGGACTAAGTGCAGAATTCAGACAGTCTACTTGCAAGAGTAACTGCAGCTATTAAAATAGACACACTCACAAAATATTGGCCAGTGGAGATTTCCGTGGTTTTTTTCACTTTTATGGAGATTAATGGTATGATTTCTGTGCCTGGAAGCAGAACAGGCAGGAAATGTAGGAAGTAACTTCCTTAAAGCATTAAGACTGCTTTTCTTAAGAAAATTGGAAGGCAATATCTTTGCAGATTTTGTTTAAAACCTACATGTCGTAGGTCTGCAAAATTTTATACAGAAGAGAATGTTAGGGATAGATCTAGTTCATTATAATACAAGGAGCAGAAAGGATTATGCACCCCCGAGGAAAGGATCTTTTCAGTTTGATAAATGCAGCATAAGTTATTTGCTACAAAATGCCAAGTCATTCTAGAAGTACACATATTTTTGTGCTCCTGTCTACTTTAGGAGCGCAGATTACTTACCCCTTTTGTAGTTTGGAAGGAACCAAATAATTATGAAATGGTTATTTCATCGATACTGATAAGTTATGAGTACACAAAAAAATGACTTTTTTTCCTTCATGTGGTGCAAATATAAATGTATATGTCAGTTATGAAGAAAGTATTCAGCCCTTCCAGAAAGTCTTTCTGGGGATAGTGGAGATTGTGGGTTATAAAATGTCTGATACACCACAAGAAGTAAAGTATATATGGAAGGCAACAGAGATCACATTAGACAAAAGAGGAATGGCAGCCCGATGGAGCAGTCTGAAAGCAACAGGAGTTTTGGTGTTGGACCAGCTCTAAACCGCAAACTGGAGATCTTTTGGCCATCCACACAGAAGGATGACAGTGCCACAGTACCACATATTTTAGGGCTATAAGCCTTACTTGCCCTTTCGGAGTGAAGGTGAATTATAAAGCTTCTCTTAAAGAGGAGGCTTGAAGAACATGATGTTTCCATGGGGTTTTTTCAGCATTTTACTCTCCTGGGAACAAATTAACCCCATATTCATTGGTTACTGTTCAGAGCAATGTGGCTGGAGGCTTGCAGCCTTGTGGGGCTGCCCAGCAAACTACCCTTTGCAGTGCTCCCAAACATCCTTTGGCTTTCTTCTTGAGACCCTGTTACACTCTTGTCAAGTGTCCAAATCCAGTTTAGGTACTTGAACAGATTGTCCTGGTTTGGAGTACCTGGTACCCAAAACACTTAAGCCTGTCCAGCTACTCTGCTGGGCCCTTAGAACAGCCTTTTCAGTTCCTTGATTCTTTTATTTCTCTTCTACTTTAGCCTCTATTTGTCAACATCTTTCAAAATCTGAAGAGCTCAAAACAGTGTTATTTATAGCTGGAAATTGGATTAGGTTTTCACTACTAAAATAAAAAGAAATGTCCATCTGGAAAAAACTGTTTTATTAAAGAAAAATATTATTATTAATTATTACTAATAAAATTTATGAGTATGATTACTACATGTAAAGAAAACCAAGCTGTTGCCTGCCTCTTAAATTACTATATTTCAACTTTTCAGTGTGCTATTTAGAAATATGAAGTAGTCACCTTATTATACACCACCTTCCAGGATTTGAAAGCAACTTATAAATATAAATGGATTTAGCCTTATCAGTAGCTCTAAATGATGAAAAAAAAAAACAAACGCCATTTATTAAGTAAATGCATCTAGTACAGATCCTGTCTGCTGGATTTAAAGTCTTGATTTACATTTCAAAACACTTTGGAGGATTAATCAACTCAAACTAGTCTAGGCTGATTATGTGGGCTCCTTCCATCCTCAGCGGAAAGAGGGAATGACATCCTCCAGAGGCACCTCACACTACTTTTAAATACCCATTTGTAGGAACAGCTGCCCTTTAGAGGTACATCTCTCTTTCCAGGAGGGATAGACAATTGGGTGAAATGAGGTACTTAACTTTTAGACACTTTAGACCTGCTGAAGATAGGTGAGATTGAGCTCTCAAGAGAAGAGTCTAATCATTAGTTTCCTTTTGATGCCCTGTAAAAGAACTCCTAGTATGTGCCATTGAAATACTTTAGATAAATGGTGAATGGACTGCATGGCTCTACAAATTAGATCCATCTAATGAGTAGTAAGAATTGGTAAAATTAAATGTAAGCTTTAACTAATTAACTGATAAAGAGAGACAAAATTCTCTTTTTATCTCTCTCGCCTCTAAGATGCCTAAGATGCTCTCTTTGTCACTCTCCTTGCTATTAATTAACTCAGAAATTGTTATCCTCCATAAAAATCTTTCTCTATTTTCTTTATTTAAAGACAAAGATTATTATCAAGGGAAAACAATGGAAGCCTGTATCAGTTCATCCTTCCATTTAAATATTAATTTGGATCTTTAAAAATGGCTATTTGTTTGATATATAGTAATTGGAAAGTCAAAGTTTCAGTCAGAGTGGGACTGTTAAAGAGTAATGCCAGATATTACTTGCCTGCTGTCACTAAATTTGGTACCCAGGGGAGATCTTCTAATTGGAGAAGGCTAAGTTATTATACCAGCTGATTATTTTTGTGACAAGTCATATTAGCTACAGTGCACACCTTCCTTACTCCCAGGTCACTGACTTGAATATCTCTTTCTTTTCTACTCAGTTTCACTATCTATGCAGTCCTCTGAACTAAGTGAAACAGCTTTAACAAACAGTTACTCTTTTCCTCAGGTCCACTATCATAATCCAATCTTAAGTAGTTAACAAATAATCTTTCAGTTCCCCAGTCTATATCATCAGCATTTAGTTTTCCTTCAGTTGAGTTAAGGGATGTTGATTTTTTTTCCTTTCTTAGACTTGAACTAATGGTAGCTTTTCTTTTCCTTGTTTTTTGTCTTTGTTTTTTCTATTTTTCTTTTGCCTGTCAAGAATGGGGTTTATTCGCATTTACAGCCATATAGATATTCAGGCGTCTTCTGTAAGATTTTAGGGAAATTACAGTGAAACCTATAAAAAATATGATGTAACAGTTGACTTATGGGCCGAGGAGACCACAGAACCAGCATATGAGGAAGATCTCAAACTTATAAGATAATATGTCCAATACTGTATGTGCATGCTGAAGCCCTACTAGGGACAAAACGCACATGAATGAAGAGACTGATTGACCTTGGGCTCTCTTGAATAACCTTTTCAGCACACCTGAGCCCGTGATTGTCTCAAGATGTACGCTGGTCCTTGGGGAATATGCACAAAGGTGCCTTAACAGGACTGCAGAACAAATGACATTTCATTGCCGATACAGAACTTATTTCCTCCATAGGATGAATAGCCATGAAATGAAAATAGGGCCCTATGGGGCCCATTACAGGGGGTTTTTTTAGAAACTCTTTTAAGGTTTTGAACCGGGACCTCTATGCAAAGAATTATTTTGGGGAGGGTCAAGGGAGGTGAAAAGACTGTAGGGCTGTCCTGTGGGGATAGTGCCCCCTTTAGCCATACAAAGAAAAGAGAGGACACTCTCACATTGTGTGTTATAGTTGCTCAATTACCATGCCTTAAACAAAAATAAAGTGTCCTCTGCAAAACACAAAAGTTCCTTATGAAATAAACAGGCACTTGCTTTCTTAAATCTACTCCAGGTTGTAAAAGAAAATGCAAGTTTCTCAAGCGATTCTGCCATTTTTTCTTTCTTATTAGGATTTTCTTTATCTCCTTCTCCTCACAAGAAGAAGACAGAGTTGGTTTTAGAGGCAAAAATGGACTGCAAGAGTGTTGGAAACTCTGGCTGAGTTTTCTGCGGTTTTCAAGTTTATGTAGTTTAATTTAAGAATATGGCAAAATAATAGCCAGTCAGTCTGTATAGCATGCATCATTTTACTATTGGACATCTTGGAAAACCACACCAGAATATTTGCCAATTTTTTTGTATTGTCAGAAATAAGGGGATTCCTTCATACACGCCGTGACATCCTCTTCACTTACTGGCAACACTGGATAAACACAATGACTTTCATGAAGTCATGTGATGATTTATTTTAGCATTTATTTTTTACTATTACATGGCTATAAATCCTAGCAATAGGAATGGAGATATTCTAAAAATTAAATTCTATGGGAGATAAAATATTACATATGGGAAATTGAATCTGATATTCGTACTATAGAAAAATTGTCCGAAGCATTAATGCCTAGGACTGTACTTTTTGTGTTGTGACCATCACTAGCACTACCATATTACAACTAAGGACAGGAACACAGGAGACAAGCTAAAAATATGTCAATGGGACAACAAAAGAAAGCATCTTAACTTTGTTGAAGATTTGTCTGTCATATGGATCTGTTTCTCCACCTTTTCTGCTCTTGGTGTTGCAACCTGGATATGGGGAACTGGAAGGTCACCTAGCTGTGGCTTTTATAAAGTATATTGTTCTTGTTCTTAAAAACTAGCTGGATGTTTTTGAAAGGATAAGTAGCAGGCACAGTATTTGAAATGAAGGGAGGGAAAGCAGCCTACCCACTGTGAGTAAGTGTGGATATTCTCACTGCACGTCCAGTGAAACTTGCTTTCTGAAGTGCAGGCTGTTGTGCCAGGGCAGATGTGGAATCTGGGAAATTTTCCAGAGAAATCATTAAAAAATGAGGTTCTCAACATTAGCTGCTCTGTTTACCTATTTTTCTTTCTCAGACTGTCACTAGCAACACTGAAGACTACACTTTGTGATGGACTGAGAACATAAACCACTCGCAGAGGAGCACTGAGGCAAACACTGTGTTTTCCAGTACACTTAAACCCTTCCTTAGCAATCTGTAGTCATTTGCAGAGAATAAAAGAGCTCTTTCACTGTTATTGCACCATTTGACTCTGGGAAAACTAGCCACATTCTGGAAAACTGAAACTTTAGACTTTTCCTGTGACATCTGAGAAATGATGCAGTGGGAGTAATTACATGATTGCTGCTGGTACTGATGATATCTCCCTGCCTGGCTGGTACTGCTAATCTATTTTACATTACCTTCTGCTTCAGGGAAAAAAAACATGCCTAAACTGAGGAGAAAGATGTTAATGATGGCATTGCCTCCAGCATTTTGTTTGTGACAACGTCCTACTGATGATCCTGATACAGATGGTGTCTGTCAGGTGCCACTTTTAGATATTTCTGAAGAACTGGAGGGACAAACAGACAGAGGGTGGGACAGATGCCACTACTCATTGTACTTCTTTGGAAAGATCTTTATAGAAAGTTCAAATAATCCTGCTTTAAATAAGTGGTTTAGGATTTTCTTCAAGTTTAGAGACTATGTAGTAAAACAACCTCACCTCTTTGCAACACAAAGAGTTTTTAAAAAAGTACTTGACAAGTGCATTCCATACAGGAGATTCCATTAAGAGGGATTATTTTAGCTGGTGGAATAGGGAGTTACAAAAAGATTGCTCTGAATTAGCCTGACACCAAGATTTGGCAAAAGCATAAGGTCGATCTGGAGCTACTTTTCCCCTTTCTTAGACAGCCAGCATGCACGTAAAAACTGAACTTAAGCAATTCATAATAAGCAGGGCTGCAATGACCTTGGACTAACTAATCAACATTCTGAACGAAGCATGGTTGCAGCTTTGGCATTTTATACAGTTTACAAAATCAAATACTGAAATAGGAGAAATATATGTGATATTTGCAATTTTATAATTGCAACTAATTTTATCTGTAAAAATCAGTGAAAATACTTCTCTAAATCCACGCTAATATCCTGAAAGCAAAAAAATCAGAAAACAGACCTCTCTGAACATGACAGGGATTAACTATTAACAAGATAATATTAGCATCACTCTGTATCTTTCCAGTCAGACACCTGAAATTATTCACAGCAATAGACAATGCTGTAAAATATGATGATGGTAGTTATTTCACTGTAAGTCTAATGTGCAACCGTAAACCTCAGTCACAGGAGATTTTTAAACTTTTAATAATTACTCTATGGCTATAAATGACAATGGCATTAATGCCTAGAATGTTGCTACTGCAGAAACTCTAATTACCTAAGTAAGTGATGCTGTCATTATTCGTAACTGTTGGTGTTTCTTATTCTCTTACTATTGGCTTTTCCAGGCTAAAATCCAGTGCCTAATTTCTGTTCTTCCCTGACTACCACAGTCCCAAGGCCAAATTCTTTAGCAAGCTAAACGTTCTTCTCTGCATTCGCTTCAGTGCAGGTGCATCACTGCATTTCATTCCCCATTTTCCTTAGCAGAGAATCTAAGCTAGGGGGGGAAGGAAAGGAAATATTCTAGGGAGACAAACTTTTTTGCCCCCTGTAGCATAGCATTAGTTTTGAATTATGTTTTCTCTTCCTTTGTTGTTTATGTAATACAGAAGGGCTCGTAATTATGCATAACTTTTAAAAAGAGCCAAGTGTTCCAGATGAGTGTGCATATATTATAACAGGAGGTACTGTTCCATACTGCAACAGCCTCATGTCATGTTCTGGAGCAGTAATTCCCATGACTGTATATTTTGTTTGCATATTGTACCATGATAGAAAATAAATTCTCTGATTTATTTACAGAAGAACATTCTTAAAATTCTGTGAGTTGTAGTAGATAATAGTTGTTTTCATTTATTCTTGTTTACTTCTTTAGGCATTAAAAATGCACAGAAAAAGCACCGAGTCTTTGGCACAATTTAAAGCACCAAAGATTGTGATAGGAATAGCAATCTAGCATGGTGGCTGAGTTAGGGATGAGTAGGGTCTGGAAGACAAGTATAAGTTTCAACATAGGATATGGAAATTTAAGCAGACACAGAAGCAAAAGTAATGCAGCTGGAGTGAAACTTTAGCTCCAATAGAGTCAAGAGAGAAACATATGTTGGTTTCCATAGACCAGCATTTCACCAGATGTGATTCATGTAATTTTTGCAGCTGTTTTCTGTACAGATCACAGTACGCAAAATGGACTATATTATGAAAATAAAGCAATAAAGAATAATTGATTCATATCTGCTGAAGTAACTGCTAGAACAAGACATAAATCTAAAAAAATATAATGACACACAAGAACCCTGATGGGTTCTTTAGGATAATACATGTGGCTTTAAGTAGAAGTAATGGTGAGGAATTGAAAGAAATTACACTGGAAGTGAGTATTACAAAATACTTCTAAGAGTTAAACTGGGACCTGTCTTCTGATGACTTCCCTGCTTCATACTGGGGAGGGGAGAGTGTTTGCTGTTATGTAGAGCTCAACAAGATCAGTCCTAAGCACTTTCATTTTCTTGTATGCTTTCTCTGTTTTGTCATTCATCAGTTCCTCCTGGTCATGGCAGACCAGGAATCTGGTAGAGTATTTTTCAGACTTTTTTAGATTTTGTCTTATACCTCCCCAGCCTGCAACTTCTTTTTTTTTCTCCCACTATGATTTTTTTTTTACTTTCTGATCTTAAATGTAAGTCATATACTTTGTAGGATAGAAACTGTTGTTTACAGGTTTTGGAGTGAGTTTCCCATTCTCTCTTCCTTAGGTCACCAGTTTGTAGCTGGTTGTTTATTTACAGCCTTTCCTTTTTTTTTTTGACTGTGTTTATTCCCAAACCCTAGGTTAGACTTTAGTTGCTTTTCCCACATGTCTTTAGGTATCAAAAAGGGAAGTAGGAACTACCAATCCCCCTTGGCTGGGAATACGTACAAAAGACCTGAGATATTAGTTTTCTTGAGAATCTACCTTTTCTCTTTCAAGACACCTTCTCTCACTCTTTTGGGGAGCCTTCCACAGCCCAGTCTTCAAACATCCTTCTCTAGCCATAAAACTCAATGACAACATGCATTTTTGCTGCTTGTTCTTATTGCAACAGCCAAGACTGTCCAGTGGGGTGGACTTCCTCTCATGGTCTTTGATCAACCAGCAGCAGTTTCTAGGATTTTAAACCTCTTGCCTCATACAAGCTGTCTGTTTTGTTCCAACTTAGCTTGCTCTTACAGGATCTTCTTCAAAGTCCAGCAGCCCGGACATCCTGCCCGAATGCAGCAGGCAGGAAAAGGTCAGTCCATGCCTCTTGGTTCCGATGGGGCAAGCTTTTTTTTTCTTTCTTTTTCCTTTTAACAGGTACATAATATATTTTGATACTTTGAAAACAATTCACAATTTCTGATGGCCATTCTCCCGTAAATGTAGTAATTTCATTGCTTGACAACATTCAATCATAACATTGTTGAAACCCTAGTTAATATGCAGTATAGGTAGTTGTATGAGCAGTGGAAGTAATGATGCCTCATTTTATATTTGTGCTTTAACATCAATCTCCCTTATGGTTTCTCTGATATCAGAAAAAGGCAAACTTTCCCTAGGGTCCTTCTCCTCTTCCTGGTTTCTTATTTTAATGAAATCTTTAGGGAAGTTAATATACTTGTGACCTTTCCTCATTTGCAAATGCGTTAAAATGTCCCAAGGTGATTGAGAGACAGACACATGGACATACTGAGATGCTATGAGATTTCTTTCTTTAGGAAACCAAATGAAAACCAGATAGGATCAGACTAAAAAGCATACCTGATTTATTATACACCTGTGAGTATTGGCCATTCAGGACTGATAGGTCCAACATTTCTCACTAGGAATGTGCTGCAAATGTTCAGTTGACCTGAGACATGCAGCAAGTTGGACAGTCTGCATAATGTATGTTTGATCTTCAGTTGCTCTGCACATGAGCTGCGGTCACTTGTTTAGGATTTCCAGAAACTTGATGCATCACTATATCAGAATTTAGTAGATTACCACCCAAAGCAGTACTTCGCCCATGCATATTGGTGAAGCTGTTAGGTACAGATCAAACAGGCTTTCTCATTTCCTTAAAAGTGTCTGTAAGGACAATAGGCAAAAAAATTCTTTAGTGGACTTTGAGTCATACCTGCAGTGAATCGACAATTGTAATTTTGTTAGGGCTCTTTATATGACATCTGCAGAGTAATTTACTCCTTGCTAGACCATTTTACAGTTTACAGGGAGTAAAGGCTTGGGCTAAACAGCAATACTACTACAAGAGTTAGGGGTGAAATTTTAGTTTTAATCAAATTATTGAAATGGTATAGTCACCACCATAGTCATTATTATGCTTTATATTACAGACCTTCCTTATACCATTATGGTTTGTTCTCCATACTGTAGCACAATAGAAAGACTATTAAAATGACTTTATAGCATTATAATTTTTTCTATGGCAGTGGAAATCATGCCAATTTAATTATATCAATTTAGCTGAGATTGTACCACTCTGTGACCAGGCTTTGGCTGTGGCAATCTGTGTGATTTACTTCTGTGTGATTTACTCATGCTATGTTAATAGGAAATTTTTGGTTTGTCTGGATTTGGGTTATTTTTTTGCTTTTCATTCATGAGTTAGCACAATTTACATGACTAAAGTTCTTAGCGATTAAAGGTTGTCCAAAGAATTGTCTGTGCCAGCATTTAAAGTGAGCAGGAGCAAACCTCCTTTGTTAAGAGCTGTTTTCTCTTTTTCCTTTTGTAAGAGGACTCAAAAGAATTTATTCTACAGACATAATCCATGTATAAAGTTTGTCAGGTATTATGCTTTTTATTTCAGGGAAAACAAATTGTTTGCTTCTTTCTTAGGTGTGGGGTTTTTTTTCCTCACTCCTTCTTGGCTTTTCTGAGATACATACCTTGAAATTTAAAAAGTTGTGGGAGGGATTGTACTTGAATTGAGTCTAAATCATATAGTGGAGGTAGTATCCCCACTTCTAAGAAAGTGCACCTTCCACAGAAGTAATCAGCTAAGCTAATCATAGCTATTGAAACATCCTTTTGCTGACAAGTCCATCTGTATAAACTTGTTAAGGTAATCACAATAACTTTAGTATTCTATCACAGCATTATTGACTTAGACTGACAAATCAGGCTAACACAACTTTTGAAGAACATAGATATTTTCCTCAAATCACAGGAAAGTTAATCTTAAAGTAGCAATTTACTAATACAAGAAGAAAAAGAGAGTTATGCCTCCATGAATCGTAATGCTAGCATTAGGGGTTGTCCTCATTTGTACCAATGTTTCATTCCTCTCCTTATATAGTATTATCTGAATGTCCTCCATTCTGGAAGTACGTTCCAGTACAGCTCTTTTGGGGATGTAAGAGGGTATCATTCCATGCCAGAGCCTTGCAGTTTGTCTCCTTTCTGCCAACCAATATTTTAAATTACTTAACATGTGTAAACATGTTAACACCATAATCTGTTTATGACATTTAGACATTGTTTCCTACTTTTGTTAATCTCTCATCACATATTTTTTAAAGTTGAATTAAGAGTAGTCATCTACATTTTTAAAGTAGTTAATCTGAATGACTATGAAGCCTTCCTTTTGACTTAGGAATTTAATGGTGGCCTTAGAAGATATTACTGACTCACAGTGACTTCAACAGTTGCTCATTCTGCTATCACACAGGAGAGGTTGCCCTGCCATATACACTTACATAAACTGTGTTTATTGGAACCTAAATCAGTGGAGTTATTTCATAGAAGCATAGAATCACAGGATGGTTTGAGTTGGAAGGGACCTTAAAGATTATCTCGTTCCAACTCCCCTGCCATGGGCAGGGACACCTCCTACTAGACCAGGTTGCTCAAAGTCCCGTCCAACCCGGCCTGGAACCCTTCCAGGGATGGGGCATCCACAGCCTCTCTGGGAAACCTGTTCCAGTGTCAAATTTTAAGCTACACCAACAGAGCATGCAATCCACCATGCTGTTTCTGAAAAGAAAGCTGAGCAGTTTGGTTGATTATAGGATTAGGTTTTCTTTTCCACAAATATCTTGATTCGTGGCTTCCAGCACTCAGCAGACCACAGTACCTCCAACAGGGACAATTTGCTGGAAACTGAATGGCAACTGTGGACTTACAGATTTGAACTGCAGCCCACAGATTTTACCTCTGTAAAATACAATGCAGTAAAGTTAGCACGATTTTACAAGGCTCATGCTTTCTGAACCATGCCAGGAAAAATAACTAAAACTTCATTATTTTTTTTCTCCCAAGTAGAAGCTGAATTTAATAAAATGTAACAAGTGAATTGTAAAGTTTTTGGAATCTGTTGAAAACCAAATAGCTTTTCTCGATAATTTTTTTACAGAGAAACTCTAACTATATCACTAACTTCAGGTTAGAGTTCAGTAAAATCATGTGAGGGGGCATTTTAAAGGTGGCATCTCAAACATTTAATTTTTTGTTTCAAATTTGGACCAATTTGAGTAATGACTTCATAAAATCATGTGAAATAAGTGTAATATTTCTGTAAGAAACAGGGCAGTAGCAGAATTATACAGTATACAGATTATGTTTAAAACTGTGAAATTAGATCAGATCTCTCCTTAGAAATTTTCCTTTTCATGAGTTTCTAACTAGGCTGTATTCTTTGTTCAGAGATAAACCTTGAGACACATGGTCTTTTTATTACTGGTTTTTAGTGCTCTCACTTTGGAAGTGCATTTTCAGCTGAAAAATTGCTTGCTTCCCAATGCATTTAAAATGAAACAGAATATGAACATTCAGGGGGTTTTGTTTGGTTTGTTTATTTTTCCATTAGGATATTTTAATTTTCCATGTTCAGGTCATAAGTCTTTACTGTGTAATATTCACTTTTCCTGTTGGCAAGAGAAAATTTCAGAAATAACAATTTCATTTTTTAAAAGGATTGTCAAGTTCAGATGTCTGCAGATGTTTACCTTGTTTTCTAACCTGCAAAACTAAGTGCTCCCCCCTTCCCGCAATGTTCTGCATGCTGTGAAAGGCATACCTGATTACAGTATGTGGGTGACTTAATGCCCTCCTTGTGTTTGTATGAATAATAGTATTTTTTTGAAACAAAAATTTCAAGTTGGCAAAATCTATTTTGATTCTGAACAGGAAAGCAAAGTTCAGTGGATGCATACCTATTTTCTAGGTGTCCGTGTCAATGTGCCTTTGTAGCTACTCACCTGTAGCTATCCTGTCATCTCAAATCCTTCTGTTTTAGAGCAAAGTGGTGTGTGCTTCCCTGTCCCAGAGTTAGGTTGAAAGGGATCTAATTCAAAGCTGTCTGAAGTTCCTGAGGGTCTGTACAACCACTGGCTGCTTGGCCATATCACTACTATGCAACTTGGATTTAAAACCAAATCCATGAATGTGTAGATGTTAAGACTTGCAGTGCTGTAGATGTGAAGACATGAGAGTTATCTAGAAGTACTGAGAGGGGGTAGCATTTGGTGAGATTCTTCCCCATTATGCTTCCTGATCCTTAGCCCTGTTAGACAGCCTCCAAATACAGCGTGCTGAGGCGGCTCTCCTGGGCAGGGCTGATTTCTATTTTTCCCCACAGCCGCTGTCACCTAAGCTGGCACTGCTTTGATGCCCACAGACATGCAGCCTGCGCTCAGCCAGCAAGCAATTAAAGCTGACCCGTCCCCTCTCATCCAGCCAGCCCTCAGCAGTGCTTTAAGAAGCAAAATTGTTCAATCTTGGGCTCTGAGAAGAGGCAATTACTGAAAGAGCAGCAGTGGGGAAGTCTGTGAGGGCCAGGGAGCAGCAAGAGGTGGGAAACTTTCTCCCATCCTACTTAATATCTCCACATCTCAAAATTTCCCTGCTTTATCCTATCTACTGTGTCTCCCCAGACATGCTTAGTGCTGCATTTGTCTATATCTTTGCTATTTAGCACACAGACATTAGCTGGTTACAAGCGAGGAATAAGCTAAAAGTAAACAATGTCTACTCTCTTCATGCTCTTCTTCCTCTCCCAGAGGCTGAAAGGGAAATTCACCTTTAAAAACATATTCTTAAAACAGCAGTAGTTGCACCTGAGAGTAACATTAACATCCACTACAGTTACCTGTGGACTGTTTTCACAGACTTAACTAGAGTTTTACAGCAAAATATGCCACATCTTCAAGAAAATTTTTCTCTATGCATCAGTACGCTACACAACTCTATATAGGACATACTACACTGAAAAGAAATTCTGTATTATCTCCAAGATGTATACAATTAGGCTAGTAAGAATATAGTCTCATGTCCTTACCCTTCTTATCCTTTCCCTCTCACACCTTTCTTATTGCCTTTCTTGCCGGCCCTAATCCGGCAAATATATGTAGATCTCTAATGTCAATGTGATGCTTATTGAAATTAAGTAACGTGCGTGCATGCCTCTCGAATCAACTCTGTAGCTTTGTAGACTTCTCAGACTTTCAGCTGCCTTCTGGAGTCACCCTGACATCCTCATACCACTGCTTTTAAAACCACTTTTAAAAATAGAGACACTTACAAAGTGAAAATGCTGGTTGTATTAATAATTACTATTATTTATTGTAAAGATTAATGATCTCCAGAGTGTATTGGATTTTGTAGATATTCAGCAGCTTGCAGTAAAAGGCCTCATGTTGGCAATGTTTTGATTATTATTTTTCCTCAAGCAAACTGAAAATTCTTTTTCTATTATATATGAGGAAACTCTTTACATAGTAGTCTTGATTTTGTATTCACTAAGTATGTAAACTGATGTTAATATTACTTGTCCTTTTACAGTTGTGTCCTGCTGTCATTCACAACTCAATCAGCCTATCTAAAAATCAATTATTGTTCTTCCTTTTGTCTGTTAATATTATTTTAATTTTGACAGTAAAATGAAACTATAATTTCAAATATCAATATGCTCTTACATCTTTGCAGTGGTCTCATTTTGTTCTTATTTATTAGAGCAGGATATATTAAAAATTGCATGATGCAGGATTACAGACAAGTTTGTGATGTTAAAGAGTGAATGGATCATTAGGCTTCTCTGTGGCTTTATTCATCTCTTAAAGTGACCGGATTTATATAACATCTGTTAACAGGACCATTAAGTAATCCACCTAGACTTAAAGTTCTTAACAGAGCCTTTTATAGTTCCCTCTTGAATTGAAAATATGTTTCTTGGGAACATATTCGACCATGTTGATTAAAGGAACTTTTGTGAGAAATTTCTTCAGAATGAAAAAAATAAGTAGACTTAGCACCTCACTGATTTCCTTTGACATGACAAACATGAAATTATCCAAAAGTTACTGGACACCATCAGATCCTTCTGATTAATCTCATCAAAAGAACTTGAGAATTTTGATTATGATGAGTGTAGACCTGCTCTAGAGAGAGTATGTCAGAGAAAAAAAGGGGTCCTTGTTCCTGAAATAGTCTTCTGAAAATCTGAAAATGACTGGAGAGGACAAATGAAAACTCTCTTTTGTATGAACATCTGTGAGAGTTATTGAGCTTTGGAGGTGGATTAGGCTGCAAATTAAATTAATCTGACTAAGGCCAGGGTACAATGAATTGCTGAAGGAGATTGTTAATTCTGCCTTCTTTGACCATGGTTGACAGTTGTTCTCAGGAAAGCACTGTTGAGTCATTAAATTGTACGAGTAAATATACATATACTTATTTTAAATATTATGTAAATATATAAATATATGCATACTGTGTATCCATAAATAAAATGGACAGTATGCATGTATTTATATGTTTACATAAATACATAAAATGTTTTAAGAAGCCTAAAACATGGACTAATACCTACAGTCAATCTGAAATGAATAATTTCAAATATTATTAAATAATAACTCATATTAACTGAGTTCTGCTACAGCAGATTCTCTTTTCCATAGTCATTGGTCCTTCACTTCTTCTGCCAGGAAAGGGAGGATTTCAAATTTCATCTTCTGACCTTAAAGTTTCCATAGGGACTCTTTGCTTTTTTTAAAAATGTTTATCAAATTCATTTTGGAGACTGTCATTGCTCCAGCTGAATGTGAGCGAGGCCTGTGATTAAAGGATTGCTCTGCTAAAGCCAAGGTCATTGGCAAACAGCACCACAAAACTTGAGGTACTGGCAAAAATATGATGACCTGATATCACAGACAAATATAAACCAAAAGTGTCATGAGGAAGTATATGTTTCTAGGAGCATCTTGTGCTTCACTGAAATGAAATTAGTAAGAAAATAGACCCCTAGTAGTTCAATACACTTCTGCTGCTTATTTTACCTTGTCTCATTTTGTATTCTGAGTCTTCAGAAGGGCTTCAGCAGTGCAGACACTCACTTCCTGGCAATCTGTTAGTGGCAGACAGTTTTATTCAGTGAGCTGTACAGGAGTTCACTCAAAAGATGCAGTGAATTAGCACATCGGTTTGGTTGCCCTTTGCACAAACTCTAAAATAAAATTAGGATATCCTGACACAAGTTCAATGAAACCACGCAGTTTGATTTAAATATCAATAAAGTTGAGTATTTCTTATGACCTCTGTCTTGTAAGCTTTTGGGGTGCACTTGGGTCATTCTCTTTGATCAAACAGTTAAAAAACAGTTGGTCCTTTCCTATACCCTGACAGATCCATGATCATTTGAGATGGGCAACTATGGCACATGGTGCCCTGGATAGCCATGATCTGAACTAGAGATGCATCCAGATTCTAGGAGTCCAGCTTTAAGAAAAGCAGCAAATAATGCAAGTTACAGCACAGACTGGAAGTGCCTAGCAGTAGAGCTCATGATTTTTGAAGCTTTTACTCTTCAGCTCACTTTCTTGTTACAAGCCAAACTTCTTATTGTAATCACATGTCCCTGGGAATGGAGGCTTTAACAAAAATGCTGAACATAACCAGACTTGCCATAAAACAACAAGAGTTGGCAATATCATGAGCAATTGCATTGCTTCGAGCAAGCAAAGCAGAGAACACAGCAGCAGTTGCTTAAACTGGCCTATTAATCTTTAAAAGTGTTCCTGGATGCAGGTAGGAACATTCTGGTTAGTCTCAAAAGAGGGAGTTATTTTTCTTGTCAGAAATTTTAAAATTCAAGTGAGTTTTCAGAAGTCTTTTTACGGTGCTTTTTAATGTCATTGGAGTCTGGTACAGACCCTTAAATTTAGGACCCACTCTCTCATGCATCTCCAGCATAGCATTTATCTGCTTACATAGCAAGGGATGTTAAAGTATTCATATAGTTGGGACAGAGAGACAGAGCACAGAATCCACCAGAAATGAAGGAAATTATTAAAATTAACTGTACTATTATTGTGACATTGTATTCTTAATCATGCCTTTATCCCCATGTTTTGTCTTTGTTCACAACCACTGTGGACAAAATACAGTTATTTGGATAATAACGAAGTTGAATCCTGTTTTAGCTAGAGGCTACATTGCATCTGTTTCTCATACTAGATTATGTGGGCTTTTGGCACAAACTGTCTCTCCTATTTGCATACATTTCCTAGTACAGAACTAAAAACCCAAGGAAGGGTCAGTTTTGTAGGATTTGTCACATTAGGGTGTCCATGGTACCAAAGACAAGAGAACTACAGAAGAACAAATAGTTTTAGCATGATCAAGCCAGGCCAGTCCTATCCATTTTAAGTGTAGAAATCCAGTCCCCATCAACATTGCAAGAGTCTTCTCGGTAGATATGTACTTCCTTAACGAGTGTATTTGTCAAATGCTTAGAGGCTGTACACAGTGGTGAGATACTGAGGCACATGAGGCTGATCATTTCTGCTTTGGGAATCAATAAATAAAATATTACAAAATAGTGTGGGAAGAGCTTTCTATAGCTATTAAGGCAGTTTATCTTTGAGGGAAGGTATGTTGGTGACAAATTTTGATTTTGTGATATTTAAAATGTATGCATAACTCCATAGGGATCTCAGCAATTTTGTTTGAAGACAACAGAAAAAAAAATAGATTAAAATGTTCTTGCTGAGACTCAAAATTGCTTTACATTGTAAACTCCTTTTTCAAGTGTTCATAGTTTTATGAACCTTTTGGACAGAATTTTTTTATGGCCTATAATCAGAACTTTTTCACATTTTTTTGTATACTAAGACTTTTCCAAGCCTACTTTTACCTTTCCTGGCTCTCTGCCCTGAAAAGTTTTCCTATAGCGTTTGTGCTCGTGGCTATATATGGCCTGCCAACGAAGTTTCTAGTTCTTCAGTCCTGTCTTGATTCTTCGTTTCAGTCAAAATCAGATATGGCTTGAGTGAGGGACTCACCAACCTGCACAAACCCTTATCCTATTCCCAGTTTTCAAAACTTGAAGCAGTGCTTGCAGTTTGCCATCACTCCAAACCCATGTTGTCTCACACCTCTGGATCATCAGAGGGAATAGGTGAGAGCAGTTTTCAAGCGAAGTGCTCGGCTTAATCACATCAAGGATTCCATCAGAGCACAACAGCTTTTCTGAGCAGTCATGAGGTCTTTGTGCTCATGTTGAACTCCTGTGGTCATGTTGAACTTCCTATGACAAGTGATGAGTAAGGCTCCTATTGATCCAATCACTCTGTCTTATGCCGTTCTTTCCTTTGGGCTTGGAGCTTATTTCTGCTGTTCCATGTTACCTCTCTGGGCTGTTTCTCAGACAGAGACACTGCCACGAAAGGGAGGTAGACCACGGAAAAGGCATAAACCATGGAGCTGGGATTTTCACATGGATCTGAGTATTGCCAAAGATCAGAGCTCATCTTTAGGGGCAACAAGTTTCAGAAAACAGCCCCTTGCTGGTTCTTATGACTTCTTCTTGTGATTAATAATAACACAGCATGAAGGAGACAGCAGTATGCTTCTCTTGTTGACTTCTTGCCTTCTGGCTTTCTAAAGACATTTCACTTTCCTAGTAAGTTTGGTAAATCTAATTTTAAAATTGCCTGTTTTGCAAAGCAGGAAACAGATCCCTCAGCATGTGGCAAATTAAGCAATGCAGAGGAACTACTTTTATCATTTAGGTAGATCATCTGCCTGGTTTTTAAATGAATATCCAAAAGTTCTTTTTTTCACTTAAAAAAAAAAAAAACAAACTAAAATCTGACAACACTCTCTATAGCCCAAGGAGTAAAAGTAGTAAAAAAAGGAGAAGACAGTACTGCCTGACTCATACGTCTTTTTTTGTAGGGGTGGGGGGTGGCCTGTAGCCAAACGGTTAACAAGTGTTGTTGTGTGGATTGATTGGAAAAAATACAGATTAAATCAGTGTAACTTTCTAACAGTAATTATGTTTGTTATGGAAATCCTTTCCTGTAGTCATGGTCCAATGTCATGGTTACAGGATTTGTTCAATATGTGAGCCTCTAATCTCAGTGAATGGGAACCATGAACCTCTAACCACACCACCCAAAAGTGACTTTGCCTCTTTACCTCTCTTAACCACCCTCAGCCCATGATGCTGGGGTTACCTCATGGTCTACATCTGAAGATCCTGATACTGTGAATTTTCTCTTTTAGTGATATTTAATTCAGGTATATCACATGGTTCCTCTGGTTAAGTGTGCATTGGGTTTGCTACCAAAAAGAGATGAATTTTCTTAGTCTATCAGCCAGTTCAGACAGCTGAATAGTCCCAATGGAGTCAACCCATAAGCTTCAATTTATGAATGTTCTTCATGTAATGTCTTCATCAGAGTGCTCAGGATGAGGACGAGATATTGACTGTATTGTATTTTCAGCAGCCACCTCAACCTAGAGAGCTTGCCTGGAAGCAGCATAGTTCATTGTTCCATCCCATTAGCAGGAATGTCACAATTATTGAGTGGGCAGCCTTCGATCTCTAGCTCATGAGGCAGGTAAAAGCCATCTGTGTAACACTGAAGCAAGAGTTTAAATTAAAAACAAACAGAAAAAAAAATGAGTCAATAGTCAACGTTCAAAAATTATCATCCCAGTCAAGAAAGTGTGGGAGCTAATGACACAAGTTTCTCTATTTGTCGATGGACTTCTTTGGTATTATCTGCCCAGGCCTTCAAAACCAATTTGTTCAGTGGCAGTGAGAGGAGATGGAGTGTAACTGGTCACATGCAGAGCAAGCCAGGATCAGAACCTGTGGTTTCGGGAAATAACAGGGTAGAAATCTAAGGTTATGCTGCCAATGGGGGTCTTTGGCTAATAGCTGATGCTCATGCTTCAAAGTACTTCTACAATTAGAGCAGGTTTCGTTAACGCTGGAACACATCATTTGTATCTAATGAGGATTAATGTCTCCTTGAAATTGGATACTAAGGAATGTGCGTGTCCCTTGTCCATGCCAACACCACTGCATCTTAACTACAAGCTTAATTGGGTGTAGGGAATTACAGGGAAATGTGCTGGTTTTTTTCCTGGCATTATGCATATTATCTTTTATTACCTATTGACCAGGTGTTTGATTGAAAATCTTTTCTCCTCACTGTTAAAAACAGAAACTGGGTAGCAAGTCAGAACTAGAGCATCCTTGTTACTCTTAGGGAATATTTATTGCCGCAGCCTAATTAATGTTCATTTATAAGAAGTATTATAGTTTGTATCAATAAAATAAAAAGTGTTAGGGAGGGCTAGGTACCACACAAGCAACAATAAAGTCAAGGTCTCTAGCATTATGCTTTGCCAGGCCTTTGTGCTCTTGAACCTTTCTGTGAAATTTCAAGTGTTGAATGCTGTCTTGTGGAAAAAGTGCTTCTCCTCCATCCCACTCAACATACTAATGTCTTTTTTATAGTTTTCCTAAGAGTGTATTTTTCAGATACTAACAAGGAATGAAAGAAATATAAAATAGCATGTCATAAAGCAGAAACATACAGTGGAAAAAAATATTTCTGCAATGCGTAATCATCGTGTCACAGCAGAATATTTGTTTGTTACACAAGGCAACCTTGGTGTGTTGGGTTTTTTTCCTGGAGTTTTAGTGTCTTATTTTCTTTATGTCTGGTGACTTTAGTTAGTCTTAATTTCTCATTAATTTTTTGTGTTGTTGGTATAGGCACTGTACATAAAGTACACACAAATAAATGAAAGGAATATAATTCTTATTATTGCTCTTTAGTTTTAAAATAAACTGTGTTATGCTATTATCTGTTAAAATGTATCTAGATTCACCACCTAAAAATAGAATCATAAAATCACAGAATGGTTTGGGTCAGAAGGGACCCTCAAAGGTCATCTAGACCAACTTCCTTGCCATGGGCAGGGACATCCTTCACTGGATCAGGTTGCTCAAAGCCCTGCCCAATAGAAAATGTCCACTTGAAACCAAATGTAGAGTTTAGGCAGATATAATGAAATTAAACATTATCTACAAGCACTTAGAAACAGTATTACTGGGACTTAAAGGGATTACATCTCACCTAAAAGAAAGTACCTGCCGTAGCAATGATTTCCAATAATGATCAAAATTAATCCTTGGGCTGACAGCAACACGAATCCTACACATAGTTTAAAAGCTTAAAAATCCATAGACAGTTAAGGAGGACTTTACATCAGTAGGGACTCTACATCAGTAGAAGTGTGATTACGAGCTGTTCCTACACTCAGGAGCAAAATTCTTACCACAAATTTGAGTATTGCTTTAGTGCTGACTGAAAAAAGGAGGAGTAGGACGCGGGCTTTCCCTTCCCTTCCCTGTATCACTTCCTTAAGTCCCATGTGATTTTCCTGAAGTCCTTTTACCTGTGTTCTGCCCACTCTTTGTTTATGGCATCTGTCTGAGAGGTTACCAGCTGAGGAAGTGTAGTTTACCAGCTGATGTATGGAATTAAAGTCAAAATATATGTCATGAGTGTGAAGCTCAGAAGACAGCAATTTTCCATCCATTATTGAAATTTCAATTGTTAAATGAATCCCAACTGGATTTGTCAAAGAGACTACTTGATGTTTCTTGTACAGAGCCTGAAACTGAGTCTTTTGCTATGAAGCAGCAGCATTCATCTATAAGAGATAAGCAGTTTACATTACATCACTTGCTGAAGATTAAGCATTTTATATGCATTTGCTTAATTGATGGCTTGTGACATTGGAAAACAGTACATGATCTATGGAAAATCTTCAAGTATCTGCTTGTACTTTCTGAAAGAATTCTAAACTTTCATTAAACATAAAACTGAGAATAAGCCACTTGGGCAGCAGGTTTTTCACCATGCACAGTGTTTCCAAGCACTGAGATCACAAATACTGAAACAGCATCAGAAGTTCACTGATATTTAAAACCTGTACACCCAGGCAAAGAATTTCTGAATTTTCAAAACTTCTGTAAATGATGATAAAGATACAGGTTAATTTTTTAACGCCTGGCACATTCGAGTCACTTTATGGATTAAGAATCTTCAAGAAGTTAGAGAAGAGTGTGCTTCAGCTGCTAAAAAAATAATTGATTTTTGTCAAGCTTTCTTTTATTGATTGGCAGCTTAACATTTATCAGCTCAAACAGCTTACAGCTGCCATTTTGTGAAGTGATATTTTAGAGGTCAAGCTAATACACCAGGTGGTTTTGTTTGCATTTCTAAAACCGATCTTTGCTGGGCCATCATAATCCGCTTTTACCTGCTTTAAGGACTCAGAACATATACATAGTGAAAAGTTATTATGCAAAGCTCTTCTCCTAGCCTTTATCCATAATTTCTTAATAATAATCTTTTTTAAAAAAGCAGCAAGTGCCCTGATGACATCTCTTTTGGTTTTAGTCAAAGAATTTTAACTATAATATTGCTGTTTCCTTCTCTCACTGCATCAGCAGCAGCCTTGAAATATGAACATGGCCATCTAGTTAAGCATCTCTAAACAGGACCATCAGGCCAAGCAATTTTTTTTTAATCACCCCAAGAAACAAATATAAAAGTATTCCAGAAATGAAAGATTTTATTTATAAGAGGTGTTTGTACTGACCACATGCCAAATTCTTACATTTTAAATGTGTTGGCAACATTTAGCAAGCTGTTTCCCTATGCAAGTTTACCATTTTTCTGTGCCATTGGCTGTAAACTAGCGAAGCACAAATACTGAAATGGGGCATAATAATAAAAACTTAAAGAAAAAAAAAAGGAGAAAAAAAAACATTGAGAGCAGAGAACGCTGTGACACCAATGCCACGGACATCACAATGTATTCCCATAGTTGTGATAACAAAGCGTTACCTCACAATATTTGATACACACTAACCCACATGGCAAACCCATATTCCTGCACAACAAAGAGTTGCAGAAATAGATGAGAGTGAATATGTGTGTGCTGCTTGACAAATGGCATTTCTTTCAGTTGACAATTGTTAAAAGCACTTGATAATATAGTGCAATCTCTGGCATTGTTGTACGCAGAAAGTGTCGGCTGTTTCCTATGACTATATATTTATAATTACATTTTCATTAAACTGAATTGTCTGTCAACTTCTGATTTCACAAGTCATTTTCATATTGCAGCTAAAAATTTTCTAGACTAGTATCAAGGAATGACACGCAAAGTCAAAAGACAGGTGCCTCATCAGCTGTCAATAATGCTCCAGCAAGTCTGCATTTTAAGGGTAAAGAAGTTATGGAGAGCAAAACAGCAGATCACGAAGGCAGGTTTCTTACTGCTAACTAGCATTAAGAGACTGGCAGGATGTAGTTCACCCATTAATTTTCAGGTATGGCCAGAATAAAGGCAGTTAACAGAGGAAAACAAGAGGACTCCTGCAACTGGAATCTGCACCAAATGCCCCTTTGGTCAGGACAGGGTCAGGACTGACAGGACAGATTTTTGGAGTGGGATTCAAAGGTCAAATCAGTGTCATGGCAGTGCTCACAGTCTGGCATGTATGGAAATGGGGGTATTTTGTGGGCATACGGCTGACAATTTTGCATACATTTTTTACAATTGCCTTGGAGTTGAGAATGGGAAACATGGAAACATAAATCTGAATTAATTATTTGAAGTATCAGTATAGCTCAATTCTCATTTATCTCCAGGGAGGAGGGGTTTTTTTTGCATTTAAATGGTATCCATTCAATTTCAGTGTATTTTACTTGAGCATGACCTAAAGACCTAAATCTGCTGTTAATTCAGATGAATTTTCCTGTTTGTACTTCATAGATAAGCTGTTAGAAAATCTTTAGTACATTAGTATGTTTGCCACCTTCACTGCTCCAAGTGGAAGTGGGATGATGTTTACTAAAATGCACAGACATACATACTGTGCAGGTTACAATGCAGCCAGTACCCATCGGGTATATTTAAGACCCGATCACACAAGCTGTGGTTGAGGCTGAAGATGATTTCAGTGAAGAGAAGTTACTGCTTGTATTTTAAACCCAGATCTGTTCAGAGAAGCAGGTTTCTTCACTAAACTGAGGAGATGGTAATCTGGATGGGGGACAGAGGGGAGAAAAGAGAGCAGGGTGCTTGGCTGGAGACAATCTTTCATTTGAACCTTTGGCAGCTGGAACAGTCTGTGGTTCTACTTAAAAAAATAGTTATAATTTATAGTTAATATTTTAAATAAATATGGTGGAAGTTTGTTTTAGATTGTCTCCAGTACCATGGGGTAAAACTGCCTCTGTTGCCTGTTAAAAAGATTAATTCTTAAGTGACATTCTAATCAAGTAACAATGAAATTGCTTTTCAGGCTATAAGTCCATGGAGACATAGGATATGCACTGTGTTTTGTACAGTACCTGGTACGAGAGTTCTTCTGCCAGACAGAAGCCCCTGTGCACAATTACAAAATAAATGATACATTTGCAATTTCCTCTCTCGCCTTTAACGGCCTACATTCATGTTAAAATTACTGGGGTGAGGGGGAAGGCAAGTTATTTATCTCATTTTCCTTATAATAATTGAAAACATCTTTTATTTCCCTTGCTTTACCTTAAATAACACAAAGTTAGAGGTTTTCACGCTTTTTCCCTCCCTGTCTCCTAGGAAACCGATCTCATGACCTTTAACATCTCAATGCACCGCTCTTGGTGGCGGGAACACGGGCCTGGCTGCATACGAAGGGTGGTACGTCCTTCTGCCCCTGGCGTCCTAGAGGATTACTCCTACGTCTCCGTGACAGGCTGCATAATTGATTTCCAGTACCTAGAGGTCATTCACAGCGCTATCCAAATACTCCTCTCTGTAAGTTCCTGTTCCTTTTTGTATTCGGATTCCAGCAGTCCTTTCGCATGCAGCCTGCTGCTCTTGGGTGTCTCTGTCCTGAAAGGGGGATGCAGTAGTTGATGGATAGCAGTGCAGATTTTTAATTGTATTTTCAATTAGAGAATGATATTCATGTTATTAAAATGTGCACTGCTCTTCTCTTTCCTTATATCTCGTAAAGCACTGTACAGGCATAGTCCCATTCTGGCCTTTGCTGGGACAGGTGAAAATTAACTTGAGTTCTTGGCTCGCGTTCACTGAGACTTCTACAGCAAAGGAGAGCAGACTTGTCCAAAATCAATTTGCCTAAACCTTTCTGAATTTCACAATCAATGGCGGTATTTATTCAGCCCTGAATGTAAATATATTTTACATGATACGTGGCCAGGTTTCTTCCCAAAGTGAGATATGGATGTAACACTTGAAAAAGGTGAGAGAAATATTAGGAATTAAAATACTCATTTATATTAAACCATGTTATTTGTTCTTTTCTGGAACTCTGTGTTATCAGAATATTCTACCTCTGTGATCCACATTTTGCAGTTGCAATACCAGTCAAAACCTGCAAATACAAGAAGTCGTTATAAAAAGTCTGCAGTGCAGGGAAGCACTGGAGCTGGATGAGTTGCTTTGGGAGCAACAGCCCAGTCTTGGCCACAGCCTTTCCTCAATCTGATGGCTGCTTCTGCTTCTGCTTAAAACATTGTTTGGCATGAGCTGCGTGTGATGTCCTAGAAGTGGTAGCTCGTTCTCTACATAGCTGTGTGTAGTACATAGCAACCGGCCCGCCCCAAGTGGGTGCGCATAGGTCTGATACACCCCAGATGTCTGGACCTATTCTATGCTCATGGCTCGTGGTCCTAACCATGGCCACCAGTACTTGTCAGACAGTGGGAAAAGAGATGTAGTCTGCAGTCCACAGCTACTAGTCAGGTGAGCTACCTGGTCTGAGCAACAAGAAAAGCTGGTAAAAATTTTAATTTTTACATTTTTCAAGGTAAGGACAGTTCTCTTTTGAAAGAAAAAAATCAATGTATATGGTTACATCTATCATCCTGTCCAACTGTCTAGAATGAAGTAGTCTAAAAGTTCAAGATAATTTCTCTGCATTACTAAATGCCTCTTGTAAGATGTCAAGTGCTTTTTCCTTGCTACTGCTTTTAATCAAAATTTGATAAACTTGTATCTTACAGCAGTGATTAATGGACTTCCACTTGACAATCCAGGTCTGAAATAGTGCACTTGGTTAGGGCACCAGTGACATCACATGCACCTTCACAAGCCATGTGTCTGCTCCTGGCCTATCAGCTTCTCAGGTACCAGTGACATCACAAGCACCTACACAAGCTGTCTCCTGACTGTCATTCAGTCAGGCAGCAAAGACCAAAGTCTTTCTGAGTCAGGAGCTTTTCCAGTGAAGACAAAATTACTTCTCTTGAGGCCCAGTCCTGTGTATGTCAACATACCTTATAATTTTTCTGTGAAAGCAGGCCTTGCAGAAGAATTTTGCACAATATGTCTACAAAACTTAACTGAATGCACCTTCCTTACTCTTGTGGGGGCCTGATACTCAAAGCAGGTTGCTTCTCTATAAGTTCTTCATTTGCAACAAATTCCCCTTGCAATGCAGCATTGTTCACCCTGCTTCAGTGAGCCTGTACAAGGGAAACTGAGGTGTGGTTGGTTTAATAGAAGAAAACCATAAATATTTCCAACACTTCCTCACTTCTACAAGACAAAATGTATCATGTTAGAAATTTTTCTAGAATTTTTGTGATTAGAAACAAATTTAGTGTTCAGTGGAAATACAGCTGGTTGTTGAAATCAGGAACTGTTTTCTTCTCGGCTTATCAGTGCAGTACAGTTCTTGTCAAAATTTACCAAATGACAGGAACACAAATATTAATATTAGGATAATAGAATAAAAAAATTAATATGTACAAACTAAAAGAAATGTGAAAATGGAAAAGTATAAAAATGATGTAATAATTATAAAGCATAAGATGTCACAGGCCCTCCCTTTCTTGTGGAGTGATTGATTGCCTGGAACAATCATAAATAAATTCTGGATGCAATTCATTGCAAGTTCAAAATATGCCAGGAACTTACAAGGCTTGACTGTGAATTAAATAGTTACCAGTTTCAGATACTGCTTTTGACTGATATACACAATGTTGAAATTAAAATCCTGTATGCAAAGTAAGGTTTTCCTCCAGTCTTATTATCTTGCTATCCCATCTGTGACACATTATGATTAGTGTACCATGAGTCTGTACTTCAGTTTCCATTCTGAATTGTAATTTAGGCTTGTTTAATTTACTGTCACACAGGACAGAAGCCACCACCTAGATTATCAGACTTGTTGCAGGTTCCTCCCATTTTCTGAATACTGTTGACCTGAGGAAGTTCCCATTTGTTTCAGATGCATCACTGCTTTCCTAATTGGGGTACCAATTTCAATTGTTAGTTAAAAGGTCATTTAGGTTGTCTTTTTACAGCACTGAAGAATTGTAGATCAGAAGAGCCTTCTTTTTTTCTTTTCCTAGTAGCTAGTCCTAAAAGTAGCCTGTTCCTTTTTGGACCTTACAACCCACTTAATTTTCATAACATTTTTATGTAGCAGTAGTAGCGTAACAAACCATTTTACAGTGTAACAAAAACTTTATTGGCATAACAAATCATTTCATCGTACTAACCTTTGTCCAAACGACTGGGAAGGTGAGCGCTTCCATTTGGTAGGGAGTTAGAGCCTCTGTAAGAAGAAATCCCTCCAGGGGTAAATATTAGATACCTGTCGAGATATATAACTCACTAGCAGCAGTTCTCCATTTTTGAAAGGTGACTTTTTATTGAAATCTTTTTTTTTTAACTGGTATAAAAATTTTTATATGCACAGGATGCTGCAGCTGTGACTACATTAGAACCTGCTTCAGGGAATAGGCTCGACATTCATTTATTTAATTCTAACATAGTAAGGCTCTTTTTGTATTTGCTTTATAGTTGTTTCTAAAAAAAAAAAGTATCTTTTATTGGTGAAACAGTAACTTTGTATCTCATCCTGATTCTGGGTGCCTACTGAAGTCATTGGGAGCTGAAGGTGTTAGGCATTTCTTTACATTGGGGGAAAATCAAGACAAATATGATAGAGTGGGATGCAATTAATAGTAAAGAAGAAATATATTTAAATCATGTGTTTAAACTCTACATTTCTTTGATATGTAGGGAACAGTACATATTATTTTGATGAATAAATCCTTCCACACAACACCTTTAATTTTAAAATGCAAGGCAGAACACCTTTACTGAAACCTGAATTTTTGGAGAACAAATGGATATTACAGTCAAAATGGTGACAGTTTAGCAACTTTGAGAAAGGCCCTTAATACAGTCTTTTTTGTTATTTGAAAATAGGTAATGCACACTGAGACTGTTAAATGCCAGGTAGACACTGGGTTTTAAAGCCTGAGATTTAAAAAGTTCTCCAAGTGATTGCAGAGAATTTTGTATTAGACGATGAGCCTAATACCATACTAAGGTTGTCCACAGCTACACTATCAAGCAGAGACCTCCCAAGCTAGGGTTCACTAAGGTAGCTCTGGAATTAGCAGCCATATAAATTCATCAGCACTGAAAAAGCAAAACAAATTAATTTTCCAGAGCAACAGGCTAACAAAACTCGACTGCTTCTGGGGACAGGAGCTACTACCTTCTCACAACACTGCGTTGCACAAGGTGAGGTAAACTTTCTGTCTGGGTCTCATCACATTACTCTTCACTGTGTAGAAGAGCCATACCCAAAATCTAGAACTCTCAAGAAGGGAAAAAAAAAAAATAAAAGAAAGAAAGAAAGGATGAAAGAAAGAAAGAAAGGATGAAAGAGAGGATGAAAGAAAGGAGGAAAGAAAGGAGGGAGGAAGGAAGGAAGGAAGGAAGGAAGGAAGGAAGGAAGGAAGGAAGGAAGGAAGGAAGGAAGGAAGGAAGGAAAGAAGAAAGAAAGAAAGAAAGAAAGAAAGAAAGAAAGAAAGAAAGAAAGAAAGAAAGAAAGAACCCTAAACCTGAAAACACACAAAACATTCAAGCTGTTTGACATGTTGATGCTGACAAACGGAGGACATATTGAAGGAAAGAACTGTTTTACTTAGCAGAGGTCCATCTGTTGCCTCTCATAAGTGTCAACTGATATAACCTGTGGGTGACTGCTGGACCTACAGATGAGGAACACTCACAGAAAAAAAAAACATGGAGAGTCACCTGGTTTTCACTACAGTGTAAAGCCAGGCAAAGATGTGATATAGAGAGATTAAGAGTACTGAATCTTTTCCATAGTGGACTTAAAAACAGTGAACATACCTGCCCAAGGTAAAGTCAGGCACTAATCAATGGGGAATAACTTAACAGTAACACTACCAAGCACAAAACATAGCCAGAAAAATATATTACTTTCTACAGAATATAACGAAGTTGTAATATCACAGGTATAAGAAAAACCACTCCTGGCAGCCAAACTGGGAGTTGGATACTGTGGTCACTGTGAGTCTGAACAATTCTCCCACAGGATGGACAGACTATGTCTATACACATAAATAAAGCATACCAAGGAAACTGGGTACTGAGGCCAACTGGCTCAGAATAGCTCACGTCTCCACTAACGGTCTCAGTCTCCAAAACAGGCTGGTGCATTTAAGCCACCTACTGGGAATAATCCCTGGGATTGTTCTCCTGACCAAAACTGTGCCTGGGAACTTTGTGAGGAGAGTGCTGGCTGGAGCAGGCCAAACTCATGTCCATGTAGCACCATGAGTGACAGCTTGCCAGTGCCAGGAACACTCCCAGGCATGCAGGAATTCCCTCCTATTGATGCAGCTGTAGCAGGCAAATGTCCAGCCACAATTCATTCTTCAGAGTGGACCGAGGAAGGAGCTGGCAGGAATGGCCTATTTAGCTAGAAGGGTGTAGAAGTCAGTGATTTATACCAATGTTTTATTTTTTAAATCTTTACCAGAGAAACTTATCCCCTACCTTTTTGACGTGGTAGAGAAAGATATGTTTTCATATGATATCTAGCAGTTACAGTGACATTTATGATAATACACAATGTCAGGCAAACAATATTGGACTAATCTCATGAATTGTTATTAATATTCCCTTTTGAGGTTAGCTAATTCCACCAGTGATGAAACTAGAGATAGTGGTGGATTTCCGTTCAGGGACTTTCCATCCTTTTAAGCTCTTCTACCATCCTCATGCAGGAATATGTCAGCACCTCCAGCCTTGCATTAAACAACGTACATTTGTCTTATGTCTGTTGTTTTGCCACCTTCTCCCTAGATGCAGAACGAGGCATGGAGCTGAGGCTTTTTATGGATAAGGACTGAGTTTCCGTGCAGTTTCTGAATGTTGTTTCACTCTTGAACATGTGCTCTCTTGATGTGCAGACAGAAAAGAAGTTGAAAACAGCTCAAACTTGGGGTACAGATCTGCAAGGCTTGAGATGTTCTTTATTTATTGTGGCAATTCATTTAATTTATATTTGGCCTCATTCTGGCCCCCAAGACAGGTCTGTCTTTTGTGTAAATGGTGGAGTGAAGATATTATCAGAAGTAGTGGGGCTGCTGACCATAGTTCTAGTCTGAAACTTTCTATGGTGCTCTAGAGACCATTGGGGCCAAAACCATTAAGAGAGTTTGAAGATAAAGAAGTTGGTCTTCCTTCAGTATCGGTTGCCTTGGTCTGGAGCATGAGTTCACTCTGCTACCGGAATGCATCTGGTATAGGTACAGCTGTGTGACAGTGCGGAGGCAGCGTGCACTGTTGTATAGTAGTTGGAGGTGGACGACTTCATATCCGGGTATATCTAACTATGAGTCTGCATGCAAGAGATGACACAAACACATGTAAATGGTCACTGGATTTGAGTTAGACAACAAAAGCATATAAAACATAACCTCTAAAATACATGTCCTGTGAATATGTCCTCTCAGTGCACCTTTCAGTTCCTGAATCTATAAATAGTGTATACTTTCCATGTATACCATGTGCAGATAGTTACTGAATATCTCCAAGGAGGGAGACTCCACAATCTCTCCGGGCAACCTATGCCAGTGCCCAGTCACTGTCACAGTAAAAAAGTGTTTCATGATATTCAGAGGGAAACTCCTGTACTTCAGTTTGTGACCATTGCCTCTAGTTCTGTCACTGGGCAGCACTGAAAAGAGCCTGGCTCCATCCTTTTTGTAGCCTCCCTTCAAGTATTGGTAAGATCACCCTTGAGCCTTCTCTTCTGCAGGCTGAACAGTCCCAGCTCTCTCAGCCTTTCCTCATGTGAGAGCTGCTCCAGTCCCTTAATCATCCTTGTGGCCCTGCCCTGGACTCTCTCCAGTATGTCCATGTCTCTCTTGTACTGGGGAGCCCAGCAGTGGACACAACACTCCAGGTGTGGTCTCACCAGCCCTGAGCAGAGGGGCAGGATCGCCTCCCTCGACCTGCCGGCAATACTTTGTCTAATGCAGCCCAAGGTATCATTTGCCTTCTTTGTGGCAAGGGCACATTGCTGGCTCATGTTCAACCTGGTGTCTACCAGGACCCTCAGGTATTCTCTGTGAAGCTGCTTTCCAGCTGGGTCGCCCCAGCATTTATCGGTGCATGGAGTTTTTCTTCCCCAGGTGCAGGACTTTGCATTTCCCCTTGTTGAACTTCATGATGCATGTTATGCTAAAAAAAAAAAAAAAAAGTTAATATTTCTAGCTCTTACCTCATTTTCTGTAAATATAGTACTTACCTGTCTTGGTATCTTACCAAATGTTTCATAATTATTGATGTAAATTGATGCTGAACACTTTTAAAAATCTGATCATTAATATTCTTAGACTTGTCATCCTTACATTTGCAGGTTCTCCTGTTTTAATTAACCAGGTAGGATGATTTCAAATATTTTGAATTTTTGAAGGTATTATGATGTCTCATAATAATGCAATCATGCCTGTTACAAAGATCATTAGTTCCTCTTATTTTTAAGGAATTAATTCCTCTTACTTTTTCCTCACAAGTCTCTCTATGTGTGTTCTTCTCCCCAGAACACAGAGCAGCACTTCCATAAGGAAATTAAAAACAATGTGATCTGGTTACATTATTTCTGGATATCTGTCACCAGTCAGTGCCTCATACTGACCCCATGCAACTGCCTCACTGTCGTGGTTTAACCCCAGCCAGCAACTAAGCCCCACACAGCCGCTCGCTCACTCCCCTCAGTGGGATCGGGGAGAGAATCAGAAGGGTCAAAGTGAGAAAACTCATGGGTTGAGATAAAGACAGTTTAATAGGGAAAGCAAAAGCCACGCACACAAGCAAAGCAAACAAGGAATTCATTCACCACTTCCCATGGGCAGGCAGGTGTTCAGCCATCTCCAGGAAAGCAGGGCTCCATCATGGCGTAACCATGACTTGGGAAGACAAACACCATTCCTCCCAATGTCCCCTCTTTCCTCCTTCTCCCCCCAGCTATATATGCTGAGCATGACATCATATGGTCTGGAATACCCCTTGGGTCCGTTGGGGTCAGCTGTCCCAGCTGTGTCCCCTCCCAAATCCCTGTGCCCCCCCAGCCTCCTCGCTGGTGGGGTGGGGTGAGAAGCAGAAAAGGCCTTGGCGCTGTGTAAGCACTGCTCAGCAGGAACGAAAACATCCCTGTGTTATCAACACTGTTTTCAGCACAAATCCAAAACATAGCCCCGTACTAGCTACTGTGAAGAAAATTAACTCTATCCCAGCCAAAACCAACACACTCACTTTGTGAACTATTTCTGCCCTGCTGCCTTCAAAGAATCTGCCAAATGTTGATTATTTAAAGGAAAATTAATTATGACAGAGAAAAGTAGAATTTAATTAACAACTGTATTTAGCACAACAGATATTAAAATGAGGTTATGAGTCCCATGTAAATAATTAATCAAGGGAAACATTGTGACTATTGAGCTATAGAGAGACTAAGATCAGGGGCAGTGCCAGAGTGACTTAATGAAGTTCAGATCATTGACCAAGCTTTTACTACTGAGCCATAAGTTTGAATACTTTTGGGGTTAATTTCAGTGGCTCTTCTATCTCTGATGTTAAGATTGCCTTCCCTATGCCATTTGAAAAGCTCTAGGAGTTGCTCCATAAGAGGTTTCAGAGCAGCTTTTGCCCCTTCCTTCAGGCACCCAGAGATGCAGTTTGGTTCATATTCATTTAAAAGGGACAAAAGGGTTAATGATATCAATATATAATGTGGTTTCTCAAGGGCACTGCTGCAGCCCCTTTTTTCCCATTAGCTATGGCCCTGTTATTTTTCTAATTGGACAGATAAGGATGCTAGGAAGCATATCATGTATGTTGTTCTCCAAAGAATATCCCTGTAGGGGCTGACACCAGTGCTCAGCCAGGTTCCTTGCTCTCTTTCGATTTCCTCGAGTGACGTGTGATTGATGAAGAAAGCTGGTTGGTATCAGCATGTGATAGAAAAACATGAGATAATTTAGTGGTAAGGGCTAGAGGAATGGTACATGAATAAAATACAGTTGTTCTGAAGGTATTACATCTTTTCTTGAATTTTTGCTTGCAAATTTTTCACCTTTTTTTTTTAGGAAATAGTTAATGTATCTCCTTTTCCACAATAAACAATTACACAAGTGGTATGGAAAATTAACTTTGTGTTGTCTGCAAAGCTGAAGCTCAACATTACTCCAAAGAAGGTATGAAAGATATACCTATTCTTCATCATCATCCTAGTCAGGAACACGTGTCTCTTAGCCATGTGAATAGTGAGTTAAGGTGGGCTGTTGGCTTCTCAGAGATTCATTAGTAAGTTTAAAGTCATCACCAGATTATTAAATTTCAGAAAAATGTTTTCAGCCTGAGCAATGTTACAGAGGAGCTGTCAGTCTCTGGAACACACTGCAGAGAAGACAGGTTGTGCAAATGGCTTTTGATGTTTCCCCTAATTCTTTGTGGTAGTTGCATTATTGTGTTTTTATGGCAATCTATGCCTTGTGCAGTTCCTCCGGTGTTTGTGGTATTAGATCAGGGATACATGCAGCCTTTTGCCAATAACAAGCCTTCAGTGTTAAAAAATATAACCAAGAGAAACAAAATTAGTGAGAGACTGTATCTGCACCTACGTTCTAGAAATGACCTCGTCCTTTCTCGTTAGATTTAGTTAGACCCCATTATGCATGGTAGTGTGTAGGTAGTAAAATACACAGGTATATTCCTCTAATTACCAGTCTGGGTCAATAAAGCCACTACATGAGACAGAATCAAGAAAAATCTGTGGTTTTTCCATGTCAGTTGTCCTTTCTGGGGGCATCTTCTTTTTCAAGCAGCTCATTTAAAAGGAACTGAAACCACTGATATTATAGTTATTTGCATGCTCATTTATTCATTAACTGTTATGATACGGATTTGTGAAAAGGAGTTAGGCAACTTCTGCAGCGGAGCTGGCTAAAGGTGAGGGGATAGGGGTCAGCAACTTAAGCACTGACAGTATAGTAGCGCCTTCACCTTGTCAACTAATCAATATGAAAACTAAATTGTTCTAGACATATTGAAGTACTTGATATAGATTTGTTTTCCATTTTACATGAAAATTACTATGGCATTTTTTTCAATATTGTACAAAATTTTGATGAAATTGTATGCAGGTATTATGAAATACTTTCATTTACATAAAAATATTTAGACTAAAAATAAAAGTTGATTGCTTTTTTATTATTATTTAGTTCATTAATATTCAATAAAAATGATGCAGAAAGAGTGGAGATAAATGGAAGATTTGAAAAATATCCTTTTTTTTCCCTTTCAACTTTTGCCCAAAATTACCTCCCCTATGGCAGGAGCAGTGTAATAGACTATATGTCTGCAACTTAGTTACTGTAATTCTCAGTTAGATACTTTCATTCAGACCCATTTCCAGTATTTTCAAGTTAACCTGAACTGACACTGAACAGGGAACTGCAGCAGTCTGGTGCACAATAAACTTGGTGGTCGCTGATTCAAATACAAGGCAGCATCCCTGCAAATAAGCAGGAGAGGTGGTGGAAAGGTAAAGACACGTTAAAGCCTACAAGTTTAGAGCTGAGCAGGATACTGAATGTTGCACTAGTAATTTGGAAATTATAAGAGAATGTGGAAAGTGTAACAAGGATTAGCAATTTAACCATTTTTTTAGAGAGCAAGGAAACCCAGCATTTTTCATTTTGAAAAATTGAAGCAGTATTTCCTTTGTACATTAGGGATATTTTTATTGACTCTATTGTCTGAAGCTGTTAACTGTTTGATGGGCTACTGAGACACCAAAGATCCTGGAAATTCAGAAAGCCAGAGCACGGTACTCCCAAGGACGTTTGTCTTCATGCCTCTTGGGACACTCCTGAGCTTTCAGCAACCTCTGTGGCAATCAGTTTGTGATAGTTTCCTCAGAAAGTGGAATCAGATTCATACCTTTCTGCCTAGCTGCAATTCAGTGCAAACAGCTCTGCTCCATGTCCATCAGTGTGCTGCATCAGGTCTGCTCTGTTTGCAAAGCTGATCAACCAACCAAGGAAATTAACTCCTTCTCTAGGCTAAGTGTTCGCATGGTGATTGACAGCTCTGGCTGAATAGGCTTGACTTTGTTGGGTTTGTTTTATTTCCAGAAAACACAATTCTAATTGATTTTTAGATGCAGATGTGGTTTTAAGTAATGAAAAAGTATTTTACTAAGAGGGTCTGATTCCTTAGTCTACATCTGCACATGTAGTATAAGGGACACAGGCAAATCAGAGACAAGCCTCACCCTACAGTCTCACTGATCCTAACAGCAATAGATCTGTGCTCACTGATACTCGTCAGAATGATTCCTTCTGCATATCGTAGTTGATAACTATGTGACCAGACTTTCTTATATGGGGGAAAAATATTCACTCATTAAAACCTGTCTCTGTGTGAGCTTCCACCAACAGGACGTTTTTCTTTTAATCATGTACTGAATTCACAGCCTAGATCTTCCATTAAAATTTGTTGCCTGAGTGTAACCTGACTGCAGAAAGAATTCCTCTTTTCTCTTGACTACGGTCTCCGATGATTTGCAATGCTCTCTGTTTTGTCCTACGGAAATATGAGAAGACAGAGGAGGGATTTCACTAAACAAGCAGTGAAACAGCTCATACTCACTCCTCAAGCTTTGAGGGAATGATTTGGTTTTCACTGACAAAGAGAGTCAATGTGCATATGTGCTCCTCTCAGAACAACTCACAGAAAGACATACAAGGTTTTCTGGGAAAATATATTTTGATTTAGAAAGACTGCAATCCATAGTAAGTTTTAAAAGGCCTGTGTTCTGTAAATGCTGCCTTCATAAGCTTTTATAGTTAATGCTTCTGGCCCAAATGCTGTAATATAGCTGCATATCTTTCCCTGTTCTTAGTTCACCATCTAGTATTGCAGAAACTGTTGTAAAACTTCTTTTAACTGTTTCCTTTATATTTCTGCAAAGCAGAGCAGGGAGTCCCACGTGCAGGTGCGAGGTCCAGCACGGGCTGTGTTTCCCCAGCACCATGTAGGTGACAGGCTTGGAAACGGGACGTGGTGGACTCATTACGGGGCTTTTTCATCCTCTGCTACAAATATCCACTCAGCTCCTTTCAGCTCTCCTGGGGAAGGTGCTGGGCATGGAAACAGCCCAGTTCATGCAAAATCTTCTGACACAGCATGTAGGGAAAGGCACTGAGCCTATATATGTAATATAACCCACAAGATTCACTCACACAGGTAGCAGACAGCAGTGTTTAGGTGACACTGCAATGCAACAGGGAAGACTAATACAAATTTTGTACATGAGTATAGCCAAGACGCATGTTGATAAGTACCTAAGAAGTGATGCTTTACAATATCACAGTAGCAATTTATGTAGAGTTGCCTGATGAATTTGCCTTTTTTTCAGTTTGAATTCTTTTTTTCAGTGGTTGTCAGGCTTGCCTAAGGGTCATAAGGGTCATAAGCACCTCTATTACTTTTATAGAAAAAAAGAAATGAGTCTCGTATCATGGAAAGAAAACTGACAAACACAGGTGAGAAGGACGGGGTCGAGGTTGTGGCCAGGCATTAAGTATATATAAAGAATTTTGTGTTCTCTGAAGGTTCAGAATAGACAGAGATTGAGTGAAATGGATGCTTCAGGCATTTCTTTGCTGTGGTTTGATTATGATTTGAACAGGTAAGATTGCTAGTGGTCTTGAAAGGGAGACTGATGTGAATTACATTCAGCTTGTAAGTTTCTGTCTGCTGTCAGTAACTATTCTGAGAGAACAAAATCACCTTGAAGTAGAAGCCTAAAAAGCAAATTTCATTTCTTCTTACCTTTGTATAATATGTAGAAGGCCTCAGTTGAAACAATTGCCCACTTGGAAGGACAAAGGTGATGAATAATGGTGTTGCTTCAAATTTCTGATGTTAGTCTGAATCAAAATTATAATCAAATAAATCAGGTGTTGCATCTACTAGATCTCTGTCTGAATCTGTGATATAGGTAAAGATTTTTCAAGAAATCATGCCTAATGATGTGGAACTTTTCTAGCTTAACTTTCCATTACCTCCTATGTAAATTCCTGCTATGTAGATTGATTGATAATCATTGTGAATAACAGAAAAAAGTGGTAGATAATTAAACCACCTCTTAAAACAACATGATCATTTCCATTTTTATTTGTGATTAGTTTAATTTGTTTTTATCTTGTTTATTAACTTATAATGCACCTGATATATTCACACATGTACATGTATACAGATTCAAATAAATAGTTAATATATACAGATCAACATAAAAAACTAAAGCTAGGTTCTGGTCACTTATACCAGATAGCTTGAGTGTTTATTCAAGTAATACACTGATTTCCAGAAATGGTTTTCAAGAGTGAAATCCTGCATGGTGGGTATTTCAAATACCCTCTGCATCACCTGAAGGCTTTTCTTACAAATATGATCTTCCTGGTAGCTCTCATTACTAAAGGCCAGGGATTGCCAAGCTCCCCCTTCCTGGACACTGATTTTTTACTCAGGCAAGCAGGAGTGAACTGGAAAGACCCAAGCGTTTCATTACTCCTTCTTCTTCCTTTCCTCTTCCTGGGACCATGATTTCACCAGTAACACCACATGAAGGTGCTCTCCCTAAACCAGCCCACAGAGGAGCAGTAGCTTTGCCTGAGTCTAGAACACAACTGGCCTGCAAGCTTTGCATTTCTTTTACTTCTCCACTTCATTTCCTTATTTTCTCTACCACTTGTGCAGTAAGTTCTGGCTTCACTATAAAGGCATCTGTTCCTTCACTGCCGTGAGTTTGTCATTGCTGTAGGCAGCTGAAATCAATTTTCTAAATATTTTGTTATGGGTACAAATAACCAGGAGTGGGAGCGAGTTATGGGAAGCCATGCCGTACTGGGGTTTCCCGCCACTGACCTCACATTTAAGAGGCTGTGCTAGAAAGAGGAGCTATATCTTCTGGCTCTGCTGTTCATTTCTACCTTCTTTTGCACTTGTTTATCTTGTTTTGTCTGGAACGAGTCTGGCTTAGACTTTATTAGCAATAACAGCAACCCCAGACCATTTCACCTAACCTGCTTACTAAAGTAATTTACTTCAGCTACCCCCTAAACATCCTCTAAAGATTCCTTTCCCATGCAAAATGCAAAACAACATCTGGGACTATGGATGTGTCATGTCCCGTAGTCATTCATCTGTCTCTCCACAGGGCCTCTGTAGCCTAGACTGGGGCAGTGGGGCAGGGAGACTTGCCAGGGGCACATCACATGCCACAAGTTTCGTGTGTTCAATGAGGGCAGCTTGACCCGTTGCATTAAGGCTCACCTCTTCATTCTCTCCCAGTCAAACCTGAGGGAAAGAAATACAGGATTTTTCTTTTTTTAATTTAAATTCTTCCTTAATATCTTACATATCAAATGTTTTAACAGTTCGTATTGCTAACTCAGTACTAAAAAAGATATACAAAGAGGTACAGTGAAAAATAAGCCAATCTCAATATGATGCAAACCGCCAGTTCACATTTAAATATTACAATAATGACCAAAGACTTTATTAACATCTTACCCCTTCTTAGGTTCAAAATACCTTTTCTATCCACATGGCAGCACTTACAGGCACTGCTTAATGCTCAGTTCCGTACATCCACAAGACCTAAGAATGATTTTGAAACCAGTCCCCTAACCTTGTCTCTATCAGCCCGAGACAGAGCAACAGTTCTTGTGTAGGAGAATAGCAACCCAGGATCAATATTAATTGTCCAGGGACAACTTTTTGAATGTTTGTTGGCAGTATTTGCACTTTTTTTTTGTGGAAATGAAACATTTTAAATAATATTTGAAGGTTTGAGGTTTTTGGCTTTCTCCACTTTTTGTGGTTTTAATCAATATTTTTTTCTTTGCTAAAACTAGCACAGAACTTTTTCTTTAGTACTTTATTTACTTAAAAGCTTGTAAGAACAACAGTCTATGATAGATTAAATTGCTCTATTACTTTTCTCCAAAACTAAGCCAAACAAATCTACTACAATTGAAAACAAAAGATTTATCTGCATAAACTACATAAGCATGGGTATCAGCAAAATTCTGCAGACATTTGAAGCTTCCCCTATGTTCCGGAAGGCAGTGAGTTTAGTGTCCATGTGAGCAGAAAATGAACCATCGAAGTGATTCTTCACCAAAACCAAACTATAAAAGAAAAAGAAAAATCTCTGTGCTCCATTTGTTATTTTTAGAAAGTGCTGGAAGCTATGTTTAATTCATTTGCGGACCCAAACCACAGCCTCATTTAAACACATTTTAGTCTTCAGTAATGAAAGTCTCGTTATCTGTGCCATCATGTTGTTCACTGGTAACATGTACCATATCTGCCACATGCTACTAAGCTTTAACAAGTGATACAGTACAATAATTTATCAATATACAATCTGGGGCGGGCCCTTCCAACTGGAAAGCTTAATAGATATAATTTTCAAATATAGTAACTGTCTTGAGGAATTTTCCTATTACAAGGTTCTTTTTGGCCTTCACTTTTTTATTTTCTTGTGCAAATCCTACATAAATGATGTAAAGATGGGACCTTCATCAGGGCTTGTACCAGAGAGTTTGTCTGCTTTTTCTAAGCACAGAATTTTTTCTAATGTGAGCTAGAATACTAATATAAAATTATATTGATACAGTATAATGTGTAATTATCTTAATATTATCATATGATATATAATTAATAATAGTAATAATATAACCCTCTCTAGCAATCTTACCTAACTACAATATGATCCAAGTAATTAGACTCCAAGGAAAAAGCACAAAAGACTTCAGGATATCTTAATCTGCTCGTTTTTCCACAGTCAGCTACAGTGGAGTAGGAAAGTCATAAAAAGAGCAGTTCACCATTCCCCTCTGATGCTCTGCTTTCTGTATCGCTCATACTAATAGGCAGGACATCCTCACATTTCCAAAACACTTGGTGTGCATTGCAGAATTTCAATATCCCTGTCTAGACCAATGCACCCAAGAGGGCCAGAAAATGAGTTTGAGCATCATCCTCCATGACCCATCCTGTGTGAACGTTAGCATCACTGTTTTGGCCATGTTGACCACCAATGCTGGGCACAGCGCAGGTCAGGGACTATGCCCAGGAGCCAGGGTGGACAAACCCATCCTGTTTGGGCTGTGCAGGGGGAGGGATGGGGAGGAAATAGGTGCTGAGGCGTGAGCCATGCCAGCCACACCACTTACCCTGGGACGGCCAGGATTGTGCCTTGACCCATTTTATTTACTCCTGCCGTGTAGCCCCTGGAAGCAAGAGTGCTGTGGAGTTTCTTTGTTTGGGCTTTCCATCACTCACCATCACAAATGGGACACTTTCATGGTGTTGTGCCTGACGCAGTTACAAAAATTGTTCAGGGTTTGGGACTATTTTGTTCTTTTTTTTCCTGTTCCACTGTTTTCCATGCTGCCTGTCCTGTTTTCGTTGATACAGGGAGACTGCATTGGCCAGTTCTGGGATTACAAACAGCCCCACATTAATGAGGAATTATACTCAATTTCACAGGAATGTGACTGCTTGGTACCATGTCAGTTATTTCATACAAACACACTCTTCAGCTCTCACACCAAACGCGGGGGCGGGGGGGGGGGTGTCCAATTTAGTCTTGTAATAGAGTGCCTGAAAGAGTTGGGTATTTGCTTTTGGTTTTAAGCCTCTTGGAAATTCTTCTTACTTTACTGATTTGTGGATTTTGTCCCCAGACGATGGTGATGGGACTCCATGGGAGGTCTGTAGACAAAAAGCATAAATAACATTGAAATCTCCCAGGTGCTTGTTTTTTCATGATGTTATATTGGCAGATTCTTATACCTCCAGGCTAAGAATATTTTATAGCCACCAGTGTTTTCTCCTTTGGCCTGTTAGTTTCAGTCTAGAGGTGCTGCTTGAAAATAGCTGAATAGGGATTTTTCTTTTTCATAGAGGAGTCATTCATTTTTATTAAAATATTGTAAACTAACACCACTAAAACACACCACCATTTTCACCAGAAATAATTCCAGTTAAATAAATGGAAATATACAGTTGTAAAGCTGATGCAAGTGAAAAATAAGCCCCTAGGTGCTCATTGATAAAGAATTTATATAGGAAACAATGAATAAGGAGAAGATTGCCTAGGCCTTGCAGTTTCCAGGACTTTCACATATTTCCTAGCAGCATTATTGAACCTAGGGCACTCATTACAATAAATAGCGTGTTTCCAGACACTCATTTCTTTGTGGTGTTTTACAGAGGGAATAGAAGGTGTATTCCCTCTGGTGAGAAGGAATGCATCCACACATTTGCTATATAGGGTGTCTGATTTCATGAAAGACCAGAGGACTGTCACCATGATATATTTATTTCTAACTAGCAATCACTGCATATCAAGCCATCTGAGGGAATAATGTCATCTAAAAAAGGCTTTATCCACTTAAAGCTTTCCTAACTTGCATTTATTTTTGTGTTTGAAATGCTTTGAGCAGAAGTGACACTGAAAAACACTTGATCTATAAACCCTTCCATACCAACTGTTTCAGTTTCATATTAATATTCTCGACCTCTTTCGGGGTGGGGGGGCGGGGGAAGTCTTTCAGCTGTAGATGTCAACGTGGGAACTGTATCTTTTAGGGACTCCTTTAGAGCCTGAACAGAGATTCAAAGACTTCAAAGAGGGAATGGAGAGAGCTGGCAGATGAAGAGGCACCAGACTTCTCTCCTCCCTGTCACCTGGGAAAATTTTACCAGTGAACGAAGGAATTTTACAATTGCAGCCATTTCTCTCCTCCTTTGAGCAAGCCACCCCAGGTACCACATTGGCCCATGGATCCTGCAGCCAGGTGATAAGGAAGCTGGGGACAGACTGCCTACTCTCAGGCCCATTTTTCAGGCTCAGGGACCAAAACAGGAAAAAATGTCCTGCAACTAGGAGTTTGACCTTGCTTTTGTCGACACCTGCATTGCAAGCTGAGTGACAATGACTGTCACGTGCATCAGAAACAATTACATTTCTCTTGCTGCCCCTGCTTCAACACCAACACCTGCTCCACAGATTAGGGCCCCCCTGATCTACAAAGGAAGAATTTTTGAGCATGGTAGAGATTGATGACTTCCATCCAGTGAGAAATTGAAGCACTTTATCATGTAAAATAAGGCAAACACACACAGAAAGTAGAAATATCCTCAAATGAGTTAGGAACTTTGTAACTTACCCTGGTGCAGATGAGCTGGATTTTTGAGGAAGGTTGTACAGAGAATAAAGTGTGAGCTTTGATTCTGCTTTTACTTGAGCAAAATTAAAAATGCAAACAAAGCAAGTGGGATGTGGGATTATCTGTACAGCTTTGAAGTGGCAGTTGGAGTGCATCCATTCTTATGATCCAACATATTCAAAACAATAAAGATAAAAGTAATGCTTTACATGGAACATCATCTGTGCCTTTAGCATATGCAAAGACTTTGCCTTGAAATGTTTTCCACATTTCCATGGTGAATTAAACCCTTTTTTTGTTGGAATTCCTTTCATTTGAGGAAACAGAGGCTCTTAAGAATGAAAGTGCATCTGCACAGTACAGACTCACTTTCCCACTCCTTTCATCTCTTATTTTTCAGTTTCTAATTTGTCGCTGAAATCAGCATTTCAGTCTCTGGCTCAGATTATGATTTTTCTGATAAAAGAAATCTTTCAACAGCAAATAAACTGAATAGTGGGGAACGACCAGAATAAATACAAAAAGACAAGATACATTTAGGGCTGAGCCTGACTGTCTACACCTGTCAGAAATAGCAGACCTTGCCAATTGCCCCAGTCATGAATGTCTTAAATTGAAATTTACATCCTACACCTGAGCCATGTTCATTCTGAACATACAGTAACATAAAACAAAGGCAGTGTTCCTTTCTTGAATCTGTAGAGTTGTTTTTGTGGGTTTGCTCTACTTGGTGATACAATTCCCTACCAGGAACAAAAATATAGGATTTATGTATATAATATATTGATTTGTACTTACAGAATACATTTATGTGAATATAAACCATGCAGTATATAGTTTTGTCCTTGAAGAATACATGCACTTCTAATCTGTAAGTTGCCAGGTCCCTGGACAATTACAATTCTATATTGCCAAGCTCAAATTCTAGGTGATTCAAGGAGCTCAAGTAGAAATTTAAAAAAGAAAAACGTGTTTTGTAATTTTGTTCTGTCAGATAGACTATATAAACACAGGAGCTGGGCTGGTTTACATCAGAATGCATTTGATTATTCACTACACAATGGGTTGAATAATCCTATAAATATTTATGAGTAAATCACAGAGGATTTACTCTTTCTTCCAGCATGTGGAGATTTTATAATGTGCACTGTGTTAATTCAAAGTAAAACCTAATGTTTTGGTTACTACTTAATACATCTAACAGCATGGCTATGCATCACATATGGATACTCTTTAGACAGTTACTCACAGACAATATTTTGGGGCATAAGTCAGGAGGAACTAGTCTATGACCACCTAATTCTCAAAGCCAATATATGCAGCATATGTTGGGGTTGGAGAGGATGTAAGGTAAGAGCTGCTTTGCACTTTGACCTGAGGCAGCATCAGCTGTGCTCTGTGGATTAGCAGTTTTTAAATGAGTAGTTCAGACTCAGCAATAATCCTAGTGGAAAGGAATGGAGACAAATAAAAAAAAATTAGGAGAATCAAATTAGACTTTATTGGTTGGATTTTTACAGGTACAATAGCTTTAAGAATGCCAGCTGCCAACTTCGTGAGCCTTATGGTCTGCAAAGCTGGCCAATTCATTTGATTTCCGATACTATAACATGAACAAGTCTACACTCAGTTTAAATTCAGTGTTAATATCTTTCAGCTGAGAGTAGTTTTCATGCTTCCCTCACCTACTTTTTCCATGACTCACCTTTAGTCATAAAATAGACTGCAATCTCTCTTTGCAGAGCAAGAAATGTGCTCCCTTCCCACTTTTCTCTTACCTATCAACTTTAGGACTTTTTTTTACATTTGTCAGTTGTTCTAAACTGAGGGCTAAGCCATTTATGTTCCTGTTTTGAAATTTCTCTCTGCTGCTATCAGTCATGTCACAGATGTTCCAGTCTGAAAGGTAGACATAGGCAAATGTCATTAACTCTGGTTTCTACTGAACCCCAAATAAGGTTCTGCTGAAATCAGAACGTCTTATTCTGAGCATGAGAGATGCCAGGTGATCCCTTGTGCAAGCAAATGGAAGATTAAGGTGTCTAGAACCCATGGGAACAGAATAACATTTGATGAATAACCTTGTCACCATTCTTGCAATATTATCCTTAGTACTGCTAGCATGAATTTATATTAGTATTTCATTTCCAATGAGAGTTGGCTTTTACAGCACATCTCTCAGCCATGCCAACTTGCTGTGCTGTGGTTCACATCAGGGAGACATCTCCAAGTACATGAGCTGGATTCCCTTTGCATGAAACTGAACTGGAAGATGAACTCCTGGAGGAGACATCAGGCATGAGAACCCCAAATGGGCATTCAGCTGATGGGATCAGACCAGAGCCAATCCAAAAGTTAAAGCCAAACAAAGACAGAAGATGTGTGTAGTGTGAGTGTGAGATTCTCAGGTCCAACTGTTAGACTGTACAGTTCTGCGCCTGTTGGTCTGTGCTGCTTGCTAGTGTAGGCACAGACCTGGTCATCATTGTCGTTAAGGTTGCCTAGCTTTATAAAATATTTTCCACTACCATATAATTCTACCAAATGTGAAACATTCTGCCTAAAATTATCTCTAGTATGCTAATGCCTGAAGCTGACTTAGCTCAACTAGCAAAACTTTTTTGAGAAAGAGACCGAGATAAAATGCTCCACCCTGCCAATTAGAAAAAAAATGAGGAGGTCCTTGTTGTAGAACAGGAGTTTGAAGTCTGCGGGGAGGAAGAGATGAAGAGGAGTCCTCTGACGTTCACTATTTTTGTTCTCTGGCTACACAGAAATCTGGTGGAGTCCTGTTTCAGTAACTTCTCTTAAACATGTCACACTCCTTCTCTGATGATTCTGTTAATGCAGAGCAGGCCCACCCCTCAGAGCTGCCTTGCAGTGTCCCCATGAGTGAGCTGCAAAGGCCCAGCAAGCCTTTCACTTAGAGCAGCTCCTCCAGGAGTGACCGAAAGGCATTGCCTTTTGATCTCACGCTTTTACTGATGACATGTGAGGAGGCAAGGTAAGCAAGGACCGATAGAGAAGGCAGACAAGTGAAAAATGTATGAGGAGGCTAAGTGATAAAAGGAGAGGGGAAATTCTCCACTTCAAACATTAGGTGTGCTCTTCAGAGAAGCCATATAAGCTGACTCTAAGCAGTACATTCACATCCTATATGAAAACACAGATGGTCTATTTCTTGTAGACATTTTGATCCATCCTTCACAGTTAGTGTAAGCACCTTTCCATATCAGTACCTGAACTATCGTGCATGCCTAATCTAGCTTGACATTTCTGGGTTAAGTGTTAGCTACAGTTAGTGTGTCTGGACTCAAGTGAAAGAGCATTACTAATTAAGTACCAATTTTGAAATATCCCAATTCTCTTAACTTATTCTTCTATGCATTTATGTAGATGGTAATTGACACTGGGCTATTTCATACCTGATCATACTAGGACTAATTGCTGCTTACTCTTTTTCAAGAAAAGAAAAGGATGCACAGGCTCGGAAGAATTGCTAGTTGCTGCTCAGGTGATATGTACTGTAAAATTTAGGACAAATTACAGTATCTTTATCATTCTTTTTTTCCTTTGTAGTGTCTTTAATAACTTTTCTCTCATCTGTCTGATTCTGAAAAAAATGCTGAAGATCTTCAGAAGATGATGAGCACCTCCCAGACCAAACTCTTTGATGTAAATATGTTGGCTGAGTGATTCTGTTTGTATTTGTCCACAGAGGTAAGCACAATGCTGGTGCTTAGAAAACAGAAACACGAACATCTGCCAATGAGTAAAATAAGGCAGCCCTGGAATAAGGCTGCTCTGTATAGCTGTGGTCAGACTCCTTGTATGCACCACATGATACTGTAAGGTGGTTTTTCCCACTCTTCCCTCTCTCATATTCTGTGGTGAGCAATTGCTTGAATGCTGTGCTTAGGCTTTATCCAGTGATATGTATCTGAAAATAAGTAGTCTGTTTAAGAGAGAGTGGGTCACTGCTTTCACCAGTTTGTTTGCCTGAGATTGGGCTACTGTCATACAGGCACAAGACATGGTCAGTGGTAATTGGAGATTTTCCAGAGCTTCTTCAGGATAACTTAGTGGCAAAAAAGCTGGTTTAGATATTAACACCAATTTATTTTAGAAGTTACAATCCTGAATAAGCAGGGACACATTGCATCTGACTGTCATTTACTAATTGGCATTTTGAGTTTCTCAAAACATTCGTTCGCTCAAGTTTTAGTGGTGTCTTGTCTGTGAATTATGATTTACAACAAGCCAAAGCAAGACATGTGGGACGAAGCAGACGGAACACTGATGCCTGTCAAACAGGCATATACTACTGCTTTTTAACTATCCAGCAAAGATTTAAATGAGCAAGGAGCCTTCAAAGAAAGCATCAATCTCAGTAAGCAGTAAAAAACCTACTGTCATTAACACAGTTTCAACTAAGCAGACGTGCTCAAAGCAATACTGAAGATTTTGAGTCCGAACAAGTACAAAACATCAAAGGAATGTACACAGACTAGAAATTCCTCACGGCTTTTTGTTAAGAAGCACATCACAAAGAGAGAAGACAACAGTACTCAGCTAGAGAAGAAGATGATCTGGTTCTTTCTCATCATTAATATCTGTGATTGTGCTATCATGACCTGGGTCTATTAAACTGGAGAGAATATTTAGTGGGGCCAACTACTAGCAGCAAATAATTACAAATAAATTTTTCCCACATTCATTCATGAATCTTAAGTGAATAGACTGTGATGTTTGTGATTTTGTTACAGAAAGTTATTCAGGAAATCTTCCACACAAATAAATTTTAGGCAGTGAGTTGCCTGCACAATTTTTTGATTGTACTAATTATAAATAATTATCAGCTGGAAAGGGGTCAGTTATTCAGCCTGTGTTTTAAGCCCTGTTCTCTAGTTATATGAACATGACTGTAATAGAGAAGAGGACTATTAAGATCAAGTGCTGGAAGCCTTGATTATCTCAGGGAATAAAAAGGAATATTTCTTGTGGGGATGAGGATGTATCTGAACTTCAGATTTCTTGTGAGTGAACTAGGATTTATTTTCATTGACATCTTTTTCTTTCACAAGTAATTTCTGTGCCTGGGTACAGTGTGTCATCTTCATGAGCATTATCACACTTCCTTTGGAAATTGCTGGTTTGCCCTTTGTGCTAACAAGCCTAGATGCTTCCTCCCCCAGAAGAAGTGATGTGCAATGACGATGCCTTCTCAAGGGTGTCCCACAGTACCTGGCTTGCCAGCTTACCTGTGTCTGCCACTAGTGCTCTGAGACCACCCCAGCCCAGTGTCACCTCCCTGATGAAATGTGGGTGTACAGCTGGATGTCACCCCTTGCTGCTCTAACTTGTGGGGTATATGGATACTTCTGGGTAGTCCCATATTATGATTTCTGGTACCAGTCCTCTCTGGAGAGAGGGTAAGTACAAGTCCCTCTGAGTGGTTAACAGTCATTTAGCAGGATTGACTAGCAGGTCTGCAAGCAGAATAAAAAAGCTAGGACAGAAAGCAGTAACATAGTAAAGCAAAGGAGCTTGTGGCAGGTTGGAGGAGTGCTAGCAAAATGATAGGGCCTGTGGGAGACTTCATACTGCCTAAAACTTGTGTGAAGACCTACCACACATCTGTTGGAGGCCCAAAGATAAGAGGAGACTACATTCAATCAGCACAGTGTGATATTAATATGATTGTAAGAAAGGCTTAAAGTGTTGGTTTGTGAGAACAATGGCATTACCACTTTTCTAATCATCTTTCTGTCCTCCTGAGTGTTCAGTCTCTTTTCTCTCACCCTGCTCCTACCTACTGCTCAAAATGGGAGAGGTATTAAAAAATATACAAATACCTAGATGTCCCCCTTCTCTACGCATGCAATGCAGCCAGTGCTTAGTGCTTTTCTTCTCAACCCCTACATAAGATTTACTTTTTTGGTCCTTCCTTTTCTCCATGCCCAGGGAGAGGGCACTTCATGGGCTGACAAGAATAACACTCAAGGAAATAAGAGCATTTATGGCAACAGACAGAAAAGAAAAAGTAGCAAAGGAGGGGGGTGTCTTGTGGTTGCATTTAAGGATTCTACTTTGAGTGGACATCAAGTATTAGAAGACAAGTTATCCACTGTGTGTTGGTTTGCAGGTATGAAAATGAACACTGCCGGTGCCCTGTATTGTCTCTGCATCCAGCACAGAGCCCACACTGCCAGGCACTGCTATACAACTCTCCTCATCCTGCTGCCAACATGTCTGTCTTCCTTCCTCCTCTGCATTAGCTCTGGAGTAAATAGCAGTAACCACCATTGCCTAGTTTTCTTGTTGCTTTTCTCCAAAGAGCTCTTCAGTGCCTTGTTTGAAAGACATCTCCAAAGAAACAACTTTGAGGGATGCCTGAGGAATTATTTGCTTTGCTTTAAACCTTTACACAACAGATATCAACCCACCCATCAAGTAGTTCATGGAGACATATAGGCATTTACTAGCACCTGCCTTATCTAACCTACAGCCCATAAGGAATTCCTCAGTTCTTTCCTCCCGTTATCATGCACCAGACACACACGCTTTGCTTTTACCTTGCTAACACACATTATGCATTTCACAGAAAGACATATGTGTGAAACCATTGCTCAAGCTCCCAGGGCTCTGCAAAGCCTTAGGAATATATAATTATGCAATGTCTAAGAAAAAAATGATGATTGGACGTTGACTTATTATTGTCTTTGTATCTTTTTCCTATGAGAAAGTAGTCTATGTGGTTAATTTACTGCAGACATAGCTGAGGGGGATAACAGGTAAGCAAACAACTGACCTGGGCGTATGGTCATGGAAACAAAAAACCTGCTCTCAGTTTATCCTTTTTCTAGTCTGCAATGCCTATTAATATGGCTCAGCATTACATATGTTTGCTAAAAAATTCTACTGCTTGCAATGCTGTCGTGGTTTAACCCCAGCCAGCAACTAAGCACCACGCAGCCGCTCACTCACTCCCCCCCCACCCAGTGGGATGGGGGAGAAAATCAGGAAAAGAAGTAAAACTCCTGGGTTGAGATAAGAACGGTTTAATAGAACAGAAAAGAAGAAACTAATAATGATAATGGTAACACTAACAAAATGACAACAGTAGTAATAAAAGGATTGAAATGTACAAATGATGCGCAGGGCAATTGCTCACCACCTGCCGACCGACACCCAGCCCGTCCCCGAGCGGCCAAAATCCCTGCCCCCCCCTTCCTAGTTCCTAAACTAGATGGGACGTCACATGGTATGGAATACACTGTTGGCCAGTTTGGGTCAGGTGCCCTGGCTGGGCATGAGAAGCTGAAAAATCCTTGACTATAGTCTAAACACTACTGAGCAACAACTGAAAACATCAGTGTTATCAGCATTCCTCACATACTGAACTCAAAACATAGCACTGTACCAGCTACTAGGAAGACAGTTAATTCTATCCCAGCTGAAACCAGGACAAATGCTTACTTTAATTCATGTAATATTTGTTTATTAAGACATCATTGAATATCTGAAAAAAGTTCCATGTTATTTCAAGAGATCATCAGGTCTCACTTTCTGCATGGAAGCAAGATCAAGTAAACTTTACCATCTTTTATAGAAGTTTGTACAATCTGTTCTGCAAAGTTTGACCATGGCAGCATTTCCAGTCTTCCTAGTTTACACTTTTCGTAACTAGAAAGTTCTCCTACCTAAATTTTCTTTGCTAAAAATGAAAAGCATTTTTTTCCCCACATTTTTGATTCAGTGAACAAGGAAAAAAATTACATTTCTCTCTAGAATATTTTTTCACATATTTGAAAACTATTATCATACATCCTGCTGATTACCATAGTCGTTTCTTCTCCAGATTAGCTGTACTAATTCTTCCAGTTGTGACTTTAGGTCACTCTTGCCAAGTCTGTGATCATTGTCATTATGCTCTGGATTCTCTTCAATATTTCCTGAAGTGTGGTGCCCAATAGAGAACATGGTAGCTAAGGTAGACTTCAACCACTGATGTCATCCTACCTCATACTTGCACTAAATTCACAAAATGCATCATTTAAAAATTTCACCCACTATATGGTGAGTTGAGTTGAGCAGTGAGCTTGATTTATATCTTAGATAAAATGACCTTCTTTCTCCATGGGTTGCTTCTGCTCTCATGGTGTGACCACAGAGCCTCCCTAAGTCTGGCCCTCTTCTGTTGTGCCAGTCTAAACTTTGATCACGTCTCTCTGCTGGCATCTGTGAGGCTGTTCCCCAGGCAGCTGCAAAGGTTCTCCAAAACTCAGGCAACAGAAATCAGAAACAACAAAAAGCAGAAACAGAAACAACAAATGGTTGTAGCTGGTAAGAACAAACAAGGTTCCAGGTGCATGATTCCTTCTTTGTGTCTGAGAGCTGAACTGATAACAGATATTATCTTGCCTCATGTATTATTTTGCTACTAAGGGAATCACTGAAAGTCACTTTCTTCATTCAGAGACTCCTTAATACAAAGGAAGCATTGTGTAGCAATCCTAGAAAATGCCATTTTCCCATATGCTACATAGCAGCCAGAGGCAAATGATTTTTCAATTACTTTAGCTGTAAATGAAATATGCAGAAGGTATAAATTGTCTCTTAAGGAGGTCAGTGTGGGAATAGAAACAGTTGCGAGCCAGTAAGAGATATGTCAGTACTACTACTGTAGTCATCCCTTAGTAAATATTTGTGTGAAATGTATTACACACCAGTCTAATGCAGCCTGAAATGGCACTGCGGAATAGAAGCAGGCATATTCCTCCTGCACGCTGGCCACGGTTTGCCTGCTACCTCATGCGATTGCTCTGTGAGGCTGTATTTTGCCAGCTGAGCAGTGCCTGACTTTGGAGGGGAGCTCATCAAAATCAGTGAAGTAACCACGCAACAAACAGATCACGCTCAGTGTGAGGAGAGGTGATGCAGCCTCACCCAAGGGCATCTCTTGGGGGATTTTCTTCCCTGGCAAGGCACTGCAGGTGTCATCGCTTCCCCAGCGCGAGGTTGTGCAGCCATTGCTCTGTTATTAACTGGTTTAGTCCTACGACCTCTCTCTATTCAGAGTTGACATACACTTGTCACACAGTGTGTCACCATGCTTACACTGTTAGTCAAGGATCAGCCTCTTCTCTAGCTCACTGCTGAGTTTGGAAGACAGGTAGAAATTAAAAGAAAAGTCAAGTAATAGTAGGGTTATATAGTGAACAAAGGTGGGATATGAGTCAGAGGCATCGGACTCACAGTTGCGTTTCATGCAAGCTATCAGTCTGATTTGGAGTAATTGATGTTCCCTTTGAACACAAGCGCTTGAGAGAAACATCAGGTGAAATTAAAAGCTCAGACCAGCTTCCAGGCTGCTGGGAGCTTGCAGCAGGCTCCGGCAGCCTTGCAAAGCAGCAACAGAGAGGGTTGTGAGCAGGTTAAGGAAATCAAGTCAAGCCGGCTATTTGATATGAGAGTCAAACATACTGTCAGGGACGCAGCACCATTGATCAGTTGAGCACAAAGCTGTGCTGATCTTATTGTCTGGACGACCGGTTGTCTTCCTGCAGGGGCTCTTTGAGACAAGGAGTGCTTGCCTTTCCTCAGTTAACCACAGTCCTATGTCCTAAGTCCTCTTGATGAAGCTGTTACTGAAAGGAAGATGAAAGCGTGGGCACAGCTGGTAGAGCCTTTGATACCGTTTGTTAAGGATGAGGCATTGCAACGGCACAGAGTGTAAGGTGGCAGGCAATTAAAATCAGTTTCATTGAGAAAACATGAACGAGCTACTCAGACTCTGCTTTTGCAATCAAGCTTGCTCACCATTATAACACTGTGCTAATGAGTGCTTCACAGGTTTGAGCATAGACCACCTTGTATAATTTAATAGGCAGCATAAAAAAGTCTAATTGAGCACCCACATGCTTCAGATGAACCTGTGGGACCAGCGTCTGAGGAAGACCTGCAGGTTGAAATGAGGCTGGGAAATGATCCCAGTTTGAACTAATCTCATTATATTGGTGCTATCTGAAAGTGTGATTCACATGCATGCAGGCACTTTTCTTACATTTATGGTTTTTTCTGCCTTATTACCTCATTGTAAAATGCTTTTACAAGCAGAAAAAAAATGAGAGGGATATTGCACTTTGCCCACCTGTATCTTAGCTTTGTTATGTTCAAAATACTCATAGGACTATACAATCTGCATGTGAATTGCAAGTCGATACATATCTTCAGGAAAGAAACAGCAATGTAAATAAGTGACGATTTTCATAAGACACTAATGGCATTGCAACTTTACATTCATAAATATCATCCTCCTTGGAAAAGCAAACTTTTGCAGGAATGTTTTTGCAGCTATTATAAACTGCCACACTTTCTCAGCCTTTGTTTCACTGCTTAATCCAGTTGGGTCCATGGACCAAATGCAGTCTGCTCCCAAAATATTCAAAGAAAAAATTCATATTGGCCTGAATGGTTAATATAAATGAGAACATATATTCACAATAATTCTAGTATTTCCTTCAGTCTGTACCTTGGTTTTGTGGTTGAATTACACAGACATGAGCCCTTAGAAGGACAATATATGATACATACTATTATAATTATAAATAATAAATATTATATATATAGTAAGTGTTTATTGATAAATCTATACATTTATATAATTACTGAGGAATTTTAGGGTTGTGGAAAGGTATTTAAAAGTGGGAAGATAATTTTCCTAAAATCAGTTCAAACTGTGCTTTGCTGCAACAGTAAGTAATCACACTCTAATTATTTGTTTTGCTAGAGGGCATAATCTGGCTTTGTTAGAAAAATCTTGCTCCCTTTTTGGCTAAACTACCAAGTTTTAGAATGATTATGACCTGTAGTTTGCAGGTAGACTTGACTGTAAAATGGAGAAAAAACTTAAATTTATAACCACGTTTCTGTAATCTTACTTTCAAAATTGTCTTTACTCATTTTAATTGATTCATATCTGTTATTTAAATGAGGAATAGTTTAATGGCTATTGGGGTTTTGTTAGCTTAATTTGGGGTGACATCTTTTTCAAAGATCGGTTTGGAAAATTGCTTTCGGAAAAAAAGGTATATGCTTAAAATGCATTTCTCTATTTAAAATAAATTAGCAGAAATTTTTAGTGTGCATAATTCTGTTTGAATAATCACCAGATGTATTTGAAAAGACTTGTTTTCTTCAGATTAAATCAAGATACACCATATAGAAGCAGCAGCAGCAAGCAGCATCTGCTGCTATATTTGCAAATCTCTGAAACTTGTGATACACATGCCTAAAAAGTAAAATTGTTCTTTGTTTTGGTCAGTTTGATAAAAAGACCTGTTAATTTAACCTAAGCAAAAACCAACGAAGGACCAGACTCTCCAGAGATGTTCAACAGCACATTCAAAATTGGGCTTGAACTGCATCCCGGTTCAGCTGTGTACCCTCCCCGTTATCCCACTGCTCGCACAAGGCTTCCCCGGCCTGGCATCTCCTCCCACCGGTCTTCCCTGTCCTTTGACTTGCTGTCACATATACTACTATACTCACTTTCCATTCTAGCCATCTTTTCTAAAGGGCAGCCTCCAGTCCCTGCTCTATTCAGCTCCCTTCAGAAGTTAAAGGACAGTAAGCACAAGGCTGTAAAGGGAGAAAACAGGCAAGCACCAAAGATTTCTCATTGCAAAAAAAAATCTCTAAAAGCAGCTCAGTGGGCTCATTGCCAGGTGAGTCCTGGCAATGCCTTGTGGGGAAATTTAAGACATTACTACCTAAAACACAATGCCAAAGGAATTGTCTGCTGGCACTTTTTGTGAAGAAACCCACTAAAACACTACTGAAATCAGGGAGGAAGATATCTCCAAGTGTTGAGCACCTCCACATTCCCAAAAACACTGCTGTCATTTCCATAAAACAGCTTTTTCGGTGAGATCCTTCATATATTTCTCACAAGACTTCCTTTTCCCAGTTGAACATCTTTGTTGGAATCAGGGCAATCAAAAGTATCAAATTCAAAATGTGATGGCCTTGAAAATCTACCAGAATTGGATTTAGCAAAACCTTTGAAGTGACCCTCGCTTCAGGCTTTTTTAGGGGTATGTCTCTGATCAGCTAATTAGTTTCCCCCAAAAGTCCTTATCACTGACAAAAGCTGCAGAAGGGGTCTAGGACAAAATGAAATACCTGCTCTTTTCATCACTAATCCCTTCTTAGTTCTTCAAGATATTGAGCAGTATGGTTTTTTTCTTATAATAATCCAAGACACAGATATTTTGTATATGGTACCTGCATTTCTGACCACACACATTTTTTGCCATTAATACTAAATTTTGAATATGCTAGATCTTAATCCAGCATTTTTTATGCAGCATTTGTAACTGGCCAACTTTGCCTAGTTGACATTTTCTTTAACATGAAAATGAAACAACAATAAAGAACTAGGGCACTGTCTGCAAATACCTCCTGTGTTGCCCTAATGAACCCAAGGCACTGTTCTTCAGTCAAACAGCTGGTTAAAACCATCTGATATTTTGTTCTGGGCACAGCAATAAATTGCAGCAAATCTCTCAGCTTTAGCAGAGAAAGATGCTTGGGGAAACTGGAGAACTCACTGGCTCACTGTCCTTGAGAATGAATGATCAGAGGAAACTGGAACTATCAGGAAATACTAGGCAACCCTAATTTCTCTGTGTGACCTCACTGATTTTCAGATGGAAAATGGTGAACCTGAGCGATTTGTCACCCTGTGTCTTGCCCTGAGTGGTGACGTAGAGCCTGAGTTGGCTCTGCCCTCCTGCCCGCTTTCTGTCATTGCTCTGTTTTCTCACAAGTGAAGGTAAAAATTAACAATCCATTTAAATCACAGATGCAAAAATAACAGTTCCTCTGTTCAACATCCATACAGGGTCAGAGAAGTCTGCTTCAAAACATATAATCCAATTCTAAATGATGGTTATAATATTTCCCATTGTTCAACGTATGGGAAAAAAATCTGATTCTCATTCTATCTCAGTATCACAAATATTTTATGATTCTTTCATCTGTTTAATCTTTAAAGTTTATTTGCTTACCTATATAATATATGTGTATATAAAATATTCTGATATACCTTTCCAGATTAACACTCTGGAGCCAGGAAATCTTGCTACAGCTGTAAGAGGAGCAAAACATGAGTGCTTGCTCAGAGCACACTGAAGCACAGAAAGTCTAAAGGAATACTACTTGCTCACTGTTGTAATATCTTTGAACAAAATTCTTATTTTTGCTTCTTCAATTTTGTACCTCATGAAATATATATATTTTTTATTATTATTTCAGCACTTTACCTAAACAATACATAATGGCCAACAACTGAAAATGAAAATTAAAGAAAATGAACCAAAGTGGGTTAATCTGCCAAATTTAAATCTGTGTTAATAAATTTGTTTTTCCCTATTAAGCAGTTTTACTTTAAAGGTGTTGAGGAGAAATTCTTTTTATTATCACAAGCTAATACATTTTAAGTAAATCATACATAAAGGTATAGATCTGTAAATTTGGAAGTCTGATGTTATATTCCCATTTCTAGAGTATTGGGCGGTTTTTTTCATTATTTTCACCTTTCCACATGTGAAAACTCCATTTCTCACATGCATATATTTATTTCTTTTCCTCAAAATTTCTCTCTGTTGGCATCTTCTCATACTGAGATGGAAGACTCTAGTTGTGGTTTTATCAGTGCTGTATAGAAAGGGCTATGAGTGTCCTAGCATACACTGTTTATGCGTATCCAGCTCAAAATCATACTGGCTGCCTTCGTTTCCCAGCACAGATTCACGTCCAATTTACGACCTGTATCTCCCCTTAGTCTTTCCGAGCATTATTGTTTTCCAAGTATTTCCATCAGAAGAGTTATGTTTTAGATTATTATTTTCAGAATGTGCTGACCTGCTTTTTTTGCCACTTGAATCTCAAGCTCCTGTTCCTGCCCATATTACCACCTTATTCCTTGTTATCCTATTTTCTCTGTTCGTAGCTTTTCCTAGTTTAGCATAATATGCATATTTGGGAACCTACATATCTGTTTTTCTACACCACCAACAAATTAATCTGGTCTTTCCTCTGAATAAAACATTAACCACTGCACTGACTGGACCAGGTGGTTGCTGCTCTGGGGAGTTCTCTGAGCCTTACTCCAACTTACTGCCTGTATTTGGACCAATAGAGTAGAAATAAAATTATGACTTCACTTAAGATTAGTACATTGTTTTTATAAATAGGTCTAGGGTTTGGGGCTTGAGTAATTGAATTTCTGAGCATGTAAAAATATTCTTTTTTTTTTAACCTTCTAAGGCTGTTTAGAAGAGTAAAGCAAGGTCAATTTGTTTACGGTGCAGCTAATTTATGAAATTTTGTCACACATATGGATTCATTCTGCTGCTAGTTGGGAAAAGTGAATAAAATAATTAGCTAATGCACATATACATTTATTTTAATAATTAATATGTTTATTATATGCATTCACCTCGTAGTGTGTATTTTAATTCACAATATCAAACATATTTTGAATAGAAGTTTTTCAGATAGAAAATATATATTAATGATATTGTGATGCACAAAGAGCTATAAATAATCTTATAGGCAGTTGTAACATGCTGTTCAAATATTAATGAAATCATATTAATTCAATTCCTAACCTTGTTCAATTAATCTTAAATGGCATAATGCTAACAGTCTCAGAAGAATAAAACCTGCACAGATACTGCTGACAGAATAAATGAAGAGAAGAGGAGCACGTGCCATTTGTTTAACCGCATAACTGAAAGGTCCCTCTGGACTGGAGAGAATAAAGGTCTAATTTTCTGCCACTAAAAGCCATTTTCTCTTCACAGAGAGCTGAAGGATCTACTAGTCTCTATTCATCACTGCTGCAAGACTTCGTTAATATCTATTTTCTGAGAATGCTTAGCTAACAGTAAAAGGCTTAGGCTGTGGTAGAAAGGCTATGAGAAATATTACTTAAGGAATTAACATGCATTTTTAATGAGCATGGCCTTGCTTCATGCTCATGTACGTCCTGTGACAGATTACTCATTTCAGTCTTATCAGAGCATGCTTTGCCCTTCCACATACTGCCCTCCAGTTTTGTTGCTATAAATAGTTGTAAGTTCATTTTTGAAAGGAAAGAAGTCCAAGAAGGCTAAAAAAGGGGGTGATTTGTTGTTCTGATAAAACACAAAGAAAAAATAAAACCATAGCCGTATCACCATTTTAGATAACAGTGGAAGAGAACAGAGGAATTTAGAACAGTTATAAGGGGAGAAGTAAGAAGATTAGTTTGTGTGCAAGTATACTGATACGAACATAAAAGGAAGGAAAGGGAAACTAATCAAAACCAACTTTAATATTTTATATCAAAGTAACTGAGATAATATGGTAGTTGAAAAAAAGGAATATGAAAGTAGCTTCTGCAGAAGCAGTGCAGCAGTTTGGCTTTTGGAAGTGTCAACATTCCTGAAAAGAGACAGAGACATAAAATTACATGAGCAGGGAGTCACACCATGGATGAAGAGATATGTTTGAGAGCCATGACTGTGGACAACATACAAGAGACTATAGGAACTGATAGGGATGAGTAATGAAATGAAAAGGTATGGGGACGAGGAGAGACTGTGAGAACTCCAAGTGGAGGACCAAGGAGGTAGCAGAATGGGTAACACCAAGACACTGAAGCCAGCACAGAGAAGCAGCCAACGTCACAATCACAGGGTCTGAGACACAAGGAGTGATGGAGGGTGGAGCAGAGAACATGGAGAGAACTCATTTTTTTAAAGGAAATACAATAGGTAGCCTTATGACAGATAAAGGAACTAATATGGGACAAAGAAAAAAAAACATGTGTCCTACATCTGTCTTTGAACCTCACCAGAAGGATCCATCATATCACCAAATTATAAAGTAGTAGGATTGCAGCAGTAGGGTATGCAATGTCTGCTTGACAAGAATAGGGCTAAAAAGTGGTGTGAAGCAGTAGCCTGTGATGTTTAGAGTTCCCATTAAGGAGGGGAAATGCAATATTCATTTTATTGTAGCCAGCAGTGTCTATGCTGTTTCTCTTGACAGCCTCTCTTTATTTGTCTTGAATTTTAGTTGAGTAACAAGCTAGATGTCTTTGGTTCTCCACAATGTACGTGGGAAGAGTCGCCTGCTTTTATCTTCTAATTCTTTGCCCTGAGAAATCTTGGTTCAGGAATGCATTTGAGTTTAAAGGCTATTTTCAGAGAAAGGAGGTCTCTTGGCTCTGAAGAATAAGGTTTTATCTCCCTTTAGCAATACAGCACTGTGGCAACTGCCTTTCAAATGTTTAGACAGAAAGTGTATCCCAGAGCTCCTTCAAGAGTTAAGTAATCCAGGACTGCAGAGAAAGAAACAAAGAAGAAGAAGATGCTTTTTTGGCATCCCTGGGAATACGTTAGGCATGCACAAACCCAGGCTTTATTGAAATAAGTCTGATGACTCTGACTCTGAAAACAATGGAAGGTATGAGATGGGATTGTGGAGCTGGAGACTCAGTCCCAGAAATCTTGGCTTATGTAAATAATCCTTAAATATGTTCATAGACTTACCAGCTTGAATTATGTGGCTCTAGTTACAAGTGAAATGCACATGGAAGGAAAAACCAAAATGAGGGTTAGAAACACAAAGCTTAAAATTGTATCTGGGCAACTAAATTTACCAGTATGTATAAGGAGATTAGACCAGCCTGTAGTCCTGAAACTGATTAATGGTGAGTGCTGTTATTTTTTAACCTTTTTATCATGCTTTCATTTTTCTTGTGGATTTTTAAATGGAAAGCCTCCAAAGAACAAGTTCTTTAGGACTATCAGGAGACATGTTGAATGCAAAACTACTAAATACAGAGTTATAATATTCTCATTAGAAATGGTCAGTTAGACTTCAGGAATATTTTATTTAACCAGGCTCAATGGTAATGGCAATCTATATCCACTGATGTAAATTATTAGCATCTTCTAAAAGCCCCTGATAAAAATTGACAAGCTAGACTCTTGCTAAAAGTGTAAGATATGGATTCCAGAGGTAGGCATAGGATAGCTGCAAAATGAGTTAAAACATCATAAATATAGAATGAGGATGCAGAAAAATTGAAATATTTTTGTCTTTTTCAGTAGGTCATTTTGAATCCCCTTCCTTTCTCTCATTAGTTGATTGTGGCTGTGAAAAATATGACCCATTTTTATTACATACATATTTAAAGGACACAATTTTGAAAGATCAGTCTGTATTTCTGTCTGTGTGGTTTCATGCACATGTTTAATTGGGGATATATTTTTCTCCTACATACTAAGTGGTGTGTTCAGAATTAAAACAGGATTGATTTTCTTTTCAACACAGGGTTTGCTTATTCAAATGTGGTCAATCAATATAAATGTATTTAAGCACAACAAAAGCAAAAAGCAAAGACATGAAGAACCACATAAATGCATACAGTAGGAGGGCTAGGAGATGACAGAAAAATTCTCTAAAATTAGTTGTATATGAGTGTTATTTTTAGTCCACTCTAGGTAAATTATTCTGTTCATGCTAGATAGTAACTCTAGAAGAAATACGTTCATAAAGGAAACTTGAAGGAAAACAAATCTGGAACAGGTGCCTGAAAATTGCAAAGCCATTATCATATTGAGAGCCATGACTGTGAGAAATGGTCCGACAGTCACAGCTGAAGAAATAAGAAGACAGGAGCTGTTTAAACAAGAATTAAGTGACACGGTGAGGGAGTGAAGGATGGTGAAGTCCACTGCTAGCAGACGAAACAAGCGTTGCAAGTATTATTTGTTTCTGCTCAGCCCTCCTCCTTTCATATGTCAAGATAATTACACTGTAAGTTGTCTGATTAGAAAAAAGAGAGAATGGTTAAAGTTCAGAGTTTGACTGAACACTTGAAAATCCTCAGTAGGCTCTCTAGCAGCCCATACTTTCTGCTTACCATAATAATAAATGTAACATGCTATGCTTCTTATTGATTTCAGGAAACTTTGTATCAGCTCTCCAATGTAAGAGGGTACTACAATCTCACTGTTATATGTGTTAGACATCTGCAAAGTAATCACAGGAAATCACAGGGTAAGGTGGTGATGGCTCATAACACTTCAGTAATGCACACTGAAAATGCAGCTCTTCCAATGCTTCTGTACACTCAGTCAGACCATCGCTGTCTGGAGGCCCCCAGAATTACAGTATGTTCCTACTTGCACCACTGTTAATGCTTTCATTTCAAAGCAATCTACAATTTAATTATTAATAAGAATTAAGAGTTAGGAATGCCAATTTTGTGTGGCGTATTTCACTCATACAAACCAAGTGCACATTGGCAGCAACCACATTTGAAAGTAAGCTGCAAGACTTAATGAAAACCTAGGCAAATGTTTTTCTTGTAAATCAATGATTAAAAATAGTGGGCTGGATTTATTGAAAGAAGAATAAGTATTGTGCCAGATCTTAATTATTTTGAAATTACATGGCAGAAATGAATCTTTTCATATAATATTCAGGCACAATGGCTAATGGTCAAATTAGCCAAATTCTGTTTCCAGAAAACAGGTGCATGTGAGGATACAGAACACTCCAAATCAATGTGTATTCAAGTATTTTAAATGGCATTTTTACAACAAAATCCTTATATATATGCTCTTTGTTCTATTTTTCTCATATACTACTCTCACTATCTCCTTTTTTAGGTAACTATGAGGAGAATATGATCTCCTTGTTATAAAATGTCAGCCTTTCAGTAAATTCTAGTGTCCATCTTTTCTCTCATGAAAAATACATAGCTCTATGACTCTTTATGCACTCATTTATTTATGGTGTAGGGAAGCTCATACTCCCCAGGCCATAACAGCTCACTCTCTGATTCTCTACTGGGCATGTTTCTGGAGCACTAGAGTTAGGTTTTCCTGTTGTTGTTATTTTGGTTTGGGTTTTTTAAACCAATGAACCTCAAGGAGAGAGGTTAAAGGGAAGCAAAGAGACAGTCTGCTTGCTTTCTCTTTCACTTCCTATTTCCATTTTTCCTTGGCCAGCTTTCACTGCTAAATGTCTATCTAGTGACTCCTCACCTCTTCTCCAAGAACATCGGATACTCAGGAATAGACTAGTCTGTACTCTTACACTCTACTCTGTCTTTTATTGCACTTGGGCTTCTGACACGTATTTCTAAATGTTCTTAAGATACTTTGCTGCTAATGGTCACTGACCTGCATTTCTTATATGGATTACAAAAAATAAAACTGAATGAAGCCTTAGTGGAATGCGAACTATAATAGTTTGGGTTTGGTTGTTTGGGGTTTTTTTTCTTTTTCTTTTTAAAGGAAAGAATTTGAAGTGAGAAGTGCAGATTCATGTGGCATTTTCACAGCCATAAATATCTGGTCCCACTGATTGCAGTGGAGTATTTCAATCCCATTTTACTGGCCAGTTTTCATTTCTGTTCAGTGTACTTCCAAGATTTTTGCTTGGCTGTATAAAGAAGTGCTAGCTTTCAATTAAAAGATACTGCATGTCTATCAGAAGTGACTGAATATTGCCTCTGGCTATCAAGGTATCAAAGAGACAGCTATCTGTGGTTTTTTGGGTTCGGTCCAGGTTGCTGGCTTTCTAAACCACTGCAAGTAACTCTGTAAGTGAGATAGTTAATGAAAATAGCAATTATCCTTTACTATGTCTTTCAGGAGTATATGGCGAACCAATCCCTACTCTAAAGTGTCATTCTGCATTAATATGAGTTCTTTTATTGTGTGCCAGGCAATACATTTTATGCCCTTAGCAAAGATAGTGTCTTTGGTGCTGAGAGAACGGCACGTAATACCACATCTCGGAAGAAAAAAGCTATGCCAAAAGGAGAGTATGGCCTTAATTCTCACTTCACACTTATTTTACATTGCTGTATTTCTACTGCTGTTAGCTGAGCAGCCTTTGATTTATGCTAGTTTAAGCAAGATTAAAACCAAGTCCTCTATATCAAATGTTGGCCTTATGTATCTTTTTATTATTTGTACAGAAATGAAAAAACATACAATTGAATTGCTTAGATATAAAGCTTGTTGCTTTGGCCAAATTGGGGGTGTTTATAATTAGCACCCCAGTGTAATTTGTTTTCTTTATAGGCAGATATTAATTTTCTTTCCTAAAACCATGTTTGCCTTATTTTCTCTAAAATTGAAATATAGATAGCATATGTTTCAGTATGTATACATTAAACTGATATTATGTCAATCAAAAATTGAAAGATGCAAATTACTTTTTTCATGGTCTGGCTTATTAACACAATCATCTGGTATATGTTAGTGAATTGTGATTTTATAGATAACTCCTATATCCATCCATACAGTGTATTTTTTTATATTTGTCTTGGGAAAAGGTGTAATACATATATTTTCTAGCTCTAAGACAATCCATACATTTGCAACTTTGTGAAGAATAAATCTGATTTTTTATGGAACTTGGGCAATTTTGAGCTTTCTTACATTTGCTATTAACAACAGAAAAATATGTAAATGAATGAAGGAATAAAGTAGGGTCGATTTGCAAAGACGAGATATAAAGAAGCTGATATAAAAGGTCTTTTATGTAGTGTAATGCAGCGCTTCTGAAACAAATTGAGCCTTTTAGTCACCATATGGCACTTTTAGAGCCCTATTATTGTCCTTATATCCTAGACCTCTACTCTAACCAACCAAATTTCCCCTCACATCGTGCCTTATTTACTTCGTTATGTGCCATTCACATTTTCCATTTGACCACTGATTCTGATGGGAAGGAAAAAAATGATTCATCTCATAAGAACAAATGAGGATGTTAGCAGAGACAAAAGCAGTAAAACTAAGCAGCTGTCTCCTGCCTTTTTTTTTTATTTACAAAAAAAAATCCAAACTGCTTTTATCCGGTAGAAAAACCTAGAAGCAAAGTCAACTACCTTGTAGAGAGGTACAATATCTGTTCTAAGCATACACCACCTGAGATACTAAAGTATAGGTCTAAACATAAATCTACTGGATTAAAAGTAGTCACAATAGGTATCATGATATAAAACATATAGTTAGAGAGTTTATAATAATACACTATAAAATATATGCTTAGAGAGTTGAAGAAGATGGAGGACAAATAATGCCTGATCAGGGGAACTCTGAAATAAATGTGACTGTTTCCTTCTACTTGAAAATAGACTCTCAGTCAATTCTATAAAGACATGACTTATGAAAGCATTTTCATTATCTGAATATCTGTTGGAAAATGAACACAGTCATTTACTTCCAGGGAAAATTCCACACTCATTCAAAGTCATGATGAAAGAGCATCAGAGGAAAATGTGGTTTTGATCCATATTTTAATAAATAAAAAGAGAGAGGGGGGGAAACCTGAAGGCTGAAGACTGCTTGAGATTGTAGGTCATTTATTTGAAAGGAAAGCTGTGATAAGTTAAAGGAAGAGAGTTAAAGAGGTAATGTACCCTTTGCATAAGGACTTCCAGAGGTTCTGTGTCTCTTCTGCAAGTTAGCGATTCAAAGTAAAAGTAAATATGTTATGGATTTGACAAAAAAAAAAAAAAAAAAAGAAAAAGGGTCAAGCATTGAAACCCATCCAACGCTTCAATTCAATGAAAGTTTCCCTTGCAGAAACAGCATGATAGGGTCATGAATAACGAAAACATACAAGAAGTGAAAATTCAAGACGAGTGCTCTGCATGGCTAATTGCCACCTGCGGGATGCCAAGTGGGAGCCTCAGCCCTCACAAGAGAGGACTTTCCAAGCGGGGGGAGCCCCTCCGGGCAGTGACTCCAACCTGCTTTCAGAGCTGGAAAGCCAATTTTGGAAGACAATGTTCTGACCCAGCATGCAGCAGATCCCTGTCTCTTTACTGATGTAAATACTTGTGCTGGCATGCTTTAAATCTTTTTCTTTGCTGTTTATTATTTTAAAACTTTTTTCTTCACCTTTTTCGAAAGCTTAGATGTTTCTACCATCAGCCTCACAGCCTGTGTGCCCGCAGCACAGCTGAGAGAAGCGCAGCAGATCATGCTACAGGCAAACAGAAGACACCAAGGGGGATTCGGGATGAGGAATCCACCTCCCTGGTGATGGAAGCACCGGGGTAACTTCAGCCTCTGTTGCCAAAGTCTCTGGGTGCTAAAAAGCAAAATATTTTGCTTTTTTCTGTATAAATGAAAACAACCAGTGTCTTTAAATCACTCCTCTCACTCCCTTGTCAGATAAGAGATAAAGAAGCAGTTAACAAGGAAAGGGGAGGAAGCTAGTTCCTAAGATGGAAAATTATTTTTAGACATCACTGTTGTTAGCAAAATGAGAAGCAGGAATCGGAGAGAAGTTAAGAGTGTGGATGAAGTCCTGGTGCTGGCGAAACAAATCACAAAACTCCCACTGTTTTAAATAAGAAAGGAAATCTTTTTCCTTTCTGTACAGATTTTACCACATGCACAAAAGACATTCTCCAGTGCCTTTTAAAAATAAAAATGCTGAGAGTTTAAGTGATAACTGTAGTTTAGATTAATTAATGAAAAGGAAATAGCACATCAGTCTCCCATAAATATTCAGGTACCATTTCCTTATAACAGCAATAATAATCATAATAATAATGAAAGGGAGAGAAGCTCTTCACTCAGTACATCTGTCTGCTGCTGGGAGCATGGCAATCATTACAGAATACTGTATCCTACTCACTTTCAAGCTAATTCTGCTGCCTCACAGAGTTTCTTATGTTATTCCCATACCCCAAAGTGCTCTCTTTCCCTTTTGTGCATGTTCCTTGGCTGTCAGTCCTCCTATAGAGTCCAACTTCACGGAGGCCACACAAAGTCTTAAAGCAAGCTTTGGCACCATATCTACTATAGAAGCTTCTCAGCAGAGCAGGCTATGTCTATTGCAAGGATTTTAGAGTCTGTGAAATACACATAAATCCTCTTAAATGTATAAATAATTATTTACTCACTTTGCCCTCCATATCTAAGTATTTGAAGGCATCTGCCAAAAACTCTGGACAAAGATGAGTTTCCACTCTAAATCAATTTTGAAATATAACAATGCAAATTAATTTGGGAAAGTGCCCTGAGACCCCTCAGACTGTTTAACCTGCTGTATACCCAAACATGAAGCTTGTTCTGGCTTTCCATGGCTAAGTCTGCATGTGAAATACCATATTGTTTAGCTCTGTTGTGGTGAAGCTGTGAGGACTGAAAATATGAAAACAGGCTTTATTAAGGGAAAATAGCTTCAGTCTTTAAAGACTGAGACTAATTCCTCCACACAAACACACTATTTAGTGGTATTCTGAAAACCCAGTCGCTAATTCTGTAAACATTGTATGAGATAATCCTTAGGAAAAAACATAATTAACAGGAAGAGGGACCGTAAAAACGGAGCGACTGGGCTAAAAAAAGAGAAAAGGTTCATTGGAAGCCTGGGAATTTTGAAGGAGAGCCTAGTATTGAGTTTTGAAGCTTCAGCAACATTCAACCATTTGCAAGTGCTGTGTAAAACCTGTTATTTTTACATTCTTCTCTACTATATTGTCAATCATCCTCAGATCATCGTTCCTTGAGTAAGGAGGGTGGAAACCAGGGAAATAATAGAATCATAGAATTCTTTAGGCTGGAAAGGACCTTCAAGATCATCAAGTCCAACCGCTAACCTAACACTGTCAAGTCCACCACTAAACCATGTCCCTAAGTGCCACATCTACACATCTTTTAAATACCTCCAGGGATGGTGAAGGACATAGGGCATGAAAGGCAGGAGAATTCCTACTGCATGGCTGGCTAAGTAGTCAATGGAAAAGCAGCTTGGGGAGGCTTTTTCTGTTACTCTGAGTTATGATTTGGAGTTTCTAAAGGCAGAGGCATTCAGCAGTGCATCGGCACATTAGCATCTGTGCAATAATTTGCTCTACAAATGCAGTATTGATTTCTTAGAAGAACATAGCATATACCTTCAGAAAATTGTGGCTATGTAAAGAGGTTTTTGGCTTTCTGCTTTTCAATCCCTTGCAAAGGGTTCCACAACTTGAAATGGGCTCCCTGGCTACAGAATTTATTACAGTATAGTTCTGCTCTTCTCTTACCCTTTAATTTGACCTTTCTAGATGTAGTCTAATAATTTTCTGTCCTATAAAGTTAATTAAGAATTGAACATTTCCACCTGTTAAAGCAGTAAAGTGCGGTTGTTCTTTTGCTAGAGCATATTAATAATGTCACTAATTGAGATAATAATTGTCGTGGCACAGGATCCCTCATTTTGTTCTGAATGAGTTTTACCTATGGGAGAGATAGGCTATGACCTGACATGGGAGATGTAAACTCTAGTAATGAGAGAACATGTTATTAAACACCCTGTAAAGCCAGGGAGACCCACAGCAGAAACAGTTAGCTGCAGACATGAGAGGTTCTGTGGGGCTGTAGCACCCGTACACTGTTATTAGGGTCTTTGATACAATCACCCAGTTAATCTGGACAATATTACCTCTGTGGTGCATCCTTATTGCCCTGACTTTCCTATGGAGGAGTACAGTGCTGCAGTGGTTCAGCCCCCTGCGCTGTGTTGGGGAGACGGGGTAGGTAGGTCGTGTGGAGCAACCTCAGATCGGTCTCTGGAAAGCCACAGAAATGCCTTTAGAAGCAACTAGTTTTTAGACTAGCTTTTAAGAACAGCATGAGCCTCAGCAGAACTGCACTTCTAGGGAGCAGCTGCGAGAGACACGTTTTCAAAGCCTCCCGTGATGGGAAGCCACATCCCTAAGAGAGTGGTGCACCCTTTCACTTGGTTTTACTGATACAATAGGTGAAACGTAGAGGGCACAGTGGACTCAGTGGGATGATTTAGCAGATCTGGGAAGAAGCAGCCATATTTCTTTCATGTTGGATCAGCTTCTTATTCACTATATCACAGTACCTCTCAAACACCACTTGAAGTGTGTTTATTGGTCATTAGATTAGATTGTCTTCTGCTTTGGCTTGGAAAAAATCTGTGTGAGGTACTGTCAGAAGTACTTTGTAGCTAAGAAACAGAGATAATGATGGGTTAGAGATCTGATTTGCACCTCCAGGTTTTGCCTGTCCTACTTACTTTAACATGAAGTTTTGGGTGTTGGCTAGCATGTGACATGGGCTCAGGACTTTAGGCTTCTCTTATTCTGCCAGGCTATAGTTAAACTCCAGTATCTAACCATTTTTTGGTATGATTTTAAGACCTCCTGTCTCTTTGGGCCTTTATCACAAAAACTCTAAAATATTTCATGAGTTATCATTATTTGATTTGGTATCTTTTAATACACTGTGTACCTTTAAAAACTGAAGCAAAGTCTAAGTGGTTCGCTGATGGAAACCTGTAAGCTGATACCTCTTGGTCCTTACTCTTGTTCTGTGTGACACTTGGGGTTGGGAGGGAATGGTTTAATAGTTATGCTTCCATAACTATTAAATGAAAATATCAGAATGTAGCTTCATACCTAATATAAGGGTTAATTAGTGATGTTTGTACTCATAGAAGTAAGCACAATTTTTGCATTTCTGTCAAAGGAAGGGATTGGAAAGTATCTATTCTGGACTCATTCTAGGTTGAATAGCTTCTGTCCATAGCTAAACAGGGACAGTCATTTGTCATATTCTGTCAGGAGCGAAATGTTAAAGATAAGTATTATTGTGATCTTTGTCTATAAGTAAGTCTTGCACAAAGTGTTAAAATAAATATTTGCTAATCCTTTATCTATGTGCCTTTCTTTTCAAGATTTGAAGTCTCAGCCAGGTTTCTTCAGCAAGGTAGGGAAAATCAAAAGCACAGCTTCCTATGTTAGAAGTGCATTATTCTTGGCTACAGTTGCTTTGCTTTAATGTGCTGTTACCTTCTGCCTGAATTCAGTGCACTCAAGCATTCTCTTGATGTTCATAACTGCTGCTGCCTACTATTCAGATATCTTCATCAATCTCTTCATGATTGTTCCTAAGGATTTTTTTTTCCTGAGGATCTAGGCTGTTCAAAGCCCATTGGTGTGTTAAAAGCCTGATTAAACTTTCAGTATATCTGACAGGCCTAGCTGTGGGGATTCCAGATTAACCATCTGGAATCATTTGATCTTAAAAAAGTATTAAAATAATGTTTCAATAAACCCATGTTTGAATGCTACCATGTTTATAATCCAATAAATGCTATCTCACTATCAGCTTTTATTCAATGAGAAAATGACTTCTCACTCATCTGCCTCAGCTGCAATACTTAGGGGTTTTTTTAGCGGTTTTGCAAATTTATCTTAGCAGGTTTAAATATCCACTCTATACAATAGTGTGCCATATTTTTATTGAGCACTTGCTTAAAATGTGTTATAAATGTAACAGTTCAAACAGTTATTGTAGGGCCTGGTAAACCCTCTTCCTAGTTTTTTAGGAATAGAAAAGTTTTTCCTGTACCACATCAAAACAGTTTCTGTGGTGACCCATTCTTCTGTTAATGAATCAATTGCTAGGCCAGTCCAGCTGGATTCAGCTGAGATCAGTTGTTCTTCCCGAAGGATCCCAACAGTCTCAGGTGTGCCTTTCCTAAGGGTTGCCAACCTGATCTACTGCTAGAGTGAGATGCCTTTTAAAGTAGAGAAATTGCTTTCCATCAGTGCTTTTCTTTGAATTTAGGTGAGCTTTGACTGCAGGATGCTTTAAATATATAAATCCTAAAACCTAAGTTCCTTCTTTTCTTGGTCTTGACTTGCTGCTCTGACTACAAGTTAGCTTCATGAGAGCTGAGGACAGAAAACAGCTAACAACCATGACAGAGGGTGTCCTTGAGCTCTGCAGCTGGAGACACTAACCATAACAATCGAAGCGTGCAGTCTATATGCAATATAAATAAATAACTTTCCTGTAGATCCTCCTTTGAAGGGGAAAATAAGCAAGGCAATAGCATTAGAAAGAACAGTTAGTCTGAAATCCTTGCTAAGCTGCAGATTCTACACAGCTATTTCCATAGTGCTTTTGGGAGCCAGCTGGCCTCCTGCAAGCAAGCAATGAGAAAATATAAGGAAGGATTTTGCTCTGGTTTAGCCAGTCCTCTTTCTCACACTACCTCTAGTTCACTTTTAGTATCTCTTCTTCTTTCCCCTTACCTATCTTTTCTGTCAATTTTCATCATGCACATAAAAAAACCTTCAGAAGCAAGATAAACTAAGCTAACTGTTAATGTCTATTGCGTATTAGTCATGTTAAACTAGCTAAGCTGGGCAGAAGACAAAACTGCAATCCTAAGAAAAGATAATGTTTTCATATGCACTGCACCAACCGGAATTCTTTATTCTTGCTAGTCCATCACTTTAAAAAAGAAGGATATTTTAAATAGATGGAACTGGGTCTGTAAAGCACTTTACTGGGGCAAAGGATACATTGTACTAATAAGATGTTATCAAAAATATGGGAAATGCATGGTAGAAGAGTTGTTTACCTAACTGCCTGTATGTCAATGTCTTTTTTTTCCTCTGACTGTAACTCAGTACATAAAATTACGTTCATGCATTAAATCTTTCTTTGAATTAATTGTCTTTCACAAGTAGGAATTCTGCTACAGTAGGGATTAATTTTTATATACCATGATATAATAATTGTTTTTCTGCATGGCTCATCTAAGGAAGTTTCAGATGAAGTAAACATTTTTAGAAAGTATTCGGGAGATATATGATGCTACCACAAACAGGAAACGAAACTAGAAAGGCCAGTCAAACTATCTCATTTCCCAGGGTTCTGTACAGGCAAATAAGCAGAGAAAATTCTTCCAGCCTGGATTATTCACCTTCTGTAATGCAGATAGGACTTGGCATAGGTACAAACCAGATACGATCGGCATATATTGAAAAGAGAAAATAAGAAAATTAGCAAAATGTAGTGAGGAAATTGAATTTACTGCTGGTTACTGCAAAAGTTACAGCTTCCTTTTCTGACAAAAAGATAAAACAGGTGTTATTTTGCCAGCTTAACCTCTTGACCTGTCTTTAAAATCTGAAATGGATACAGCTTTCAGCAATTTTTGTGTTGAAATGTTGCAATTATAAAATATTTTCATTCTGTATACTACCACTTTTTCAGTATAATAATTACTCATGTTTATACACTGCATTTTAGTCAACTAAATCTTAATAAATCTATACAAACCTTATTCATAAAGGTCTTCACAGTAAGAAACACTGCTCTTGTCACCTCCCCACCTAACATCATTACTATTATTCAGCATCTTTCTCTGCTCTCTAAAAGGCAGTTGGACTGTATCTTAATGTATTGTAAGGTAAGAGTTCACCTCTTTTATAGTCTTCAGCCAAGCTTGGAAAGCACAGCCTTTTAATTTTGCATATCCTTTCAAAAAAGACAGCCAGGTATGCACTGATGCAAGAGGAGGACAAGTAGTCAAATCCTGATCCTTCACTGGCCTTTTGATGTATTCTGATTCCCCAACCAATAAGCCCTGAGAATCAAACTGTTCTTGAAAACAAAGTTATTGAATACATACACAGCCAGGTACTTCTGCTTTCCATTCAGCTCCTTCTTTGGAAAACAGACAACTCTCACTCTGCCCTTCTGCTATTTTTTGTAGATGACCTGAGAAAGTTGATGCAGGAAAGGATGTGAAAATGGTCTCATGTCACTTCTTTGATGGTCCAGACCAAAGAGAAAGATACTGCCTGAACTCTGTTGTCATATTTCAAAATGTAAGACATAAAAAAAAATAACTATCCTATTCCTTATTAATACTATCTTGTAATCAAGTCATTCCTGATTCTTAGTCCACCTTCTTAGCTAGTTAAACATCCCTGTAGGTACATTCAGAACAGGGGAGACTGCCATTTCAGACTTTGGCTGAATGTGTTGTTTTCCCAGAGTCTGGAGGGTGATCTCCATAGCCTGCACAATATTTTTAGTACAACACATATCTTTCACCCATTCCACTTAGTTTTCATCTGAAACTTGTGTTCCCTGGTGTCTTTTTGACCAGAGCACAAAACCACAGCTTTTGGAAGAAATTCTTGTGTCCTATGGACCAGTTCTAGGTTCCTGTGCTCCTCTGCCCTTAACCAACATCTAATTCAACTTCTCTTGGTAGTGCCAAGCTGTATTATGTAGGTAGGAGAAACATCAAGCATTTTGCGCAGTACGACCGTACACAACCTAATCACATTTGGATCAATGTAAGTGAGGTAAAGTTTAGACCATGAAGAAAAACTTTCTAGAATACCTTTTTATTAATATTATTATTATTATTATTATTATTATTATGATTCCCAGTTTGGAAGATATCTTGTGCCTTCTAAATGAAAGTATTTGGTGTCATTGTAGACACCTTATGCTATCCAACCAAGTGTTCAGCTGGCTATTTTAAATGCCTAAGACATCTGCATATGGTAAATGAGTGTGAAGTGGGACCTACACGGTATCAACCTCCTGGAGTGGCAACTGGCAGAGTACTTTGTGATTCCTAAAATTATGTTAGATATGTATGTTTAGACATCTATCCACCTTCTGGATAGCTGTAGGCATCTGGGCATCTGGCTGGCAATGTGTCAAAGGTTCTTCCTAGAAAGAATTACAGAGTTATTCTCATGTACAGCCCAGGGTCCAACAGTAATTTACATTTTTTAAAATGTTGAAGATGTTTACTATTTCATGGTGATGATTTGTTTAGCCTATTGGGAAGGTAATATCCCATCTTGAATAGTATCTTTTCACCATCAGAGAATAATACCCCTCTGCACCTTGTTTCTCTTTTCAGCTTTGGACAGATTTTCTGTGTGTCATATTTCTTCCACAATAATTGAATCTTGCCCTCATAGTAGCCAGCACAAAACTTGAAGTGATCAAATTCTGTTTTGCATCTGATCTGCTCTAGTTATAGCTGTCAGACAAACTTATGCCCTGTCTAGATTCATAACAACTTTAATGATGTTTTTCATATACTGGCCTGAAAAAAGACCGTTCAACTGGCTCAAGATTTTCCCTTACAATGGGGACTCAAGAAGAAGTATGCATGATTATTGACACACTCAAAATAATCTGTCATGCTGCTTTAAAATACTAATGAGAAAACCCTTGAGCCTTTTGATATTAGTAGTTGTTTCATGATGTAATTGAATTTGAAAAGCTCTGTTAAGATTTTTATCCTCTGACAGTAACTTATTATTTCTAGAATAAAATTGTTTGATAAGTGGTTTAGATGGCAGCAGTGTGAAGAAGCCCTTTGCACTTAATCTTTGTATGAACAATGTGAGCTAACAATACACTGTAAATGCAGTCTCCCGGATCCAGAAATTTTAAGGGAGTGTGTAATTTAGTATCATAATCTTTCCACACAGGTCATGTTTTCTAGATGTTTGATCATAGTTATAATTCTCATCTGGACTTCCTCCAATTGGTTCTCATCTTTGCTGAAGGGAAATTTCCAAAATATACACAATCTGTCAATTGATGCCTTCTAGAGAACTCCTTATTCACCTTGAAATTAAGTTTTGCATCCCAGTGCGCTGTCTGGTTTTTTTCCCAATACTGTGATATTATCAAGTCATAGTCTGGGTGTGATTCATTATTCTGTGGAACTGCTAAGTAGCCTTTTGTTCACCCTATTCTGTCTTCCAGTACTTCATTATTCCTACTTAAATACAGTAATTTGCACTTGGCCTTACTGAATCACATCCTATTTTTTTTCCAGACCCTTTGCCAGTTTGTCAAGATTATTTTAATTCTAGTCAGTCTTGTCCTCCAGGGGTTTTGCAACCACTGCCAGTTTGCTTCCATGTGGAAGTGTAAAGGGCATAATATCTTTTCAGATAACCAACTGACTAATGAAACTACTGGGTAATGCTGGACCCAGGTGGAATTCTATGGAGCCCCAGAGCCCCATTCAGCTACCATCTCTTAATTTGATGGAGAACAATGTGTAGCTAGTTCTGAGTGCAGTTGTTCAATCTATGTAACAGTACTTTGATCTAAGCAATATTTTCATAGTTTGCTTAGAAGAATGCCAAGCAGTGTCAAAATACTTACTAGAATCAAGATATATCACACCTGTTGCTCTTTCCCTAACCACAAAGCCCATTATCTCTCCTGAAGAGGAACAGACGTGATTTAACATGATTCAGTTTCTGATAAATTCATTTTGACTATTACTTATCACCTTGTCTTCTTACTAGTAGGTTTATTTACCCACTAATAATTTGATTCCTTGTTTCAGTAAGTTTATATCAAATGGAGTTAGGGATATAATTCTGTGTGTCTTCTTTCTCTTCTCTTTTCCTGTCTTTGTGTAAAGAGATAGGGACAATCTTTGACTTTCTGATTTTCAGCCTCTCCTGTTTTAATCCAGTTCTCACAAGTATGTTCTAACGTGCTTGAGATTGCTTTTGCCAGACTTCTACATGCTTCGAGGTGAATTTACCAGGGTTAGTAAATCTGAATTTCTTCAGATTTCTAATTTATGCAAATGATCAATAACATATTCTTCCCTTTTCTCACCTGTCTTTCATTAGTGTTAGTGGCATTACTTTGCTGACCAGAGTTAATCTTTCTACTGAAGAAAGGGATAGAGAAAAGACATTGGATTTTAGCCATCTGAAGGCCATGGTTCTGTATTCATTCCCTTGAAGACACTGCCATTTAACATAGCCAAACCTTATACCCAGCTGCTCAAACCCATGCCTCCAGTCGGCTGGAGGAGAGGTTTGCATAGCTGCAGAGGGCTGCCCAGCTGATTGACCTGCCCATGCTGGAAAATAATTACTGCTGCCACATGTACCTACAGCCGCGGGGTCACATCACTGAGGACTGTCACAGCTCGTTGCTTGAGCTTTCTCTTTATTAGTAATGTGCCACTGAATATTTTTTATTATGCTGTATTCTTTTTTTAGTTTTATCTTGTATCTTAACCTTTCTGAGTTTGCCCCTATGCCCTTCTGTTTTTATTATATGTTTGTCTCTGGCAATCTGTATGCAGATCATCCAAGAGACCATTATTGACCCAAATCCATCACTTTTTTTGTGCTTGGAAAGGTTTGTACTTGTTCAGTGTGTGTTCTTCCAGTCAGTCTGACTGCCTTCTTGAACTTCACTTTCCAATACACCTGTTTACTCTTAGAAGCTACCTTCTATCTCGTGTCACTGGAGTCTGGTTCCTGGGTGTTTACTGTCCTCATTCCACTGTTCTCCTCCTAGAATCGTTATCTCTAGTAGTTCATGGTTTCTGTAGTGCAAGCTGTCTTCCCGTTCAATGTTATTTCTTATAAATGTTATCAATCTTATTCATTATAAGATAAAAAAGAAATCTAATCCCTTTCACAGGACTTTCTGCATGAAAGTGAGTAAGATTATACAGATTTTAAAGTTTTCTTAGTAACAGTTCTTACCTCTAAATGAATGTAAAAAATACTTAATTTTTTTTCTTCACAGTGATGTAAATTTTTAGAGAAACCATACAGAAGACAAAATGACTATGTTCTTAAAACAAATAACAATATTTATCTAAGAATATTAGAAGTTTACAAAAATATTAACAATTATTAGGTTTGCATTGGGTTCCCCAAATTGCTAAATTTAATAATTTTTAAAAGTCATATAAGGATTTCACAAGCTGAAATTGTCTGTTCATTTTCCATGTAGAAGATTAATTTTCTGCTCCCTGACAATCAATCAGAAATATTTCCAATTTTAAAAGAGATTACTGACATTTTAGCATTTCATTATACAGTAATTTATGATCTATCAAAAGCTATTTTAAGAAGTTTCTTCTTACCTTAAATTAATGCATTAAAGATTTTTAAATTAAATTGTTGGACATCTGTATTTTCATTCTGTCACAGTAAAGATGCACAACCTATTTTTTTTTTGTCTTAAAGGAACTATGTGAAAATTATTTCTTTGTTTAGATTGATCTGGGAAATTGTATTATACTGTTTTCTTTAACTCACTGTTTATCAACTTTGAAATATCCCTGTCACTTTGGACACAGAGTCAAGTGCCTTGTGAATATCTTCTTTAACTGTGCTTGTGTTCATGATCCATGTTGCAATCTGAGAGGACAACTTATTCTGTAAACTTCTTATGGGTTTTGTTAAAACATTTAACAAACAAATAGGAGCCTAAGCAAGAACATTATGAAGATAGTTTACTTCAATTCAGCTAATGGAAAGGATGGAATATATGATCAAATCAAGACTACATTTAAGATTGAGTCAGTGAATCAGTGAGTTCAGTTTCTCACATCATCCAGTTGATATGCTACCACATAACCAGATTGAATGCCACTGGCAATAATTATTTATTATTTCTTTAGAGGCAGTTGTCCTTCCTGCTTAGACCCTATCGGTGATCAATACAATTTAAGCATTAAACATGCAAAAGATGTAAGAAGCCACAGATCACTGTTTAGGTATGACTTATGTATTGGTGCGGTAATTATTGCACTTTGGCTATTGGGTATTTCCCAGAACAAACAGATATCCCTTGGCTCTGTCACGGTGAAGCTATTTTACCACTTCTCGCTTAAATCTCATTCTTACCAAATATTATTGGTTTGTTGCTCTGTTCCTCTTCTCATGTAGTATCATAGAATCTTTCCCCTAACTTAAAATAAATAAAGGTCAAGTTCAGCATAATACAAGTTTTTCCTTGATAATTACTTTTAAATATTTAATGTACATTTAATTTAGAGATTAAAAATCTTTGTTGTCTAATGCTGGGAATTTTTGGAAGTGTCATTTTGTAAGCACACACATTTTCCCATATACACATGTAAAGACTGAGCCATATCCTAAGAAAATACAGTGAAAAGTTAAGGAAGAATGAGTTCTAGTGAAGCTTGAGTCACAGAGTTGTGAATATCTCTAAACAGGCAGTAGGAGTTAACCTGATGAATATGAGATCTTCAGGTTTTAGTAAATTTACCAAACTCCCTTAATTAAATCCTCAGGTCACTTTTTTTCTGGAGACCCTAAATGCAGAAAGAAGGGCATTGAATTTTGTAGGCCAGTCTATAAGAAAATAAGATATATAACAAAAGAATAATTTTCTTCTAACTACTCTTCACCTGGGGGTGGCTTTCTCAGGCAAGTTTTCAGAACCAACTAGTTGATATTCTGGATTATGGATACAGTTCAGTCCTCTCCCACTGGACAGACTTTTAGGCCTTTGGTCACAGAGGAAAGTTGCTTCTGTGCACAGCTTTTCATTTCAACATATCTGCTAAGTTGACCATGGATGAAATAATCATCCAAAAATCTGAAAAATACAAAGGGCTTATAGGTATGGTTGATACTTGGAAGGCCGATGTCAGTTTTTGAGATAAGTTTGTGAACATGAGTCCCACAGTCAGCTAAATAGTATTTTAGAAATGTAACAATTAACGTAACACACCCTTTCATTTAAGAGGGTATTTTTTTTCACTGCAGTTGTTTCAGTTCTTACATATTAATGACTTTTTACCATCAAAGATTGGCTGACTAGTGTGACTTTTTGACATTTTAAAGACTTCAGAACCAAATCCATAAAGTATTTTGACATTTTGCTATAGCCAACCTACTCATAATCAAACAATAAAAGTTTTCCTGGCCCAGCTCCAATCATAGCTGGAATTTCTCACAATGAATAAAGCTGCAAGGAAATCTTGGATTATGAACTGCTGAGAGCAATTCTAAAAAATCTAGCATGATGTCTATTCTCAATGTTTTATGTGGAAGTATCTAACATTATGTCTTCCCTTTCATCTGGAATAGGTAGCATACCTAACTGAATCATTTCATATGAATTCCAAAACCTGAATGCAACCAAACTTCAATTAATGCATTTCAATTCAACAAATAGTGGGTTGAAATTATAATACATACATTAAGCCTAAAGCAAATATTTTAATCTCATTCCCATTGTGTAAGTTAGACTTCCATACTTCTAATTTTCCAGCCATGCATTTTACAACTGAATTTAGCAAATGTAAATAGTAATAAATTGACATGTTTAATGCAGCGAACGTGAGTGCTTAACATCTACTGGCAATATTGCCTGGGACTTCCTGTGACAAACCTGTTGTAGCTGAAATGTTGTTTTTCATAGCCTTCAATGAACGTTTTTTCCCTGAATGTGCCTAATCAGCTTTCGACCCATGTACAGGTCTCAACTCTTCAACATGTTCTGGGCATTGAGTTCCACGGTTTAATTCTGATTTGTGTGGAGAATGTCCTTCCTTCAGTCTGTGATGAAAGGCAACCCCTTAGTCTGTGATTTGATAATTTGTTTGATTTTCCATTGTTCTTATATAGTGAAAAGTGGGATTAATTATTTTTTATTCATCTTTTCCAAGCCATTATTTTTTATTTTTTTTTTGTAATTCTGTCATCAATTGTCTCCTTTCCAATGGTGAATTTGTTTAATCTCTCCTTATTCTAAAGCCACCCATATCTTTGATTATCTTTGACACATTTCTCTATACTTGTTCTGATTCAACTACTTCCTTTCTGAGATGAGGAGAAAGACCTGTGCATAGTACTGAGGATGCAGGACACAAGGAATTTGTACGGTGGCATAATGATGTATTCTACTTTGATTTCTATTGCTCTTCTACTATTTGATTCTCCTTTCTGACTGCTGCTGAGCCTGAGCTGATGTTTATAATGAACTATTCACAAGTTTTCCAAGAGGTAATAACAAATTTAGAGCCTATTACTGTATATGTGTAGTTACAGTTGGTTTTCCTTATGTGCATTACTTTGCATTTATTGACATTGAATTTCAGCTCTAATTTTATCACCTAGTCACTTAATATCATGAGATCCATCTGCAACATTTCAGTGGACTTTTGTTTTGCATTGTCACCAAACTTGATTGAGCTCCTAACCCTATTTCCCAATCATTCATGAATACTTGAAATGCATAGGGCTGAGCGTGATTCTATATAGGGCACTATACATAACTTCCCCCATTGTGAACACTGATCTACTCATAACACCATTTATATAACCTTATACTTTGGGGGTGCGGGGTGACAGCCAAGAGGGCAAACCACATCCTAGGGTGCATCAAACACAGTATAACCACAGTCAAAAGAGGTGATCATCCTGCTGTATTCAGCATTGGTGCATCCTCACCTTGAGTACTGTGTGCAGTTCTGGGCCCCACAATTTAGGAGGGTTATTAAGGCCCTTGAATGCATCCAGAGGAAGGCAACAAAGCTGGTGGAAGGGCTGGAAGGAATGTCCTGCAAGGAGTGGTTAAGGACTTTGGGCTTGTCTAGTTTGGAGAAAAGGAGGCTGAGGGGTGACCTCATTGCTCTCTACAGCTTCCTGAGGAGGGGGAGTGGACAAGGAAGTGCTGAGCTCTTCTCCCTTCTATCCAGGGATAGGACGCGTGGGAATGGTTCAAAGGTGTGCCAGGGGAGGTTTAGACTGGACATTAGGAAGCCTTTCTTTACCTAGAGGGTGGTCAAACACTGGAACAGGCTTCCTAGAGAGGTGGTCAGTGCCCCAAGCCTGTCAGTTTTTAAGATGTGTTTGGGCAATGCCCTTAACAAGATGTTTTAGCTTCTGGTCAGCCCTGAAGCGGTCAGGCAGTTGGACTAGATGATTGTTTTAGGTCCCTTCCAACTAAAATATTCTATTCTATTCTATTCTATTCTATGAGACTAAGAGATGAATCTTTTTTGTTCCATGACAGCATGTAATTCTTGAGAAGCTCTGGTTAGGGATCTGGTCAACAAATTTTTGGAGGTGCAAGTGCTCTATATCAATTGGATCACTTATCCCCAAAGGGCTTTAACATGGGACATGGCTTTCCCCTTCCATCACCTTTCATTCCTCACCATTCTGTCATATATGTCCCTGTGTCCTCATATTGAATAATTACAGTTTGTGCCAATTTGCTTATTACAGGAGCCAGACTGCCTCTCCTTAATTTTCTTTTTGATGAAAATTGGCTTTTGTAAAAGTTAACATTTCAAAGAACTGTGAGAGTTGTCAATAAAATAGACCTACCTGAGCTGCCTTTAAATGAGTTAGCTCTACTTCTGCTCACAATATAAGGGAATTGTAACAGCAGGGGAAAGAGTGCCATAAAGTTTAATCTCCCAGATATTTATTCAGCTAGTCTGTGCAGCACCACATGGTTTGGTAGGCTTAAACTTATTTGTACCTGCAACGAAGCAAAGGAGGAGGGTTCAAGCAAACAGCCAGTCCAATGGAAGCAGAGGAATGCTAGAAATGTACTCCAAATGCCCAAAGCTGCCTGGTTTGGTGATGCCTTCAACCTCCTCAATGTATATTAAGATTTCATCCAAGGACTAAGGACATACTCCTGAGGTCCTGGTGTCGCCCATGTACAGGGGGGAGATTTCTTGGCAAAGATCTGTGCCAGCTCTGGATGCAAGAAGGAGGAGGAGAAGTGGGCTAGCATTTTCTCTGCTTGACTTCCTCTCCTTCAGGCTGCGTAATTCAGAGTCTATCTTCATGTCAGAACAAGACCTGAATAAGCACCATAACCTATGTCCTAGATTTCTTTAAATCTGAGCTTGTTTTCTGGAAAGAAACTCTACATGCTGTAGCCAAAAGCTCAGTCCAGAGGAGCCAGAGGTCAAGGACTCCAAAGACAGAGTTAATACCTGTCTCTGGTCAAGACATATTCTCAGTGCAGCAAATTCTGCTTTGGCTCCTTTTGCGATTACTTATTTGCCAGGTGCAGACTCTCTTGCTGCATTTGCATTTCTTTGTAGCAGTAACCTCAAGGTAGGAGTTAGGGCAAAATCTGTCTCCCATTTGCTAAAACACCCTGACAGTTGGCTCTGGGACAATACATTTGTTGCCACCCATACACCCAGCACGTGGGGGCATCCTCACCAGCCATGTAGGGATGCTTATGGTGGTTTTGTACTGACAGTGGGAGACAAAGTCCTTTCTAAAATGCCTCCACTGTAGCTTCTGTATTTGCACGCTGCCTCATTACAGGCTGAGCTTAGGCTCCTTGGAAAAGAATTATTGATTTGGGGTGCACCCTTGGCTTTGGGCTGCAGAATCAGACCCAGATGAAGGTAAAGGGAGCAGTGGGATGCAGTGTCAAGTGAAAGCTGTTGGTAAGAAACAGGAGTGAATAGGACAAGAAGCCACAACATACATACAGGAACCGTATACTGCAAGCAAATAAACTGTGCCAGGGAGATGTGGTATAAGAGATCACAGTGGGTCAGATATGACTGGAGAAGCAGCTTCTGAAATTCAATAGGCATTGATAGAATGCGAAGCTTCATTGCAATTCTTGATAGCTTTTCTGCCCAGTGGGAATCCAGCATAAAAGCCTTTTAGCACACAGTTTAACTGGGAATACCTGAGCAAACTGATAACATTGCTGCTTTTATGGTAGTCTTGTTTCTCACATATCACAGCAGACCACTCCACAAAGCATTCTAATGATGTGTATGTGTGTGTGTCTGTGTGTCTATGTATGTCCATCTGCACATTCAGGTAGCAGCTTGAAGGAATTAAACAATGTTATCCATAGTAAGAAGAAATACATTGGGAAGGATATCCATAAAAGAAAACCAACTATCAAACAAGGATTTTTCAAAACAACCTGCGTTGCTGGTTTTGAGTTCTTTGTGTTGCACAGTTTTAGATGTTACAGCTGAGTGAAGAGTCTGCTATGTTACCTGCCAAACACATAAATACAGCCACATTTCTGATTATAGTATTGTTCCTTCCAAAGAGCAAAACCAGCTCAACTGTGGCTCAAAATCAAGTCATTTGTTCTGTAGTTTGAATACGGCACATTCATCCACAAGTGAAAGCACACGTCGTAGATCATGTGCTAAATATCCTGTTAGGTGGAAATTGATTAGGAAAAACAAAGTGATGATCAAGAAGGAGTTTCTTATCTTCACCACTTCTATCTGTGATATACTATTGTTCATCACTGTAGTATTTCAATGAACACACACAAAAAGGCAAAACAGTATCAAAGTCTGGTGGACATAGAAGTGATTTGTTTCATTTTTCATTTTCAAGAATCAAAAGCCATCATCTGTTTGCCTGTTCTGTCTTTTCTTACCTTCTTAAAGATGGAGGTAAACTTTCTTTGCCAAGAATAGACAGACATCATCTGTGGTCCTCTAAGGAAGATAAGATTTTAAGAATTTCCAGTATATATTTACACATCCAAGAAAAAAAATAATTTTTTTTGTTATGATTTTCCTTGTCTGTATTGAACAAAATATTAATAGAAAAAGAAAATTGAACTATGAAATGTCCAAAAATAATTTGGAATTGAGATCCACAGAGAGAAATACTATATGCTGCTTTTCCAGCTCCCCCTGCAGACTAGATTATAAGAAAAGTTTTCAGACAATTGGTGCTCATCCATGCTGCCTTAGATGAATTTCTACATTCTTGTGAATTTTAACCATGTTTTGGTTACTATTCAAGCCTTTTTTTTCCCTGTGATTTAATTAGTGCCAAGTCTAAGCTGGTACATGTCTTTCAGGCTTCGGAGCTTACTTCTGAGGTGCATTTCTGTGCCTACCACCCCTGAAAATCCTCTCTGAGGGTTCCACTAGGGGGGCTAACATGAGCAACCTGGTATAGGTAGAGATAAGATCTTACTTTGCAGTTCATTAGATCATATAACATTTCCTAACATGAGTTAATATGACAGCTTAGGTTTTATCTGTGGGTTGCTTTTTGTTGTTCTATTTTTCCCTGAGGTATGCTCTGGCATAATTGTTGTTAGTGAAAGCTTAGCGTGTTTTTTCATACAATTTTCAAGCCATGCTTGTGGATTAACAGGAGCTTGAATAATAATGTGTTCAGTCTTAGCTCTTATGACCTAGGTATTTAAGAAGTATCTATAAAAGTGATTAGAGAATAGTGGGAATCAGACTGTAGTAATTCTATTTTTACATTCACTGTCACCCTACTGAAATCTTAAACTAGTTATTTTTGTTTCTGTGCCACAGTTTGTCTGTCTTTAAATGGCTACTGCCTCACAGTGATGTAACAGTTTCATACATGTGTTATTTACATTGTGCATGAAGGGAAAGAAATGATTCAGTAGAAAATAAGTAATTCTTACAGATTGCAATGCATTGTTGGAATTAAAATGCATTCTCTGTGTCTATTGCCACAAGAAAGTGGAAATAATACTCTCATTATGTGCCTTCTCATCTAATAAGGAGGGAAAAAATATCTTTTGGCATTCTATCAACAGAGGACATCTTTCATAATTGCAGTATAACCAGTGGAAGAATTTTAAAAGGAGTATTAGCATAAAAAATGGCCAAGATTTGCAATATTCTGCTGTTTTGAAAGGAGTTTACTTTGGTACTCCCTGTGTGCATAATTGGCTTCCCTGGGATTCAGAAACCTTCCCAAGTACCTTTTCACATGCCAAAGAGTTTTACATTGACTCTGGTAACTGGCAGACATTTCTTTCATCCTTTCTTCTGATTTCATTACCAGCTTCCAAAGTGGTATATGCAACTTGGTGGAGGTGAATTCATTACCTGACAGATACCTTGAAGAAACACTTTGGGTTACAAGATACCATCAAAACTGAATTTCTTTGCTATATCAAAAGATGTGAAATATTGTGTCATCTGCAAGTAGCTCTGAAATTATCCTTAACACTGACAAGTTAAGGCAAAAGCAAATAAAAGTAGTTATTTAGAAAATATAAAAACAAATAACACAAAGTCACGTTTTCAGAAATGAAGGAAGGTCATCTTTCTGTCTGCTTATTGTAAAATTAGGTGTAAAGAATTTTCTCACTCCTTGTTATTCAGCTGACAAGCTAATTAGTCATTAACCTAAATATGAGAACTTTGACACCATTCTTAGGAGAACTTTTATTTTCTTTACTACTGGAGAAAAACTAGATCTAGAGAAAGTCTTGCTTGTTTATCCAGTTCTTTTCTGGTGATTTTGTTAAGGACCTTCCCAGACGTAGATCTCCTTTCTCTCCCTTTTCCTTCTTACCACCCTCATCCCTTTCACTTTCCATCATTTTGTTCTTTAACTTTCAAGTTTTGAGGTTGGCTTTACTTACACTATTGACTTTCACTGTATTCAGTTGAATCATTAACAAGGAATTAATATATTGCAAGAGAAAACACTGTATTCTAGCCAGTCATGTTTAAATACTGTGTTCAGTGTTTTTACATATTGAGACTTTCATTTCATTCAAAATATAAAACTGATATATCTATCACATGATAGACAACCAAATAAATAAGGATTAACACTTGGAATTTATTTCTTTCTCTTGTGCGAGTGAAGTGCAAAGGTTCCCAGATCCCTTCTGTGGGCATAACTCATCTGGAGCACCAGTACCACAACCTAGTCTGTGAGGGATGCTCTGACAATGTTATCATTAGGCTACCAGAGTACCTAGATGAAATTCTGTGACCTACAAAATTATACAGGAGTCTGGATTACACAGTTTGTTCCAAATCCACCATCTTTCTGTTCTCAGAACATACAATATTTTTTCTAAAGGTCTTGCAGCAAAAACAAAGGAGAGAGAATAAGCCATAACCAAGCTAAAGAGGGAGAGGATGAGAGAACATACGATGTTCTCGCTTGTTTTTCTCAACTCTGACAAAGCTGGGACACACCTTGGCAACATCACACACCAGTCTTCCCTGTTAAGTGGTAAAGTCCTTTTGGGCAACTGGGCAAAAGAGGTAATTATGGAGAAATAAATGCTGGAGAAATAAATTCCCAGACCAAGTGTAGGCAAAAATGGTTCTGATCTTGGCCTGGGAAAATTAGGTTGTCAAATGCAATTTTTAATTTAAAGACAAAGGGACACTGTGAAAACCAGGATTTGAGAACTGTGGATACAAGGTGGGACTTCAAAAAGCAGGTTAGCTAACTGGTGTAGTCTTTTCCAGCATGCTGCTCTCCCCTCCCCATGCTAGGTAGATGGCTTTCAAGAGGAATTATCTCCTGCAATATTAGCCAACAGCAACCTCTATGTATTTTAAGAATGGGCATTTATTTTATTATCTCTGCTCACTTGTTTCTCCCTGATCAATATGAAGCAAAAGTACTCGTAAGCTCCTATTACCCACTTTTAGAGTCCATAACACATTTTAAGGCGTATCAGAGTTGCAGCCTCTGGGACCCCTCCACTACCGCTGTAAACGACACAGTTGGCCCAGAGCAGCTCTGGGTCATGCTGATGAAATTGGTAGACAATGCCCCTAAAGCCTGAATTTTACTGAAGTCAAATCCAATAGATTTTAAGAAGATGAAAGAGAGAAAGAAAAAAAATACTTACACAACGCAGTGTACTTCAGATGTTGCTGCTACCATATTCTGCTATGTCTTCTGGACATTTTCCCAGTTTGTCTGCTTTTATGGTTTTAGATTTCTAAGTACTTTAAGGTTGGGGCTCCTACTGCTACCACTGTAAAATCCTGTGCATTTCATCATTTAGTTCTAGAAAATGAGAACATACCTTTGAGCCTGTCTCTTCTTTAATTCAAAAAACTGCATTCAGTTTTGAAATTGTCTATAACTATATAGTTTTACAGTATCTTTCTAATAAAATATATATAATCAAGCAGTTATAGCGGATAATTATATACAGTCATATAATTGGATAATTATATACATTAGTATATAGTATATAATCATGCAGTTATAGTGAATGGTTATTATACCACAACTATATACTACTGTTACTCTTGATCCTGGTTCCTTTGTCATTGTCTTGAAATATGTGCAGTTATCATTTCTTTGTGCCTGATAATCATATTTCTATCTTGATGACTCGTGTATACACACAGATCCTGAGATAATATCCTGTTTCTCTTATGTATCTCCTGTTCTGATTTAATGCTTTTCTAGTCTTTAATGGAAGAAAAGGGCTTTACAGTCCTCTTTGCAGAGTATTAAAAATGTTAGTGGCAAGTAGGTTGCTAAGAAGATGAACTACTCACGTTTCACCCTTTCCTCAGAATTTGTTAGGTCTCCTGAAAATGCTAGTCAGGAGATAGTAATAGTCAGGATGTTTTGTAATTTAATGCATTTTTATCTTTTTACTCAGTAAATTCACTTTTGCTACACAGTTTCCATTTTATAAGTTAAAGACATCTTGTCAAGCTTTGTATCCTACACCCTTTTATACAAAAAAAATCAATTTTAAAAGTTTCTTCTCCTTTCATACTTACTCAGTCTTTGTTGGAAATTGGGTAATAGTGAAGTAAGTTGCAGAAAACAGGACTTGTGCTCACCAAGTTACAGTTTTGAAGCACCACAGAGATAGATGGGAAATAATGTTCTTCAGCTGTCATGAGCAAAAAAGAAGTCAAGAAAAAGCCATATTCAGTGAGATGACAATCTGGGTGGACTGGGTGTGTACAAGGAAGGATGTGAAGCACAGTTGTCTTATCTTTTTGATTAGAGAAATCTTGCAAATCTAGTTTACCTATAACGTTGCATACATCCTCTGGGAGCCAGGACTACTGAACATTTATTTAGTTTATTTGGATGGTACTATTTGGTTGTAATAATATCTTTACAAAACTCTGCATAGTAGCTTAGCAGTGATAAGTGTCCTATTGTACACCTGATCTTGAAAATTAACCTGATAGCCAAGGGCACTGCTTCATGTAATCTTAGATAGCCGGTATACACTCGCATATCTCCTTTGAACCAGTGGAACTGCAGTACATGAAGCAGATAGATAGGAAAGTAATCACATACCACGTGAGTGTATTTAAAAGCCACAGCAGATGACGACAAAACCAAACAGAAAGATTTAAATCAAAATTATCTAAATCATCAATTTTAATCAAAAATATTTCAGTCTGCAGACAATAGCCTTGATTTAAATAATCACTTCTAATTTTATTTTGTATTTGTCCTTATTTTCCTAAGGAAAGGTTAATCCACAATAACTGGTAACTATTAAAATACATTAATTTGCAAGTAAATATATATTTTACACTCAGTTTGGTTCTTATTTTTAATAGGATATATTCTAGCAATATTCATTTATTAAAGCAATTATATGTCACAGCATATATTTGCTCAGATGATTAGGTTTTTAATTTCTTACATGTTTTCATAGTTTCTTACAGTTTAATGATGGACAATTATATAATCTAATTTCAATTCTATTAAACTAGGCATTTATATTTCATGCAGGTGTCCATAGCTTAAGCCTAGAGATTTTAGTTAGACTGAAGCATTTAGGTGCTCTAGAGAATATACTGCCTGCACAGGAGAAAAATAACAGAGACTACTACTTCATTTCTACCTAAGGCTATCAGCAGAAGATAAATTATGCATCAAAAGCCTTGATAATAGCATCATATAAATGTACCCATGTTCCACTAATAAGAAATGCCTTTGTGCACTCCACACTGAAGTCTCTGCCAACTTAGCCTAGGTGACAATTCTTTCCCACACCCTGAGCCTGCTCATCACTATAATTTGGAGAATGTGAGCAACACTTATCAGCTAGTCATTGAAGAAATAAGGGGTTTGGTATGAAAATACTGGTGGTTCTGAAAATACTGGATGGCCATGTCCAAACAGTTATGGTTCAATGTCCAAATGGAAACCAGTAACAAGTGGTGTCCCCCAAGGGTCCGTATTGGGACCAATGCTATTTCATATCTTCATTAATGACATAACGGGATTGAGTGCACCTCCAGAAAGCTTGCTGATGACATCAAGCTGAGTGATGCAGTTGATACAGAAGAGGGAGGAAATACCAGCCAGAGGCACCTTGGCAGGTTCAAGGAGTGGGCCTGAGCAAACCTTATGAATTCAACAAGGCCAAGTGCAAGATCTTGCACCTGGGTCAGGGCAATCCTTAATATCAGAACAGACTGGGGCATGAATGGATTGAGAGCAGCCCTGCAGAGAAGGACCTGGGGATCCTGGTAGATGAAAAACTGGACA